>NC_136059.1:980403725-981068725 GCF_964261635.1 Lissotriton helveticus
TAAAAGTTATACAATACATCCAATTATGAGACATTTCCATTTATCGTGTAAATACTATCTAAGATCCTGTCACCTATGTTTTATCACCGACCCATCAAGTCAGGTTTTAAGGAGCTGATGTTGCATATAAAAATGGAGACCCCCCCCCCTTTTTTATCAAACAAATGCAGCAATCATTTAAAATATTTTTGGAATGAAATTTAGGGAAAAGGGATTATCGCCAACAATGTATTGTTATAGATAATATAAATATTTGAGTCTAAATAAAAATAAAAATGATGCCATATTGGTCAATGGCACTTTTGCAAAGGGACTATGGAGAGACATAATTTACTAAATTTAGAAAAATAGATTTAGATTAGCAGAATAGATATATCGTAAAGCCCTACAATGGCTTAAATTTACTTAAGTGAAACACAAAACACCACACCTGTTTTTGTGTGTCGAAGCAACACTTTTTTTTTCTTCCACCTCTAAGGCTCTGTTGATGTGACGGAGTTGGCAATTTGTTCTTCTAAAAGATTGTCTCTGGATGCTGAGAGAATAGTGATCACACACTGGCCTATGGCTACCAATGTAACGTTGCACTTAAAACGGTGGAGGTTTTATTAATAAAGGGGTTGTGGATTGAGGAGCTGAACAACCCTGCTGTGGTGATCGCAGAAGACACTGCCAGCGTAGCATTAGAATGTAGATGGTACATTGAAGCTTTTATGGTGTGGCAGAACAAGGAATCCATGGTGTTGCATGAGCTGGACCAATCACGGCTTCAACAAAATGTTTCAGCCCAGGTGAGAGTACATTTACTTTACATGCAAGCTTTCGTTTTGCTGGTGAGTACGTTCAGGCACAAAGACATTTACATTCAGTATCTGTCGCTAAGAACAGTAACAGTTAGCAGCTTAGAGACGGTGTTAGTAACAAAGGTTCTCCCCGTCGGAGGCTAGTTGTCAAACGGACCTCTGTGCGTTGGGCTGGGAGGCACTTTCCTGCCAAGCCTCGGTGTGCCCTGTAAAGGAGAGTAAAGAATGTGGATTAATACCTGTGTACTCACTTTCACAATAAATTCTTGGATTGCTACAAGGTAGAGTGTAATTTGGTATTAAAATAAAATATTGCAGCTATTATAATGTAAATACCTAGCATAAAAGTGCAATAAGTGACCTAATATGTTTGATTGTTTGGAACAAACACTAATAAAAATGTACAGCCCTTGGAGCATGCATTGTGTGGAGAAAAAAACCAATTTTTTTGCGACCTGCATTAATATTACTCTTAGACTTAGATAATACACCTTAAAGATCCTACAAACGTCAGCTAGACCAACTGAACACAAGCACGGTCAAAAAGACCAGTGCAAGAAAGAATAAACAGACTTCAGATATTAACCAAATCAAACTGCGTAGCAAAGTCACCGGCTATTTTGGAAAACCGGGTGTAAATTCTCCACCCAGCAGGTGATTACCATCAACAATACACCACCAAACAGTCTTGACAGCTGAAAGTCAAGGTATCAGGATCTAAAGTTCAACTATCAGTAAAAGAAATTGTCTAAGATTAGATTTGTGTAATGTATGGGGTCCGTGAAGCCGTATTTCCAGGTATGTCTCAAAGCAACACCAATGAAATGATGAAGATACAACTATATTTTAGTAAGAATAAATGTGTGCTTGGCTTGCAAAGGCTCCACAGAGAAGATTTATCCTGAAAACAAGTCTTTCAATCAGACCTTCAGCATGACAAATATGCACAGCATCCTCACTTTTTGAAAAAGGAGAATTCATATTAATGATTTATTTAACAGGCACCTATTTACACATGTGCTAGACCTGGCATCCTTAGGGTGATTTTCACCAATCTTTTTGCTTTTTACCTCCACGATTTGCTGTATCTTTTTGTTTGTCTTAGGATTTGGAGAACTTTTAACACGGTTATTCAGTGCAATAGTGCATGTGCTTCTTCCCTAAACATGTGTAATTGGTGTATACCAGATTGACATATTTAATTTACTTGTGAGTCCCTTGTAAAGTGGAATACCATATACCCAGAGCCTGTAAGTTAAATGCTACTAGTAGGCTGCAGTACTGATTGTGCCTCCCACAGGAGTAGCATTTTAAACCTGTCTCAGGCCTGCCACTGCAGTGCCTGTGTGGACAGCTTACTGACACTTTGACTTGGCATTTAAAACTACTTGACAAGTCATAAACTCCCCTTTTATTACATTTAAATCATCCCTAGGTTAGGCCCCAGGTAGCTCTAAGGTCAGGGTGATATGTAAGTAAAAGGTAGGATATGTACTGAGGTGGTTTGCATGTCCTGGTAGTGACAAGCAGTCTAGTTCGTTTTTCACTACTTTGAGGCCTACCCCTCTCCTAGGTTAGTATTGTGAATTCCCTTATACCTTTTTACATGGTGATTTCTCATCAGAGAGGAGTAACTTGTTGAGGTTTCATATGTTTCGAATGGTAATGATAAATTCAACTTATGAGGTTGGATTTACCTTTACTATTTTAGAAATGCCACTTTTAGAAAGTGGACATTTCTCTACAGTTACTGCTCTATGTGTCTGTCAGCCTGTCTCCAATACATGTCTGTGTTGGGCTAGGTGACCCCTCTAGACAGGCTGTGCATTCCTCTATAGACAGCCACAACACAGGCCACTCAACTGCATCGGTATTCTGATGCGTCTTCCTGGGCCGAGAGGAGTAGGTGGGGCTCATACTCCACTTGAATAGGTAGTGCTCTGCCCAAACACAAGGTACTCATAATACACCACCGATAGCCTGGAAGACAGGACTGGGCTAACAGGGATTCTGGTGCACTTCAGAGAACTCATTTGAGGTCACCCCCTACATAAAAGGCACTTTTGGGTACAAGCACTAGGGCTCTGACCACCTGAAAACAGACACTGCGTGGGACTTGTAACCAGATGCTGCTGGCTCTACACCTGCACATTACCAGAAGGACTTCTTTGCTGTCAGGAGGGACTGTCACTTTGCTATGTTGGCCTGCTGCTTGCTAAGTGCTGTGCTGCAGGAGGAACTGCAACCTGCTTTCATGTGCAGGCCTGCTACCTTTTGTTATGCTACAAGCGTTCTCCAAGGGCCTGTTGGCTTGCCCCTGTTCCTAAAAGGCTCAGGGTCATCAAAGACTTTTTTGCCGTATCACCACTGCAGTGGTACTCTGAGTCCTGCAGCTGAAACCTCCTTCGGCTCCGAGATTCCCTTCTCTAAAGCGATTCACCTGGGATGCCAGTGCTCCGTGCCCCCCACGTTTGCATTCGGTAAGCGGAGACTCCAGACGAGAGAGACACCTTACGCTGGGTGAAGTGGATCAGATGTTCCAATTGGAAGCGTTGCCAAAGCAACGCAGAGACGTCATCCCCCACCCCAGACGCCTGGGGTCTACCAATGCAGGAGACCCCCTTCTCTTGTTATCGCCCAGAGCAGGTACAGATTCACAGCAGGCCTCAGTAGCTGGGCCGTGCTATTCCAACACTTGCTGTTGTTTTAGCCTGGTAGTGTAACCCTGTCAGCAATACCATGAATGCCCAATCCAATGCAAGTGTTCTTTTGGCAATCCAGAGTTTTCTAATCTTGCATTTCTGCCTACTTTAAACAAAAAGCTTTGCACACGAGTGTCCCGTCAATACTCAAGAACTGCCGAACACAGAGATTCTTAGTATTCTTTAACAGTGCAGATCTTGAGAAATATTTGTGTTGTTTTTTATCGTTTAGGTCATGTTTTGCTAATAATTTAGACAACTATTTTTATAAACCTGTGTGGAGTCTTTTTGTGGTGTATACATTGTGTTACGGTGTGCGTTGGACAAATACTTACACATGACCTCTTTAGATAAGCCGACTGCTCTGTGCAAAGCTACCAGAGGGCGAGCACAGGCTATCTTTTAGTGTTTACTTAGCTTACCCTGACTAGAGTGATGTTTCCCACCTGGCTTGGGTGCATACCTCATCCAACCAGGTATCCCATTTCAAACATGTCTCTGCACTGGAATCCCACGTAGTTCCTTTAACTACAATGTTTATGCCAAAAACATAACCAGTTCAAAGGTAAGCCATTCAGCCTAAAATCCGCACCAACGATTTCTTCAAAATGATTAGCAGTAATTATAGTGCATTTCTACTCTATTTTTAAAGACTAGTTGTTAAAAAGGAATTAGTTTCAATCAATGCAAGAATAACCAGAGTAGGGCAATTAATTAACTTGGTATTCAGTTTAGTGTTCACTGTGAACATGCAAAGGTCCTGTACAATTTCCAGTCAACAAAAGAGCAGTAGGTGACTGAAAACCGAAAATGCCATAGCTATTCAAAAAACGGTTCTACTTTATCATATGTCTTGGTCTCTGTCAGAACAATGGCCAAGTTGACAGATTCATGTGTTCAATTGATCTCAGGCCGAATTACATTTGCCACTTCAGTAGTGGCTCTACCCTCCAGGGTTAGAATCACAGATGGCGCGGAATGATCTAGTGGTTGTTACTGTGGTATTTCAGAGATGTTTGCAAAAAAGGACCCAAAAGACTGAAGTGAAAAGGGAATGGGATTTCGCATATCTATCCCAGAGTTGACTATTACAGAAGGATCCCTCAGAATGTGGGGCACTTGATGATACATAAAAACTGGCTAACATTCAACTCCCCAAAATAAATCTTAAATTCAAGCAAATGCGGCAGTTCCTAACCACTTTCTACAGTCACCAATGGAAACAAGGTGATGAGCGGATTAATTAGAATGACAACACTACCACAGTGCACAACCACAGCGTCCTAACTGTTGAAAGAAGGCAGCAATTGTTAACCCCAGCGGGCACAAACAACAACTCTGGGCTCATCACTGAAAGATACATATGCTAGCACAGCACTTACAAGGATAAGCCAAGTACACCAAAGCTCTATAAGTGAAGGAACTAGAGCTCATATGTGTATGTAAGTTGAAATGGCTCGCGCAAGATTAAGGCTTCACAGTTGCAGAAATACTGAATTCTTCTTCGCTCACAAAAGGAAAAGAAGATCTGCTTCAACTGCAATCGAAGGGGAGTGCACTGCACTCTTGGTAAGTTGATGAGCGATACTTGTCTACACATTCTACCCCCAAGCACACATACCACAGCTATCCTGTGAACTCATTGTTCATTGATGGTGATTCTTACTGCACTGACCTGGCTTAGGTAGACCTTGTTCTTACATCTCATTTAGATATCTGTAGCCACATATGAGATACCCGCTCTACTTCAAGTTGGGCCTAAGAATAATATCACACATAGGTTGCAGTTCACTTAGTTGCATGGTTCCTAAGGTCTTAGAATTTGAACCCTTGAAAGTACCTCAGAGTGTATTCATAGTTTTAAGGCAGGAAGATGCCATACTATAATATATGAAAAATTAAGCGGTCTGCGTATAATGCCTTAAGAGATGAACATTTCTGTTGCAGGTGACATTACATGCTACTTTAGCATACATGTTAATGTTGATGGATGAGGGTTTAATATGTGCAATCATTAGAATACACATTACCGTTCAAATACAGGGAGTAATCTTATATTACCAAGACACAAGGGAAATTGGTATCCCTCATTCATTGAACTAAATGTAGGTAATCACAATTTCATCTCTTCCAAAGCAAATTCTCTACACTATACTCTTGACTCTCACTGTGGCTACACGTCAACAACAGTCTGAGCTGAGAGTTCTCACATTTACTCACTTAACTCACACACACTAAATGATCTGCACTAGTTACCCTTAGAAGCTAAAATAAAATTTTACATTGGGGCTTGACTTACAAAATCCATTTATTAAAAAAACTTCCTCCCTTAATAAGAAATCTGCTCACCATTTCAGGAGGCCAAAGAAGACGGACAGCAAATATTACTAAAAATAAGTGCATAAATTAGGTGTTTTATATTGATAACTGTAACATAGCCTTCCTTTTTCCTCTCAACCTATTTAATCTGACAATTGAGTTGGGCTTACATCCATTCTAGCTGCTGTAATCCATGTTGGAGGATGCGGTCCTGTCCCTTAGGCTTGTCTCATGTGATAAATGGGAAAGGGGTTCAGATTTGTTCAATTGTGCTACTTTATCCCCAAGAATTGCTTTTGATTTTCCCATAGCAAAGAGGTTCCAAGTCATAGAACACTATAATTCCAAATTTGGGAGATGTGTGGATTTCCATTTCTGGACCATCTTCAAACTGGTCAACAATAAAAGCAGGCCTATACTTTTACCAGACGGGGTGGATAACTTCGTGGTTCACCTCTAATAGCAGACCTACAAGGGGATCCATCATTAGCAATGCTTTAGTGATATCCTTAATTTTATGCACTACTGGCATCCAGAATCCATGGACTCGACCACATGTCCACCACATTTTTATGTACAAGCCAACATAGTCATACCTCTTCCCTGCAAGTCTCTGAACACCCATACAATGCTCTCAAACGAACAAGTTAAGTACCACCAGAGCATAATTTTATAAGACGCTTCTTTATACTTGAAACAAAGAGGAATTTGCTGGTAGTCTCCATTTTGGTTAACTCCCTGCCTCCCATGCAGGCATACACGCCCAGTGTAACAGTTCCATGAGTTTATAGATGTTGTGCCGTCGGAGGAGAAATCATTAGTGCATTGGTCTCTGCACTTGAGCGATCCTCTCCACTTCATACAGCATACCCAAATGCCTTTTCCTCCTGCCCAAGTCTGATATCTATTGTCTGTCATCCCTGGTGGGAAATCAGGGTTTCTTAGTATGGGGGACACTGGAGAGTGGCAGGTCGTTATTGATGCAAACATACTATTCTGTACCAGTAATATATCGTTTTTTTGTGTGGAATTCAGTAGGTGCAGCTGAAGTGTGTGTGTTTGCAGTGGCTGCCACAGTAAGTGCAGCAGTGAGACTTTACACACTTCCTGCTCAACCGGACACCAGGGTTTAGTTTAGTGTTGTTAAAACCAACTGTGTGCCAAGGCCAATTGTGCAGCCAAAATGGATCTGTTGATATCGGGAACTCCCAAACCACCCTCATATTGAGATTTATACAATATGGGTTTTGCCACTCGAGGGGAAAGTCATTTCAAATAAAATACCATCCTTTCCTCTGTATGGACTTGAGCACCTCTGGTGGGAAGATCAAGGGCAGAGATCTTTCACTATATAATAATCTTGGCAGGAAAGTCATTTAAACACTAGCACTAACACAATCTGGGATCCTCGAAGGCCAAACTAGTGTTAGTTCCCCGGGTCTTTAGGGCCAACTTAGGGGTAGATATTGGCCTTATTAGGATTCTGAGAGCCCTCCATTGTAATACATCTGCTAAAGTGAGGTACAACCTGGAGGGAGAGAATACAGAGTCCTTCAGGTGCACTAGTGGGGTTAGGCAGGGGTGCATTTTGGCCCCCTTTTTGTTTTCCCTATACATTATTGGCCTAGAACAGTTTTTATCTAGATTAAAAGTGGACTCGCCCAGAATAGGAAGCAGACCAATTTCCGTCTTGCTTTACGCAGACGATGCGGTCTTGCTGGCTCGCACACCGCTTGGACTGCAGCGGCTGATAGACGGGTTTGTAGACTATGAGCAGCTTAGATTTATCTGCTAACCTGTCTAAATCATATGTCATGGAGGTGGGGCACAAAATTCTGGGGACATTTTTTTAACTATAAAATAGGTACGGCGAGTCTAGCGAAGGTAAAGACATTTTCATACCTGGGAATTTTATTTGATTACCCCAGTGTGTTCCTTCTCAGATTCTACACGAAGAATTAGGTTGTGAGTACCTTGAGGACAGGGTGGGGAGCAGGCCTCTCGTTGCTTGGTTAAAGATTTGGGCCAACCCAGAAGCCAGTCTGACAAAACCGATAATAATTGACGGCCTGGGGAGGGAAAAGGGATTGTCTATTCCTTGGCTCAAATATGTGAAGGGTGGGTTGGAAAGCATCGGGTGTGAGGATCTTTTTCTGACGTCATCCTGTATAACAAAACGGGATCAGGTCAGAGTAAAGGAGATGCTTTTCAAACATAAAGCCAGAGCACGAGAAGTAAAGAATAGAAACAAACAGTCAGTTCAGGCACATGCCGTAATAAGGTCCTGCAGAGGTTTGGAGCCCTACCTCGCCCTCATACATAATGTTCAGGATAGGTTTTTATTTACACGTTTTAGGCTCAACTTTTTACATCACCTTTTAGCCGAGCCGGTGGGTCTTACGAACTCAGTTGAGTCAAAGGGTCCATGTGGCTGCGATCATCGATCTCCGCAGGATACCCTTCATTTTGTATTGATATGCCCATTTTATCTTATGCCCAGGCGTCGCTTTTTAATACTTTTATTAAAAAAAGCCAATCTTAGACACGTGAAGGAAGCTCTTGTATTTTTACAAATGGCCCGAGGTCCCCTGACTATTTGGTGTGATAAACTTTTTAACCCCTTCCATGCTGATGACGGCCCCCAGCTTTCATGCACTACAGTGCTCGTGTGCTGATGACGGCTGGGGGCTGTCATGACCGCACCCGCGCTGAAATCTTCAGCACAGGAGCAGAATCGGCCCAGCATGGAAGGGGTTAAGAGCGGCAGCTAAATTGAGAGACACTAGAGGTATCTGTTAAGCAAACACTAAGAAAATTTGGATAGGAGTTTGGAGTGGAATACGTTTGTTTTATGTATAATTTATGTAACTAATAGTACTGAATCCCTTCTGATGTGTCCTTTAAAGGTATTTGTTGATATTTTTGTTTTTATATTGTACTTTTATGGTGTTATTTAAAAATGCCGAATAAAGAATATTTGAATTTGAACACCCATACAATGCTCTCAAACGAACGCGTTCAGTACCACCAGATCATAATTTATAAGAAGCTTCTTTATACTTGAAACACAGAGGAATTTGCTGCTAGTCTCCATTTTGGTTAACTCCCTGCCTCCCATGCAGGCATACACGCCCAGTGTAACAGTTCCATGAGTTTATAGATGTTGTGCCGTCGGAGGAGAAATCATTAGTGCATTGGTCTCTGCACTTGAGCGATCCTCTCCACTTCATACACCATACCCAAATGCCTTTTCCTCCTGCCCAAGTCTGATATCTATTGTCTGTCATCCCTGGTGGGAAATCAGGGTTTCTTAGTATGGGGGACACTGGAGAGTGGCAGGTCGTTATTGATGCAAACATACTATTCTGTACCAGTAATATATCGTTTTTGTGTGTGGAATTCGGTAGGTGCAGCTGAAGTGTGTGTGTTTGCAGTGGCTGCCACAGTAAGTGCAGCAGTGAGACTTTACAAACTTCCTGCTCAACCGGACACCAGGGTTTAGTTTAGTGTTGTTAAAACCAACTGTGTGCCAAGGCCAATTGTGCAGCCAAAATGGATCTGTTGATATCGGGAACTCCCAAACCACCTTCATATTGAGATTTATACAATATGGTTTTTGCCACTCGAGGGGAAAGTCATTTCAAATAAAATACCATCCTTTCCTCTGTATGGACTTGAGCACCTCTGGTGGGAAGATCAAGGGCAGAGATCTTTCCCTATATAATAATCTTGGCAGGAAAGTCATTTAAACACTAGCACTAACACATTCTGGGATCCTCGAAGGCCAACCTAGTGTTAGTTCCCCGGGTCTTTAGGGCCAGATTAGGGGCACGCTCTTTCTCCTTTCTGGCAGCCAGGCCTGGAATTCTTTACTGGCACAGCTTAACTGCTAGAGTATGTACACCTATGACTATTCCCAACCCAGGTAATGGGAGTAATGCCGGTTCATGCATAGTGACCCAATTTTGGAAGATGTGCTGCAAAAAGAATTTTTTTTCTGTAATAAGCCTTTTACTTTGTGTGTATCAGTTTTCAATTGGGTGCCTCAGAGTTTTTTCCATTACAGGTTACTGCTATCAAATGACACGTTGGTTAAATGTTCCAATGGTCTGCTTCATCTATCGCTTGCATACAAGTATGACTCAATTAATGCCTTGCTACCTTTCTTCTAGTTTCATCAGGCAAATACCAAGTGAGGCCTTACAATGTCTCCCACTAGCAGAGTAGTGCCATGGAGGTGGCCATGCCTGGTGCTGTAAGACTACTTTCCACTCTATTGCCTTTGACCTTTTACAGATGTCTGGCACAGACCAGGCCATCACCGCCATTGTTTCCAGGGCCACATATAACCAGGACAGTTGCCAGGTTGTTGGTGAATGCAGTAGCAAGATATGCTTTGGCGATGCCGGTGGCACAGCTGAGACCTGCCAGCTCCATCAGTTGGTCCACACTAAACTTGTAATCGTTGAAGAGCTCCTCATCTACTGCTTGAGCCTTTTCCTGACTCAGGTACTTCAAAGCACCCGCTGCTTTCAGCATGGTGGGAGTCCTTGACTTCCAATGCGCAGGCGCAGGGCAGAAGGAACCCCAGACGGCGGTTGGTCCCTTGGGGCAGGTTCTGTTAAATAATTCTAAAGGCTGATGGGTCAAAGCATTTGATGCTATAAGTTCCTTTTGAACACCTTGCATTCATCTAAGCCTGGTACTGGAACAATCACTCTACAGATGATTTGATTGATTGGGCAATTTATAAAGTGCAAACAAAAGCCCGAAGGCGTCAACGCGCTAATGTGATTAGTCTACTGAAGAGGACAAGAGCATCATACCTGACCTAAAAGGGACATTGCAAGACAAAAGCCAGGACTTCAGGGTCTCACGGAAAGGAAGATGAGCTTCCAAGCAAGAGAAGGAGTAGGGGAGAGTATTCCAAAGTTTAGGCAATGGCAAAATCTCCCCCCCCCCCCCCCCCGTCTTGCCATTGGAAACCTGGGTGTAACCAGCTGATTTGTTTCCAGCAGAACGCAGCTGTCTAGATGGTATATATATTTGGAAGAGCTGCTTAACTCCCTCACGGCTTGTATTGTGAAGTGCCTTATGGACAATGCATAAAGCTTTGAAGGTGATTTGTTTAGTGGCCGGAAGCCAAGGCAGTTTCCGAATAGCAGCAGAATTATATTTAGGAAGATCTAGAGATGATTTGATGTGAGGGATGTTTTAAAGTACAAATAGTTGTTTTTTTCACAAAACAAGGAAAACACTGTTTATTTATTTATTTTACAGCAATGTAAGAGAAGACAAACCATTAAACACACATAGCTCAGCTTAGCAATCATATATCGCATATCTCCTAGATCTCGGGGGAGTTTGGCAGTGCACCCCTCTGCTTAGTGCGGCTCTGTGATTCCCTAGTTCTAAAGATAAACGTTATAGTGAGCCACTGGCAAGGTCAACACAACCTTGATTTTTGTGAAAACAAGATGCTATTTCTGTGCTTAAACATTAAATCATATAATTGTGCTCAGTGTATCACCTAGTATATCATAACCGCGGGTCATTATGTAGTCCTAATTGGCATCCTCTTTATGTTTTTAATCTTATTAAGGATACCACTCTTTAAATTACTTATTGGTATCCGTGGGATAATTTTAACACATGGATTGTCTATGTTGCCCAGATTAATTTTATTAAGAGCTCCCTATATTAATAAGGTTGAGCCCTCTCTGACAAACAAAAACTGTCCACAGTGTGGAAAGGATGCCTATGATGAAGCATTCCACAAAGGTGCGGGTTAGGTTTCCTTGTCCAAACAACTTAAGACTCCAACACAAAGTAATGTGAACTACATAACAGCCTGGGTTTACTGCATTCTAAGTGATATAGTGATATGAGGTTAACTCCCTCTTCCCTATCCCACCCTTTTTTGTGAGTATTGCCATAAGCACTAGTCTATGCTAGAAGCTTGCTACAAAAACATTATTTACCTGAAATGTACTATATTCCCAAATCTTCCATACAGGAATTGTATGACTCCACACAACTAATACATGTAGTCAAGTGGCTAACAGACATCAACTGGTCGAAGATTGTAGATTAACTTTCTTCTCGAATTGCCAATGGCAATCTATTTTCTGTGAGCATGTATGATGCAGGGGTGTGGAATTTAATAAAATATCTACTTGTCCATGGGGCAGGTTGCTTCAGAAATCTACTTGTCCTGTAACAAAATCCACTTGCCCCTTTGATGCCATGTAGTGCGGCGGCAAATTATGGAAGCAACCCCATTACACAAGAGTTCTGACATAGCCTCTCTGATTATGCCATGGCTCATACCATAGTAGTGTTTAAATAATTGCAGCCCCCTTATATTGCCACGTTTCTGCAGATCTACATACTGGGGCTGATTGCAGTGGAAAGCAATAGTTCCAGGGTTAGAATGCCCTTTTGAGTCTGTGCAAACCTACTAACGTGCATGTTTTAAGGGTTTTCAACAACTCTTCTCTAATCTTTTCCCATACTAAGAAATAGTGGAAATTGACTCCTGACAATGGCAGACAGAAAACACCTTCCGGAGTAGGGAAAAAAGTGGTTGGGGGGAAAGTGAACTTGCAAACAATCAGATTTTCGCATGAGCAAATCTACACATGCATATTTGCTCATGCTAAAATGCAGTACACATGTTTTCTAGGAGTCCTATTTCTTGTCCTACTTCTGTAAATTCTTGGAAATTCACGAAAGCCGCATAGCTGCACGCACTTATTGCAAGGCATACACCATTTTGAGACTCTTTAATAATTGGGCCCCTGATTTGGTCTGGCGTGGACCATGAATTTTTGCGTTTATTCAAATTCTGTCTCTCTCTCTGTATTGGCCGACTTAACTGTGAGTGACAGCATGGATTAGTTACTTACCTGTAATCCTAGTTCTCTTGCAAGGGTATCCTCATCAAAGTCATAAGCACTAGAATATTCCCGCCCATGCGCGGGACCCCGGAAACACAATCATATATGTGCCCCACACATATATATATATATATATATATATATATATATATATTCACAGAAAAAACCATAGGTTTGAGACCATATATAGTTAGGTATTTGCATTTACAAAACCTTGAAAATTCAATGAAAAAACCATAGGTTTGAGACCATATATAGTTAGGTGAATATTTTAATCATACAAAACCAATGAAATTCCATATATAGTTAGTTGCACTAACTATATATTTCGCGCACCCGCAATCCACTGCTGATGATGTCACATATTACATCATTCATGACATGGTCAGTGACATCACTGATGACATCACTGATGACATCATCCAGTGACTGTGTGTTTCTGTAAAGTTTAAATATGTTTTACATATTGAAGAATGAGTGGATGTATAAGTGTCTGGATGAAGGATTTAGTAGGTGCGTGACTGACTGTATGAGTGAGTGAATAAATGTGTCGTACTAAATGCATGGGTTAGTGACTAAACTGTCTGAATGTGTGCATCAGTATGTCTGTTGTGGTGTAAACTGCTGCATGTGTTGATCATTAGCTATACGAGAGGCTATATGTGTTATTGATTGGTTGCCCAAGTATTTGTATGGGAGATTGAGTTTGTGTGGGGGTGGCTGGGAGGTGTGTGACTCTGTGCATAGATGTGTGAGCAGTTGATTCACTAGGTGTATGAGTTCAAGAGTGCATGTGGAAACAGCTACATGGGCGGTTGACTGTGTGCATGAGTGTATTGATGAGTGAATGGATATCTCAATGCTACATGTCATAGTAAGTACATATGTAAAACACAGTACATGTGAGAGTTGGCATATATAAATAACTGTGCATGAGAGCCAGTGAATGTGTGAGTGGCTGTATGGATCATTGTGAACTTGTATCAGGGATTGTATAAGAGAGTAAATATGTGTTAGTATATGTTTGAATAAGTAAGGTGTGTATAACTGTATAGTTGAGGAAATGGAGGTGAGATTGATTCTTTGCATGACTGACTAGGTGTGTGAGTAACTCCATGGATGTGTGACAGTGTGTGAGTGTCTGTATACACTGAGTGTATCTAAGGTTATATTAGAGTCTGAAGAGGTTCATCGTATTAGCACATGAATGATGTCATCAGTGATGTGATCAATGATGTCATTTGAGATGTGATCAGTGATGTCATCAGTGATGTCATTTGAGATGTCATCAGTGATGTCATCAGTGATGTAATTTGAGATGTCATCAGTGATGTCATCAGTGATGTCACTGACCATGTCACGAATGATGTAATATGTGACATCATCAGCAGTGGATTGCGGGTGCGCGAAATATATAGTTAGTGCAACTAACTATATATGGAATTTCATTGGTTTTGTATGATTAAAATATTCACCTAACTATATATGGTCTCAAACCTATGGTTTTTTCATTGAATTTTCAAGGTTTTGTAAATGCAAATACCTAACTATATATGGTCTCAAACCTATGGTTTTTTCTGTGAATTTCAAAGGTTTTTAGAATGCTAATTCCTAACTATATAAGGCCTGAAACCTATGGTTTTTTCAGTGAATTTGCAAGGTTTTTTAAATGCTAATTCTATTAGCGGATAACGTTTTTATATATTCAAACGTTTTTTTAATGCTAATTCCTAACTATATAAGGCCTGAAACCTATGGTTTTTTCAGTGAATTTCAAAGGTTTTTTAAATGCTAATTCCTAACTACATAAGGCCTGAAACCTATGTTTTTTTTAGTGAATTTGCAAGGTTTTTTAAATACTAATTCCTAACTATATAAGGCCTGAAACCTATGTTTTTTCAGTAAATTTCAAAGGTTTTTTAAATGCTAATTCCTAACTATATAAGGCTTGAAACCTATGTTTTTTTCTTTGAATTTCAAAGGTTTGTTAAATGCTAATTCCATTAGCGGATAACGTTTAAATATATTAATATCCTAGTGGGACCACCTTTGCAGCCCTAAGGGGTCAGGGTGTTTCTACCCTGCCCCCTTTTTGTGTTCTACACGTTTTTTTTCTGCTTTCTTGTGCCTCAGTCTACTACGATCCAAGATGGATGCCAACACTTCCTGGTTAGAAGTGTTGACAGCCAATGAGCATGCAGCTTTCTCGGGAAGGCATGCTCATTGGCTGTCACTGTCTGTCAACACTAGCACAAGATAGATGCCAACACCTCCTGGTTAGAAGTGTTGACAGCCAATGACCATGCAGCTTTCTCGGGAAGGCATGCTGATTGGCTGCCACTGTCTGTCAACACTCAAAACCAGGAAGTGTTGGCAGCCATCTTGTGCCTTGTTAGAACCAAGGCACAAGAAAGCAGTGAAACAAAGGTGTGAAACTCGCAAAGGGGCCAGAGTAGAATCACCCTGACCCCCTAGGCCTGCTCAGGGGGTCCCACAAAGACCCTAAAGGCAATAAAAAAATGATTTTATTTTTTTGTAAAAATCGGGGTACGCGTACCCCGCGACTTAAAAAAAAAAAAAGATAATCTTTTTGCCTTCGGGGTCCTTGTGGGACCCCCTGAGCAGGTCTAGGGGGTCAGGGTGCTTCTACCCTGCCCCCTTTTTGAGTTCTACACGTTTGTTTTTCTGCTTTCCTGTGCCTCAGTCTACCGAGGCACAAGATGGCTGTCAACAGTTTCTGTTTTGGAGTGTTGACAGACATTGGCAGCCAATCAGCATGCAGCTCGTGCACTTGAGGTACGCTTACGGTACGCGTACGTGCGCGTACCGTAAGCGCACCGGTAAGCTCACGGGTAAGCTGCTATAGATATATATATTTTTTTGAACCTTAATTTCTCAAAATCCACTGGACCGCATATCTTGAGACCTAGCAAAGGCACATCGGGCTAACAGTCCCTACAATTTTGCCAAGTTTGGTGGAAATCCATTCAGCCGTTCGGGCTAAAAGTGAGTCCAACCGCCCTATGGAAAATTGCATGGGGAAAACACGTTTTGGGACCCCCCTTTTTTCTCAGCCCCCGCTTGACGAATCCCCCCCCAAACTTTCAGGGAAGGACCGGAGAGTAAATGTGCCATTTTCAGGAAAATTTCAGCCAATTCCGTCCATCAACGCCAAAGTTATTCAACATAGAATTTCGAAAAATCCCATAGGAAAAAAATCCTAACTATATATACCTACTGGCGACCGCCAGTAGGTAATATATATATATATATATATATATATATATATATATATATATATATATATATATATATATAAAGAAATTCTATGGCAAAATGAAACCCCTCATTCTGTTCCTTTTCAAATTAAATGTATTAAGTGTTACCACTTTATTCCAATCAAGATGACTTCAGGTGTGCCATACTTTTGTCATAAGTAAGACTGTTAGCGTTCTAGTTGTTCTTTAGAACACTCTGGGACATTCTGTCATTGGGCTATAGTTGGGCTACATCTGGCTGATATTTGGCCTACATTTGGGCTCTTTTGTCTCTGGTGGCCATCTTGGGAGACTGCATATCAGAATCTTTTTAATGAAATATAAGAGGATTTGAGAAGTCACTCAAAATGTGCCCTAATTTTTCTGTCTTCAGCACTAATCATATTTTCTATGGCAAAATGTACCCCCTCATTTTGTTCCTTTGCAAATTAAATGTTTTAAGTGTTAACACTTTATTCCAATCAAGATGACTTCAGGTGTGCCATACTTTTGTCAAAAGTAAGACTGTTAGCGCTCTAGTTGTTCTTTAGAACACTCTGGGACATTCTGTCATTGGGCTATAGTTGGGCTACATCTGGCTGATATTTGGGCTACATTTGTTTTTTTTTGTCTCTGGTGGCCATCTTTGGGCTACATTGGGCTACATTGGGCTACATTTGGGCTCCAACATATATATAGCCCAATGTAGCCCAATATATATTTTTCAAAGTTAATTTTCGTAAAAACCACTGGAGCATATATCTTGAGACATAGCAAAGGCACATCGGGGTACCAGTCCCTACAATTTTGCCAAGTTTGGTGGAAATCCATTCAGCCGTTCGGGCTAAAAGTGAGTCCAACCACCCTATGGAAAACTCAATGTTAAAAACACGTTTTGGGACCCCACTTTTTTCTCGGCCCCCACTTGACGAAACCCCCCCAAACTTTCAGGGGACGGTCAGAGACAAAATGTGCCATTTTCCTGAAAATTTCAGCCAATTCCGTCCATCAACGCCAAAGTTATTCAACATAGAATTTTGAAAAATCCCATAGGAAAAAAATCCTAACTATATATACCTACTGGCGACCGCCAGTAGGTAATATATATATATATATATATATATATATATATATATATATATATATATATATATATATATATATATATATATATATATATATATATATATATATACGTGTATATATATATATATATATATATATATATATCTATGGAACTGCAGCCTTATACACACCGGAACTGAATAATGCTGTAAGGATTCCCCATTATATCATAAAAGCATACATTAGAAACAGGGAAAAACAACAGCAAAACATGTTTTGAATCTGTTTTAATGCTTAGCAGTCAGAAGAAACTCTCACATAGGACTGAAAGCATATACAGCTCCCAGGCTGCATTGCAGAAACACAGTCTAAAAAGACTGAAAAGCTAACTCATAGCAACAGAGATTAACTGGCACCGTGCCTTTAAGGCAGTCATGACCCCCAGCTTCCCATCATGCCTCAGGGGTGACAGGTCAGTTCTTTGCGGTGACTCAAAAAGCCATGACACAAAGAGTTGACATTACCTCATTAAAACATACAATGATCCTTTGCGGCGGGAGGGTTGCTTATGACTTCGATGAGGATACCCCTGGAAGAGAACTAGCATTACAGGTAAGTAACTAATCCTTCTCTTCCAGGGGATCTTCATCAATAGTCATAAGCACTAGAATAGAATAGCGAGCCTCACCTCATCCACATGCGGGCAAAGGAAACATAACGGTAAATTAACCAATCAGGTCAAATAACGAAGCTTGGATAGATAGATTACTATCCGAACAGATTCCTCAAGGAGGCCTGGCCCACTTGAGTATCAGCCTTGGAATCGGATTCTAGACAATAATGCCTTGTGAAAGTGTGAACTGATCTCCAGGTTGCAGCCTTGCAAATTTCTGACATTGGAACATCATGCAAGAAAGCTACTCTGGCCGCTTTTCCCCTAGTGGGGTGTGCTTTAGGTGCCAACAACAAGGGTTTATGCGCCAACTGGTAAGCCAATTTTATACAGGATACTATCCATCTTGAAATGGATCTTTTGGAGGCTGGGAAACCTGTTCTCATGGCACCATAATCCAGAAACAATTGATCCGATTTCCTTATGCCCTTGGTACCCTCCAGATAGAATTTAAGCACTCTTTTGAGGTCCAAGGAATGTAGCGACCTCTCCGCAGGAGTCGCGGGGTTTGGAAAAAAAGACAGTAGGGAGATTGACTGATTAATATGGAAATCAGATATAACCTTTGGCAAAAAGGCAGGGTGAGCCCTTAACACTACCCTGTTGTGGTGAAACACAGTATAAGGTTCTTTTGCACACAGCGCTTGGATCTCACTTACTCTGCGCGCTGATGTTATCGCTACCAGAAAAGCAGCCTTCCACGTCAGGTGCTGCAAAGAGGCTTTGTGAATGGGCTCAAAAGGAGGACCCATCAATCTAGACAGCACCAGATTCAACTCCCAGGGAGAAGGGTTTCGAACCGGGGGATACACTTTCTTCAACCCCTGTAAGAAATCCTTAACCACCTGCATTTGGAAAAAGGAAGGTTGGCTGAGTGACTTTCTGTATGCCGTAATGGCTGACAAATGAACGCTGATTGAGGCATATTTCAAACCGGCTTTAGCTAAATATAGAAGGTAAGGAAGAATGACGTCTTCCTGCCCCTTCGTAGGGTCAAAATGATTTTCAACACACCATAGGTAGAACATCTTCCACTTAAAAGCGTATGACGCTCTTGTGGAGGGGCTCTTAGCCTCTTTCAGAATATGCATGCAGTCCTGCGGCAGATTCAAGTGTCCGTATTGTAGGTCCTCAGGAGCCATGCTGCAATGTTCAGGGAGGGAAGGCTGGGATGGAGAATCCTCCCGTCCATCTTGGTCAGCAGGTCCGTTATGTACTACAGCCTCCTGTGGGGGAAAACAAATAACTGAAGAAGGTCCGGTTACCACTGCCGTGGCCAGTCTGGAGCTATCAGAATCATCTTCATGTTGGATCTGATGAGCTTGGACACCACCTTCGGGATCAGAGGCAGAGGACGAAAGGCGTAAGCAAATGTCTCTGACCAATCAATCTAAAGCGTATTCCCCCTTGTCCCTGGACGGTGAAATCTGGATGCGAAGGCGTGGCATTTTTTGTCGTCTGCAAACAAATCTATTGATGGACGACCCCACTGTTGGAAAATATCTGCCACCACCTCGTCGTGCAGCACCCAGTCTGGCTGATGTTCGAAGTGCCGACTGAGTGCATCTGCTTTGACATTCTGCTCTCCCGGAAGGTGCACTGCCCCTATGGAGAGGTTCCGAGCCAGAAGCCAGTGCCAGATCGGTTGAGCCTCCAGGTAGAGAGGGCGAGAGAGCGTACCACCCTGTTTGTTTAGATAATACATGGTGGTCGTGTTGTCTGTTTGGAGCAGGACCGAGTTGGACATGATCGAAGGCAAAAAAGCTTTCAGAGCAAGATGGACTGCTCGTAGCTCAAACATGTTTATGTGGTAGGACTGTTCTTTTGTGGACCAACGGCCCTGCATTTGAAGGCACCCAATGTGTGCCCCCCATCCTTGCAGAGATGCATCCGTTATCAGCGATTGCACTGGAACTGGTTGATGGAAAGGGACTCCGACCAACAGATTATGCGGCCGAGTCCACCACTTGATGGAGGATTTTGCTGCTTGGGGAAGCACAATTTGAGCCTCCCAGCGTCCCGTTGTTTGGTCCCACTTGTCTTCTAGATCTTGTTGCAATGGTCGCATTCTCAGCCTGGCATTGGGGATGAGAAATATGCAGGAGGCCATCGACCCCAGCAGAGATGCCACTTGACGGACTGCTGGGCGATCTGTCTGAAGCAGAGCCTTGCACTTCGGCTGCATTGAAGAAAGTCTCTCCTCTGAAGGAAACGCTCTTCCTTTGTTTGTATCCAGAGTCGATCCCAGATAGTGGCGCGTCTGGGTGGGCTGTTGTACAGACTTCTCCATGTTGACATTAAGACCCAGTTTGAGTAGTTGCTGTAGACAGACTTGGAAATCGCTCCTTACTTGTTGAGGAGATGGCCCTTTGAGGAGCCAATCGTCTAAGTAAGGGTAGACGAACAGACCTCTTCTGTGTAGGGCGGCCGCTACCACTGCCATGTACTTGGTAAAGACTCGTGGGGCAGATTTCAGCCCGAAGGATAAGACCTTTTATTGATAGTGCTTGTCTCCGACCACAAACCGCAGATACTTGCGATGACGTGGAGAAATGGGTATATGGAAGTACGCATCTTGGAGGTCCACTGAACACATCCAATCTCCTGCTTGCAGATGTGGACATATTTGATGAAGGGCCAACATGAGAAACTTCTCCTTCATGATGAGTCTGTTCAGCAGGCGAAGGTCCAGGATAGGTCTGAACCTGTGCTCCTGGTCTTTTTTTGGGCACAAGAAAGTACCTGGAGTAGACTCCCTTCCCTTGCTGCGCGGAAGGAACCTCTTTTATGGCCTTTTTTCGCAGAAGGGTTGCCACTTCCTACCGGAGCAACTTTAGTTGGGGAGGACAATATCTTTTTGGAGGAATGCCCTTTGGAAGAACACGAAAACGTAGTGCGTATCCATTGCGCAGTATATTGAGCACCCAACGATCTTTTGTGATGCTGCACCACTCTGCCAGATGATATGAAGCACTTCCTCCCACTGGAGTGGGCACCGGCGCCAGAGGAAGCTCCTGCTCATGGCTTCCCTGCCGCTCTGGCCGTGGTAGAGGACTGCTGCTGGTGACCACCTCTACCTCGGTTTGATTTACGGCCCTGATACTGCGACTTGCCTTGGTTTTTTCCTTGGGACCATTGAGGGGTTTGAACCCTCTGCTGGTACCCCTTGCGCTGGTTGGGCCTGTATCGACGCTTTAACTCTTTCTTCTTCTCCAAGCCAACGGCTTTGAGGGTATCGAGTTCCGCCCTCATCCTGCCCATTCCCTCATCTGTATGGGTGCCAAACAGAGAGGAGCCGGAAAACGGGAGATTTAAGATTCTCTGCTGCGCATACGGCTTGAGTGTTGTCAGTCTCAACCAGGAGGATCTCCTGGCGCAAACTCCATGGGCATATAAATGCACCAATAGTATAGCGCCGTCCGCTGCCGTGCTGATCACTTGGTTGGCAACAAGCGACCCCTCGCTGATGATCTCTTCAAAGTCCTTTTGAACCTCTTTTGGCAGCTTCTCTTTAAAGCGGTCCAAGGAGTCCCACAAGGCCTCGTCATAGCGACCTAATAAGGCTGCAGCACTGGAGACTTTTAATGATGAAGCTGCCGAGCCGCAAACCTTACGTCCCTAAGAGTCCTGGGACCTACTTTCTTTATCGGGGGGGAACCGATGAAGACGCAGCCACAGCATAAGTTTTCCTCACTGCCGCAATGATAACTGAGTCCGCAGGCAGACCTGTCTTCAAGAAGACAGGGTCTGTGGAGGCTGGCTTGTATTGTTTCTGAATTGGAGCCGGTGCGGCCGTGATCGTAGCTGCCATCAGGAAAATGTCCATCACCGGTTCCAGAAGCCCAGGAATCAAGGGAAGTAATGGACGAGACGCTGCTCTCTGATGCAGAGTCTCACAGATCACCTGAGGGGTAGACATCTCAATGTTCAGCTTCTGAGCCCCTCTCTGAAGCACATCATGGTAGGTGTTGATGTCATCTATCGCAGACACTCTCTACAAAGGGCTGTCCGATAGGGTAGGGGAATAATCCCTCTTTGATGATCGGGTGGAAGAAGAAGACCACAACGGTGTCCTTCTCCTTCTGCGATGGGAACTATGTCTTCGTTCCCGTGACCTGCCCGTGCGCTCCTCACGTCTGGGAGAACGCGATCTGTCCACTTCCTGCTCCAATCTTTGTAAAGGTGACCTATGGAGGGGACTGGCGTATTCTTGCATTCTCTGTGCTCTGTGTTGCTCCTGTATCCTTATTCCAGTGATGCAGGGGGAGGAGCCATCTTGGAGACAAGTGCACAGCAGGGGAAGCCTCCCTGTGCTGTGATTGAGATCTATGAGTAGGTCTGCTGGAATGTCTTTCTGGAGAGGCAGATCTCGTGGAAGGACGTCTGGAGGAATGAGAGGAAGAATGGCATGACGCGGATTCTGTTTCCAGAACCACCGATCCTTCTCTAGACCTCACTGAGGTAGGCCTTGACGTCGGGCGTGCACCTCTCTACGTCGATCCGGACCTCCTTCTCGACATCTATCTCCGTTGTTGGATCCGGTCTCGACAACGCTTCTCTACTTCTCGATGCGAATCCCTTGCAGACGACGCCTGAACATCCCTTTGTTTCGACGTCGAACGTCGATGAGCCGACGACGGCGGAGGGGTTTTGCTCTTCGACGCCGAACGTCGTCGTGCAGAAACAGATGAAGGGGCTCTGTACCTCGACGCTGAACGTCGTCGAGACGACGGCGGAGGGCTGACGATCCTCAATGCCGATCGCCATCAAGACGGCAGCGGCGGACTCCTGCCCCTCTACGTCGATGGACTGACGACGACGGAGGGGAACCTGCCCACGACGCCGAATGTCGTGCTGACGACGGCGGGGGACTTCTACTCCTAGACGTCGATTGTCGCCGGGTTGACGACGGCGGAGGATCACGATTCTTCGACGTCGACGACGTACCTGAATGGCGAGGTCTTCTTGATGGCGAGCCCGCCGCAGATGGTCTTTTTTTTGGACAAATGACCTACCGGTGGTAGATTTTTCAGCGCCGAGCCAGACGCTGAAGTAGAAGGGTGAGGGATCTTGCTTCTGGATGGGGATCTAGCCCTCTTGGAGCCCTTCTTCACCGGTGACCTGCCTCTGGAAGACTTTTCTGCCAGTCCATAAAGACGGATTCTTTCTCTGTCCTTTAAAGTCCTTTTGGACAGGGTCTGGCAATGAGGACAAGTCTTAGGGTCATGGTCCTTAGGCAAACAAAGAATACAGACCTCATGAGAGTCTGACCTGGCCTTCTTTTTACCACAAGAAGGGCAGGGGTCAAAAAGGGATGGCATTTTGAGTGGAAAAAATGCCCAAAACTGTCAAAAAGACAGAACCTTACTTCAGAAGATGGAAGACGTCGAATAAGTCAAACGTTTTAAAAAAAGTGAAGATTATTCCTGACTAAAATCAGAAAGAAGTGGAGCTGTGTAACCAGGATCCTTCCTGAAGGAGCCGGAAAGAACTGACCTAACTGTCACCCCTGAGGCATGATGGGAAGCTGGGGGTCATGACTGCCTTAAAGGCACGGTGCCAGTTTATCTCTATGTTGCTTCGAGTTAGCTTTTCAGTCTTTTTAGACTGTGTTTCTGCAATGCAGCCTGGGAGCTGTATATGCTTTCAGTCCTATGTGAGAGTTTCTTCTGACTGCTAAGCATTTAAATAGATTCAAAACATGTTTTGCTATTGTTTTTCCGTTTCTAATGTTTGCTTTTATGATATATTGGGGAGTTCGTGCAGCATTATTCAGATCTGGTGTGTATAAGGCTGCAGTTGAGATAGATATGGGGCACATATAGGATTGTGTTTCCGGGGTCCCGCGCATGGGCGGGAATATTCCATTTCCTTTTGAGTATTGATGAGGATCCTCTGGAAGAGAATCTGCTCTTTCACAAGGAGCATATCAGCAAACAAAGTAGTTTTGCTCAGTGCCAGGAACTACTGTGACAGTATGTGCTTTTTGAGACCAAAAACAATTTTTGCTTTTGCAAATGTTTGTAATAATGGTGAGGGCCCGGCAGCTCCCACACCAATAAGGTTTTACAAAAACCATACCAAAACAAGTCACACACTGACAAAACTAAAAAGCTGACATCAATTTCAGACCTACTGGCTTTGCCAATGTTTGTTTATTTTTGTTTCCTTTAATCTTATTGAAACTGGTTACACTGATTTTCCATTATGAATATTTTTGGAAAATAGTAGCATGCATCAACACGTGCCTAAATGATGCTGCAAAAACTAAAATTGAAAGCAAAGATCTCATCAATCTTGCTTTCAAGCTTCTGCAAATATTTGCATCAAATCAGACAGCATTCTGGGAGCATTATACGTAGCCTCATATTGCTAAACTTTGAAAAATGGTGTACAGTTTTATATACTGAGACCACTGTCAGTAGTGCAGTCAGAGCTTACAACATTTACTTAGCGCGCTCACCCTAATAATAAAGGCTTTCAATTAATGAACCATAAATACAAGTTTGAACAGCATTAACATATGGACAAACATTTTACCTTCACTGCAAACAGTACTCTTCCCTGATCCATAATGTGATACTGCAAACTGGCAGCCAAAGGGTTTGTGCTGCAGGGTTGGGCCTACTTGTCCTAAAGACAAAATACACATGAAAACGTTTTGCCCTTTACCCCAAACAATATGTCCTGGGCGCGGGGCTATAGGAATTTCACATCCCTGATGATGTAAATTACCTTTAAGACAGCTATAGTGACAATAGTTTAAGGCCTAAGAAACTATGTGGCCATCAAAGCTACAGAGCAACCAAATCCCTGAGGGTAGAAAAATGAGGAGCAGTAAGTAGAACAGCTTAGCTGGTTGTTTATGTAGAAATAAGAAATGTGTTCCTTGAGTGTAATAATAGTTTTGCATGTTATCTGTTCCAAAACCACATACTGCACATACAATTTAATGGCTGGGCTGGAGCAAATTTTAAATTGTTGAGGTCTATAATAAAGTCTGATATTATGCAGACCATAATTCCACAACGCAGCACTCTCTTGGTATTATGATAACCAGGCGCTTTGCTTTTTTACTGACCTACTGCCCAATAATCCTATGTTATCTGAGCTCTTTATGGGAACAAGGAAACATATTCATACAATAAACAATGTTTAAATGAGAAAGAAATCTTACCGGCGACTGCGGCTTGGAAAAATTCACATGAGCGTACAGAAGTACTGCTATGTCCTTGTGTCCAGCATCCAATGCTATAGACAATGCTGTACTCCCGTCCTACAAACAAACAAGAGCATGTCGTGAAAAAGTTAAAGGCATCTATGAAACCAAAGGAATCCAAGATTTCTTGGGTAATCAGTCAAAGTATTACCACAATGCTGGCACTCCACTATCTGGCAAAATCCCTCAAACCAAGGGTGCAGTCTGAAATGTCTATTACACCTATATGGATTACGAAGATGCAAGATAACATTCATTTAAACTTATGAAAAAACACAAGATATTTTTCTTGGAAAATTATATCAGGATATGATTACATTTTTGCACACCTAATTTAAAGTTAGGTGTGGAGCAACTGCCATCTGTGGGAATATACTTTGCAAGTTCAGATTCATCAAATCGGGATCTGTGCATGCTACGCTTTTAAGACAGAATTTGCGCTGGACCTTCAAGAAGCTCTTACCTCTAAATCACATCTAAGCGTCAGGCTTTATTACTTCTCTGAAAGGGGTTGCAAAGGACAGTTCTTGAGTTTTATCTTGAATTTGACCATGCTGTTTTTTATTTTTTTATGGTAGTTAGAAGGTTGTTCCATCACCAAACTCCAAGATGCCTCAATCTGCACAGCCTGATTGTAATCATATGGTTGAGCGTTATTGGTACAGTACTGCAGTGGAGTTCATCCCAATAACAGGTTGTTTGTATTCCATCACAGCAAAGAGCGATGAGTGTGGCTGTCTATCAACACTAGATCCTCTAATTAAGCCTGTGACCGAGACGAGTCGTGCTAGATATTCCGGAAGCGGACACATGTGCAACTGTGCATGTGGCACTATGGCGATGCCAGATGCCATCACACCCAATAGACGCATGATCATTCCGACTGTTAACTGTTGATTGGGTTGGAAATGTGGTATTCGCGTTTGAAAATTCTGTATAGGCTAATCTCAGTTGTGTATTTAGGATAGCCACCAGAGACGGGTAAATCTGTAAAAGCTGAAGAGGAGATATTTGGAAATTGATGGTGAAGCCTAGCTCATGGAGCTGGTTTATGGTATTTTTAGTGTTTTTGACACAGAGGAAGAGTGCTGGCTTTGATAAGCTAATCGACGAGATATGGGAAAACATGGATGTTTTTTCCGCGTACATGTGCTGCTACCACAGCTAGGCATTTGATGAATTCTCGAGGTGCAGTAGTTACTCCAAATGGGAGGACTTTGAATTGGTAATGTTTGCCTGCTATCACAAACCGTAGGTATTTGCGATGTGCCGGATGTATTGGAATGTTAATGTAGGCGTCCTTTAAGTCTAGGGCTGACAAAGTCGCCTTGCTGTAAAAGTGGGATCACATCCTGGAGAATGACCATATGGAAATGCTCTGACAGGATATAATGATTTAATGTCCGTAGATCTAAGATTGGTCTCAAAGATCTGCCCTTGTTGGGGATTAGGAAGTACAGGGAGTATACTCCTGACCCTGATGTTGTAGGGGACGGGTTCTATAGCTCCTTTGAGTAAAATAGCTTGAACATCCTGTGAGTAATGTTTGGTGTTCGAGAGACAGCCTGTGAGTGTGAGATGGAATGTTTGGAGGTGTGGCGATGAGCTCCTGACAATAACCATGTTGGATAATGCCCAACACCCACTGATCCAATATTATGGATTGCCAAGTATGGAGAAACCTTTGTGGAAAGGGTTTCAAAGAGGAAATCTTCCTCTATAGGCTCCTTATGAAGTGGTACCTGATAAGTTGAAGTCCTGCCAGTAAGCTCCTGATAAGAGGTGGTGTCATCAGGAGGAAATGGCCTAGCAGGGTACAAGATGTGATCAGTGTCCCTTGTAGGGTCAATGTCGTAGGCCAACCAAGTATCAGGGGTCTGCCGTGTATCAAATAGATCTCCAGTCCAATGCCCACCTGAGAAGGAATGTGGGGACCCCTGAGGAGTGATGTTTAATAGATCACCCCGAGACTGAGGGTGAAGGTGAACGTGGTGGGGGAAGAAAGGGTAGTGGGGCGAGAAGATGGCGTAGAAAGGTGCAAGAGACCGGTGGCCTGGTCAGTCTTCTTAGGTTGCACCAGCAGATCAATTACCTCTCCAAAGGAGAGTTGCCGCTTGGACAGAGGTGGTGCAGAAACCACAGTTTTGGCCAGAATACACCTAACGTGAGGCTGTATTTGGATTTGCCTCTGGCGGGCATCCAGTTTCTTCTGCATCTAGGGGGGGGGGGGATTCGTTCCACTGGAGTACCAGGGTCAGAACTCCGTGCCGGACTCGAAATATTAAGAGCCAAGATGAATTTCTATTTCAGGGCCGCAGTGGTCAGTGCAGAAGGTGGAGCTAGTCACCTGGGCACCGAAATGGACAGCTTTAACTGAAGTTTCAGGGCCGAGCCCAGGCAGAGATTAAAGGAGTGAATGGTCAGTAAGATTCTGATCTTATTATTCTAAAACAGTTTTGTATTAAAAAATATAGAAGCGTTACTTAAGTACCATTCATTACAATAGGGCTAATACCCTGCACAGCAGGATATTAACTCTACTGTGCATGGTATTAGCCCTATTGTAATGACAGCTCTCAGGTAGAAAACTTATATACAACTTATATACATCTCTATAGGTTTCTGGATATTGGAGAGATACCTCCAAAGGTGAGCGAGCCATAGCCTGAACAGTATTGCTGTCAATGGTGAGCTCGCAAACAATGCTAAATATATCTATACGAATGAAGGGATCAGTCATCAGTACTGGAATAATGTCAGTCAAAAAGACAGCTTACTGGCACGGATGGTGTGCATCAGACTCAATTGCTGAATGTCCCATGTGCACGTCAGATGTAAAAATGTATTTCTTTGTTGATGGTGGATTCTGTTCAGTGGCTGATATCTTGTTGACATAGGGGTTTGTGCTGCTGACTGGCCCTTCGTGGACAGTGGGCTCTGAGCTCAACATCCATTGATTCCTTGTCATGGGTTGATCCTTCATTGATGGCTGCGGTTTCGAGCTCTCAGCTGGTAATTTGCTGATGTGAAGACATTCATTTTGGTATGCGTCATCTGCACCATTGAAAATTTCACCAACAGCAAAGCTGTTGTATGTACAAATTTAGACAGGTGTCATCGGCATATCCCCCTGCGACCAATTTAATTTCATTGACTGACCTGCACATTTCCTTGGGTTTTCAGACTGGGAATTGAGGGGAGAGAAGGGAAGCGGCCATTTTATCAGTCTTCTTAGTGAGCTCTGTCAGACCTGGAAGGTCGTCTGGATGGCGTGATTCTCTTTAGTCCAGAAGAGGAAGGCTGCCCAGGAGACTGAACCTTTCTAGCAAGCTCAGTGAGTTGCTTCATAGAGAATGTTTAAGACTCTCCCTAATCATCTCTGGCTGGTTCAAAGTCCAATTTTGTCTTCCTCTAAGGGACTGAGCTGGAAGGAGCTGAGATGTTCTCTAACAAAGTGAGTGCTACCAGCCAGTCACAATCTTGTGTTCTTCTTAGGAAGTATTAGATAAATATCACATTTCTTTGGGTCATTATCAGGATGAAGACAAGCTATACAAAGCCTGTGCCCGTTCTTTGCATATGTTTGTCTTTTAAACCCTTTTTGAAAAGCAACTTATTTTCCTGCTTCTTCATTGTCTTTCTTTTACAAAAAAATCATTGAATACCACAGAGAAAAATGGAATTACATGCTCCATCTCGAAATTTGTTGAGTATTCTGCTAAAAATACTGCAAAACTGTAAATATTGGAGCAGGGTTCCATAGGATTCTCTCTCACTTACAAGAGATAGAAAATGTGGCAGTTGGAGCTTACGGTGAGCAGTAAAGGGCACTGTCTCTCCACCTCACTGGTCAGAGTTTTGGACAAATAACAGCAGATTATACGTGGTCTACAATAATGTTTAAAATTCATGAATGCAGATGAATGAATGACTGCTGTTTAACATTAACATGCAGATAATCCCAAGCCCAGAGATGGGGAAGTATTGAAGCAAGTGAATCTATGAAAGATTCAATGCGGGAGAGTATTTACGCAGACAGGGTAACAAAGGCAGGTTGCAGCTAAGCAGCTCTCCAACAAATTCATGTCTGAAGAATGTTAAGACATTTGCCTGCTACAAAATTTGTGAATCTTTGGGTCAAGTTTTAGGTGGGGCAATCAGGGGTCAGGCCTTGTGAGTTGCAGGTACTAGAAAACTGAGCAGTCATTTACTCTACAACCTCTTCCTAGAAAGACTATTGCCCAGATGATGTACCACTAATGTAATTAACACCCTGTGATGTATTCCTATAGGTTCTGTATCGATCCCCCTATTCCTGACCCTATTCTGGTTAACAAACTAACAAGTTAACTAGCAGCCATCCCATGAGGCAGAAAACCCCCATGATGCAGGAACCGTTATCTGATAAAGCCACACTACGGCACAGGAGCGTGTTATCTGATTAGGTCATAACGCTTGCCATCTAATTAGACAAGCGATATTCCTCCAGCCCCTGATAAGGCATACGGAGTTCTCAAAACAAATCAAACCTATGACACCTTGGGAAAAACCCTGCGGCCATTGTTTTGATTTCACGGAGAACTTCAGCAAAAGAATGTGCTAACGACCTGGTCGTATGACATCCTTATTGACGTATCTATGTCCATCCTTACGTCAATCTCGGCACCTTAAAGGTATAAATATTACCAATATTGCCCTATGCAAACACACGCGGTGGTGACGAGATCGGAGCAGCCAGACTTGCCGAAGCCCAGAGCAGAGCAGACCCCGCTGGCGCAGCCCCGCCTTTCCTGACGCACTGAGAACGAGACGCTGCTTTCTCCTGCCGAGAAATCCAGCTCCGGCGCTTCCGGGTAGCCCTCGCAGGCAGCCTGGAATATCGAGACCAGAGACGAGAGATACCATCCCTCATCCATCCTAGATTCCAGGTACAGAACTGAATAACCCCTCACAGAGAATTCTTTAGTCAGTCACTTGGCAAAACAAACTTAACTTAAACTGTAACTTTCTATTCCCGCCCACGCATTAGACTTAGATCAGGTACACGGGGTAGGCGTAGTTAGAAACACCAGTTGAGTACGATTAGTCAAATGTATATGTGTATGTATATATTTTATTCATTTTAAACCTTCATATGGCTTAGAAACCATATCAATGTTTTTACAGTATTATTTTATACTTCTGCTCTTAATGTATGCACTTTACTTAACCATAAGTATTGCAATAATATCGATCCATTTCTCTTGTACGAGAAAAGAGACTGATCAATAAATAACATCTTTTATTGAACACGCCCGTCTCTTCCTTTTCTCTACAATCTGATGAGACTAAGAATGCACGTACTGACTGAGTAAAATAAATTGCCTTTTGTTTTCACACGACTCTCGAGATACACTCTTGATTAGGGGAGAGCAAAGTTGTCATGTTCTATGGTTGTCAGAAACTAAATCCCTTCTTGTCTATCCAGGGAGGTTCAACTCCTCCTTGCCTATTCGAGAAAGTTTCTAGTGAACTCTGAGCTAGCTGGCAAACCCAAAACTTTAAGTCTAATATCGACAGTAGTAGACCTAGTTAACGTCTGGTCTAGGCCTATACTATTGAAGGTACTATTCCAATGAGCAGAGCCTATTGGGATAATAGGAACTACACTACATGGCGCCCAACGCGTTTGGAAGGGCGATAAGATTAACGTAAGACATTTAGAGTAACTCAGTCGTGCTTTCTCACTCAGACCCCTTTTCCCATAATACTCCAAAGACGTCTGGAGTGGGTGAAAGGTAATATCCGCCAAACCTCGCAGGAGGAAACTCCTATGTATGGTACTTGGTTTAGTCAACGTTGAAGGATAAACCGTTCCAAAATATTGTGCATCTAATCTTTGTTTCCATAAGAAACCTGATCTGCAAACAAACAAAATAACCTTCTGGACAGTACAATGTCAGACAGTGAAGGAGAAAGAGAGGCAGTTAGATTAGCAACTGAACTCGCAGCAGCTGATGCTGCACTGCTAGACGCAGACCAGGATATAATACTCATCCCGGTCATTAAAAGGAAATCTATAACCTTAAAACTTATAGAAAATGGACTGACACCTAGAGGTGGTACAGTCATATTCGTAATTGAGGCACACGAATATCGGCAGACAGAGGTATACTATTCATGGATACATTTTCCAGCAGCAAATGCTGTAACAAAGTACTTCCACTATTACAAAACAGAGGAACCTCCTGGAGAGTACACTCCTTTCGAGGAGGTGGAAGTACCACTTAAATTTCAAGAGCATTTGCTCTTATTTAATGGCGCCCTAAAACATAATAATCACATCACCAGGCTCGGTCCTTTAGGTAGACCAGGAGCAACGTGGCCGGTCCTAGCCGGATACACACCACATCCAGACATCAATGGGATGTCTGCAGCAGAGCTGTTAACACAGTTGAAACAATTAATAAAATTACATAGACAATTAGTCCAATATGTGATGCGGACTTCAACAATTCAACCAGCAATTAAAATTCCACAGCTGACCCCTCATCAGGGGAACACAAATAAAATTACACCACAGAACATACAATCCTGCCTAGGTAAAGTACCAGCTAAACGGGAACAAATACCATTCTGGTTAGCACAAAAAATCACCCAAATAGAGGCTGTGTTTCCAGACACCACCCCGTTAGAAAAACACAGGATTCTGACTATCTTGTCTTCCAATGGGAATCGCACCACACATTGAGGACTGTGACGCTTGGGGTACAGTCTTTGCTTCCATCTACACAAAAACGCACGGTGTTCCATCCATTTCGGTAATACCAGAGGTGCTAAAACAAATTCAAGACGAATATGGTGCAGAGCCTGCTTTAACTCTTGGTATGAAATTACTAAAAGACTTCAAGCAGGTCTCGGCTATATTATTAGCCAATATAAAGGGAGAAGCAGCAAACGTGGCGATCCGCCAGAGGTTAAAGGAGACAGATATAGCAGACCAACCAGCTGAAATTGCCAGAATTATAGAAAAATCTTATGAGGAACTAGGTAGAGATAGTTTAGGTGGAATACCAGTAAAACCACAACTGATTGAAAGTCCTGAAAATTTTTTTTTTAATAATAATTCAACATCACAAAAAAAGAGCTGGGATGGAAACAAACAATCCAATCCTAAAGAAAAGAAATTCCAGTCCAGAGGAAGGTCTCTTAGGCGAAGAGAAAAATCTCCGAACCAAAGACACAGGTCACCCCAGAGTGACCCCTCTGGGAAAAGATATAACCTTAGAAATAGGGATAATATAAAGAAGCCTGATAGATATCAAGACATTGATACACGTCCCTCTCAATCTTTTCAGACTTCCTCGCAGAAATCGGAAAGAAGAGGACGATCAGAACAAAGAGAAGAGCACGCCAAGTCCAAAGACAAGGAACCTGCTCAGCTAAAAAAGAAATTACAATTTCCAAAAAAGAAGGTAGCCAGTATCAAGGTAGTTAACAATGCCGAGAATACTGAGGACACAACTGAAAAACGGAGAATGGGCTCAGACAATGCTAGACAGTGCAGCAGAAGTGAGCATAGCTCGCAAAGTCCTTATGAATCATCTGGAGACAGTGGACACGAATGAATATCTTCAAGTGGAAACTGCAGACACCAGAGTTAGCAAACCTCACAAAATATATGAAATAACTTTACGTATAGAGGGGGAAAAGACTAGAAAAATAAGGGGACTATTTTGGGATAATCTCTCCAAGGGCTATGACATCCTTCTAGCTGAAAAAGACTGGCCACCAGAGTTATGCCTGCCTTCTCAAATCACATCCCAATTCCTAAAAAATACACACTTGCTAGAAAGTGGGCAGTAGCCCTAGCTCCTGCTTTATATAAAAATCATGTAGGATGGGATGAGGACTCTCCTCCTCACAAAATCCAGTTAAAAACACAACCTACTGCACAGAGGCAGTACCCAATTAAGCAAGAAGCTAAGAAACAGGTAAAAGAAATCCTAGATCAGCTAGAATACCAGGGGGTGATTGAAACTTGCACCTCACAAATGAACAACCCTTTGTTTCCGGTCTCCAAACCAGACAATTCATATCGTCTAGTTTTGGATTACCGACACCTTAACTCATGTTGCAAAACTTTTGCAGTGCAAAACTCGCATAGTGCTGCACTAATGAATAACATAGTGCGCAAAACATACAAAACAACATTAGACATCTCTAATGGATTCTTTTGTCAAAACATAGCACCAGAGAGCAGATATTTGTCTGCGTTCTCAATAAATGGCACTCAAAAACAATTCTGTCGGTTAGCCCGGGAGTATTCTCAGCAAGAGTAACAGAATTACTACAAATATATGATGACGAAGCATTATCGTATGTCGACGACATATACTTAACAGATAATGACTTGGAGACTCACTTGAAGAGAGTGAACACCATAATACTTGGGTTCGCAGCAGAGGGTTACAAATTCAACTTTAAAAAATCCAGAATTGCCCATCTGACAGTCCTGTTCTTAGGATATGAATTATCAAGTGAAGGCAAAAGCCTGGCTGACAATTTCCTAGAGAAATGTGCCGTACTCCAAGCACCTAGAACACTAAAAAACCTACAGTCAATTCTAGGCTTCCTAAATTTCGGAAGAACATACATTGCAAATTACGCAGAAGGGTCAAACCCCTTTATGATCTAATAAAACTAGATTTTAAAAGAACCAATTGGACTCAAATACACACAGAAATTCTGAGATCCTTACAAACAGACATGTTAATTAAAACAAAATTAGAAACACGTGATAACACACGCAATCTTGTGATTCGAGTCATCCCAGGAAGATGCGGATTCACATACCTGACCTCTAATGAGGGCGAAAAGGTACCAATTGCATTCAAATCACACTTGTACACAGAAGCTGAACAGAAATTCAGCATTAAGGAAAACATTGTTCATGCAGTTCAAACCGCAATAGCTAGAGAAAAAGATCAAGCGGACGGTAGACATATCACAGTCAGAACAGCAGAATCGGCCTTTGAGGCATTAACAACCCCGGGTAATTTACCAACAACAACATTGGATCCAGAATGGATACAATGGGTGAATTCCATTACAACGGACAAACTATACTACTACTTTGATCCAGAACTAGAAGAACTAAGAAATCTAGAATATGAAAGAACATTCCCTCTGCCAATCGACATTCTGCCCTTACGACAATACGCTTGTGTAATCTATACAGACGGACATGCTCAACCCTCCGTTTGGGGAGAACAAGCATACAACCCAACATGTGAGATTACAAAAGAAGTGTGGCGCGGAGGTAAACTAAGACCTCTATTAACAAAAACACACTCAGTAGAAACTAATTCAGAACAACAAACTGAAATAATAGCATTGAAAATGGCGCTAGATAATGCGGATCGCGAATTCCAGACACTTAAAGTGTCCGATTCATATTACTGCGTCAAATCATATAACAAGGATTTGCAGACATGGATTCAAAACGGTTACAAAGATGACACAGATGCAACAATAAAGCAGAAACTGCTCTGGGAACAAACAGCTCTTTTACAAAAAGAACTACCAAAGACTCACGTGACACACTCACCGAGTCATCAGCGTGATGGCGTTCACGTTGCAGGGAATTCATTGGCTGAGACAGCCACAGCGGTAGCAACTAAATCGGCTTCCGTAGTTCGAAAAAAGCGTACAGTGAAGTATATTGACGGTGAAACAGTGCTGGCAGTGAAAACGTCATCAAAAGGCGACTCCTCAGCGCTACCGATCAACTATCCACTCAATTATACATACATAATCGATGCAAACTCCGTCCCTTTTGCTCGAATCCCTGGAGTGGGGGATAGAGTGATTCCAAACATGGACAGGAGAAACTTGTTATTCGCAGACGCACATATGGGCGAGGGTCTCAGACACCTCAAACTAAAAGATTCTCTGGAAGAATTACAATCAAGGTACTGGTGGCCAGGCATGAGCCTGCATCACACCATGTTTGTAAAAAAGTGCCCCAACTGCAACAGGAATCGCAGTGGTGAGAGAAACGGTGTAATACCGTGTCGTGTCACTCCAGAAAAAATCAACAATAAAAAGCAAGGCTTGCGATTAACATATACAGGCTAGTTTCCACTTATAATGTAGATCACCAGCACTCGGCTGACGTCTGGACTGTTATACAAAGATTTGCAAGTCTAAATGGCATATACGCTAAGAGCATGCTACGTTTGACCATTGTTTCACTCTAGCCCTCCAGCCTGAGGGGAAACATGGCCAAATGAGCATAGCACAGCGGGAATCTTCTCACTTCCTTCCTGAGGGATACGGGATGGTGTAAAGAAAAAACCAAGGCATAAAGCAATCTATAACGGAAAGGATATTAGGTACGGGAGCTGGGTGGGTCAAACATCTAATAAGTGTCCAACGTAGTCTAAATAACCTGCCAAGAAATTCTCTGAAGGGATTCAGTCCGTACGAATTATTATTTGGAACTAGGATGTTAATCTCTGACCTTGACAGTCAGACTTCAGTGGTAAAGGAAAAAAGCTTTGATATCAAAGATCGTTTGGCTATTTTACAGGACTTAAACGAAACAAGAAAAGACCTGAGCAACATAAAGTTGAAACAACAACCACTGAAGAACCACCACCTGTCCCAGCAAGACCTGTCTGGATTCCAAAAATCGGGGATCTAGTCAGAGAAAAGATCGCGGTAAAGAAGGAATTTGGGCTTTCTTACAGAAAAGCAGTTCATGTCTTGTCTGTCAACGGGACAAGATCAGTTGTACTACCGCCGCTTGCTGGTAAAAAGGAGAACCGAGTTGTATCCATCGACCTGGTAAAACCACAATCATGTGGCCGATAACAAATAGTAGGCCAAGTGGACTCCCCATAAGTAGCAGAACACCAAGGTTTGCTACCCGTACAGAGGTCCTAACAAAGAGGCTAATCACATTCGAAAAGCCTACAGAAGAACAACAAGGACTATGCAACAATGCAATGGAACTTAGACCTCTGAACACCCAAATAAAAACATTTAGCAGAGACACACCAACCTATAATGAAGTAACAAATGACTATGCAAGAAACAGTAATCCTGAAGCTATTGGAACAATTGACAGAACTGCATCCGGCTACTTCATAAACTTCGATGATTCCTCTGAAGGCTTCACTGAATCAAAAACACAGCCATCAACAAAAACCTTTAAAGATAAAGTTAAAGTACTTTTGAAACAACTGAAAGAAACATATCTGATTTCTCCATGGATTGAATTTTGGGTGGGTTTTGGTGCATTTATCCTCATACTTTGGCTCATCATGGTACTAACTTTGGGACGCTTCATTGAGGGAAAATATGCTAAAATGGACACAGCAAGTCAGAAAATCAACTTGATCCTCAAACCACACACATCTTCACACGTCGAGAAAAGAGAACTTTCTTCAGTCAACTTCACAGCCAATCCTATACCAGGTGGGGTAGCATGGGACAACACTGACTACGAAATCTATGGTCCGGTTGAAATCCTGAAATATCCACACCAAATTAAGATCTCATTGAGTGACTTTGTAAAACCAAGCTCATTTGCTGATGATTGGGACTTTGAAAGTATAAATAATATGATGTCTGACTTAGTGATGTCTGCTAAATTTACCAAACATGATTATTTGCAGGGTTCGACAAATTATGATAGTATGTACTGTTATAACCACTATGGTAACCATTTTCTACATAGATCTGCACAACCTAGAAATGTTTTAAATTATAATCAATGGGAACATTGTGCAACCCCTCCAAAAGGAAGCTCAAGAACCGTTTATGACAAATATTCATACTTTTCAGGTTTTAACACAAGTAATGATGAAACATTTTATTTCAAATTGTCAAATAAGACAGGGACAAAGACCATGATAACAAACACGAAATTGATATATTCAGACTCATTCTTTGAACAAATGAATACTTTTGGTTTTGATTATTGGGACAAAAATGTTGAAGTAAAGAGTGTTTGGGGTACAAAAGAATGGCAAGTACAGGGTATAGAATCTTTGTTTAGAGCCTGCATGATCCCAGAACAAATTATATTTTTAAATTACACTGTTCAACAAACTACCTGTCTTGGCCTAGCCAAAATCAAAGACTTAAATAAACCGTCTATTCCAAAACCAACAATGAACAGCAATAGCTCTACAGATGAAGAGATAGACGTAAATTATGTATTAAACCAAAACAGAACACATCCTGATTGGAAAAAGTGGTTGATCTGGCCCACAGATACTAATAACTGTCAAGACAGATTTCTGAACAAAACACAGGGGTTCAAAATGACCAGGCCAGACCCTAGATATTCCCAAAGACAACACCCAGGAATAATAACCACCTACAGTGTGGGCAAATTATGCCTTCAGTGGCTACAGACTTCCACACTGGCAGAAATTAAGCAACACCTAACTTTACTTACTGATGGTGCTGACTTGCGTGATTTCATTATGGGACCGCGCAAACAGCGTCAGAAACGTTTCATAGCAGCCTCTGTATATGCAGCATACAACGAGGCCTGGAAGGTTACTCAAATTGAGACAGCAGAAAGAATACGGGAAATTGACCGTATTAATTTGGAAAAATCACTTTCTGTAGTGGACAATGGGTTAATGACTCTGTCCTCCAGAATTTTTTCTCTGGACAGCATTGTGTCTTCAGCAATCGACATAATATCGCAAGACTTACTGTTGTTACAACACGGTCAGTCTCAATTGCGTTCTATTGTACAGCTTGGCTGGACGTTACAAAATCTGCGTTCAGGCTATGTGCCTTGGCGTTTAATCAACACAACGTCACTTTTCAATATCTTTAACCTTACTGATAAACAAATCAGTATGGCCCAGAAGGGTGCTGATTATACAATCCTGAGCATTGAGAAACTCGAAAGATTACCAGTGACAATGTCAGAACGACCTGTCAGTGAATGGATAATACATGGGATAATTAATATTCCAATCTCAACCTTCAGGTTTCAATACTGCCAAAAATATATACAGGCTGGCATGTACGAAAAATTGGGAAAAGGGTACATTAAAACAACATGGAACCTGCCCTATTCACATGCATGTGTCAGTAATAAAGGACAGAAAGTGTTTCTTAGTGGCAATAATTGTGCGATGTCACTAAGTGGTACACTTCTGTGTAACGGAATTAGTTTGCATGGAGCCTGTGAAGGGAACTCAAATAACCTTTCATGTCACCAGCTAGGCACACCTGCAACAGAGATAGAACCATTCTTTCAAAGACTCTATAATGGGAGTTACATTCTAATTGTGGACCGCAGATGCTGTAGTCTTATGCCCGGGATTCCTTATCTCGTAACTACGACTGCGAAGGTCAAGTGCTGTGGACGCTTATTGTTCCCCAGCTCCTTTCCAGACAGGGAGGCAAGGGCATGGCCCAACTTGAAAATTACTTCTATTCGAATAGATACTTTAAGCAGAATGAAAACAGTGCTTCTTCAGACGCCGACAAGGCTCACGTCATCAAAAGAAACGTATGATCTCCTAGTCGCAAGGACGACTGCAGAGATACATTCATTGTTATCGACTAATTCCCCCATACATTTCGCAGAAATCCTGAATGAAATCTTAAATATTTCTGATACCAGTGGAGTCTCAAAAGTATTTAAGACAGTATTTTCGATGGCATTAACACCATTCAAAGCCATACTGGGTATTTTTCCAGATTTCGTCCATTCGATTTTTGGCGGACTTCCCCTCATTTTAGGACTAATTGCAGGAATCCTATTCTTAGTCCTTATATTTCGTTATGGCAAACCATGTCACAGACAAAACACCTGCGACAAGGGAAGAAACAATCCTAGCCATTGGATACCGGGACCGGATATCAAAAATCCTGGGACTATCCCGTCTTAGAGACCTGAACATGACTTGGTTTCTATCATTTCGACCAATGTGGCAACGATGTGTTTTACCTGTATTAAGGTGCCTGCTATGCGGAGAAGAATGCGTGTTAGACACCTGTCTGACGCTACAATCGGATGCGCCAATGGATGCAGAAACATTGTTGAGTCCAACAAAGGCTCATGCTTTGTGCTGCCCTCAACGGCTACCAATCCTGATGACGGCATTCGTGGAAGCTTCACCACTACGATTAAGGGGTAGTGAGGTTCAAAATGAAAGCAGCATCGATCAGGTACGACCTTCTGTGAGCAATCCAAATCAAAATGTCAATGGAGACAATCATGCGCACGAATGCATGGTTACACCTTTTTCCGAGTTAGTGGAACTCTCCCAGGAAGCTGTTGACAACTTTTTCGAGAGTCTGAATGATATGATGTTCTCACCAGAGCAGAAATAGAGACTTTTGAGCAAGCTCGTACGCGGCGTTCCCTGAATTTGGCCTTCAACTAGAATAGCAAAATACCATGAACAATTTTCCCTCCAGTTCACGGACAGCAAAAAATTTTCAACAGCCCCAAAATATTTTTGCATATTTTTCGGGACACTATCTTCTGCTTAAAGTAAGAACTATTCTTAGAGAACTAAGATTTCTACTTTTAGATAGCTTATGGACATTAGCTGCCCGCTGGTATGTTCATAATTATTTTATTCTGTGATGGAATGGTCTCGAAACTTTTTTTCTGTATTAAGAGCCATTTCATGTGTAAATTCTCATATACCATTTAGCAATAATGTATACAAATGCGTGATTACTTTAGCATTATTTCACAGCTTGAGTGCATACAATACATATAAATGCTTTTTTTCCGTATATTTGATAATTTCGAAATACATTTATGTATTTTGGGGTGGTACGGTATACACGATACTCTACAGTATGTTTTACTATGCATAGATTAGTAAATATGTCCATAGTTAGCGTGGAGTGGGTGTGATGTATTCCTATAGGTTCTGTATCGATCCCCCTATTCCTGACCCTATTCTGGTTAACAAACTAACAAGTTAACTAGCAGCCATCCCATGAGGCAGAAAACCCCCATGATGCAGGAACCGTTATCTGATAAAGCCACACTACGGCACAGGAGCGTGTTATCTGATTAGGTCATAACGCTTGCCATCTAATTAGACAAGCGATATTCCTCCAGCCCCTGATAAGGCATACGGAGTTCTCAAAACAAATCAAACCTATGACACCTTGGGAAAAACCCTGCGGCCATTGTTTTGATTTCACCGAGAACTTCAGCAAAAGAATGTGCTAACGACCTGGTCGTATGACATCCTTATTGACGTATCTATGTCCATCCTTACGTCAATCTCGGCACCTTAAAGGTATAAATATTACCAATATTGCCCTATGCAAACACACGCGGTGGTGACGAGATCGGAGCAGCCAGACTTGCCGAAGCCCAGAGCAGAGCAGACCCCGCTGGCGCAGCCCCGCCTCTCCTGACGCGCTGAGAACGAGACGCTGCTTTCTCCTGCCGAGAAATCCAGCTCCGGCGCTTCCGGGTAGCCCTCGCAGGCAGCCTGGAATATCGAGACCAGAGACGAGAGATACCATCCCTCATCCATCCTAGATTCCAGGTACAGAACTGAATAACCCCTCACAGAGAATTCTTTAGTCAGTCACTTGGCAAAACAAACTTAACTTAAACTGTAACTTTCTATTCCCGCCCACGCATTAGACTTAGGTCAGGTACACGGGGTAGGCGTAGTTAGAAACACCAGTTGAGTACGATTAGTCAAATGTATATGTGTATGTATATATTTTATTCATTTTAAACCTTCATATGGCTTAGAAACCATATCAATGTTTTTACAGTATTATTTTATACTTCTGCTCTTAATGTATGCACTTTACTTAACCATAAGTATTGCAATAATATCGATCCATTTCTCTTGTACGAGAAAAGGGACTGATCAATAAATAACATCTTTTATTGAACACGCCCGTCTCTTCCTTTTCTCTACAATCTGATGAGACTAAGAATGCACGTACTGACTGAGTAAAATAAATTGCCTTTTGTTTTCACACGACTCTCGAGATACACTCTTGATTAGGGGAGAGCAAAGTTGTCATGTTCTATGGTTGTCAGAAACTAAATCCCTTCTTGTCTATCCAGGGAGGTTCAACTCCTCCTTGCCTATTCGAGAAAGTTTCTAGTGAACTCTGAGCTAGCTGGCAAACCCAAAACTTTAAGTCTAATATCGACAGTAGTAGACCTAGTTAACGTCTGGTCTAGGCCTATACTATTGAAGGTATTATTCCAATGCGCAGAGCCTATTGGGATAATAGGAACTACACTACAACCCCCCTCCGTCAAGCTTTGGGCATTAAAGGGGATGATGAGAGGAGGGGCAAAGGGCTGACAATTATTTCATTGTACTTGACAATCTCACAAAACTATAAACAGGGGCTAAATGCTAATATGTAATGGTTTATGCTCCTTCCTTGCAGAATAGAGATTACCCAAGCAGCGAACTGGTAAAATGGTCTCAAGTTTTTAACATCCCTCCATATGTTGAAAATAATTTCTTGAAGCTGAAGCAAAATAAAAGCTATGGATTGTAGATATATTTAACATATAGACATGTACAATTTCGAAATGTAATCCTCCGAGGGTATAGAGTTAATAGCTCACAATGGTTGCAAATATAAACAAGTTAAAAAACAAAACAAAAAAACGGAGGTTGTCCTGTATGGCATCTAGCTAATGTAATTGCATTTCACTTTGAAGGGTAATAAAATCACATTTCTATGAAACGTTTACAAATCTGGACAACATACATCTTAAAAGAAAAGGATGGTTTGGCGTACGATGTTTCGTTATCATAGACACTCACATTGTCTGACAGAGCAGCATTACACCCTTGCTGAGCCAGCAGAAGCTTTACAATCTCCACATGTCCATGTTCACTGGCACACATCAATGCAGTAGACCCCTCATCATCCTGGATATTAACATCTGCGCCACAAGCCAACAGGGCCTTTACCATATCAATCCTGCCATGGCTCACCGCAAGCATGAGAGCAGTCTGTCCGGCCTGTCAAGAAAAGTCAAGATGTCAGGAATACATGCAATAGAAGTACGTAAGTCACTCATGAAAATATATTTAAAAGAAAGCATAGGTAAACAGCTAATTTACCTATTTATTGTAGTCATAGTTGACTTCCCACCCAGAACCACATCAGAATTCCTTTCTCAATAGGAAGATCAAAAAACACAATTAAGTGCAAAGTAAATAGCCAGCACTTGTTTTCCACCAACAAGCATTGGCAAAGCCAATAGGTATCACCTATACGAGAGCTATTGACTTTGCTAATGTATTTTAGCCATGTTGTACACCAGTGTGGGTGCTGTCCAGCCTGGCTAAAAGTTAGTGGCATAGAGGAGAGTGGCATGACGGAGTGGCGTAGTGTAGAGTGGAGTGACACAGAATGGAGTAGAGTGCCAGAAAGTGAAGTAGCGTAGAGTGAAGTAGCATAGAGTAGAGTAGTAGTAGACTGGAATAGAGTACAGTGTAATACAATTGAGTGTCAGAGTGTCCTTGAGTGGAGTGCTGTAGAGTAGAGTAGGGTGGTATAGAATGGAAAAGCGTAAAGTAGTGTTGAGTGGTATCGACTGAAGTGACAGAATGGTGTAGAGTGTCTTAGAGTGGAGGACTGTCAGAGTGGAATGAAGCAGAGTGGCATAAAGTGGAGTAGAGTGTTGTAAAGTACAGAGGAGTGTTGTCGAGTGAAGCTGTGTAGAGGGGGTAGACTGCAGGGGCACAGAGAATCAGAGTAGAGTTTCATAGAGAGGAGAGGTGTAAAGTGGAGTCGTGTCAGATTGGAATTGTGTAGAGTGGCGTAAAGTGGCATAAAGGAGATGGGAGTTGGGTGGAGTGAAGTCGTGTAGAGTGGCATAGTGTTGCAGAGTATGGAGTAGTATAGGAGAGTGCAGTGGCATACAGTGTCGTTGAATAGAGTGGTGTAGACTGTCGTAGAATAGAGTGCCGAAGACCAGAGTGGAGTAGGGCAACAGAGTAGCATCATAGATTAGAGTGGCATAGAGTAAAGTGAAGTGGCGTAGATTGGAGTACAGTACAGTGGAGTGGTGTAGAGTGGAGTGCAGTAGTGTGTAGAGTAGTAGAGTGGCGTCAAGTAGAATGACATAGAATGGAGTGTATGCATATATTGTTGTAGAGTGAAGGAGAGTGTGGTGTAGTGGTGTAAAGTGGAGTGTCAGAGTGGAGTAGAGTGCTGTGGAGAGGTGTACAATGGAGTGGGGAAGATTGGAGTAAAGTGATGTAGACTGGAGGGGCGTAGAGTGGTGTAGAGTACAGTATTGTAGAATGGGCATAGAGTGGAGTCAAGTGTAGCGGCATAGAGTGGCACAGAATGGAGTACAGTGACAGAGTGTTGAAGTGGGGGTACATCGTTGTAGAGGGGAGTTAAGTGTTGTGGAGAGGCGTAGAGTGTCAGAGTGGTGCTGCATAGACTGGGGTATGCATGGTGTGGTAGCACACTGCCATTACAGCAAACACATGTTCAATTGAAATCACCATTTCATTTGAAAAAACACACAGTTTTACTCTCAAAACTTCAGCACACTATGGGGTCGATCAGGATGGCGGACGGAAGAGCCACCGCGGCCCTGGAGTAGGCGGAAAAAGCCTTTTCCGTGTCCGCCTGCCGCGGATACTCCGTCCGCCATATCAGGATAGGAAAACGTGTCAAATTTCCGTCCGCGACGGAAAAACACGCTCCGCCGGCCAACTACACACGACCACGCGGCGGACGGAACACATCCAAACGCTCCGCCGTACGCACTGACGTCGAAGACCGTCCCCCAAATCAAGATGGCGGAAAACACACATAAAACCGCTGCGGAAAAACAACCTGTCTTAACACGGCGGAATCCCCACAGCGAACATAGGTGACACAGCCGAGATACCCACCGCAAGCTGACCACCACCATGGACCCGGCGCTACACGCTTTCCCGATGCTCTTCGCGATCCACCACGTCCTAGTCATGGCCTACTATGGACGACGACGCAGGTAAGGTACAAACCATTGGCTGTCTGGAGGGGAATACCAGCAAGGGACGTGACGTAGGGAGGGGGAGTGTCATGTTACCGAAACCACTGATGAGAAGCATATACGAATACACATTAGCAGGACGCAAGCAGGAATGACAACGACAGACCACGAGACTTGATAGACTACCTTTATTGTCAAATAATAGGGGTCAAATCACAGTGTATGCGTGAACATGGGCAAAGTGGGCACCAGAGCAGGTACAACATAGCAGGTAACGAGAGGGCAGCATGCAGTATCAGAGCATCAACAGGGCATTGTGCATTACAGAGCAGGTACATCAGAGGCAGGTAACGAGAGGGCAGCATGCAGTATCAGAGCATCAACAGGGCATTGTGCATTACAGAGCAGGTACATCATAGGCAGGTAACGAGAGGCCAGTATGCAGTATCAGAGCATCAACAGGGCATTGTAGAGTACAGAGCAGGTACATCATAGGCAGGTAACGAGAGGGCAGTATGCAGTATCAGAGCATCAACAGGGCATTGTAGAGTACAGAGCAGGTACATCATAGGCAGGTAACGAGAGGGCAGTATGCAGTATCAGAGCATCAACAGGGCATTGTAGAGTACAGAGCAGGTACATCATAGGCAGGTAACGAGAGGGCAGTATGCAGTATCAGAGCATCAACAGGGCATTGTAGAGTACAGAGCAGGTACATCAGAGGCAGCACGTGAGAGGGGCTAAGTGCATCAACAGTCCATTGCACAGAACAGCTCCATCAGAGGCAGCACGTGAGAGGGGCCAAGTGCATCAACAGTCCATTGCACAGAACAGCTCCATCAGAGGCAGCACGTGAGAGGGGCCAAGTGCATCAACAGTCCATTGCACAGAACAGTCACATCACTGGCAGCACATGAGAGGGCAGAATGCAGTATCAGAACAGCAACAGGGCAGTGTGGCCAACAGAGCAGGTACATCAGAGGCAGCACGTGAGAGGGGCTAAGTGCATCAACAGTCCATTGCACAGAACAGCTCCATCAGAGGCAGCACGTGAGAGGGGCCAAGTGCATCAACAGTCCATTGCACAGAACAGCTCCATCAGAGGCAGCACGTGAGAGGGGCCAAGTGCATCAACAGTCCATTGCACAGAACAGCTCCATCAGAGGCAGCACGTGAGAGGGGCCAAGTGCATCAACAGTCCATTGCACAGAACAGTCACATCACTGGCAGCACATGAGAGGGCAGAATGCAGTATCAGAACAGCAACAGGGCAGTGTGGCCAACAGAGCAGGTACATCAGAGGCAGGTAACGAGAGGGCAGCATGCAGTATCAGAGCATCAACAGGGCATTGTGCATTACAGAGCAGGTACATCAGAGGCAGGTAACGAGAGGCCAGTATCAGAGCATCAACAGGGCATTGTGCATTACAGAGCAGGTACATCAGAGGCAGGTAACGAGAGGCCAGTATGCAGTATCAGAGCATCAACAGGGCATTGTGCATTACAGAGCAGGTACATCAGAGGCAGCACAACTACGTGTCCCTACCAACCCGTCACAGGGACCACAAGAGTGCCACGCAGTTCTCAATGGACACACCATGTGAATTAACATTTGAGTGAAGTGTACAGCACGTCACATCACAGAATCAGGGGGGACTGCGTGAACTACCTGCCTCGGACACACTGGCAGCACCAGCAACAGGAGTGTGAGACACAGCCACAGCCCGAGTGACACACACATGGGCCACGGACCCAGACACACTGGCAGCACCAGCAACAGGAGTGTGAGACACAGCCACAGCCCGAGTGACACACACATGGGCCACGGACCCAGACACACTGGCAGCACCAGCAACAGGAGTGTGAGACACAGCCACAGCCCGAGTGACACACACATGGGCCACGGACCCAGACACACTGGCAGCACCAGCAACAGGAGTGTGAGACACAGCCACAGCCCGAGTGACACACACATGGGCCACGGACCCAGACACACTGGCAGCACCAGCAACAGGAGTGTGAGACACAGCCACAGATGTAGTCACTGACACGTGAGCCACTGACCCAGACAGACTGCCAGCACCAGAAACAGGAGTGTGCAACACAGCCACAGATCTTCTAACTGACACGTGAGCCATAGACCCAGATACACTGCCAGGACCTGCAACAGGAGAGGGCACAACTGACACTGTGCCACCATCTGATACATGAGAGTCAACTGCACCGGCGCCACTGGGACAACTGAAATGATGAGCCACAGGGCTGTATGGGCCAGGAGGCAGGGTGGGCCTGGGAGCTGGGGATAGCTCACCTAGAGCCAAATCGGGGTTTGCAGGTGTCAATGGTGTGTGTCTGCGTTTCTTAGGGAGGTGTGAGTGCACCCTGGACAGGACAGGACTGCCAAGTGGTGGGGACTCCAAAGAATCACCACCCAGTATAGGTGGAGCAACTGCTGCCGGGGATCTGGTTTCGGGGGACGTGCTGGAGCCTGCTTGTCGTTTGCTCTGTGCCTGCCGCCTGGACTCGGAATGATGTGTAATGGGGGATGCAACAACAGGGGACACCCTCCTCTGCTTCTGACTGGCCTGGATGGGAGTGGAGGTATGGGGGGACTCCGCCGCGGAGACATCAGTTTGGCGTTTAGTAGAAAACATCAGCCTCAGTGCAGCCAGGGGTGAAGTATGCCTGTCCTTGATTGCGCCATTGTCCATGCTAGATGCCTTGTCCGTAGGATGTGCCTTATCCTTAGGTGGAGTGTTGTCTCTGGATGTAGCCTGTGCCCTGCTCGCCGCCCTGTTCCTGCCAGCAGACTTGTCGTCTGTGGTGCACCTGCCTCCAGCAGACACCTGCTCCCTGTGTGTGTCGCTGCCCTTGGGAGTGTTCCTATCCACTGCTGTGGGCCTGCTCTTGGGAGTCTCCCTGCTCTTAGTAGGTGCCTTAGTCTTCTCACTGTCCTTGGGAGTGTTCCTATCCACTGCTGTGGGCCTGCTCTTGGGGGTCTCCCTGCTCTCAGTAGGTGCCTTAGTCTTCTCACTGTCCTTGGGAGTGTTCCTATCCACTGATGTGGGCCTGCTCTTGGGAGTCTCCCTGCTCTTAGTAGGTGCCTTAGTCTTCTCACTGTCCTTGGGAGTGTTCCTATCCACTGATGTGGGCCTGCTCTTGGGAGTCTCCCTGCTCTTAGTAGGTGCCTTTGTCTTCTGACTGGCCTTGTCCAAGGAACAGTCCATGGACATGTGAGTATCCCTTGCCTTCGGAGTACCTTTCGTGTTGAATGCCTGTGTAGCTCCGGAAGGCATGTCCCCCAACAACACTTGTGGATCCTGTGTGTGTACTCCAGTGCATCTGACGTCGTCTACGTGAACAGATTTAGCTGATCTAGGGGATGGGGTCTGTGCCCTGCGTGCCCTGACGTGCTGTCTGACGCTGCTTCTAGTGCAATAACCTGTATTTGAGTCCTGCTCTGAATAATCACTACCCCCTGAGACATCCAGCGGTGTAGATGGGGAAACAGAAGTAGCACCCTGTTCATTCGACTGTACTATTGCAGACGACACACTGCTTGCCAATGACTGCACTGTCCTGTGTAGACCTGCAAGATCGCCATGCATCCCTTCCATGAATGCCACCACCTGCCCCAACTTCCTATCATGATCCTGGAAAGCATTTGTCATATTGGTCTGACCCACACACAGCTGTCGCAGCAGATCAACGGCCTCAGCACACAGTGCATTTTGGCTCACCGTGGCAGGGGCAGCGGTGCCTGCACCGAACGCCACTCTGCTCCCCCTACTCCTTCGGCCACGAACAATACATGGTGCAGTTGGCGGAAGTGTGGGCCCTGTGTGCTGTCTTCCGACAGAAGGTGATGAGTGCCCACTCCCAGTCTGTGACAACAGTGCAGGCTCACCAAGAGTGTCCGACGAGGAGGACGATGGTGTCTCCACATGCGAGTCCTCAGGGACGGTCCTGTCCCCCTCTCCGGCGCTGGCCTCCTCCGTGTCAGTCTGCGTGTGTGCGAAGTCTGAGCCGGACTCATTTCCTCGGCTACTCTCCACCGTCTGTGGCTGAGTGTCCTCTGTCAAAGCTGAAATGCACAGAAAAGATGTGTGAGTCATGGGCACACTCACGTACAGAAGGAACAGGATAGCCAAATCACATAGCAGACAAAGGTTCATGAGCCCTCAGCCTGCACATGGCCCACCCCTACCAGTCATCCTCACATTTTCTGCCATGGGGACATGGACCACTAGGGGATGTGCTTTAACACTCAACTACTAAGCAAGTGGCGTGTCAACATGGCGGACCTGGATGTCAAATGAGTACCACCCAATGGGACCAAAATGCCATCACAGGCATACATACGCAACACGGAACTCAATGGTGTGTCTGTGCACCAATACATGCATAGCACTCACAAGTTTCCTACACAGACAGTATGCTCACCGCTAGTTTGCTGTTGATCGGCACTCAGACGTTCGGCCAGTTCAGGATGCGTCACTGCAATGATACGGTGCATGAGAGGGGTCATGGAGCGTCGGGCCAGACGGGGCGTCCTTGGAATCAGGCCCAGTGTTACTTCCGCTACATTCTTGCTCAGCCTGGAAATGTCGTCCCAGCGTTTGTGGCAGTGTGTATGTCGTCTGTTGCACACCCCCAATGCCCGTACTTCCCGTGCTATGGTCCTCCACAGGTCCTTGCGAAGGTGCAGCTTGACCTACCATGATGGGAGACAAAAGGGTTTAAGTCAGTGGACAGGTGGCCTGTCACACACATAGGGGCAAGACGTTACTGTCAGCAGCCATGCACAATCAGGAACATATGTCTAGCCCACACTACACAGCTAAGATATAAATAGGCCTGATCATTTGGCCCCCTCATGCACACCAACATGTCCCACACTGCACTTACCACCCGTCCCGGTGCGCCGTAGAGGCGTCCATAGTTGCGGAGTACACCGTCCACGAGGACATCAAGCTCCGCGGCGGTGAAGGGTCGAGACCGGATCTCTTTGCCTCTCGACATGGCAAGATCACGGAGTATGGCACTAGAGCAGCAGTCGGTGGTCAGCTCAGCAGCAGCAGCAGGTCGAGGTGATGGTCACAGGCAGCAGTCGGTGGTCAGCTCAGCAGCAGCAGCAGGTCGAGGTGATGGTCACAGGCAGCACTGGTCCCCAGGGTAGGAAGTTTCATGTTGGCCAAGACACATATATAGGGCCCTCAGCACGTGTCAGTGGCATACGTCGCCAGCAATTGGTCAGCCCTGGGAGCGTGATCGTGAAATGGGCCAATGACTGGCCCTGTTGTTGCGGTGCACAGCTTCCGCTACTTGCGATTGGCCGTATGCGGCCAGCGTCCCTCTTCCCATTGGCTGCATGTGCAGGGACCGTGACGGGCACACATCGGCAACCGCACGTGCAAGCTTCAGGCACGGATGCTTCAGTTGCAACAATGTACTATCACTGGCGCCTCCATGGCGGGGCACGTACACAGCGGGGGAGGTGCAGGCCTATACACCCTGCAGATGTACTCAATGGACATGCCAGTTCATGACCCCCCTTACAGTCACCTTGCATCATCCACCGTACACCGGCCGGAGCGGCCGGCCCATGAACATCCGCCGTGCCCGGCCATGAACACAACCGCCATGGCCGGGACCGGCGGTTGTTCATGGCCGGGCACGGCGGTTGTTCATGGCCGGGCACGGCCATGGCGGTTGTGTTCATGGCCGGGCACGGCGGTTGTTCATGGCCGGGCACGGCCATGGCGGTTGTGTTCATGGCCGGGCACGGCGGTTGTTCATGGCCGGGCACGGCCATGGCGGTTGTGTTCATGGCCGTGCACGGCGGTTGTTCATGGGCCGGCCGCTCCGGCCGGTGTACGGTGGATGATGCAAGGTGACTGTAAGGGGGGTCATGAACTGGCATGTCCATTGAGTACATCTGCAGGGTGTATAGGCCTGCACCTCCCCCGCTGTGTACGTGCCCCGCCATGGAGGCGCCAGTGATAGTACATTGTTGCAACTGAAGCATCCGTGCCTGAAGCTTGCACGTGCGGTTGCCGATGTGTGCCCGTCACGGTCCCTGCACATGCAGCCAATGGGAAGAGGGACGCAGGCCGCATTCTGCCTTTGGGAAGTAGCGGAAGTTGAGCACCGCCATGGCGGCGCCAAATATGTGATCTTGTCAGACGCTGCACCGTGATGTGTTGTGTGCAGTTGCGTCATGAGGGATGTGAGCGTGATTGTGAAAGGTCATATGTCATACAATATAGCATGTGTGTCCATACAATGGACATCGGTCGGCACACAATGGCCAACAGATGTGCATTCGTACGTGTTGACGTCGGGTTTGACCCTACAGACGTTGTTACATCTTCACAACTACACAGTACATCACGGCTGTGTGGCCAATTCATGCATCTGTTGTCGGTTTATTGTTGTGTCGAGGTGACTACAGTGGTGGTGGTACACATGCATTCCGTGTATGTGATTTATACGTTCTGTCACCATGCATGTCATTACCGTATGCACATCATCATTGGTGGTGGCATTTGTGCTTGATGACATGGCGTGTGTAAACTTATCGTTTGTGTGCATGCAGTTGCATGAGTGTCTGTGATGTGTCTACGATACATTAGGGTGACGACTGGAGTTATGTCAGTAAGGTACACATGTGATGGAGTTGTACACGTATGCGTCGTTTGTACGTTGACCTAAGTTACATCTCTCTCCCACACAGGAGGGCTCCAAATGTGCATCGCCCATACACTCAGCTGGAGGATATGGTAGACGAGGAGGTGATTCGGAAATTCAGGCTGGATCGACGTCGGTTGCTGGAGCTTGTGGCTCAATTGGCTCCTCATCTGCAGCCACGTAGAACGTATCCTGGCTCGTTTACACCCACTGCAAAGGTCATGGCGGTACTACATTTCTTCGCTACTGGCACATTTCAGTATACAGTTGGAGGTGCCGGGGGTATGTCACAGGCAATGTTCAGCACGGTTCTTCGGGATGTGTTAACAGCTATGATGCTGTACAAGGATGAGTACATACATTTCCCACGTCCGGAAGAGTTGCCAGCTGTCAAAGCTGGTTTCTATGCACTGGGCCACATACCTCACGTTGTGGGCTCAATTGATGGCACGCACATCGCGCTCATTCCACCACGGGCACGCGAACAAGTGTTCAGGAATCGGAAACACTTTCATTCGCTGAACGTGCAGGTGGTGTGCCTGGCGAGCAACATCATCTCCCATGTGTGTGCAAGATTTCCTGGATCCGCACATGACGCCCACATCATGCGAACCAGCAATGTCCCACGACTCATGGCAAATCTGCCACCCGGTCAAGCGTGGCTTGTTGGTGAGTGTGCAGTGGGGACTCTTGTGATCTCTGTGTTGCATGGGGTACCCACCATATCTTGTTCTGATGTTTGTCTCTGTCATCCCCCTACATAGGCGACTCGGCTTACCCAAACCGGCCCTGGCTCCTCAGTCCCCTACGTAATCCGAGGACGGCGGGTGAAATGCGGTACAATGAGGCACATGGAAGGACACGGAGAGTCATCGAACGTACCTTTGGACTGCTGAAGTCTAGGTTTCGGTGCCTCGATAAGACCGGAGGGGCACTGCCTTACTCACCAGGAAAAGTATGCAAGATCGTGATTGCCTGCTGCATGCTCCACAACCTGGCAGTACGCAATGACATTGAACTGCTGTTGGACCCTGAAGACGAAGGAGTTCCTCGGCCTCCCATCCCACCCATGTCGACTGATGAGGATAGTGGTGAGGAGGAAGGTGTGGACCAGAGGCGCCAGCTCATTGATCGCTACTTCCCTTGAATGTGAGTATCTACCTCTAGTGGCGGTTGACAATGCCTCATGTATGTTTTCTGGTGTTGTGTGGATATGGGGTTATTCAGCTGGGTGTGGTTTGTGATGGTTGCACATGTGTGTCTTCATGTCTTTGGACATAGGAGTGTCCATGATGTGTGTGCTCCCATCCCATGCTTGTGTGATGGTTGTCGTTTGTGTAATGTTGCTGTGCATTGTGTTGTGATGTGTGTGAATCTCTTTACTGACGTGTGTTTGCTGTCTCTGGTTTTCTCTAGGTCACTCCCGCAGCGCCATGATCATGTGCGACTATGATCCCTGTACCTGTTTACGTCTGTATCTGATGGCAATCATGTGAATAAACATGGAGGCAAAACATCATTGTGTGAGTAAATGCAATTTATTGACAGGTTGTGCTTTTGTGCTGGTGAATATATACAAGTAAGTGGGAGGGAGGGAGTTGGAGTTGTAGGTAATGGCAGATGAAATGTCCGTGCTGACACCACATTGGGGGGTGTCAGGCTAGTCCAGCAGACCAGTGGCAATGATTGTCTATGTGGGACAGGATGGTTTGCAGGGTGAATGTCTGGCACAGGCAGTGGCATTGTCAAGGTCGTCCCCTCTTGGAGCGTGTGCCTGGCGCTCCAACACTGCTCTCAGCAACTTCCTGCCTCGGCCGCCCCCTCCGTCTCGGAGGTGGTACAGAGGCAGCTGGGAGGGCAGGTTGGTGATGGGCCACATCCGTCGCCAGGGGCTCAGGTGGTGGTGGCGGCGGTGGAGGCGGAGGCGGAGGCGACGGGGGAGGCGGAGGTGACGGTGGCGCTGACACACATGGTGGAGGAGGGGGGGGGGTTGTTCCGGGCAACCCATTCCCTCCACATCGTTGCCTGCTGGCCCATGATCACCAACATCTGGCCAAGGATGCCAGAGATCTCGCGCAGGCTGTTGGTGTTGTCCACTGAGTCCTCGTGAACACGATCAGCGTTTGCCTGGGACCGGTCGTATGAGGCCTGGCACCTGGCAAGAGCTTGTAGGGACTGTGCCACTGGCTCGGGTAGCTGTCCCTCCTCTGACCGGCGGTGTGTGGGTCGCCTGATTGGCAGTTGTCCCGTTGCCTGTGTTTGTGGCCCACTCACCCTGCTTGTGTGTGGGGCCGTTGGACCAGCGTTGCGCGCTGGGTCATGCTGGGTGGCACCGGCAGGAGTCGTGGTGCTCGTGGTAGTGGTGGTAGTGGTGGTACTGGTGGTACTGGTGGTACTGGTGGTGGTGGGGACTGTGCAGATCACAGAGACGGGTGCCGCGGGAGTCACACATGCGACGTTGGTCGGTCCCGGGAGTCCCTGTGAGCCAGATGGCCCTGGCTGCGTGCTTGGTCCCGCTCCATCCTCCGCCCCGGAGCTGCCTGTGTCGTCGTCGGCAGAGAGTCCTGTAGGTGTGGGAGGCGAGGCTGGCGGCCGGGTACTGCTTTCCCCAGTCAGTTGACGATCACCTGAGGGACAAGATCGAGCAGGTCAGTAATGTGGACAGTACATGGTTACATTGATTTGTAGACATTTCTGTTTCCTGTCGCACACACCCCACCCTCCACCACCACCGCCACCCTCCCCGTGCACATGGGGGCCTGTTGGGAGTTGTAGTTTGGGCCTCTCACACACCCCACCCTCCACCACCACCGCCACCCTCCCCGTGCACATGGGGGCCTGTTGGGAGTTGTAGTTTGGGCCTCTCACACACCCCACCCTCCACCACCACCGCCACCCTCCCCGTGCACATGGGGGCCTGTTGGGAGTTGTAGTTTGGGCCTCTCACACACCCCACCCTCCACCACCGCCACCCTCCCCGTGCACATGGGGGCCTGTTGGGAGTTGTAGTTTGGGCCTCTCACACACCCCACCCTCCACCACCGCCACCACCACCACCACCCTCCCCGTGAACATGGGGGCCTGTTGGGAGCCATGGACATGTTAGTGTGTTGGTGTCCGACGTGCATGGGTTGGGGCGTGGGGGATGTTTCTTCTCAGTTGTGTGAGCCTGACCATGTCGTGCTGATCGTGGTGCTTGGTTTGTACTCACCAGTCTCTTCTCCTTCGTCAAGGCCGTCTAGGCTCTCTGGGTGTAGTATCACCAGCACCTTCTCCTCCCAATCGGTGTAGGGTATGGGCTCCGGGGGTGTGCCACCGCCAGTAAGATTGGCTCTGGCGTGGTTTTTCGCTCGGATGCCCTTGACCCTGGTCTTAAGGTCATGCCACCGCCTCTGAATGTCGTGCTTGGTCCTCGGCACAGTCCCCGACGCATTCACACGAGTGACGATCCTGTCCCACATGTGGTTCTTTTGCGCCACGGTCGTCTGCTGGACTTGGGCCCCGAAGATGTTGGGCTCCACACGGATAATTTCATCTACCATTACCCGCAACTCTGTCTCCGTGAATTTGGGGTTTTTTTTGGGTGCCATGGTGTGTGGTGCTCAGTGTGTGAGTTGAGTGAGTTGGGAGGTGCAGGTGTGTGGTGTGTGATGTGTAGGATTTGTGTGGTGGGTGTTTGTGTGGTAGGGTGGTGGGTGGGTGTCTTCTATGTGATTTTATGTGAGTTAGCAGTGTCTCGAATGGCCCTCTTGCTGGCAGCAATGCTGTGGTGCAAGGGATTGTGGTTGTGTGGGGGTGTCTTTTTATAGTCGTGTCTCGATGGTTGTTGGCAGTCAGGTGGTAGGTGGGCGTGTTGACTTGTGTGCATTATTGGATAATTGGGACGTGTCATGGTGGCTTGTGCTGGGGGGGGGGGCCTTGTCAATGTTCGTATGTTTGCTTAGGACTTGCGGTGCACTTTCATACATTTGTTAGGCGCTAGGGATGTTGTGCGTGTTGGCCTTCCGCCCTGATGCTGTGGTTCTCGTTGCATTGTTTCCGCCGCGGACGTGGATGGCTGTGAGTTCCGTTGTACGGGCGGATTTATCCTAATTGCGGCCACGGAGTATTCTCAGGGATGGCGGTACATGTTTTATTTTCCGCGGTCATTTCCGTCCGCGGCAGTGGTTGTTCATTGGACTCCGTCCGCCGCGGACGGACTTGGTTGTGTTCCGTCCACCGCGGACGGTGTTGGTTGTGTTCCGTCCGCCGCGGTCGGAGTTTCGTGACATGAATATCCTAATCCCAACCGCGGTTTCTCCGCGGCGCTGCCGGGAGTAAAATTTCCCCCACCATGGCGGACAGTACCCATTTCCGTCCGCCATCCTAATCGGCCCCAATGTGTGGGAATCGGCATCGCCTAGTGTATTGATTTGTTTTGATCCTATTAAAATATTAGTTTCCACCACACTTCAATTACAAAAAAAGTTATTTATTTGTGCTTTCCTAATTTTAATATATTATGAAATATTTGTACAGTTCATTTACATTTCGTTGTACGCTAGAAAAATCTAACATCCTACAGCCTTTTTATTTTCTTATACCCAGCAGAATTGTCTTATAGGTCCTCTCACTTTGCAGTCAGAGAAAGAAAACTAAACAACAAGCTCCCTAGAAGACAGAGCCGAACATTTGACCTCTGTCTTTGAATGCACATCAAATGTGACGAGAAAACAATATTTAAAAGCCAGTTTATTGCCCATTCATTTCTGAACTCCAGCATGCTTGTTATTGGGAGGGCTGTTTCAGCACCGCCAAGCTCCAACTGGAATAGGTGTGGAACGGAAGAAGAGGATTGTTTAAGTTAAGTAAAGAGCACTGGCCAAAATAAACAAGTTCGTAGAGAGAAAGGTTTTCCTCACAGGCATGCAAGATTGATTAACTGGAGTCGCAAAGATATGTAGAATCAGTCAAGCAGAAATTTAGGAGGCAGGGAACCTTTTCAAAGAAATGCACCAAGTTTACTGCTCGCTGAACTAGCATATAAGGGGGGGAACTCAAAACACACCTTCCCTTGTGGAGTGCCTCACAAAAAGAAGAAAAAAACAAAAGTCCACAGAAAGCAAGCACTGGTGAAAGAATACAAGGAGCCAGTCACAGATGGTTAGCAGGCTATGCTCCATGGCGTCGTATGGCGTTTTAGATTCCGAATGAATTTTCCCCGATTTATGCCCTTATATAGGTACAATCCACGTTGCCCTTATATAGGCATAAACATCAAACCCTTATTTAGGCATAGCCCAGGCTACCCAAATACAGGCATGGCTACTTCCATCCGTTCATCAACGTCGCAACGATTTCTTGGAAAACCAGACTCTCAAGCAGAAGGGACCTTCCCCTAGCCTGGATATTGATTTCTCCAAGATACTCATTATTATGCATGAACAACTATTCCTTAGGGGTTCCATCCATGACGTTCATATGCCCGACTTTACGTCAAAGCTGGCATTCCTAAACACCTTCAAGCTATAAATATACCTTCACTTGCTATAGCAAAGCACGGTGTGGTTCGGTGCAGTTCAACGACCTACTTGCCTGACACAGCTCGCAACAGCAAGTGCCGAAGGAAGCCGACTCTCCAGCTGACGAACTGACAAGAAGCTGTCCTCCTCTGCCGAGAATCCAGCTCCACTGTTTGACTTCCCTTGCGGGGTGTTGGGAAATCCAGTCCCGAGACGGAGATACCAACCTCCTTCATTCTAAGGTATGGAGCGGATTAGAACCTAGAGAAACCTTTGGCAATTCTTGGCAGAACTAAAACTTATGCTAACTAATACTTACTTCTTCCCTCGAACTAGACCTGCGTGAGGTACATTGGGGTAGGCGTATTTTAGAAGCACCAGTTAAGTATTTTAGCCTGTGTTATTTATGTATGTATTTTTATATGGCTTAGAAACCATACAATGCTATTACAGTATTATTTTATAATACTATTCTCGCTGTACGCATTATACTTTGAATGCTGTCTAACGATTGTAGCAGTTCACCTCTCTTGCATGAGAAAGAAGACTGTTCACTAAACCTTTTATTGAAAACGCCTGTCTCACTATTTCTCTGCAACTCTGTAGAAATGAAGCATGCACAATTGACTGGCTAAAATAGTTATCTATTGTTTCTACGACTCTTAAGATATTTTCCAGTCCTAGGGAAACAAAGTTGTCATGTTTATGCGGTTGTCAGAAACGAATCCCTTCTTGTGTATTCGAGAAAGTTTCTAGTGACCTCTGACCTAGCTGGCACTCACAATTAAGTTTAGTATATTCGATAGAGACCTACTGACCTAAGTCTTACGTCATATCTACAGGATATATTATTCCAATTCGCCGAGCCTATTGGAAATATAGGAACTACACTACAATGGGGGGGACAAATCCATGCTGGACAGCCAAATACAAATAAAGCCAGCAAGTAAAAAGCAAGCAAATGTGAGTTGCAAACCACAAAGCCAATGATAAGCAATGGGCAGAATTCATATATATCCAAAGAACTTTCAGAATGTCCCTAAGACATTTTAGTTGGCTTTCATCAGCACCGCATTTCTTTAGTAGCGTCCTACTTAGAGCTCCATGAGGACAAGGATGTGGGGGAAGAAGGCGGCAAATAGGTTCACGGCCAGGCAAAAACCCTTGAAAGTTTGACTACAAGATTCACCTGTCTCCTTACCCTCATAGAGCTTTAAATAGGAAGGTACTACAGAAATAGGAACATAGAGACCAAATGGGTCGGTATGTGTGGCATGTAGAAGTATGGTGAATGGAAGTTTCACAATTGAATGCACACAAATAGGATACTAATGGAATGCTTGTGGGGTACTGATGAAACATGCAGCCCCTGAACTCATCTATGTGCAAACATACCACCCACATTATCGTTATTTTTTATAAAAAAATAATTTTAACATTGAAAGTGATGTAATAGGTGCAGTCATAAGCATTGCATGATGAGGGCAGAAGTTATAGTTTTTTGCTTAAACTAGAACTAGTGCATTTTAGTGTCTGTTTGGATTACTTAACGTTCGCTCACGTCGTATTGCATGTTCTCATTGTTAGAACTTAACTTGAACCTTATTTTTTCCAGTGAATTTGTGATTTCTTTTTTACAATTATATTCTCAATGGACCAACAGCCAACTCTTTGCATGCAGCCAATCCGCACTGCGCACGGCCGAAGAACAGGGCCTTTCTGACCTCCATGTGCATCTAGACCCTGCTGCACTCAACCTGCATTATCTTCCTTTTAATTGTAACTCAGTGCAGCTTGCATGACACTTTGGTACCATTCAGTGGTATAACGAAACCTGAGGAGGCCCCCCTACAAAGTACATGGGGGAGGGGAAACCTCCGGAATTACTCAGGAACTCTTATTCCAGGGTACTGTTCTGAGGGGGGGGGGGGATTGGAGCTCGCCCCGGCACAGCGGCGGTCTTTGTTACGCCACTAGTACCCCCCACCCCCAGCTACGCCACTGCACACGCGTTCTGCAGTACCTGCGACCAAACTTTTGTTTTTTAATTTTATCACTTGGGAATTCCTTTGGGTGTCTACACAAGTAGCTGGGAGTCAGAGGATCCCTACCTGCCCAATTATGCGCTTTTAAAAACGTCTTCAAGAGACAGGACAGAGTCCTGTAATGGCCACTGTAATAGTATATTGAGCTGTTGTGTCTGATGAATCAAATCATGTGTTACTGTGCTATGGTCCTGGGAACCGCAGTACCACATTGTCTGGCAGGAGAAAAGGCTCTATTTGTCAATAGGGTGCGAGTATTTTTTTTCCCCTCTGGAACTGCAGGAGTCTCGCGCTACATAACGATCCAGATCAGAGGCGCAACTAAAGCCACATTTAAGGGGGGGGGGCTGAAACTTTAAGCAGTAGATAGAGTGGCGCTGCAGGGGCTCTTAGAAGGGGTGAAACATCAACAAAGCCTCTTTAACATGCACATGGTCTTTTAAAGACCTGTGAAGTGCTCGGGTGTGGCTGTGTGTGTGCCCAGGAGCTGTCTGAGCCCGGGCTGCCACACACGACGGGGGAGGGGGCTGGGGCAGGGCCGGCTCTAGGCTCACGGAGGCCCTGAGCAGGGAGTGTAGGTAGGGGGCCGAGGCCGCCAAATCCCTGCCAGGGGCCGCCACGCCAATATGTATCTAAGGATATATATTGGCGTGGCGGCCCCTGGGGTTTGGCGGCCCTGTGCAGGTGCACAGCTTGCACATGCCTTAGGCCGGCCCTGGCTGGGGGCTGAAGCCCTTTGATTCCAATGGGTGTTGCGCGCCTGGTCCAGATATCACTAACTTTTCCAGGAGAATGACCACTTCATGTCCTCCATTCGGTGAACGGTGCTGAATTTATTAAAGAAGAAATGGCTTTCCTATGGAAAGTCATATCTAACTATAAATACTCTAGTGCCATCAATGTAAGTAAATACATAAATACACACATATACATACATATATATGTGTGTTTGCGCGCACACACACAGAGGGAGAACCATAAAACACACGTCAGGAAGCAAACAATGTCATTACATTTCAGAATCTGCACACAAATATGGTCAAATCTATGACAAACACATTAGGATAACTGTATATTGTTGTTCTTTGGCAAAGAGCTTTATGGAATATAAATGACAATTTTAAATATAGTAATCTGAACACAGTGCAGATTGTCTATTATTTAAATGTGGAATGGACGCTACTGACCTGGCTCGCCTTAGCATTCACGTCACCACAACTGAAGAGCTCCTCCACTATCTTCATGTCTTTTTCAGCCTCCACAGCTGCAAGGGCAGCGAGCATGATGGGAGTGTAGCCCGCCTTGTTCTGGTGATTTACATTGCAAACATCTGCAAATGGAAACAAAGAAACTTCTTCAATGGTAGTGATATGAAAACAGCAATTGTGCCAGTGGAGTGAATGCCCTCTTACATTGGTATAGACAGTGGACCACCACACGAACCGGACGCATAATGAAAGGGATAATAGTGAAGGGATAGGGGAGCGGGAGACGAGGTCAGCAGGTTTAGCGAAAATATATCCACAATTATTAGCGACTGTGATTGTGCAATGAAATGTGAGGGTGATGTACACTTTGTTTACTAAGAAAAAGCTTCACAAAAATGTAAGCAAATTGTCTACAAGCCACATCACTAAGACACAGTTTTCCTTCTGCCACAGAGGCTATACTTTTGACAAGTTAACACTGCCACGCCGTTCACATGGTGGAATACTGCCGACTCTTTATGTAAATTAACAATTACAAGGCCAGAAACATGTTCAATTTTCAAACAAAGCCGAGGACACAATAGCTCTTCTAAGTCAGTGTCAGTAAATTCAAGTTATTTTCTTTTGCAATTCAAACCGTGTGGGTTTTTTCTACAGCAGAAGCTAAACAAGTACTTACTTGTACTCAGAGAGGTCTTTCGAAGAGAACGAAAAACCCTGATTTGAGAACGCCAGCAGGCTGGCCACGTAAAACATTTTTGTACAACCTATGTTTTTCTTTCGAATACTTTTAGTAAACTTTTGATTCGCTTATATCACAAATTCGAGCACAAAGCTCTTTACTAACACGAACTTCATGTAATACAAAGATTAGTCTGTTGAATAAGTTTACCGTGGCACTTCTCCTCTACTTGACCTACCACTCTTGTGACGATACTACGAACTGCTGCAGACACATAGGAAATACCAGCATGACAGGCCAGTGTGCCAAGGTCAGCTGCTGCTACGGTGTATTCTGGGCTATTTTATGCAAGGGCATCGTTGTCCTGGATGTACAGCTTTGTTGCTCATGGGTCCCTCGATGTTGCTTGGGAGGTGCCAATCTCAGTAGTGTTGGTGCATGACTAAAGGGAAGAAGAGTGTGGCGATGGGAAAGCAGTGTAATATTGGAAGGGGTATGTGTCTGTCAGGCGTTGCATCCTTTCTAGAGTGGACAGCCGAATAAAAATAAGACATCATGCTATAATAACAGGAGCAATTTCAAAGTCCAACTGGACCAATTGCCATGGAAGTAGGGGTGTTCCTCAAGTAGCATACAATCAATCTGCTGTATCACAGTTTACAGAGGTCACAGATGGCCATTTAATTTACTTAATTACATGGTGAGATAAGACTATTAACACTTTTCATTTTAAATGATTTCAAAGAAAAGACTCTCTCTCTCTCTCTATATATAACACAAATTATATGGAGTGTTATGAAGTGGGTGGTGAGGACAAGGTGAAGCGAAGGACAAACAATCGAATTGAACTTCTTTAAATTAATTTTGTGAATGACTATCTGTAGCGTTGTCAAATGGTTTTGGTAGTGTATAATGGGGATTCTATGGGTCTTTCCTATCAGAAACTGGTAGTTTGAAGTTTTTGGAGAGGTTATTAGTGGAAGTTTTTGTATTTATACATTAAGAATAAATATGTTATAGAAAACTATTTTGAGTGCTAACCTTGACCATTTCACCCATGCACCAGTGGCACACCATTTTTACCAAGTGCAACCACTGCCTCTCTGGATGACAGAATGCTAAATTTAGAATATTTAAAATACAGCTTCAAATATATGGTAGTGGGCAATGTTAGAAAATCACAGCCTTTCACGAAGGTTCGAGATACTCACAACATGCAATGCAACATGCAAATTTAACAAATTAGACACCCATTAAATAAAACAAAAATCTACCTGCATCCAGAAGAAGCTTGACAATTTCAAAGTTAGAGTGTGACACGCAGTAATGAAGTGCTGTGTTTCCATTGCCATCAGACATGTTTATGATGTGTCGGAGGACGCCAAATGAAACCTCACAGAATGCAGCTATGTAGTCGCCCACCATTGAGGGAACAGCCGACTTCTGACTTGATACACGGAACCACTCATTTTGGATGGTGTTCAAACAGAGCCGCTGCAAACATTAAATCAGCAATTTTAACTGAGGCTCTTCAACTGCAAGCACACACAACCAATCACACGTGTTGCTAAACGTACAACTCGTCTGTAGCTGAATCTATATTGAACTGTTCAAGAGTATGTGCACTAAACATAATAAATGCTTAAAGTTGCTTTCCCTACTTGATTAGCAATGTAAACTTAGCTGATCAACAGAAAACGGTGCTGCCCACAATCGGAATTTTACTGAAAAGGAGACCTATTTCTGCCCAATCAACAGAAATAGTAACATTGCATTTTATTTTCGGTAAAGTAAATAATCTAAAGTGGTCCCAAATTAATGCAGGCCTAACTGCTCCTTGGTGCCCTCACCAAAGGATGCAAAGAGAATCAGAAATCCGGTTTAGCTTAACTATTCATTGGCTGCGTTGAGGTTTGTCAGCCTAGCTACTGAGAACGGGTGACTGCCAGATGCCACATATCGGAGTCTACAGACAGGAAAAGGGAATCTGACAACGGATAAGAACAGTCGGATTCCTCTGGTGTTGCTATTCTCATTCCTGAACTCCGCAGACATATTCTCAGTATTGTCACAGGCGTGTTTACCCTTGAAGTCCGAGTTGAGGACAGGGAGGAGGAAGCAAAAGCTACTTAACCGCGGCGGCAATTCCGCCATTTAGTGGAGTGGGCGGGACCGCTTCGGCCAACGGACGTGCACAGCACTATGGAGGTAGTGCTCGCGACGGCCGTTGGCCGACGAACACAGCGAAGGGGCAGAGCAACTGAGCTGTATTTATGCCTGGTGCAGAGCTCTTTAAAGAGGGATTGTGTAATACAAGTAATTCAGTGTATGGTACATGGGCACTGCACCGAAAGAATAGCACTGCCATTACTTTGCCAAACTTTAAAAAATGTAATCACCATAAGAGCTTTATTCGATCATTTATAAACAATCATAAAAGCAATAAAATTATTACATATGTAAAACATATCAAATATTCAATTATATAGTTTATCCATAAATTCATTTAAAAAAATTGATACAAAAATAAAATAATTTTTCCTACGGCACAGGGCAGATTTTAAAAAGGGGCAAACGCTAGAGTCTTGCATATAACAAAGCCAGATCGTCTTTAATCAATTTTGCAAAAAAACTGAATTAGCATGCCCAGTGTATTAACTGATGGTAGAATATGCCCCAGTTCTCACTCAATCAAAAGCGGAAAGTACTGAAAATGTGACAGAAGACACTGGTTACAACCTTTACTTTAGAAATATCATGGTAGGGTCATTGAAACACATAACCATGTCATATGAGTAGAGGTGAGAAAAGCTGCAACGTTTATATAAATAGGTGGTGTTAAATAGCAGCTTTTATCACTCTAGAACTATCAAATAATAATACTGTCAAGAAAATTGTGGTACTAAGCCTACTATATTTTCAACAAGGCACATCATTGAAGAAAATCCCAAAAAACACCTGAGCTCTCTGGGAATGCGCATTAAAAAAGGAAACAGGAGTCTTCTGGGAAAAATGAAAGCTACTAGAAGTAACAAATATAAAAGGAATTTAACGTTTCTTTACCTGGAGTAAGCCAATCAGAGATTATAACCCGCTTGGGAAAAGGTCTCCTCCTTCAAACAGTCACTATAAAAAGGGAGACCTGCCTCTATACCAAGCTAGAAAAGTTGTAAAGATGCATAGAAAAGATTACATTTACAATAATCATTTACCTGAAAAAAAATCCTAAATTAGCTTTAGACCGATGAATGAGCCAAAAAGACTTCGGGCCTTATTTAGAGTTTGGCAGATGGTTACTCTGTCACTAATGTGAGGAATATCCACCCTATTTATTACAAGTGCATCCTCTTCCAAACTGTAAATCAGGTTCTGTTTTTCCAGAGTGGAGAGTCTGGCAATGTTTTGAGGATCAATAACTTGCCAGTGGCTTGGTCTTCCATCTGACAAGACAACATTTATGTCTTTCACATATCAAAATGTAATTTTCTGAAAAGAGCCATGCAAGCACAGTTAAACCAATATTTTAGTTTCACTAAGCTTGAGTGAACTTAATGTTGAAAAAAATGGGCACAAATTATCTCTTTTGGACAAAGATTGATCATCAGACCAGACTTCAGGCAATAACATTTGTGAAAGTCAATGCCAGCTTTGGCAGAATAATAAATCTGCTCTACATTTTTTTGTTTCTATTTTTTAAAGAATCTATAGAATTCTTGTTGAATGGAGTTGGCGCCAGAGCGGTCCTATATGGTGAATCGCAAATTGGTTGAATTAGTTCATTTACCATGGCCTTCACCCTTGGTCGAGTTACAACATGGTCTGAAATCAGATTATAAAATCAAGAGGGAGGTCAAGAAGTCCAACTCTGGTTAGTCAAAACATAGTTCAGAGGACATCTCCGCTCAAGCAGCAGGCAATCCCCAGGGAAGCTCAGGCTAAATGCAAGTAGTATGAACAATCTTAAAGTAAAAAAAAAAAACCACAATAACGCTCCCAAAACAGCTTTGACAAAAGGGAAAACTAACAAGCACTCCCTCAATTGAGACCTGAATGCATGAGAAAACTAGCTCGATTTAATGTACTGATGTTAGAATAATTAGTAAGTTGCAAAAGGGCTATGAAGGGCTCTAGAAATATTTAATTTGGAGTCTACAGAACATCACTGACAATTGTAAGTTATCCAGTTATCCATTCTCAGAAATGCCAAATATACTTCACCTGACTAGATGACTATGTTTATGCAAAGAAGAATTAACGTTAGGGTGAGTCCTATCTACCAGGGTCAATTCCTATTCTATGGAATGCAAATTAAACTGACGATTCACCATCGCCATCGTTGAATCTTTGCTTGCAAAGAGGGTTGGGCTGAGTGGTGTATTTTAGCAGTTTTCACTGAAATACATTAAGAATGCAGAGCGAATTTTCAAAGAATGTTAAGCAAATCGCCATCTTTTATTTTCTAGATTTGTTTATAGTCTCCTAAATCCAGATCATCCTAGTTTGAAGCAATACTCACTGTAAAATGTTTGTTTAAAGGATTTAAACAAAAAAAAAAAAACATTTTTTAAGTGTACTAACTAGCTCAGACCTGGCTCCTTAAATATATATTTAGCACAGATAGAGGTAACCTGCAGGGTGGGACTAATTTCTATTTTATGTTAAATTAATAGAAGAGAAATACACAATTTTGACCTTTGGGCAGCTTTCAATCTAAGGTCATTATTCATTACTTTTATTTCATAAATAGAACTGCGAACATGGCTACTTTCTGACATTAGAAGAGGCGAAGCTGTTTTGCACTAAAAACTTTTTTTATGTTGCAATGTCAGTTTAACTGAAGCCATGGTTTTGAGATATGGTCATTAACTGAATGTTTTTGCAGCATTGCAAAACAACAGGCATGTTACATGTGACCATATTTGCTACCTAAAGAAAAATAAGTCCTGGAAAAGTTCTAATCCCAGGCGATATATCAATTATGCCGGCATCATTGGCATAATTTCCAGTATTTTCCGGTACACTCTTTATGTGAACTACAGTGAAATTATGCCATTCGGCACAATTGGTGCTCGTGCTGGTAAAATTCTATTGTGAGAGCACTAGAACTGCCTGCAACTCTTGCTCACGGCACTTGTGGGGTTTTTTACATTAATTTTTTTGCGTGAAGTACATCCGCACATCCAAACTTGAGGCAAGGATGCTTTATGCACTAGAATATAGGACAAAAGTCACATTCGTGTTTTGTATATTTTTTCTAAAAATTAGTTTAATTCAGCAAAAGGAAATCACCCAAATGTCACAAATATCTAATAATTTTATGACATTTCAGTGTTTGATCAAAACAGACCAGCATAGCTAGATGTATAATTGTATGTGTGCATTGGTACCGTCAAATGTGTTTCGGTTACAGCACTTACACTGTAATGAGTTATCTTTTATGGAAAAAACCTCCCCTATGCATGCAAAACGTTATGTCTGCTACCCGTCTTTCCTATCCCCTTTTGTGACTGCAGAAGTTTTGTCTTCTTGCCTAATGGTGTGGTCTCCAATTTTACAATACGTGTACTGTTGACTTTATTTATTTGAGATGTTTTCTAGATATTAGACTGTAAAGGTAGGGAAACCCTCATCTTTGGCAGTATTTCAGTTCTTCAGCTATTCGGAGAGGGGATGTAGGAGGTGGGAGAGATTACAGAATTTTGCAGTTAGAGATCTAAGAGGGCATACCTGGAAATATGGAGCAAAACCATGGACTTTGAATCACCAAAATGCTAGGGATAGCAGAAGTGATATAGCACACTAACTCCTGCAAGCATCACAGGTTTGACCCCTTTGACCCACCTTGTCTATCCCAACAGCCTCCTATTTGCTGCTTTAGAGGCTTAGTGAAGGGAAAGTGGGTGGAAACACAGAATGTAAATATGCCTATAAGAACCCTATTTATTTGCTATTAATGCCGTTCCATTCCGGACTCCTGAGAGCAGGGATAGCAAAAGCAGTCACCTGGGTAGCAAGGGGAAAGTCAGGGTTAGAAACTGATGCAGTAACCTACTTCTAATTAATGTTAGTGTGCAAGGGAGAGGATATACAAGGCGACACGTATAGACAGGTTAAAGAAGGTAGATAACTTGATGGGAAAGCAGAAAAGGTGGCGTGCAAAGAGGGAACTAACATGGGACAAATCAGACAAAAAAGAAAGACGGAGGGTCTGATGTGCTGCTGGACAAAGGTAGCACTAACAGCTCAATATAACATTAAAGGCAGGCAGGAACATTTTGGAAAGGCAGGAGGCACACACGAGCACAACACAATACTACAGTCAAACATGCATCTAAATGTGCGTCCATTGAATCAGATTTTTTTTTAAACTTGAACGGATGGAGAACATGTGACGAAAATGTAGCCCTTAGTACACCGCAAAACGTTTGTGTACACCAACTACCATGATCAATGAATGTGGAATTTATAACAGATTGTTAATGAAAAATCAAGACTGCAATCACTAGAATGCACTGTGATGTGGATTATTAGAAAGAATACTTTAATGAATAATATTAAATTAATTTTAAGCGAAGGTAGCTGCCTCTACTTAATACTTTTAAGTAAAAATGTTCTCTCTGCCCGCTGATCAGAGTTATTTACTGGTTGTCTGAATGCTCTGGCGAGATTTGTACTTTTCTAATCATAAAGCAAATACCAAGTACTTTTTTGTGTTTTCAAAAAAAAATGTTTTAAGACTAATTTAGGCTGTGGCAAGCCAATGTTTGCAAGAATGGACTTCGTTTTAGCTGAGTGGGCACTATGGTTATGCTTGATAAATTATGGACTTCTGTTTCCAAAGGTGTTATTAAATCATCTTTCACAACCCACTCCATCCTCCTATTTTTCTGTGCACCGCTAATCCTCCTCGATAGCACCCTTCCCTCGATTTCACTGGTGTCTCTGGTCTAAACGTGCCCGATTTCTTAGTAGCAACGTGGGTTTAGAAGGTATGTTCACTTTGATGTTTTGCTGTGTGTACTCCTTTGTTTGAACGAAATGTTTACCCAAAACATTTCGAAAGGGTTTTCACGCCTTTAGGTGTTACAAGCCTTAAAAATGACATTTATGCATCTAAACTGTAACAGAGCTGCATGGCACTTACTGCAATAGAAAGGTCTTCCTACAAATCAGAACTTTCTCCTTAATTATGTGTGGTAAAGGGGAGACAAAACAGGGAGACAGATCAGGGTCGCCACGCAAAGGTTTAGTGCACATGTAATAAACTAATACTTTGGATACTCAAACCTTGCATGGAGTGTCTCTCATAAAAGGCATAAAGCCATTTAGTATGACAAATCACCCGGTTTAAGATTGTATTTTATGGGGGAAATGAACTCCAAAAAGCCTCACATTTCATGCGAGTATAAGGAAAACAAAAATTCCCGTGGAGAAAAAAAAAACCTATCCTTAAAAAGATGCTGGAAAATCAGCTAGAAATAGGGTTAAGGTGTTGTCTTAGAAATGGAAGCCTGATGGAAATTCTCTGGTCCTTCTAAGAGGAGCAAACAACGTCTATAGACTTCAAAAGACAAAAGTAAGACAGGAGTGAGTAGGCAAATCTCCTCGCTTAGACTTCCGTCTTTGAGAACATAAGTTTGGTGGAACAGCAAGGTACTACCAATTTTAAATATGATTAAGAATTTACAGTGCGAGATTTGTATGGTGTAGAATCTCTGGAACACAACATAATACACCTCAGATGATTAAACTTACCCCATCTTTGCTTGCTAGTGCTTTAGGGTCATTAACATTGTCCTTCAAAATATTGCATGCTGACAGCATCTTCTCACTCAATTCATATCTGCGTAAACAAATAAGCATAAAACACAAAAAGTGCTTTAAATAATACTCCTTCTACACTTAAGATTAATCATATGCGAGAAACATTGCAGGACTTGCATGAACGTTAACAATTAATGCAAATAAGAAGATTTCATTACAAGACCAGAGGCTACCATTATGCATATCACTTTTAATGCAGACCCAAGCAGCCACATACATCACAACGCAATAGTTCCATAATAGAATGGTATAAACCAAACAAAAGGCATGAGGACTAGGTAATCAGCCTCTTTTAAATGTGGCTCCAAGCAGATAAGTTCATTGCCTCTCTTGTTACTCCTTATATGACTGTTTCATGTTTTCATTTTCTGTTTATTCTACTATGATTTTGCTTTCACTATTATTGCTTGTATTAACCTGAGATTTATATTGCCTTTATTGAGATTTATTTGGTTTCTTACAACACCTTTCTTGATTGCCTCGTTATCGCAATTGTTGAACCTTTCTTCTTTTGCCTTCGAGTTCGTCTCCTCTCCCGGTCTCCAATTTACGGAGAACGGCGTAGACTTAGACCCACCCGCTCCTCCCTGCTGGATCTCGTTTGGACTGCCTGCGTCTTATTAAATACTCGGGGGAGAGGATCGCCGCTTTTAGGCTCCTCTCCCCCGTGCGCTTATCGTCGCTTATATTATTTTACATTAAGAATGCAACGCTTAGCGCCTCGATGCTGCCACTTTCTTCGGGACCTCTCGAGCGAGCACCGTTAGAAGAGTGCACCCTGGCAACGCCTGCGTCGCGTACGCGCGTTGCCAGGGGACTTTCCTCTCCTTTGAGGGAAGCCAGCCAGCTGATCGGACGATCGAGCACGGCTTTATTCAGTTGCTCGCGTCCTGGATCAGCTGGCAGTTACGGTGCTAGTCGATACTTCGCTTTTGGACATTCTTGTGCATATAACCCCGATTTATATATATTAATATCCCCCTTTTACCAATTGTATATATTTAGCTCACTCTATGGTATGATAGCTTTTTACTAAGTCTCTTTGTCCTACTAGACTCTCTCCACCGCCCCACTCTTATTTTATATAAAAAATAAATAAAAAAGGGAGTATTGTATTGTCTATAAAGAAAATATGTATAAAAAATAAAAAAAATATTAAAAAAATAATATTTAATATCAAGAGCGTCAGACAATATATACATATTTTAATCACCATGTCTGACTCTGACTCAGATCAGGCTAGCGCAGCCGAATCCGACTTTAATAACGAAGCTATAAAAAACCTTATTCATAAGGAAATGAGATCCTGTATGTTCTCAACACTCTCCCAGGTCATGTCTTCTAAAAGATCATTCCCTTCTGAAGAGGATGACTTTCCCGAAGCGGACATAACGGACAAGAACGGCCTCACTGAAACAAGGGGTAAGAGGCATAAGAAAACAAAAAATATTGATTATACCCCAGAGAGCACAGGAGGTCCCAGCACCTCGAGATTTACAGGAGGTCCTCGCACCTCGATTGCCTCAGGTGTCCGTAGCGGCACAAGATCAAAAGGTGTCCTTAGTGGCACAAAATATATGGGTGTCCCTCGCGGCACAAACTATCAAAGTGCTCAAGATGATACAAATGATCTCGAATTTATTTGTGATGACAGCGATAATACCTCAGAATTTCCGGATGAATACATCCTTGACCTCGATGAGGATGATCAAGACATTGACTCCCTTCTCTTTAGTGATAATATTCCATCTTCGTTTAAAGACAGTATCATGGACCCCTTGGGTGAGATGTTCTCTCCTTTTAATATTAAACATCCAAGGAGTTCTGAGAGGACCCCCCACGATCATGTGTGTAAATGTATTAATAAATGGCTGAGAAACCCTTTGGAGAGGGAGACTCGCAACCTCTTAAGAGCCAAATGCTCCAGACCTTCAATCGAGGGTAGAGTTTGTCAGACCCCAAATCTCGACTCCGAACTTATTACATACCTTTTTAAACTTGGCAGAGACCCTCGAAAAGGGTTGGAAAGATCCCTTAAAATCTGCCAAGACAAGCTTTTAGACATTCTGGGTCCCTTAACTAAAATTATTGATGCCGCAGAAGAAAGCTACCTAATGACTCCCCTCTCGACACCCGTTCAATTCGGGGTTGGAGTCAAAGGGCTCTTGTGCTATTAGGCAATGCTAATGCAGGCTTTAACTCTGAGAGGAGAAGAGTGGTCTTGACCAAGATTAGCCCTAAACTGCGGGACTTGGCTGTCAAAGAAACCTCTCTTAACCCAAAAGGGTTACTTTTCGGGGAAGATTTAATTAAAAGCCTGGGCAAATACGTCTCTACATTAACTGCTTTCGATAAAGCCCATCAGAACATGAAGAGGGTCTTCAATTTGAACAACCTTTTTGCAAGGGCCGGAAGAAGGGGCCAGTCTTCCGGCCGCTTCAACCGACGGCCCTACTCCAGGTCTAGAGGTTATGGTGGAAGAGGATACCAACCCCCCAACCAACCTCAGTTCTACCCCCCCTCCCCTCCCGAGAGGAAGAGGCTTCTGTTCAAGAGGATTCAGGGCGAGAGGAGCTTCTGCCGACACCAACCCTCAAAGAGAGTACTCCTCTCCCTTCCCCTTCCCCCCTTTCTTCGAAACCAAAAGTGGGAGGAAGATTGAAATTCTTTTACCACAACTGGAAACTTATCACTCAAGACCCTTGGGTTTTAAATACCGTGGTTGGTTTTTCTATAGATTTCACCCAGACTCCAATTCAGAAGTCACTTCCCAAAGTAATTCCCCTCACTTTAGATCAGGAAAAAATAATAGAGGAAGAAATTTCCTCAATGCTTCAGAAAGGTGCGATTATGGAGGTCCCTATGGAATTTCTGAGATTCATAAACACTCTCTTCCTTGTAGAAAAGAAGGACAAAGGTTGGAGACCCGTCATAAACCTCAGGGGGAACTCAACAAATACCTTGTTTACAGACACTTCAAGATGGAAGGCATCCATCTTCTCAGAGACCTCTTATTGAAAGGGGACTGGTCAGTCAAATTAGATCTAAAAGACGCCTACTTTACCATTCCTATGGCGGAGGAACATCAACCCTTCTTTCAGTTTATTTGGAAAAACCATCTTTTTCAATTCCAAGCCCTTCCCTTCGGCCTCTCCTCAGCCCCTTGGTGTTTCACCGAGGTGATGAGGGCAGTAGCCTCATCTCTAACAGAAAAGGGTATTCATCTCATCATTTATCTAGACGACATCCTTATCCTGTCTCAAGATTACAATCAGATCATCCAAGATCTTTAAACTGTTGTAGACCTTTTAGAAAACCTGGGTTTTATCATAAACAAGGAAAAATCCATACTATCCCCCTCAAAGACTATGGAATTCCTGGGTTTCTCTGTAGACACCACAAACTGCCTTCTCCTTCTTCCTCCAAAGAAGATCTCCAAAATCAGGAAAGAGATAAGACATGTCCTGAAGCAACAAAATCTCTCTTTAAGAGATTGGCCAGACTCTTGGGCCTTCTCCCTTCTTCCATTCAGGCTATCTTTCCGGGCCCCTGAATTATCGAGCCCTTCAGAGAATAAAAGCAAGGCCTCTGAGATCAGGACTCTGGTACGGAGATCATGTTTCCTTGAACCAGGAGGCATCTCAGAACCGACCTGGTGGTTGGACAATCTGGACGCATGGAATGGCAGAGCGATCTTTGGTTCGGCGCCGGATTTTACTTTGGAATCAGATGCGAGCCTTCATGGCTAGGGGGTTGTCTCCAGGATCAGGACAATGGAGGGATTTGGTCTCAGGAAGAGTCTTTTCACCACATCAATTACCTGGAGTTAACCGCAGGGCTTTATGCTCTGATGAGTTTCAATCACTCTCTTCAAGGCAGATCAGTTATTCTGAAAATGGACAACATGTCCGCTGTCGCCTACATAAACCGTTTGGGTGGTACCAAATCGGAAGACCTCTCCAACCTAGCCAAGAAACTTTGGATTTTCTGCCTGGAACACAAAATCTCTCTCAGAGCAGAATATCTCCCGGGGAAATCCAACCTTTGTGCAGATTGGAACTCGAGGTTCCTTTTGGACTACAGCGACTGGAAACAACACGTCGGTTTTCAATTCCCTCAACCATTTCTGGGGTCTTTTCCAAATAGACATATTTGCGAGCAGACTAACATTCCAATTGGAGACTTATTACAGCTGGATGCCCGACCCAGGTGCTCTAGCGGTAAACGCATTTCTCCAATCATGGGAAGGGTTTAACGCTTATGCCTTCCCTCCAATTGCCATGATCCATAGAGTCCTTCAGAAAGTGAGACACCAACGCTCTTCAATTGTCCTGATAACCCCATTTTGGCCATCCCAAGCATGGTTCCCTACTGCTTTGGAACTAACCTACGATCTTCCCTTCCCTTCCTAATTCCTTCCCTGATAGACCTTCTTACAGACGTAGACGGACAAATTCACCCTCTCATTCAAACAGGGAATTTGAACCTTCTTGCCTGGAGAGTGTCAGGAGATCCAACGATCTCGCAAGACTTTCGTCGACAGCTTCAACTCTCCTTGGAGAATCATGGGCCTCTGGCACACATTACCGGTACAACAACATTTGGAAAGTTTGGTTACGTTGGTGCTTGGAAAGGGACCTGGATCCCATGAGGCACCTATCATTGACATAGTTAATTTTCTTGGAGAACAATTCGATAGAGGTCTAAGTTACAGATCTATCAATTGTTATAGATCGGCTATTTCCGCTGGTCATTCCCCAGTCAATGGTTAAACGGTAGGTAAAAATGCTATTATTTGTAGAATACTTAAGGGTATCAGACTTAGAAGACTTCCTAAACCTAGATATCAATCTCTATGGGACGTTAAATTAATTCTTGACCTTTTCTGTAGTTGGCCTGATAACTCTCTTTTGAACAGAAAGAATCTTTCTATCAAACTAGCTACTCTTCTTTGCTTGATTTCCTGTCGTAGGGTCTCTGATGTTAAAGCTCTAGATATTTCTTATAGATCTTATGATGTTTTTGGAGTCAAATTTGAACTACATAGAAGAACCAAGACTATGTCTGATTCTATTTTTTACCCACGCTTTGACATATGTAATAAACTTTGTGTCGTCCACTGTATGAAAGAATACGATCTGAGAATGAACACTCTTCGCCCTTCTGGTGTGAATCAATTACTTATCTCCTTTGTTAAACCTCACAAAAGTATTTCTTCTGCCTCTATTGCAAGATGGGTTAAAAATTGTTATGAACCTTGCAGGTGTCGATCTGAGTCTCTTCAAACCACATTCTATCAGAGGCGCAATGGCCAGTAAGTCATTCTGGTTAGGTGGTAAGTTAGATGATACCCTTAAAGCAGCTGATTGGTCTAATTCTAGAACTTTTGCTCATCACTATTGCAAACCAATCACTCATATGTCTGATGTTGATTTACATGGCTACCAATATGTATAATGGTAGCCTCCGGCCTTGTAATGAAATTGTGATTCTCCTATTAACATGACTAGAGAATCTGGATTTCATTAAAGACACGGAGCAGCAAAAATCTACCTTACAAACCCTGTTGTATGATAGAGATGGAGGAGAGCAGGGCAGGGTAGCCTCATAGGCTGTCATTATGATGTTAAAAATAGAGACTGTGCCCATTGAAAAGCCAGAGACTACCAGTATTCCATCACGCTCAGCAGGTGGCAGTTGTCTCAGTACTTTTTTAAGGCGATGCCTCTAGCATCAGAGTTTAGGCAATAGTGTTTAGTGAATGTGTGAACCGATCTCCACGTAGCTGCTTTGCTAATATCCGCTATTGGGATATTTCTCATTAAGGCAGAAGTAGCCACTTTACCTCTAGTGGAGTGTGCTTTAGGTTTAGGGGACAGTGTTTTGTTAGCTTTTTGATAGCACACATGATATAGGAAACTATCCATCTGGAAATGGATTGTACGATAGTGGTTAAACCAGAATGGAACGGACTTTAGTTGATAATCAATTGGTTCGATCTGTGCATGTCCTGTGTTTTATCAAGATTAAATCTTAAAACTCAGCTCACATCCAGCGAACGAAAAGTTATTTTCGCTTGAGTAGAGGGATTCAGAAAGAATGTAGGTAATGAGATGGTCTGGGAGACACGGAAGTCCAAAATCACCTTGAGGAGGAATTTCGTGAGAGTCCTCATGACCACTTTGTTAGAGTGGAAGGTTGTGTATGGTTCGTGACAACACAGTGCTTGGATCTCACTAACCCTGCGAGCTGATGTTTTCGCTACAAGGAAAGCTGTTTTCCAAGAAAGGTGTTGCAGGGAGGCTTTGTTAATAGGCTCAAAGGAATCCTGCATGAGGTGCAAAAAGACTATGTTACGTTCCTAAGGAGGTGAGGGATGTCTAATGGCAGGGGGAACCTTCTAAAAATAATCTTTATCGCACGGATTCTGAAAAAAGAATATTGTGAAAGACATTTTCTGTATGCAGTAAGTGCTGCCAGGTAAACCTTTATAAAAGAGAATTGCAAGACAGATTTAGACAAGTGTAGTAGGTATGGAAGAATGATATATTTTCATGTAGTAGGGGCCACTTTTGCCTGCCTGGTGTTGATGGAGGCTCCCAAGTAAAGCAAATTCTGAACTGGAGTTGATTTTTGAGGTTGACATGAAGCTCCAACTGTTGAAGGAGATCGCAGGTCCACTTGACGTGAAGTTGGGCATTCCGAGACGTTGACGCCTTTATGAGCACGTCGTCTAGGCGCGGGTAGAAGATTTGGTGCTTTATCACATGGGCTGCCATCACTGCCATGCACTTTGAAAACATTGTGGGTGCTGACCATATACTGATAAAGATCCTGTCCCACAACAAACCTTGAAATGTTTTGATGCTTTCTGGCAGTTGAAATCTGAAAGTATTGTGAAAGTCGATGTAATAAAGCCAATCTACCTGGTGTAATCGGGGGTAGATTTGATGTAATACCAGCATTCGACTCTTCTCTTGTCAGATCCACATGTTGGCTATTTTGAGATTGAGTACGGGGTTAAAATCATTTTTGTCTTTCTTTTTTACCTGGTGTCAATGCCGGTCTCCCGTTGTCTGGGGGGGGGGGGGGACACAGCTTCTACCGCCTTCTTCTATAAGAGGATGTTGACTTCTGACCATAGCAATGTAGGATGGATATTGGACGTTTTGGGAGATGCTCAGTGAAATGCTGGATGGAATCCCGGAGGGCTCTGTCATATCTGCCCAAGAGAGCTCTACTCTATTGCTGACTGCTTTCATTGATGTTGCTGCCATGCTGCAGACTTTGCTGCCCGGCGAGTACAGCTTCCTGCTCTCTTTATCCAGAGGAGCAGATCATGATAAAGATGTGGAAGGGTACTTCTTGGTCTCTAATATTATCACAGAGTCTGGTGAAGGATCAGAACTGAGGAACAGAGGGTCTTTTTCCAGAGCCCAGTATTTCTTCTGACGCCTCAACATAGCAGGCTTAATTATGGCCGGTGTGAAAAAAAACTCCATTGCAGGCTCTAGGAGGCCAGGGACCAACGGAAGTAGAGGTCTGGAAGATGTATGTTGGTGTAGTGTCTCAATTTCACAGATGTGGAAGGTGTTGAGACAGACATCAGTACATTCAGTTTAGCCGCCCCTCGTAGCACGTCCTTTTGGAAGGTTGTAATGTCATTCACAGGGTAGATTCAAGGCGGTGGGGAGTCAGAAAGTATTGGAGAATATCCTCCTGTAGACTTGGAAGAAGTATCTGTAAGTGTTCGGTAAGTTCTTGATCTAACTGTTATATGGTTAGACTTATGGCGTTGATGAGGCTGGCACGAAGATGTTGATGAGAGCCTAGGACTATGACGGCTCAATTCTTCGGAGCTGGCTGTCTCTAGGTGGAACTGGATTCACTGGATGAGGCGCTATTGGTGTTAGTGGTGCAGGAGGAGACAGAGATGGCGCAAGAGGCCCAGAATGGAAGATCGTGAATATGCTTTCAAATACTAAGAGTCTGGAGAAAAATATATTATTTACCTCTCTTTGTCTCCTTGAAATCTAGAAACCCTTTGACTTCTCACTATGATGTTTACAAGTTGTTCCACTCCTCGGCGTTGACCTCCCTCAACGCAAAGCAACTCCGTCCAATAGACGATGCACTCCTCAACGTAAACCGCAGCGTGCAAGTTGACGGTGTATGGCTTTTCGCAGTTAACTAGGGTTGCCTCGACGTAGAACAATGTAGCTTACCCGATGTCGATCGAGTTCTTAGCAGCGAACAAGTCGGTGCCCCATCTTACCAGGACCAATGCCATTTTTGGCCATAAAACCTCTTTTCAGGCCTCCCACGTCCTCTAGAGTTTGAAGAGTCCTGGTGGAAGAATGACCTTCCCCTTGCTCTGAGGTCCCACCTTCAGGCTGTGTTTACTGTCGCAGTCTCTCTTCAGTCCCATGAAAGTGAATCTTTTCCCTTTCACGTAAGGCACGCTGCAAATAATTCCTGCAATGATGACATGCGTCAGGAACATAAGATGGTGGAAGACAGATGATACAGAACTCGTGACAGCCTGTTTTGGCCTTCTTCCTCCCACAATTTTGGGAACTTAAATAATGAAGGAATTTTATTTGACTAAACATTTCGGTCACAAAACAGAAAAAAAACAGGGCGATTAAAGACACTGTATTAAGGTGTTGTCACTAATTTCTGTAGAAGATTATGAGAGACAAAGCCTTAAAAAAAGGCCGGACTTAATGCTCCTGTCAGCAGCAGCCGGAAAAAAAAGCTGAAGAACCTGCCACCTGCTGAGCATGATGGGATACTGGTAGTCCCTGGGATCTTAAAGGTCTCCATTTTTAACCTTATAATGACAGCCTAGGAGGCTACACTGCCCTGCTATCCTTCATCTCCATCTTAAACAAGCATTTGCAATGCAATAGGTCTCGCAGCATTCAAGTTTGAGTTATTGGCATTGTATATGACAATGTGTTGCATGAATTCTTTTCCAAACTCTGTATTGGCTGGTGGTGTTTGTGCCCGGTGAAAGCGTGCACTGACGGATGGTGGTGTTTGTGCCCGGTGAAAGCGTGCACGAACAACTTATGGCGTCTGTGCCTGGTGAAAGTGTGCACTGACGGCTGGTGGTGTTTGTGCCTGGTGAAAGGGTGCACTGGTGGCTGGTGGTGTTTGTGCCCGGTGAAAGCGTGCACTGACGGCTGTTGGTGTTTGTGCCTGGTGAAAGGGTGCACTGGCGGCTGTTGGTGTTTGTGCCCGGTGAAAGCGTGCACTGACGGCTGGTGGTGTTTGTGCCTGGTGAAAGCGTGCACTGATGACTTATGGTGTCTGTGCCTGTTGAAAGTGTGTACTGACGGCCGGTGGTGGGTATGCCTGATGAAACCATGTACTGATGGCTAGTGGTGTGTGTGTGCCTGTTGAAAGTGTGCACTGATGGCTGATGGTGTGTGTGCATGGTGGAAAAGCGTGCACTGACATGTTTAGAAGTAAAGTGCGCCATACTGCGATTGCTACAATAGTTAATTGTGGATGTGCTAACCATTGATGCGTGCACTGATGGCTGGTGGTGTGTGTGTGCTTGTAGAAAATGTGCACTGATGGCTAATGGTGTGTGTGCCTGGTGGAAGTGTGCACTGCCAGCTAGTGGCGTGTGTGCCCGGTGAAAGCGTGCATTGACGGCTGATGGGGTGTGCCTGGTGAAAGTGTGCACTGACGGTTGGTGGTGTGTGTGTGCGCCTGGTGAAAGCGTGCACTGACGTCTGGTTCTGTGTGCGTGTGGTGGAAGCGTGCATTGATCGCTGGTGTTGTTTAAATAGCAACATACTTGTGTCCAGCATAAAGAGCACTCTTTTTAAACAGGCATTAAGAGTGAGACAGCACACAATGATCCAATGGTAATTACTAGTTGAAGGCAAATCGCATATAGAACATTAGGAACACTGCAATTCTTTACATTGATTCAGACGGTCCTTGCTGCATTCAGGACATTATCAAAAATCAGTCTGTTTCGTGAGAAGTAATACCTTACATCCTAAACAGCTGTTTTAACAGAATGTTCCCGACTTTAAAAAGAGAGATGACTAAAACATTGGCAGGGAGGCAGCATCCTGAATTTAGGTTGTATGAATGTTACTTTATTGTTTGACTGAAAGAAAAAAGCTCAACTATAATAAACTCCTAGCCAACGCTGCAACACCATTCTGCCAGCTAAGCAAGCCGAGTAAGAAGGGATGTGCGGACTTCACCCGAAGGTGTCAGAGCGAATTCACAATAGAAACAGAACTGATACATGAGAACATTACTAGTGAACAAAATACAAAGGCAAACGTTACATTACATGAGGCAAAAGTGACAATGATAACAAACCGTGCCTTACACAGTGTGTAAGGCACTTTTTGTTATCTTAGTCTAAGCCCGCCTGATTCTATGAAATGGCGGCGGGACGCGGGACAGGCCTTTATCCTTTTCTTTCACTTTCCGTTCCGCACTTCCGCCGCCGCGTATGCGCGTGCCGCGTGCGTGGGGGGCGTGGGCAGCAGGGCTGGCTGCTGCTGAGTGGTGGTGAGCAATGCCAGGCAGCCCCAGGGCACGCACAACATTATGCGGGCCAATAAGCAGTAAGCCCCTGTGCGTGGCATATGGGGCGCGGCAGGCGGCGCGCATAGCCAAAGAAGAAAAGAGAAGAACAACGAAAACTACGAACTTAACTGCCTTCCAAGTCCAAGACAAAGCAGCCAGGCGGCCAGGCCCGCCCACGCTGAGCTGCCCTGTCCGATTTCCGAATCCGAGTCCGAAGACCAAAGTAAGTCACTCAGAGTCTGTCACTCCGTCTCCGTCACCGACCGGCGGGGCAGGGCTGCTGCTGGCTGCCTGCCTCCAGGCCTGCTGCGTGCACTAATTAGTTGCTTTCCTGTCGCGCATTTGCCTGCTTCTTATTTATGTCCCAACTTGTCACTCGTGTTTGTCCCTCCTATAGAACATGCTTTCTCGCTTCTGTACTTCTTTGCTCCCGGGGCCGCACTCAGTGTTGCTCTCTGTTCTTGCCTGTGTGCCGCTTCCCTCCATATTGGGTTCGCCCTTGCACTCAACCAGCCCCCCAACCCCTGTTGCTTCCTCGCCTGCTCCATTTGCCCTCGGCTGCTGCTGAAGCAAGCAAGCAGGCAAGCCTATATTATAATAGTTACAGTGCGCAACGCACGCCAGGGACGGATGGTAACGGGCCCCGGCCTATAAACATTAATTATGGTGCCGTGGTGCGCACGCCCTACCGGCCTGGCCTGAGCCTTTTTAAAATTAATTAAATAGTTGGTAGTGGTACGCACTGGAGCCGGGCCGGGTCTTCATAATTAAAATGGTGCACGGGAGTGGCGGCGCGCAGAGTAGTGCTATTTTTATTTTGTATAGTGGTCATTTTCCTGCAGTTTTGCTCTTTTAGACTACTGTAAATAAAATGCGCTTTTATCAGCCAACGTAACGGTGTTCAATGCATTGGTCTTGTTAAGATGAATAGCTAAAATACTAGATTGTTATTCCATCATGTTTTTAAATGTTCAGCATCACATGCTTACTTTCGTGAGCTTTCTATGTACTTATGACATATGCATCATCGTTATAGTTGCTTCAGTCAAGGAAAAAATGCGTGTCTCTGCATCAGATGTTTGGTGATTAGCAGCTGTCCTAAGCAGGTGTTACAAAAGGAACCTTACATTATTAATCTAGTATGTTTGCACTCCGGAATTTTTCAAGCTAGCTCAGTTGGTTGATGCACCTGTTACAATGATGCAACTCTGAATCTGCACTCTGAATCTCCACTCTGAAGCTCCACTCTGAATCTCCACTCTGAAGCTCCACTCTGAAGCTCCACTCTGAAGCTCCACTCTGAAGCTCCACTCTGAAGCTCCACTCTGAAGCTCCACTCTGAAGCTCCACTCTGAAGCTCCACTCTCCACTCTGAATCTCCACTCTGAATCTCCACTCTCCACTCTGAAGCTCCACTCTGAAGCTCCACTCTGAAGCTCCACTCCACTCTGAAGCTCCACTCCGAATCTGCACTCTGCACTCCGAAGCTCCACTCTGAAGCTCCACTCTGAAGCTCCACTCTGAAGCTCCACTCTGAATCTGCACTCTGAATCTGCACTCTGAATCTGCACTCTGCACTCCGAAGCTCCACTCTGAAGCTCCACTCTGCACTCCGAAGCTCCACTCTGAAGCTCCACTCTGCACTCTGAAGCTCCACTCTGAAGCTCCACTCTGCACTCTGAAGCTCCACTCTGAAGCTCCACTCTGAAGCTCCACTCTGAAGCTCCACTCTGAAGCTCCACTCTGAAGCTCCACTCTGAAGCTCCACTCTGAAGCTCCACTCTGCACTCCGAAGCTCCACTCCGAAGCTCCACTCTGAAGCTCCACTCTGAAGCTCCACTCTGAAGCTCCACTCTGAAGCTCCACTCTGAAGCTCCACTCTGAAGCTCCACTCTGCACTCTGAAGCTCCACTCTGCACTCTGAAGCTCCACTCTGAAGCTCCACTCTGCACTCTGAAGCTCCACTCTGAAGCTCCACTCTGAAGCTCCACTCTGAAGCTCCACTCTGAAGCTCCACTCTGCACTCTGAAGCTCCACTCTGCACTCTGAAGCTCCACTCTGAAGCTCCACTCTGAAGCTCCACTCTGAAGCTCCACTCTGAAGCTCCACTCTGAAGCTCCACTCTGAAGCTCCACTCTGAAGCTCCACTCTGAAGCTCCACTCTGAAGCTCCACTCTGAAGCTCCACTCTGCACTCTGAAGCTCCACTCTGCACTCTGAAGCTCCACTCTGAAGCTCCACTCTGAAGCTCCACTCTGAAGCTCCACTCTGAAGCTCCACTCTGCACTCTGAAGCTCCACTCTGCACTCTGAAGCTCCACTCTGAAGCTCCACTCTGAAGCTCCACTCTGAAGCTCCACTCTGAAGCTCCACTCTGAAGCTCCACTCTGAAGCTCCACTCTGAAGCTCCACTCTGCACTCTGAAGCTCCACTCTGAAGCTCCACTCTGCACTCTGAAGCTCCACTCTGAAGCTCCACTCTGAAGCTCCACTCTGAAGCTCCACTCTGAAGCTCCACTCTGAAGCTCCACTCCGAAGCTCCACTCCGAAGCTCCACTCCGAAGCTCCACTCCGAAGCTCCACTCTGAAGCTCCACTCTGAAGCTCCACTCTGAAGCTCCACTCTGAAGCTCCACTCTGAAGCTCCACTCTGAAGCTCCACTCTGAAGCTCCACTCTCCACTCTGAATCTCCACTCTGAATCTCCACTCTCCACTCTGAAGCTCCACTCTGAAGCTCCACTCTGAAGCTCCACTCCGGAGTGCAGATTCGAATCTGCACTCTGCACTCCGAAGCTCCACTCTGAAGCTCCACTCTGAAGCTCCACTCCGAAGCTCCACTCTGAAGCTCCACTCTGAATCTGCACTCTGCACTCCGAAGCTCCACTCTGAAGCTCCACTCTGAAGCTCCACTCTGAAGCTCCACTCTGAAGCTCCACTCTGAAGCTCCACTCTGAAGCTCCACTCTGAAGCTCCACTCTGAAGCTCCACTCTGAAGCTCCACTCTGCACTCTGAAGCTCCACTCTGAAGCTCCACTCTGCACTCTGAAGCTCCACTCTGCACTCTGACTCTGCACTCTGAAGCTCCACTCTGAAGCTCCACTCTGCACTCTGAAGCTCCACTCTGCACTCTGAAGCTCCACTCTGAAGCTCCACTCTGAAGCTCCACTCTGAAGCTCCACTCTGAAGCTCCACTCTGAAGCTCCACTCTGAAGCTCCACTCTGAAGCTCCACTCTGAAGCTCCACTCTGAAGCTCCACTCTGAAGCTCCACTCTGAAGCTCCACTCTGAAGCTCCACTCTGCACTCTGAAGCTCCACTCTGCACTCTGAAGCTCCACTCTGCACTCTGAAGCTCCACTCTGCACTCTGAAGCTCCACTCTGAAGCTCCACTCTGAAGCTCCACTCTGAAGCTCCACTCTGAAGCTCCACTCTGAAGCTCCACTCTGAAGCTCCACTCTGAAGCTCCACTCTGAAGCTCCACTCTGAAGCTCCACTCTGAAGCTCCACTCTGAAGCTCCACTCTGAAGCTCCACTCTGCACTCTGAAGCTCCACTCTGAAGCTCCACTCTGCACTCTGAAGCTCCACTCTGCACTCTGACTCTGCACTCTGAAGCTCCACTCTGAAGCTCCACTCTGCACTCTGAAGCTCCACTCTGCACTCTGAAGCTCCACTCCGAAGCTCCACTCTGAAGCTCCACTCTGCACTCTGAAGCTCCACTCTGAAGCTCCACTCTGAAGCTCCACTCTGAAGCTCCACTCTGAAGCTCCACTCTGAAGCTCCACTCTGCACTCTGAAGCTCCACTCTGCACTCTGAAGCTCCACTCTGAAGCTCCACTCTGAAGCTCCACTCTGAAGCTCCACTCTGAAGCTCCACTCTGAAGCTCCACTCTGAAGCTCCACTCTGAAGCTCCACTCTGCACTCTGAAGCTCCACTCTGCACTCTGAAGCTCCACTCTGCACTCTGAAGCTCCACTCTGCACTCTGAAGCTCCACTCTGAAGCTCCACTCTGAAGCTCCACTCTGAAGCTCCACTCTGAAGCTCCACTCTGAAGCTCCACTCTGAAGCTCCACTCTGAAGCTCCACTCTGAAGCTCCACTCTGAAGCTCCACTCTGAAGCTCCACTCTGAAGCTCCACTCTGAAGCTCCACTCTGCACTCTGAAGCTCCACTCTGCACTCTGAAGCTCCACTCTGCACTCTGAAGCTCCACTCTGAAGCTCCACTCTGAAGCTCCACTCTGAAGCTCCACTCTGAAGCTCCACTCTGAAGCTCCACTCTGAAGCTCCACTCTGAAGCTCCACTCTGAAGCTCCACTCTGCACTCTGAAGCTCCACTCTGAATCTGAACTCTGAAGCTCCACTCTGAATCTGCACTCTGCACTCTGAATTTGCACTCTGAATCTCCACTCTGCACTCTGAATCTCCACTCTGCACTCTGAAGCTCCACTCTGCACTCTGAAGCTCCACTCTGAATCTCCACTCTGCAGCTCCACTCTGAATCTCCACTCTGCACTCTGAAGCTCCACTCTGAATCTCCACTCTGCACTCTGAAGCTCCACTCTGCACTCTGAAGCTCCACTCTGCACTCTGAAGCTCCACTCTGAAGCTCCACTCTCCACTCTGAATCTCCACTCTGAAGCTCCACTCTCCACTCTGAATCTCCACTCTGAAGCTCCACTCTCCACTCTGAATCTCCACTCTGAATCTCCACTCTCCACTCTGAAGCTCCACTCTGAAGCTCCACTCTGAATCTGCACTCTGAAGCTCCACTCTGAAGCTCCACTCTGAAGCTCCACTCTGAAGCTCCACTCTGAAGCTCCACTCTGAAGCTCCACTCTGAAGCTCCACTCTGAAGCTCCACTCTGAAGCTCCACTCTGAAGCTCCACTCTGAAGCTCCACTCTGAAGCTCCACTCTGAAGCTCCACTCTGCACTCTGAAGCTCCACTCTGAAGCTCCACTCTGAAGCTCCACTCTGAAGCTCCACTCTGAAGCTCCGCTCTGAAGCTCCACTCTGAAGCTCCGCTCTGAAGCTCCGCTCTGAAGCTCCACTCTGAAGCTCCACTCTGAAGCTCCACTCTGAAGCTCCACTCTGAAGCTCCACTCTGCACTCTGAAGCTCCACTCTGAAGCTCCACTCTGCACTCTGAAGCTCCACTCTGAAGCTCCACTCTGCACTCTGAAGCTCCACTCTGAAGCTCCACTCTGCACTCTGAAGCTCCACTCTGAAGCTCCACTCTGCACTCTGAAGCTCCACTCTGAAGCTCAGCTCCACTCCGAAGCTCCACTCCGAATCTGCACTCTGAATCTGCACTCTGAATCTGCACTCTGAATCTGCACTCTGAAGCTCCACTCTGAAGCTCCACTCTGAAGCTCCACTCTGAAGCTCCACTCTGAAGCTCCACTCTGAAGCTCCACTCTGAAGCTCCACTCTGAAGCTCCACTCTGAAGCTCCACTCTGAAGCTCCACTCTGAAGCTCCACTCTGAAGCTCCACTCTGAAGCTCCACTCTCCACTCTGAATCTCCACTCTGAATCTCCACTCTCCACTCTGAAGCTCCACTCTGAAGCTCCACTCTGAAGCTCCACTCCACTCTGAAGCTCCACTCCGAATCTGCACTCTGCACTCCGAAGCTCCACTCTGAAGCTCCACTCTGAAGCTCCACTCTGAAGCTCCACTCTGAAGCTCCACTCTGAAGCTCCACTCTGAAGCTCCACTCTGAAGCTCCACTCTGAAGCTCCACTCTGAAGCTCCACTCTGAAGCTCCACTCTGAAGCTCCACTCTGAAGCTCCACTCTGAAGCTCCACTCTCCACTCTGAATCTCCACTCTGAATCTCCACTCTCCACTCTGAAGCTCCACTCTGAAGCTCCACTCTGAAGCTCCACTCCACTCTGAAGCTCCACTCCGAATCTGCACTCTGCACTCCGAAGCTCCACTCTGAAGCTCCACTCTGAAGCTCCACTCTGAAGCTCCACTCTGAAGCTCCACTCTGAAGCTCCACTCTGAATCTGCACTCTGCACTCCGAAGCTCCACTCCGAAGCTCCACTCTGAAGCTCCACTCTGAAGCTCCACTCTGAAGCTCCACTCTGAAGCTCCACTCTGAAGCTCCACTCTGAAGCTCCACTCTGAAGCTCCACTCTGAAGCTCCACTCTGAAGCTCCACTCTGAAGCTCCACTCTGCACTCTGAAGCTCCACTCTGCACTCTGAAGCTCCACTCTGAAGCTCCACTCTGCACTCTGAAGCTCCACTCTGCACTCTGAAGCTCCACTCTGAAGCTCCACTCTGCACTCTGAAGCTCCACTCTGAAGCTCCACTCTGAAGCTCCACTCTGAAGCTCCACTCTGAAGCTCCACTCTGCACTCTGAAGCTCCACTCTGAAGCTCCACTCTGCACTCTGAAGCTCCACTCTGAAGCTCCACTCTGCACTCTGAAGCTCCACTCCGAAGCTCCACTCCGAAGCTCCACTCTGAAGCTCCACTCTGAAGCTCCACTCTGAAGCTCCACTCTGAAGCTCCACTCTGAAGCTCCACTCTGAAGCTCCACTCTGAAGCTCCACTCTGAAGCTCCACTCTGAAGCTCCACTCTGAAGCTCCACTCTGCACTCTGAAGCTCCACTCTGCACTCTGAAGCTCCACTCTGCACTCTGAAGCTCCACTCTGAAGCTCCACTCTCCACTCTGAATCTCCACTCTGAAGCTCCACTCTCCACTCTGAATCTCCACTCTGAATCTCCACTCTCCACTCTGAAGCTCCACTCTGAAGCTCCACTCTGAAGCTCCACTCCACTCTGAAGCTCCACTCTGAAGCTCCACTCTGAAGCTCCACTCTGAAGCTCCACTCTGAAGCTCCACTCTGAAGCTCCACTCTGAAGCTCCACTCTGAAGCTCCACTCTGCACTCTGAAGCTCCACTCTGAAGCTCCACTCTGCACTCTGAAGCTCCACTCTGAAGCTCCACTCTGCACTCTGAAGCTCCACTCTGAAGCTCCACTCTGCACTCTGAAGCTCCACTCTGAAGCTCCACTCTGCACTCTGAAGCTCCACTCTGAAGCTCCACTCTGAAGCTCCACTCCGAAGCTCCACTCCGAAGCTCCACTCCGAAGCTCCACTCCGAAGCTCCACTCTGAAGCTCCACTCTGAAGCTCCACTCTGAAGCTCCACTCTGAAGCTCCACTCTGAAGCTCCACTCTGAAGCTCCACTCTGAAGCTCCACTCTCCACTCTGAATCTCCACTCTGAATCTCCACTCTCCACTCTGAAGCTCCACTCTGAAGCTCCACTCCGGAGTGCAGATTCGAATCTGCACTCTGCACTCCGAAGCTCCACTCTGAAGCTCCACTCTGAAGCTCCACTCCGAAGCTCCACTCTGAAGCTCCACTCTGAATCTGCACTCTGCACTCCGAAGCTCCACTCTGAAGCTCCACTCTGAAGCTCCACTCTGAAGCTCCACTCTGAAGCTCCACTCTGAAGCTCCACTCTGAAGCTCCACTCTGAAGCTCCACTCTGAAGCTCCACTCTGAAGCTCCACTCTGCACTCTGAAGCTCCACTCTGAAGCTCCACTCTGCACTCTGAAGCTCCACTCTGCACTCTGACTCTGCACTCTGAAGCTCCACTCTGAAGCTCCACTCTGCACTCTGAAGCTCCACTCTGCACTCTGAAGCTCCACTCTGAAGCTCCACTCTGAAGCTCCACTCTGAAGCTCCACTCTGAAGCTCCACTCTGAAGCTCCACTCTGAAGCTCCACTCTGAAGCTCCACTCTGAAGCTCCACTCTGAAGCTCCACTCTGAAGCTCCACTCTGCACTCTGAAGCTCCACTCTGCACTCTGAAGCTCCACTCTGAAGCTCCACTCTGAAGCTCCACTCTGAAGCTCCACTCTGAAGCTCCACTCTGAAGCTCCACTCTGCACTCTGAAGCTCCACTCTGCACTCTGAAGCTCCACTCTGAAGCTCCACTCTGAAGCTCCACTCTGAAGCTCCACTCTGAAGCTCCACTCTGAAGCTCCACTCTGAAGCTCCACTCTGAATCTGCACTCTGAAGCTCCACTCTGCACTCTGAAGCTCCACTCTGAATCTGAACTCTGAAGCTCCACTCTGAATCTGCACTCTGCACTCTGAATTTGCACTCTGAATCTCCACTCTGCACTCTGAATCTCCACTCTGCACTCTGAAGCTCCACTCTGCACTCTGAAGCTCCACTCTGAATCTCCACTCTGCAGCTCCACTCTGAATCTCCACTCTGCACTCTGAAGCTCCACTCTGAATCTCCACTCTGCACTCTGAAGCTCCACTCTGCACTCTGAAGCTCCACTCTGCACTCTGAATCTCAACTCTGAAGCTCCACTCTCCACTCTGAATCTCCACTCTGAAGCTCCACTCTCCACTCTGAATCTCCACTCTGAAGCTCCACTCTCCACTCTGAATCTCCACTCTGAATCTCCACTCTCCACTCTGAAGCTCCACTCTGAAGCTCCACTCTGAAGCTCCACTCTGAAGCTCCACTCTGAAGCTCCACTCCACTCTGAAGCTCCACTCTGAAGCTCCACTCTGAAGCTCCACTCCACTCTGAAGCTCCACTCTGCACTCTGAATCTCAACTCTGAAGCTCCACTCTCCACTCTGAATCTCCACTCTGAAGCTCCACTCTCCACTCTGAATCTCCACTCTGAAGCTCCACTCTCCACTCTGAATCTCCACTCTGAATCTCCACTCTCCACTCTGAAGCTCCACTCTGAAGCTCCACTCTGAAGCTCCACTCTGAAGCTCCACTCTGAAGCTCCACTCCACTCTGAAGCTCCACTCTGAAGCTCCACTCTGAAGCTCCACTCCACTCTGAAGCTCCACTCCGAATCTGCAATCTGAATCTGCACTCTGCACTCCGAAGCTCCACTCCGAAGCTCCACTCTGAAGCTCCACTCTGAAGCTCCACTCTGAAGCTCCACTCTGAAGCTCCACTCTGAAGCTCCACTCTGCACTCTGAAGCTCCACTCTGCACTCTGAAGCTCCACTCTGCACTCTGAAGCTCCACTCTGAAGCTCCACTCTGCACTCTGAAGCTCCACTCTGAAGCTCCACTCCACTCTGAAGCTCCACTCCACTCTGAAGCTCCACTCCGAAGCTCCACTCCGAAGCTCCACTCTGAAGCTCCACTCTGAAGCTCCACTCTGAAGCTCCACTCTGAAGCTCCACTCTGAAGCTCCACTCTGAAGCTCCACTCTGCACTCTGAAGCTCCACTCTGAAGCTCCACTCTGCACTCTGAAGCTCCACTCTGAAGCTCCACTCTGCACTCTGAAGCTCCACTCTGAAGCTCCACTCTGCACTCTGAAGCTCCACTCTGAAGCTCAGCTCCACTCCGAAGCTCCACTCCGAATCTGCACTCCGAATCTGCACTCTGAATCTGCACTCTGAATCTGCACTCTGAATCTCCACTCTGAATCTCCACTCTGAAGCTCCACTCTGAAGCTCCACTCTGAAGCTCCACTCTGAAGCTCCACTCTGAAGCTCCACTCTGAAGCTCCACTCTGAAGCTCCACTCTCCACTCTGAATCTCCACTCTGAATCTCCACTCTCCACTCTGAAGCTCCACTCTGAAGCTCCACTCCACTCTGAAGCTCCACTCCGAATCTGCACTCTGCACTCCGAAGCTCCACTCTGAAGCTCCACTCTGAAGCTCCACTCTGCACTCCGAAGCTCCACTCCGAAGCTCCACTCTGAAGCTCCACTCTGAAGCTCCACTCTGAAGCTCCACTCTGAAGCTCCACTCTGAAGCTCCACTCTGCACTCTGAAGCTCCACTCTGAAGCTCCACTCTGCACTCCGAAGCTCCACTCCGAAGCTCCACTCCGAAGCTCCACTCTGAAGCTCCACTCTGAAGCTCCACTCTGAAGCTCCACTCTGAAGCTCCACTCTGAAGCTCCACTCTGAAGCTCCACTCTGAAGCTCCACTCTGAAGCTCCACTCTGCACTCTGAAGCTCCACTCTGAAGCTCCACTCTGCACTCTGAAGCTCCACTCCGAAGCTCCACTCTGAAGCTCCACTCCGAAGCTCCACTCCGAAGCTCCACTCTGAAGCTCCACTCTGAAGCTCCACTCTGAAGCTCCACTCTGAAGCTCCACTCTGAAGCTCCACTCTGAAGCTCCACTCTGCACTCTGAAGCTCCACTCTGAAGCTCCACTCTGCACTCTGAAGCTCCACTCTGCACTCTGAAGCTCCACTCTGAAGCTCCACTCTGAAGCTCCACTCTGAAGCTCCACTCTGAAGCTCCACTCTGAAGCTCCACTCTGAAGCTCCACTCTGCACTCTGAAGCTCCACTCTGAAGCTCCACTCTGCACTCCGAAGCTCCACTCTGAAGCTCCACTCTGAAGCTCCACTCTGAAGCTCCACTCTGAAGCTCCACTCTGAAGCTCCACTCTGAAGCTCCACTCCGAAGCTCCACTCTGAAGCTCCACTCTGAAGCTCCACTCTGAAGCTCCACTCTGAAGCTCCACTCTGAAGCTCCACTCTGAAGCTCCACTCTGCACTCTGAAGCTCCACTCTGAAGCTCCACTCTGCACTCTGAAGCTCCACTCTGAAGCTCCACTCTGCACTCTGAAGCTCCACTCTGAAGCTCCACTCTGCACTCTGAAGCTCCACTCTGAAGCTCCACTCTGCACTCTGAAGCTCCACTCTGAAGCTCCACTCTGCACTCTGAAGCTCCACTCTGAAGCTCAGCTCCACTCCGAATCTGCACTCCGAAGCTCCACTCTGAAGCTCCACTCTGAAGCTCCACTCCGAAGCTCCACTCCGAAGCTCCACTCCGAAGCTCCACTCCGAAGCTCCACTCTGAAGCTCCACTCCGAAGCTCCACTCTGAAGCTCCACTCTGAAGCTCCACTCTGAAGCTCCACTCTGCACTCTGAAGCTCCACTCTGAAGCTCCACTCTGAAGCTCCACTCTGAAGCTCCACTCTGCACTCTGAAGCTCCACTCTGAAGCTCCACTCTGAAGCTCCACTCTGAAGCTCCACTCTGAAGCTCCACTCTGAAGCTCCACTCTGCACTCTGAAGCTCCACTCTGCACTCTGAAGCTCCACTCTGCACTCTGAAGCTCCACTCTGCAGCTCCACTCTCCACTCTGAATCTCCACTCTGAAGCTCCACTCTCCACTCTGAATCTCCACTCTGAAGCTCCACTCTCCACTCTGAATCTCCACTCTGAATCTCCACTCTCCACTCTGAAGCTCCACTCTGAAGCTCCACTCTGAAGCTCCACTCCACTCTGAAGCTCCACTCTGAAGCTCCACTCTGAAGCTCCACTCCACTCTGAAGCTCCACTCCGAATCTGCACTCTGAATCTGCACTCTGCACTCCGAAGCTCCACTCTGAAGCTCCACTCTGAAGCTCCACTCTGAAGCTCCACTCTGCACTCTGAAGCTCCACTCTGAAGCTCCACTCTGAAGCTCCACTCTGAAGCTCCACTCTGCACTCTGAAGCTCCACTCTGAAGCTCCACTCCACTCTGAAGCTCCACTCCGAAGCTCCACTCCGAAGCTCCACTCTGAAGCTCCACTCTGAAGCTCCACTCTGAAGCTCCACTCTGAAGCTCCACTCTGAAGCTCCACTCTGAAGCTCCACTCTGAAGCTCCACTCTGCACTCTGAAGCTCCGCTCTGAAGCTCCACTCTGAAGCTCCACTCTGAATCTGCACTCTGCACTCCGAAGCTCCACTCTGAAGCTCCACTCTGAAGCTCCACTCTGAAGCTCCACTCTGAAGCTCCACTCTCCACTCTGAATCTCCACTCTGAATCTCCACTCTCCACTCTGAAGCTCCACTCCGAATCTGCACTCTGAATCTGCACTCTGCACTCCGAAGCTCCACTCTGAATCTGCACTCTGCACTCCGAAGCTCCACTCTGAATCTGCACTCTGCACTCCGAAGCTCCACTCTGAAGCTCCACTCTGCACTCCGAAGCTCCACTCTGAAGCTCCACTCTGCACTCTGAAGCTCCACTCTGAAGCTCCACTCTGCACTCTGAAGCTCCACTCTGAAGCTCCACTCTGCACTCTGAAGCTCCACTCTGAAGCTCCACTCTGCACTCTGAAGCTCCACTCTGAAGCTCCACTCCACTCTGAAGCTCCACTCTGAAGCTCCACTCTGAAGCTCCACTCTGAAGCTCCACTCTGAAGCTCCACTCTGAAGCTCCACTCTGAAGCTCCACTCTGAAGCTCCACTCTCCACTCTGAATCTCCACTCTGAATCTCCACTCTCCACTCTGAAGCTCCACTCTGAAGCTCCACTCTGAAGCTCCACTCCACTCTGAAGCTCCACTCTGAAGCTCCACTCCACTCTGAAGCTCCACTCTGAAGCTCCACTCTGAAGCTCCACTCTGAAGCTCCACTCTGAAGCTCCACTCTGAAGCTCCACTCTGAAGCTCCACTCTGAATCTGCACTCTGCACTCTGAAGCTCCACTCTGCACTCTGAAGCTCCACTCTGAAGCTCCACTCTGAAGCTCCACTCTGAAGCTCCACTCTGAAGCTCCACTCTGAAGCTCCACTCTGAAGCTCCACTCTGAAGCTCCACTCTGAATCTCCACTCTGAATCTCCACTCTCCACTCTGAAGCTCCACTCTGAAGCTCCACTCTGAAGCTCCACTCCACTCTGAAGCTCCACTCTGAAGCTCCACTCTGAAGCTCCACTCTGAAGCTCCACTCTGAAGCTCCACTCTGAAGCTCCACTCTGAAGCTCCACTCTGAAGCTCCACTCTGAAGCTCCACTCTGAAGCTCCACTCTGAATCTCCACTCTGAATCTCCACTCTCCACTCTGAAGCTCCACTCTGAAGCTCCACTCTGAAGCTCCACTCCACTCTGAAGCTCCACTCCGAATCTGCACTCTGCACTCCGAAGCTCCACTCTGAAGCTCCACTCTGAAGCTCCACTCTGAAGCTCCACTCTGAAGCTCCACTCTGAAGCTCCACTCTGAAGCTCCACTCTGAAGCTCCACTCTGAAGCTCCACTCTCCACTCTGAAGCTCCACTCTGAAGCTCCACTCTCCACTCTGAATCTCCACTCTGAATCTCCACTCTCCACTCTGAAGCTCCACTCTGAAGCTCCACTCTGAAGCTCCACTCCACTCTGAAGCTCCACTCCGAATCTGCACTCTGCACTCCGAAGCTCCACTCTGAAGCTCCACTCTGAAGCTCCACTCTGAATCTGCACTCTGCACTCCGAGGCTCCACTCTGAAGCTCCACTCTGAAGCTCCACTCCGAAGCTCCACTCTGAAGCTCCACTCTGAAGCTCCACTCTGAAGCTCCACTCTGAAGCTCCACTCTGAAGCTCCACTCTGAAGCTCCACTCTGCACTCTGAAGCTCCACTCTGAAGCTCCACTCTGAAGCTCCACTCTGAAGCTCCACTCTGCACTCCGAAGCTCCACTCTGAAGCTCCACTCTGAAGCTCCACTCTGCACTCCGAAGCTCCACTCCGAAGCTCCACTCCGAAGCTCCACTCCGAAGCTCCACTCTGAAGCTCCACTCTGAAGCTCCACTCTGAAGCTCCACTCTGAAGCTCCACTCTGAAGCTCCACTCTGAAGCTCCACTCTGAAGCTCCACTCTGAAGCTCCACTCTGAAGCTCCACTCTGAAGCTCCACTCTGAAGCTCCACTCTGAAGCTCCACTCTGAAGCTCCACTCTGAAGCTCCACTCTGAAGCTCCACTCTGAAGCTCCACTCTGAAGCTCCACTCTGAAGCTCCACTCTGAAGCTCCACTCTGAAGCTCCACTCTGAAGCTCCACTCTGCACTCTGAAGCTCCACTCTGAAGCTCCACTCTGAAGCTCCACTCGGAAGCTCCACTCGGAAGCTCCACTCGGAAGCTCCACTCGGAAGCTCCACTCTGAAGCTCCACTCGGCACTCTGAAGCTCCACTCTGAAGCTCCACTCTGCACTCTGAAGCTCCACTCTGAAGCTCCACTCTGCACTCTGAAGCTCCACTCTGAAGCTCCACTCTGCACTCCGAAGCTCCACTCCGAAGCTCCACTCCGAAGCTCCACTCCGAAGCTCCACTCTGAAGCTCCACTCTGAAGCTCCACTCTGAAGCTCCACTCTGAAGCTCCACTCTGAAGCTCCACTCTGAAGCTCCACTCTCCACTCTGAATCTCCACTCTGAATCTCCACTCTCCACTCTGAAGCTCCACTCTGAAGCTCCACTCTGAAGCTCCACTCCACTCTGAAGCTCCACTCCGAATCTGCACTCTGCACTCCGAAGCTCCACTCTGAAGCTCCACTCTGAAGCTCCACTCTGAAGCTCCACTCTGAAGCTCCACTCTGAATCTGCACTCTGCACTCCGAAGCTCCACTCCGAAGCTCCACTCTGAAGCTCCACTCTGAAGCTCCACTCTGAAGCTCCACTCTGCACTCTGAAGCTCCACTCTGAAGCTCCACTCTGCACTCTGAAGCTCCACTCTGAAGCTCCACTCTGCACTCTGAAGCTCCACTCTGAAGCTCCACTCGGAAGCTCCACTCGGAAGCTCCACTCGGAAGCTCCACTCGGAAGCTCCACTCTGAAGCTCCACTCTGAAGCTCCACTCTGCACTCTGAAGCTCCACTCTGAAGCTCCACTCTGCACTCCGAAGCTCCACTCCGAAGCTCCACTCCGAAGCTCCACTCCGAAGCTCCACTCTGAAGCTCCACTCTGAAGCTCCACTCTGAAGCTCCACTCTGAAGCTCCACTCTGAAGCTCCACTCTCCACTCTGAATCTCCACTCTGAATCTCCACTCTCCACTCTGAAGCTCCACTCTGAAGCTCCACTCCACTCTGAAGCTCCACTCCGAATCTGCACTCTGCACTCCGAAGCTCCACTCTGAAGCTCCACTCTGAAGCTCCACTCTGAAGCTCCACTCTGAAGCTCCACTCTGAATCTGCACTCTGCACTCCGAAGCTCCACTCCGAAGCTCCACTCTGAAGCTCCACTCTGAAGCTCCACTCTGAAGCTCCACTCTGCACTCTGAAGCTCCACTCTGAAGCTCCACTCTGCACTCTGAAGCTCCACTCTGAAGCTCCACTCCGAATCTGCACTCTGCACTCCGAAGCTCCACTCTGAAGCTCCACTCTGAAGCTCCACTCTGAAGCTCCACTCTGAAGCTCCACTCTGAATCTGCACTCTGCACTCCGAAGCTCCACTCCGAAGCTCCACTCTGAAGCTCCACTCTGAAGCTCCACTCTGAAGCTCCACTCTGCACTCTGAAGCTCCACTCTGAAGCTCCACTCTGCACTCTGAAGCTCCACTCTGAAGCTCCACTCTGCACTCTGAAGCTCCACTCTGAAGCTCCACTCTGCACTCTGAAGCTCCACTCTGCACTCTGAAGCTCCACTCTGCACTCTGAAGCTCCACTCTGCACTCTGAAGCTCCACTCTGCACTCTGAAGCTCCACTCTGCACTCTGAAGCTCCACTCTGCACTCTGAAGCTCCACTCTGAAGCTCCACTCTGAAGCTCCACTCTGAATCTGCACTCTGAATCTGCACTCTGAAGCTCCACTCTGCACTCTGAAGCTCCACTCTGAATCTGAACTCTGAAGCTCCACTCTGAATCTGCACTCTGCACTCTGAATTTGCACTCTGAATCTCCACTCTGCACTCTGAATCTCCACTCTGCACTCTGAAGCTCCACTCTGCACTCTGAAGCTCCACTCTGAATCTCCACTCTGCAGCTCCACTCTGAATCTCCACTCTGCACTCTGAAGCTCCACTCTGAATCTCCACTCTGCACTCTGAAGCTCCACTCTGCACTCTGAAGCTCCACTCTGCACTCTGAATCTCAACTCTGAAGCTCCACTCTCCACTCTGAATCTCCACTCTCCACTCTCCACTCTGAATCTCCACTCTCCACTCTGAAGCTCCACTCTGAAGCTCCACTCTGAAGCTCCACTCTGAAGCTCCACTCTGAAGCTCCACTCCACTCTGAAGCTCCACTCTGAAGCTCCACTCTGAAGCTCCACTCTGAAGCTCCACTCTGAAGCTCCACTCCACTCTGAAGCTCCACTCCGAATCTGCAATCTGAATCTGCACTCTGCACTCCGAAGCTCCACTCCGAAGCTCCACTCTGAAGCTCCACTCTGAAGCTCCACTCTGAAGCTCCACTCTGAAGCTCCACTCTGAAGCTCCACTCTGCACTCTGAAGCTCCACTCTGAAGCTCCACTCTGCACTCTGAAGCTCCACTCTGAAGCTCCACTCCACTCTGAAGCTCCACTCCGAAGCTCCACTCTGCACTCTGAAGCTCCACTCTGAAGCTCCACTCTGCACTCTGAAGCTCCACTCTGAAGCTCCACTCTGCACTCTGAAGCTCCACTCTGAAGCTCCACTCTGCACTCTGAAGCTCCACTCTGAAGCTCAGCTCCACTCCGAAGCTCCACTCCGAATCTGCACTCCGAATCTGCACTCTGAATCTGCACTCTGAATCTGCACTCTGAATCTCCACTCTGAATCTCCACTCTGAAGCTCCACTCTGAAGCTCCACTCTGAAGCTCCACTCTGAAGCTCCACTCTGAAGCTCCACTCTGAAGCTCCACTCTGAAGCTCCACTCTGAAGCTCCACTCTGAAGCTCCACTCTGAAGCTCCACTCTCCACTCTGAATCTCCACTCTGAAGCTCCACTCTGAAGCTCCACTCTGAAGCTCCACTCTGAAGCTCCACTCTGAAGCTCCACTCCACTCTGAAGCTCCACTCCGAATCTGCACTCTGCACTCCGAAGCTCCACTCTGAAGCTCCACTCTGAAGCTCCACTCTGAAGCTCCACTCTGAAGCTCCACTCTGAAGCTCCACTCTGAATCTGCACTCTGAATCTGCACTCTGCACTCCGAAGCTCCACTCCGAAGCTCCACTCCGAAGCTCCACTCCGAAGCTCCACTCCGAAGCTCCACTCTGAAGCTCCACTCTGAAGCTCCACTCTGAAGCTCCACTCTGAAGCTCCACTCTGCACTCTGAAGCTCCACTCTGAAGCTCCACTCTGCACTCTGAAGCTCCACTCTGAAGCTCCACTCTGCACTCTGAAGCTCCACTCTGAAGCTCCACTCTGAAGCTCCACTCTGAAGCTCCACTCTGAAGCTCCACTCTGAAGCTCCACTCTGAAGCTCCACTCTGAAGCTCCACTCTGAAGCTCCACTCTGAAGCTCCACTCTGCACTCTGAAGCTCCACTCTGAAGCTCCACTCTGAAGCTCCACTCTGAAGCTCCACTCTGAAGCTCCACTCTGAAGCTCCACTCTGCACTCTGAAGCTCCACTCTGAAGCTCCACTCTGAAGCTCCACTCTGAAGCTCCACTCTGAAGCTCCACTCTGAAGCTCCACTCTGAAGCTCCACTCTGCACTCTGAAGCTCCACTCTGAAGCTCCACTCGGAAGCTCCACTCGGAAGCTCCACTCGGAAGGGGCAAAGATCGGAGCATCACGGAACTAAAACAAATATAAACAAGGGCTGTGAGTTACTCTGCGCATGCGCGGGGGCAAGCCTGTTCATTCCAAGCCAGCCTCAGCCAGCCTCGGGAAAAACGAAAGTAATAAAAAAGCGAAACTGACACTGCCACTGCAGACAATGCTGCGCGATCCCGAGGTGAAATCCGGCACTGAAAACGCTCGTAACACTTTGGTGTCCACTCTCCTAAAAACGGATCACATTAGTTGTCGAGCTGACAGCATTCATGCTTCGCATGAATGCTAACGTCAGCTCGACCTAAAAATGGCTTGTGAGGGAGATTTATGCTGTTAGCCAAAATATCTTGAAGTTATACACAAATACTTTGGTCTGGCCCTTTTTTAACTTCATGATGAAGAATTCAAGTATTGTAGCCTATGTTTGTAGGGCATACTCTGTCTCTTTCTTAAGTGTCTTTGCAGGCATCCTGAAGAAAGGCGTAAATCTACACTTAAGAAGATATATATTGAAGAAGTGATCCAGTGTCCCTGCACATGGGCGGGACTATTCAGTGCTTAAGACTATCAAGGGAAATGCCCTATGAGAGAACTGATAGTTACTGTATGACATAGGATACAGGCCCGAAGACACTGCCATAGCCACGCACATGGGGTGGCAAAAATGGTACTATATATTTTGCACTTTACACTTCTGCTGCTATTGCCCTGTTACTCTAGGTCTATGCCCATAAAAAAGCGTGCTTGTTCCTGGCCATATGTCCGTAAATTATTTGGAACCCAAATATGGGTTGGTTAATCGATCCTTTTAATATATAGATGTTTTTTATATGTAATGATTGTATTGAAAGTGATCTAATGATGTATATAATGTACTGTACTGTTTGCTTTAATGGTTTTAAACCAAATGAAGATCTGTATCTATCTACCTAGTGTAAGACGATAACTAAAGTCAAACAACGAATGTGAAGATTGCATAGAAAGAACCAGAGGTAAGCTTTCAAGGTTCTTTGGGCAAAAACATGTTTTTTAAAACATTTTTGTAAAGAAAACCTTTAAAAGATTTATATGAAAGCGAATTATAAGTACTGGGACAGGATAATGACCCTACCCTAGCATGAATGAAATTAAAGGTTAAATTAAAGCTTGGTAAAACATGCACGTGCACACTCTTGATTAATGGTGCTGCAGTAGCTTATCTTCAAAAAACTAAAGCCTGCTTTGCTGGGAATAGAGCGTTCTTTTCGCTGGACATTCTACCTCGTACTTACTTTATACAAATAATGAGCTTCAGGCTTTGAATTAACAGTCTGTACCTAAGCACACTTACTGAAAGCTTAGATGCAATTAATACCTTTAAGCTGCTAACACATAAGTTCTTTAGGCTGCTAACACATAAGTTATCATTAACTACAGCACTGCTAAGCATGAACCTTAATCAAAAAGACCAAATGGTGCCACCGCACCAAACAGTTCGCTGATTCATTTTCTAAACTAAAATGGTAGTGTGATATTTTGTTCTTGTTTTAAACTCAACAACCCTCTTTCATCTACTGCAGATATTGACCAATGACCATTTAATACAGCATTTAGAATACCAAACTTAAACAAAGAAAAACATGTGCCACTCCTAACGCCAAATAAAATAAAGCTGACTGAATAATAACCCGGTCTAAACCTTTTTTGCAGACAGAATCAATAACTTTTCATAGATCTAAGGCATCAAATTGGAAAGGAACATTATATTTACAAGAGCAGAAACATCAAACAAGGACATGTATTTAAAATCAATATATTAACGTAAACTCTGTGTATTTTGTAAGTGTGAAGATCATGACATTGTTAGGTTTTTTTTTAAGTATAATTTTGGGATAGCAAAATAGTGAAACAAAAAAAAAATATAAGGTTAATGTTACACCAAAACAAGCTAGAGGACAGCATAGAAGACAACCCAATTTAAACTCGGTCTTTTCTACTGTATGTAGTATATGAGCCACAGAGTAGTCATACAGAGAATTAGGGCACTGGATTCCCTGCTCTTTATGGATAGCTAAAAACCAGGAATAGCAGCCACTACAAAGAAATATTAATTAGCCCATCGAAATGAGAAAATATTGCATATTCATCATTACTAATAAACAGTAACATGGTTTGCCTAATAAATTCAAAGTGTATACCTCAACCATAACTTAGTTTCAATGTTTTTTTTAACACCATTTTACTAATGCTGGTAAAATGGTTCAGCAAATCAATGCTCATTACAGACATCTGCCGGTCCGAGTTTGAATACCTTGGAGGTAAAATGAGTACCATAAAAGTAGGTATAATACCACCTAATTCAAAGCAATTAAAAAATGCCAAAAGTGGAGTATTAACTCTATAAGTAGCATTACAACCTACCTTTCTCTGATTTCCACCTTCTCTGGTTCTTTCTCGTCCATATGCACTTTAGTTTCCACTAGAGTTGATGAAAAACTTTCTATGTGAACACCATCTGCTCCACTTAACAAACCCTTTTGTAGCTCTATCACTTCACCATGAAAACCTTTTGCCCTCTGGCACTCATCAGATTCTGTGGAGGTGCTCTCATCCGAACTTGAATCATCACTGGATGTGGTCTCATACCTTGAAAAAAATGAAATATTTAATAAAAATGCACAGCAAACATCACCCCCATTAATTCTACGAACAATCGAATTAAAGCAAGTAATGCTTCAGTTTATCTGTTAGCTTCAATAAAAAGCATTTATGGACACTTGATGGAACACAGACACGCCCAACGGAGTATAAACATCAACAAGCAAAACAAACACAAAAGCATCAAACAATGCAAGGACCCACATCAACTTAGTGAGAATGTAGAGTCATCAATAACAGTATGCCGATATCCAGAAAAGAGGTCATTGGCCACACTAGTGTCAATGATGTACAGGTTTCCATGTGGTAGCCTTCCAGTGTATTTCTCAACATTTAGTTTTGAGAAAGTTTGACATTATTCTCCATCCCCATTATGGTGAAGCGAACGATGGAGAAATGTGGAAGAGACTGGAGGCTGGGAGCATGGCATATGACATGTGGTGGAAGTGGCTCTGGGGCTGTCAGTAGGGCGCAAACTCAACAATTCATCCCTACTGGTTACTTTAGGTATTTTCCTACAGAAGTACTTTAAGATAATATTATATTGTAAATTGATCTCCATACCAATGGCATAAGAAGCACGGAATGTATTAATATGGCTAGCATTAGCTAAGACCTTTTTGATATTACTAAAATTATATATAGCTAATATACTTAAAAATAAGGGATATTAGCCAGCCTACTTATTTCATTGATCTGTTGAGTCATTCACATATTTCTACTGCCCACTATAGCATACAGTATGGGCAAGTGAATAAGCCCACTTCTGCCACTGGCGACTTTGCTGCGAGTGACAGCATTCTCTGCTCTTTGTCACAAGTTCACTCATCCACATGCAAAGTAGCTCAGTTCAGGAAAAGAACTGCTATGTAGAGGTGTACTTTGAGGCCCAAAAATATTTTTGCTTTTAGCCAACATTTATCATATGTTGCATGGAAAAACAAAACAAGCACTGGATAAGAAAAAAAGGTGGGGGTTGCAACTAGACCTCTTGGCTTTGCCAATGCTTTTTATAATGTAAGTAGAGTACAGTTTATTACCATAGATTTTGGTCAATTCTGTTACAAGCAGGCATTCTACCTCAACACCTGGAACAACTTTATAGGACAAGTAACCTGATTATAAGTTCTGAAGTAGCCATAATGTCCAAATTCAACCTCTTGAAGCCGTGAAGTGCTTTGGACGCCACACTGATTTGCCAATGAGTAGAAACATATTCCACTTGCTTGATTCCACCATAGATTCAAGCAAACAAAACTTTTGATCAAGAATACTGTACGATTCTAGTCCCCACAATGGTATGAATGAACCACTCGGACTACCTATGACAGATTTTTCACTAGCTTGGGAAAACACAAACATTACGCAGAAGTGAACTGGAGTGGAAGCAAAAATTAAATAAGAGGAATGAACTTGTGAAACGTAAATTAAGTGTGAAATTATATGGAGAGCCAGAGAGTAGAGAATGAATAGAAAGCTGGGCGAAAGGGAGCAAAAAAGCAATGAAAGGAAATACACTGATCAAACAAAAAAGGGAATATTGAAAGACTAGTCCCGCAAGAGAGTGTGAAAATTTGCTATGCCTTACCCTCCATTAATGCCAACGAACTGAAGATTTTTCTTAGTGTTGCTTGACCCCTTCTTGTCATCTTTCTTTTTCATAATAGATTTTAATGCACTCCGGTTACCTTTTACTGGAGAGAATACATTAACATTAGATGATATGAAAGCACATACTTGGAGCACCTATTGTATAATCCTATTATCCTATTCAAAAGCTGCACACATTTCCCAATGACCTAAACAATTTAGTAAACAGGTATATACAATAGACCAATATCAGATTGTTTGTTCTAGTACCGTAACCACACACCACACAGTTCAACAAACAACCTACTTTCATTTTCTTTTTACAACATTTCTTTCGGTACTTGGTGAGAAAAGGCTACGAACAGCAGAGGGGACTGTTAAAGTCTGCAGGACCTTATGGGATGTTTCAGGATTAACCCAATACCACAGCCTCAAACTTGCTCCTATGAAAAGAGTCCTGCAGCTGAAGAAGATGTCACTGAGGCCAAGTTTGAAACAAATTTCACACCTTCACCACAGCTACCTGCCATTAGGTGCAGAAGACTCTGGTGCAGAGCCAAGCTGTAGTTTGAGACGTGCTGCCGAGGAAACAACTGTCATTCTACCTTTGAAGGAACAGCACGCGAAGGCACTCCCAATAACAGTGTTCAGATAAGAGCATCTGTAGCATAAAAGGATCAACCTGATGATAAACAAAGTGGGGGAGAAACACCAATCAATCAATCAACCAATGATTTGTAGAGCGCTGCTTATCAGTCGTGATGGTATCCAGGCGATGGGAGGAAGCTGCTGCTGGGAGTTGTCAGATGAACATCCAGGTTTTTATGCCATCTCTGAACTTCTGTAGGGTGGGTGCAGCCCGGAGGTGGAGTAGGAGACCATTCCAGATGTTGGCGGCAAGGTTGGGGAAGGCGCGGCCACCGCTTCTGCTTTAGTAGAAGCGGGTCATCTGGGAGAGGGAAGCGGAGCTTAGTCTTCTGCCGGGTTCGTGGAAGTTCAGTCTGTGGTTGAGGTAGGCTGGTCCTTTGTTGTGCAGGGCCCTGTAGACATGGGTCAGCAGTTTGAACAGGCCCCTTTTTGTACAGTGATCCAGTAAAGCGCTCGGAGGTGAGGGGTGATGTGGGCTTTTCCCAGGAGGTCGAGGATGAGCCTTACTGTACCGTTTTGGTACCGCTCAGCCCTCCACAGGGCTTGGTCGCCCCACTCATTGCTGCCGCTCCTGCCTGCCTTTGCCACCTCCTGCCTGCAGATTCCTTCGCTCGCTGCCCGCTGCTCCTGGGAATTTCCCGCTGCTCCTAGGAATTTCCTGCTGCCCGCTGCTTCTTGGAATTTCCCGCCGCTGACTCCCTGCGGCCCCGCCCCCCTGTGATTCCATTCGCCGCCCCGCTCCCGCCACCCAGCTGCTCCTCCCTCTCGCCTCCTTACTTAAGGGGACCACAGAGTGTGACCGCCCAGCCCTCCACAGGGCTTGGTCGCCCCACTCACTGCTGCCGCTCCTGCCTGCCTTTGCCGCCTCCTGCCTGCAGATTCCTTCGCTCGCTGCCCGCTGCTCCTGGGAATTTCCCGCTGCCCGCTGCTTCTTGGAATTTCCTGCCGCTGCCTCCCTGCGGCCCCGCCCCCCTGTGAGTCCATTCGCCGCCACGCTCCCGCCACCCAGCTGCTCCTCCCTCCCGGCTCCTTACTTAAGGGGACCACAGAGTGTGACGGCTCAGCCCTCCACAGGGCTTGGTCGCCCCACTCACTGCTGCCGCTCCTGCCTGCCTTTGCCGCCTCCTGCCTGCAGATTCCTTCGCTCGCTTCCCGCTGCTCCTGGGAATTTCCCGCAGCTCCTGGGAATTTCCCGCTGCTTCTTGGAATTTCCCGCTGCTTCTTGGAATTTCCCGCCGCTGCCTCCCTACGGCCCCGCCCCCCTGTGATTCCATTCGCCGCCCCGCTCCCGCCACCCAGCTGCTCCTCCCTCCCGGCTCCTTACTTATGACGCCCCCAGAGCGACTGCGCAGCAGAAGCGCGCAGCGGGAGCACCGGTTGAGCGCCGAAGGTGCGCCAAAGGTAAGCCCGTCTGCGCCCATCCGCGCCCAGCGCCAGGACCCCTGGCCCTCCCCGCCGAGGCAAGACGACCCGACTGACCTACGACGCCGCCACTCTCAACGCACTCAATGCCGGCCGGACCCACGCCTGCTGCCGAGCCACCCCGAGACGCACCCACGGACCCTTCACCTGCTGCACCTGCAAGTTCACCTGCCTCCGAACCTGCCCCGCACCCGCCAAGACAAACACCAGCAGCAACCACCTCAAGTGCATCCTGATCAACACCCGCTCCGTCCACAGACACGCCGTGGAACTCTGGAACCTCCTCGATGCTACATCACCGGACGTCGCCTTCCTCACGGAAACCTGGATGAACGCCTCCTCTGCACCCGACATCGCCATCGCCATCCCGGACGGGTACAAGATCATCAGGAGGGACCGCATCAACCAGACCGGAGGTGGCATCGCCATCGTCCACAGGAACACCATCCGTATCACGACCGACGCCAACGACTCCTTCGCCGCAGCCGAACATCTCCACTTCCAGATTCACACCGACCCTAAGACGACCCTCAGAGGCACCCTCGTCTACAGACCCCCGGGACCACGCACACAATTCAGCGAAGACATCACAGACTTCATCAGCCCGCACGCCCTCCCCTCCACTGACTACATCCTCCTCGGGGACCTCAACTTCCACCTGTAGAACCACAAGTACCGCAACACCACCGCCCTACTTGAAAACCTCGCCAACCTCGGACTCAAGCAACTGGTCAACACCCCCACCCACTACGCCGGCCACACGCTTGATCCCGTCTTCTCTTCCAGCAAGTACATCACCTTCAGCCACGCCACCGGACTCCACTGGACCGACCACAGCTGCGTCCACTTCAGCTTCAAAAGATCCACGACCCACCACCACCCGCAACAGGTACCTCACAGGAATTGGAGCAAGATCACCGCAGACCAGCTCACCACCTCCCTCAGCCAGAGCCCACCCGCCAACACAACGGACCCCCAACGAAGCAGCCCGCAACTTCACACAGTGGCTGACCGCCTGCGCCGACGACCTCGCGCCACTAAAGAACCCTCCCAGCAGACCCAGAAGCAAGAAGGCATCCTGGTTCACCGACGACCTCAAGGACTCCAAGAAGACCTGCCGCACCCTCGAGAAAGCCTGGCTCCTCGACCGGACCACCGACAACATGACCGCCCTCAAACACGCTACCCGCAAGCATCACCAGCTCATCCGCACCACCAAGAAGAAATCCCTGAAGGAACGACTGGACAACAACGCCCACGACAGCAAAGAGCTCTTCACTATCGTCAAGGAGTTCCCCAACCCCAGCACCGGCACCAACGACATCACTCCGTCACAAGACCTCTGCGACTCCCTCGCCTTGTTCTTCCACCGCAAGATCGCCGACATCCACAACAGCTTCGGCGCCCCACCCACGCACCCAACCGTCGAACCAACGCCCCCCCACCGCCACCCTTCGCACCTGGACCACGGTGACCACCGAAGACACAGCCCGCACGATGAACACCATCCACTCCGGATCACCGACCGACCCCTGCCCACACCACGTCTTCAACAAGGCCGACTCCACCATCGCACCCCAACTCCGGAACATCATCAACGCCTCCTTCAACACCGCCACCTTCCCGGAGAGCTGGAAGCACGCTGAGATCAGCGCCCTCCTGAAGAAACCTACAGCGGACCCCACCGATCTAAAAAACTTCCGCCCCATCTCGCTCCTCCCTTTTCCTGCTAAGTAAATCGAGAAGATAGTCAACAGACAGCTGACCACCTTCCTCGAGACGAACGGATCCCTCGACCCCTCGCAGTCCGGCTTCAGAGCCAACCACAGCACCGAGACCGCCCTCATCGCAGCCACCGACGACATCCGGACCCTGCTCGACAAGGGGGAAACAGTGGCCCTCATCCTCCTGGACCTCTCCGCTGCGTTCGACACGGTCTGCCACCGCACCCTAGTCCAGCGCCTCAGCAACATCGGTATCCAAGAGAAAGTACTGGAGTGGATCATCTCGTTCGTCGCCGGAAGAACACAAAGAGTCCGCCTCCCCCCGTTTCGCTCCGAGGCCACCAAAGTCATCTGCGGCGTCCCGCAAGGATCTTCACTCAGCCCCACCCTCTTCAACATCTACATGAAACCTCTCGCATCCATCGCACGCCAGCACAACCTCAACATCATCTCTTACGCCGACGACACCCAGCTGATCCTCTCCCTCACCAGAGACCTCGACACCGCCAGAACCTGCCTACACGAAGGGATGAAAGTCGTCGCCGAGTGGATGAAGGACAGCCGCCTGAAACTGAACTCGGACAAGACGGAAGTCCTCATCCTGGGATCTTCGCCCTCCGCCTGGGACGACTCCTGGTGGCCCCCAGCCCTGGGCACCGCACCCAAGCCAACCGACCACGCACGCAACCTGGGCTTCATCCTGGACCCCTCCCTCTCGATGACCAGACAAGTCAACGCCGTCTCCTCATCGTGCTTCAACACCCTGCGTATGCTTCGCAAGATCTTCCGCTGGATCCCGACCAAGACCAGGAAGACTGTCACCCAGGCACTCGTCACCAGCCGACTGGACTACGGAAACGCCCTCTCCGCCGGAACCACAGCCAAGCTACAGAAAAGACTCCAGCGCATCCAGAACGCCTCCGCCCGACTCATCCTGGATGTCCCCCGACGCAGCCACATCTCCAGCCACCTGAGGAACCTGCACTGGCTCCCCGTCGACAAGAGGATCACGTTCCGGCTCCTCACCCACGCACACAAGTCTCTCCACGACCTGGGCCCCAAGTACCTCAACGACCGCCTGACCTTCTACACGCCCACCCGCCAGCTACGGTCCACCAGCCTCGCCCTCGCAGCCGTACCACGCATCCGAAGAGCCACCGCCGGAGAAAGATCCTTCTCTTACCTGGCTGCCAAGACTTGGAACTCCCTCCCCATCCACCTTCGGCTGACCCAGGACCATCTCGCCTTCAGGCAACAACTCAAGACCTGGCTGTTCGAGCAGTAGCATACCCCTACCCCCAAGCGCCTTGAGACCCTCCCGGGTGAGTAGTGCACTATACAAATGGCATGATTGATTGATTGATTGATTAAACTCTGCTCAGTAGTTGTGAGGTGATGCCCACATAGAGGGAGTTTCCCTAGTCCAGGCAGCTGGTAGTGGGGGCGTGGGTGACGGTGCGTGTAGCGTGCACCATAGTCTTCTCTTTTCATATCTTTGTTGATCTTGTTTAGGCCTCAGCCACTTTGCTCCAGCTTCTTGACTTCCCTTCATGCCCGTCAGGTGTAAAGAGATAGGCTGGTCCTTTCATTGCTCCAGTGTCCCAACATCACACAAAACGTGGGATGTCTGCTAATGGCACAGAAGGAGGACTCTGAGACTAGGTGGACTGGTAGACCTCTAGGTGAGTAGATGAACACTGATGAGTAAAAGGATTTCAATACATGTTTAAAATATGAAGAGTAATTTTATGGAGATTTAGGGTGAAGTAACGATTACCTAATTTTCATGATTTTCTTATCCCAGAGTTACGTGCTGTGACTGAAACGCCCAAAATAAACATGTATTCCCTAAAATCAAAATGTTTTATCACAGGGCACTTATACAAAGGTCCATTACTACTACAAAATTTGCCTCAGGGCAATGAGATCCTCACTGTTCGCTTGTGCCGCAAAATGGCTGCATTCTTGGAGAACACCATTTTCAATTGCTGTCAGAAGGCTAGATGGCCAAAGGGTCAGGCAGGCACAAGGCAGTCCATCCACATGATCCAGTTATATAATACTCTCAGCCTCCTAATTTGTATCCGAATTGGATAGCCAGTGCGAGTTGAGCACCCTCTGTGATAAGTAGATTGTGCACTTTATGCAAACTGAGGGTGGTGTGGGCTACAATAAGATGAATGAACTTTAAATGTGGTGGGGCATAATTGCCGGTCTCACATTGGCATGGGTAAGTTCAACATTCTTTAAGGAGGCTTGGTGAGGAGGGACACCTCAGACCGCAGCAGTGATAATGTAATAGTACACCTCATGGTAGTACCATTTCCACCGTAGTAGGGAATAATACATGTGTATCCGGGAACGTCGCAGGTCTAGTGAACAAACTCTCTTGCCCCGACTGGTTCAATTTGTGGACCAATTTGACATTTGTATGTTCAAGGAGACTTGGACTGTTCCCCAATTTCGATCCAAGACCAACCAGCATACATGTGGAAGGGGACCGGCCGTCATGGGGTCTGCCGACTTGGATTAAAACCACAGTTGCCCGTTCATCTAAAATGTTGATTTTGGTTCCCCCGATGTATTATGTGTTATTTTGAAGTTCTCCACTGGGGTCTTACTGTGTTTATTTGTGTATTGTAGGAACAAAGGTCATAAGGCAAACTTAGCCATTATTGATGCAATTAATGCCCACTTATTATCTCTTTCACCCGGTACATTCAGAATAGTGGCAGAGATTTCAACTGTTGTTTTGAACCTATTGATACGGGTGATGGTTTCAATAGTGGAGAAGTGGACAAAATATTGGCAGTACCTACTCTCTCTTCCACCAATTAGAATGTGGTCAGTCGAAGCTTTGTAATAATGGGCTGAGAGCATGTAATGAGAGAACACCATCAGACAAGGAGGAGAGGGATACTTTCAATCAACAGGGGGCTCAAGTCGAATTGATTCAATACTGATGATTCAAGGTTATGCCCCCAAGTAGTTGACATGAAGGTGACCCAGCAGTAGGATAGTAACCATAATGCCCTGAACCTCACCTTGTGCCCACTGGGATTTAATAGGTCATCACACACTAATGAACCATTTGATAGGAGGCGTGCACCCTCAAGTAACCACCATAGGTTGAGGTGGAGTGTTACTGTCGCAATCCTGGCCATCCAGAAGCAGATTTATGAGATTATTACCACCACCCGGGAAGCAGTGTTCCTGCTGGAGAAGGGGGTTTCTCCGGTAGCTGCCACACGGGGTGACCTCAGTACAATCCACAATACAATGTTCTATTCCCTAAAGGAGCTCTTTTATGGTAGAATCTAGGTCTTTCCCTAGGAAGGCCAAAACAGCCCCATGTAGGTTAGCTCGGAGAACTCTTATGGGTAAAATTAAGAGTGGCAATGGAGCTTTAATCAAGGAAGCGAGGCCTTGTTACAAAGTCACAATAACCCAGGCTAAGCGCAAATTTGAGTTCGCCAAATGGCAAGCACTGTTCAAGTCAGTAAAAGAGAAAGATTATCATCTCTTTTGGCAAATACTGGCTGGTAGGCATTCGGAACCTGCTGCTCCTTTGAATGCTAAAATGTCTGCTGTATCATGGATTGATCACTTTTGCCTGCCTTGATTACAGAAAGGGTCCCACCACCAAATCGATATGGACCACCTGTTTAAAACTAACAAGGAAATCTGGGGCGCCTACTTTGCCATGTACTTCAACCACATCCTAGAAGGGCTGCCAACTCCTCGGACATGGGCAGGGGCCGAGATTATAGCACTCTAAATGAAAGGCTCAAGGTCCCTACCATCCAACTATCGGCCAGTCAGCCTCATTGATAGCCTGCAGAAACTTTTTAGTTGGATATTGCTGTACAGGCTGAATGAGTGGATGAAGGATGTGGGTTTACTAACTCCTCTACAAGCAGGGTTCAGGGCAGGGACCAGCACTATTGACCAAGTATTTCAATTACAACTTATTTATTGGAGATACGTTACCTGGGCGCCCCAAAATACCTTGTTGATGTTATCAGTAGGTAGCACCAGAAGAATTATGCACAAGTTCGGTATGGCACCCTCGGGGAACTATCAACACCCATCCCGGTTACATGGGGATTAAGGAAGGGTTGTGTTCTTGCCCCAACCTTGTCCCTACTCTACATCAATGACCTGGTGGCCCATTTAGAGGCATGTAATAATGATGCCCAGAGTTAAGCGAACAGGAATGTCCCGGCCCTCCTGTTTGTGGACGATACCCTACTGGTGACCAAATCCCCTATAGGCATTCAAAATCTGTTGAACCAGTTCGGTGATTTCTGATGGCAGGGAGAGCTCGAGATCAACGTCCAAAATACCAACTACATGGTTTTGAATCTTTGCCACACAACCTGCCCACATCCGTCCCTCAATAATGTCCCCCTGGAGAGAGTTTGCACCTTTGAATACTTGAGGTTCACTCTTATGGGGCATTTTGGTTGATCCGCACCAAAAGAGTAAGCTTAAGCTAGAGCACTATGCAGGAGGTATAACGAGGGGCTCTCAGGGTATCAGTTTTCGACCTCAATCCCCAGCCATGCCAGTTTATAATCTCCAAACATTTGGGGGGCGGTGGGGGTATCATTATATGTTAGAACTCTGGGCCCGGAAACGTTACTGATTTGGAATTGGTGGAGAATCATTTTCTACGATCCATGACTAGTCGGCTTTATTCTAGTACCCCACTCCGGTGGTTGGATCTTGGGCATATACCAATCATCCACATTGTGGCCATTGCTGTAGTGGAGGCTTTGAATCATGTGGAGTTGGTGCCATAGCAGATGGGACTGGAGGAGCCACGAAGGCATCCAGGAGCTTCTAGGATCCCCTGGTTTGGGTACATTAAAACTTGTCAGATCGAGCTTGGGAGTGAACAACTGTGGGCAAACGCAGAAACTTCCATCAAAGTGCTGATGACTGTATTTAAGGGTATCTATTGGAGGTATATAGATGGAGAAATGTGTAGGAGCAGGAGGGTGGGCACTCTGACTCTAGCCTTCCTAGAGTTTAAAGATGTTTACTCTCTTAAAGAGTATTAGGAAGCTATTGAGCCCCCACTAGGAAAAAATGTGTACATTAAATTTCGTATTTGGACTTTTGCACTGCTTACCTTCAATGCCAAATGGCAACAATCCTCCACTGATCATGATACGACTTATCCTTTTGCCCCCAGGTAAAGGAATACACTGATCATATTTTATTTTTTGCCATCACTATCATGTGCTTAGGAAGAAATGGATATTGCCAGTTTGCCGCATAATGTAGATTAGATCTAATACAGCACGTCAGATTGTATTTGCAGTCTCGTTTTTTGATGGGTAAGTGGAGATCTAGACAGAAAAGTGCAGTGGTATGAACTTTGTACTGCAGGACCATAAATTGATGCGCTGGTCATTTATTATTGGCCAAGTGGATAATTAACGGCTAAATCTTATAGTGTAATTCAGTGGATTTAATTTTAATGAGCAGCTTAATTCCCCAATATGAATTTGGACTTTTTAGCTGACTGGTTGTAGGTATTTCTTTTCGAAGAGATCATTTTATAGCTGTAAATGTTTACATGCTATATGCTATGTATGAAATGTTTGTAACTAGTTTTTTTTTTATTGACGACTTCAATGATTTTGATGTTTTTATTGCTGTGAACCTTTATGGCATTGTTTGCTGAATAAAGATTATTAAAGATAACGTAATAGAAACCTTTATCAACACACATGATGAAATGTAACAAATAATGAAATAATAATTATAGCAGAAGTGACCTCAGACACCAAGGTACCAAAACCAGCAGCAAGCCTCCCAAACTTGCCACGGTTTATTCATCAAGCATCAGCTATAAATATGTTGTAGAAATGCAATGATTTCTATTAGAAACCTCGGCTTGCCTGTTTCTGAAGTTAAACGTTTTACCAAAAAATAAACACTTTCATTTTGAATGAATGAGCGAATTCTCTAAGCAAGAGCTTGCCATATACATGAACAACTGTAATTCTGTCCTCCTAAAAAATAGATTTAAATTATAAGTAAATACATATTGGTCCTTTTGTGGAAACGTGTAATATTTTACTTAGCATGAGCTATAGCCGTTTTGGCCGTGGTGTCCATTTTGTTTCCTTCGTAATTCTTCTGTCCTCTGCTGCTCGTCTTTTCACTCTGCTTGTGTTATCTATTTTAGTTAACCTCCTGACAAGGCTAAGCAATGTATGTGCTGGGGGTTTGTAGCTGCCAGTGCACCTGGTCTCAGGTGTTAACTGTTGACCATTTACTGCTGCCATAAGCATTCCTGCTCCCCCTCCCACTTTGCTGACCAGGTAGTCATCCATTTGCACTTGTTTGCTGCTAGCTATTTCTAAACTTGTTCTTTCCATTTCTGTTCACATGATTACATTGCATCGAAAAGGTATAAAAGGGACGATGGTTTGTGAATTCAGTGTACTACCTCCTGTAACACTTGAGAGTGCTGTGTGGATGTGGTCCCACTCATGAGTGATTAGTAAACTTGTTATTTTATTTCAACTCCAGTGCCGATCTCTTTTTGTTAGTCTTTGGAACCCGTGGACGAGAGGGTGACCCTGCACCAGTGTACCCCTAAAAAGGTACATTTCCACACTTTTCAACAAGCACTCAGACAAACAGATTCTTCCTTGCATGCTTATTTACTGTTAGCATCTAATACAAGGGGTGTCCTAAAGTATATGATGGTTTTTCCCCAATGATGCCAGAATTCTCACAATACGTCAAGGACGGCCACCCCTATGCCAGTAACATCATGAGGAAATGGACAGTCGCACTTATTCCAAAAAAGGCATCAATATGTGAAGTATAAACACCATAATGCCAAGGGCAGCTGGAACCTTGCCAAGACTGCCCACAATATTTTAATGGATGGGTCATTATTATGCCAGAGCTAGCCAGATTATCATTAAGAATGCCCAAAGTGTCCAAGATTGGCCATCATCATGACAGAAATAATCAGATTATGGCAGGGAATGTCTGCACTATATCAAATCAGATTAAATGTTTCCATAAACAGGAGGTAAGAATAGCAGGACTAGTTGATGGATGATCGAAAGCTGGGGTGACAAAAGATGCAACGTATCAATAGCACAGTTGTTATTGACTGTATAGACCAGGGTTCTCTAAAGTCTGTCTTGGAGGGCCGGATCCATGCCAGATTTTTAAGACCACTACATTTATCTCCATTACATATAACCGTGTATGCATTGGTAGTATAATGTCTATGTAGAATCAGATATCTCAAATCTTGTTAATCTTTAAGCTTCAGGTCAGAACATGATTTACCATAGAGTCCAGAGGCCATCTCTTCATCAGACAGAGGTAACATGTTGTCGGAATCAAGAAAAGATTGATTGGTTGGACCCATTGCAACACTCATTGTAACCTTCTCCCCTTGGGTGGTCTTAACTTCATGTTCAAGCATTCGAGTGCTTGATATCACTTTTGGGTTGAGAATCTGGCCGCGAGAGGCAGACTCTAGATCATCTGTTGGTAAAGAGAATGAAGCCATTAGCACACAATCTAACACATCAAAATGCATTTCTAAAGAAAAGACTCACATTCTAATACAGTAGAAGTTAAAACTCTTATGGTGCATACATGTCTCAGAAGCAGTGCTTAATTCGAGCGGTGGTTTCAGGTGGGGCCCACTGACACTTTTTTGGGGGACCTGGACTTTGACTTAGAACAAGAGAGAGAAAACCAGCAAAAGAAAGAGTAGAAAGATGGAAAAAGGTGGCAAAGGGAGAAAGCAGAGATGAAAAAGAACCTACGACAGTGCAATATATGGGGCAGGGATAGTATATTGGTAGATGATAAAGGTATGAGGTAAAATAAAGTCTTCTAGACAGTACTGGTACTCGGCAACCCTAATATTCTGAAGTGTCACCACACTTTTTAGAAAAGTTTGGCCACTGGGCCGATTTGCTAACAATTTAAGCACTGCCTAAAAGTACTAAGTATTTTGAAAAACTCCTTTATTTTAATGCGGTATACGAGAAAAAGCAGCGTAGCTGAATTCCTGAATGAGAGCTGGCTTTACGGTGTGCAACTGGTGCAGACTCACTGGGTGCTGACCTAGAGGAGGCCCTGAGTTGACCAATAACTCACTATTTAAAAGCACCTGCCGTAGAGTTTCATGTATGTCCAGCTTTCAGGCAGCAATAAAAATGTCAAGATAACTCTTGTGATTAATGTCCCTGCTAGAGCGAAAGATATGAGTTATGTGTAGTGGCAGTTTTGACTTGCTATAAAGTAGCACAGAGGGTTAATGGGGTGAGGGAGGAAGTAGGGGGAGGGTGGCGCCAAAAAAGATAGTTGCACTGGGCGCCATTAGTGTTAAAGTCTGCCCAGTCCCCAAAAAGTAGAAACTGCAAGAAACTAACGCACACAGCTCACTGGCGACCCCACACAGGGGTCTTGTCCCGATTATCTAATTCTTCTGATCACATACATAAATTAGAAATGAAACTCCCACCTCCGTTCACTAACCACCCACACGAATCTTAAACAAACACAGTTGTTTAACTAAAAAAACACCATATGGCTAAATAAGCATTCAGTGCAAACATCTCCCTGTGATTTGCATGTCACAAGTTCTAGTCTGGAAAAGCAGATTCAGACTTGTGTCCTTGGTAAGTAGATAAACAGAGTATCGGAGTACCAGCAAATTAGAATAATAGCAAAACTGTCCTAACCAGCACTCCATAAAATTTGATAACAGAAATTAGAAAAAAATACCATCCTTGAGAGCAACCAATCTCGGAGTCAATGCCCACTATTATGACAGACTGATTTCAGCATGATCACCCTAATCTGATTCATACTAGCAGATATATGTCCCACACTGTTACACATACTGGATTTCAGCAACTTACTACACTATCAAAAGACTTGCCTACCTAGCAAACACAACTGAAAACCTTATCTCCTTCCAGTTAAACTTTATTTCTGACCATAAGATTTAGTGGAATTACTTGTAAAGCTTGCGAATTGGATGCAACACTGATAATTAAGATGCATCTCTACTGATTCTACTTGAACTCTAGGGAGTGCTGGATGTAGCCGGCCATAGGAAACTAGTCAACACTCTGAAGACCAATATGAGCCTCACAAGCAGAGTCCTTGAATAGATTTTATTTCTAGGACACTGCCCTGAGCTGGTCAAAATTGTATACTCCAAATCCTTCCCAGTGAAGTTGCCACAGACAATCTTCCAAGAATCAATTCACGTCTGAGTTCTTTTTACTATATAAATGGAGCCTACTGGAGCAATAATTGACAATGGTAGACCACCAAGATGCCAATGACACACAAATGTAGCTTGGAGTATTAAGTGAATGGGACATCATGACAGAAGTGCTTAGCAAAAAACACTGCCAAACTCTTGCAGAAAGAAATATTTAAATGTCTAAAGCCAATTAAAAACACATTCCACTGTAAATGATAATTTCCAATTGTTCATAAGTATTGCACAGATGCAACAACAACCTCCTGTAAATGTCTAAAGCCAATTAAAAACACATTCCACTGTAAATGATAATTTCCAATTGTTCATAAGTATTGCACAGATGCAACAACAACCTCCTGCATCGTGACTCTGCCCTGCGTGGTGTTGCCTACCCTGGATTGTTTTGCTGGGCTGTTCCTTTTGCTTCCTTCCCGACCAAACCCTCAACTCGCAGAACCCGCTTCGCTTCGCGGGTCCCGCAGCGTGGAATAAGTATCAGGGGAAGTTGCTGCTGACCTGTGGAGGACGCTGTAACAGGGGAAATACAGGGGCAGTGCAGCAGGGCTGCGAGCGAGTGCGGGGACTCCATTTCCCAGGAGTTCCTGCTGGGCCAATTGGCAACACATGGCCCGCTCTCCCTTCTAGTCCCGCCCCCTGCGCGGACCATATCCTATAAGATCAGAAGCTACTGCCGCTGCGCGGGAGCATCCCGGGAGAAGCCCGGGACAAGGGCGGGACCGTCTGTGGCCGTCAGGGGCTGCAGGAGGCTGGGCTGGGCCCACTCTCTTTCATTGTTCCTTGCCACACGGACATCATCTTAACAAGCGAGTCATTTTATCTTCTTGTCTTGTATAACCTACGGTCCATTGTTATAGTCTGCTCCTGAGCCTCGAGAGGTCCTGCCCTGGTTTACATTGTTTTCATTCCCCTTTCAAGCATCATTGTCTGTTAAGTATGCCTTCCCCCCCCCAACTACCCCTGTACAGAGTCCCCTCCAGCCCAAGGTAGGGCCACCAATCTTGGGTCCCCTAGATAAGTATTTTAGTCGGCCAACTCAAGATATTGACAAAGAAATTGCATTAGCTGAGAAACGAGCCGAACGCAGGCAATCCATCGAACTCCTTAAGCTTCCTTTGGAGAAACGGCCACTTTTGCCGGCATCGGATCCCTCTTTACCATCTATAACACTGCCAGTGATAGTAGAAAAACCCCATGCCTCCTCCCAGTCACCTAGTTTGTCTGGGGTGGAAGGCAAGCTAGAGCCAGACCCTCAGACCGCTAACATTCCCTCGGTTGTTGTCTTGACCACCTTGCCTCCTACTTCGCCTACTATTACTACTAAGAACTGTTTTTCTAAACATCCTAAGAAAATTAGGAAACTTGTAGTAGGTCAGGGAACTCATTGCAAGCCTAATGGGGTTGGTCCCGGTGGGGATCAGGTTGTCAAGGACAGAGCCACCCCTGTTAATTTTGCATCTAACCCCAGCGATCCTTTGGAGCCAGGGTCGGCTGAGATTTCATCCCTAGATTTACCCTTGCTTCTACAGCTGGAAAAGCTGATGAGGTCTCTACTGACCCCCATCGAAGAACGAGTCAAAAGGTTAGCCGAACGATTAGATTGCTTTGAGCAGGCTACCTTAGATAACTTCTTCTCAACCAAATCCCTAATTAAAAATCACCCTAGGACGGGGGACAATAATAATCCTACTAAAATTAGTAGGCCGGTAAGCAGTGTACCTGCTACTGAGCCTTCTCCCCCTGTTGTTATCACTACAAAATCGGGGCCTCGTCTTTCAGGGCAAATCCCGAAGATTATTTCCCACCCATTAGACCACTCAGGGGATAATACTTCCCAACTTAAAAAGCGCCCAGATATTGTGATCACGGCCACTAACGATAGATCTAAAACCGGAAACCCTGGACCCAAAAATCCCCACGCCTCACTTCAAATCCCGATGACCTGCCCTGCTGCTCTCGCCCCTAGTCTGGCTGATACAATCCTCACTAGAGCCCCCCGTAGGATACCACCTATGAATCTGCCCCCAGACTCCTACCCCTTTGTCGCTATCCTCACCAACGTACCACCATTATTGGCTGGGCAGAGTGAATCCTTCCAGATGCTGAAAAACAAGGCAATGCACTGGTTACGGACTAATAGACCACTGCCAAGGGGAGTGGATGGGCTGATCATTGGTGTAAGAAGGACAGGTTGGGTTGGTTGTACCCCTAAGTGCCTGGAGGGGGATTGTATAGTTGTTAACTTTAAAGATCCCTGGGTAGCACATTTAATTACTAGGCAGAACTCGGGCACAAGCAGTGCCGGAATTGGTGTAGTCGACCTAACCTTTTTCTACCCGAGACCACCAGGTATTTATTTTGGTATAACCCCAGACGTGGGTTGCTATCATAACTTCCCCTCTCTGGGATTTGACCCTTTCACTGTACCATATCAGCAGGGAAACCATTATAATGTAGCAACCTTTAAACGCTTTGAAGTGATGGCAGATCCGGGGTGGGCTAATTGACAACATGGCAATATTATCCAGGGAATGGGCTATGAAGAACCTAACCTAGATTATACTATGTCTAATTGGGAAAGTATGAATTTTAAGGCAATGTGTGGGGAGTCTGTATCAACCCTTGGGGTACTAGAAAATGAGGTTTTAAATGAAACTAGCACTGCTGGCATTCAGAAGGCTGTGTATAATAATGAGGACAAAAACTTAGATGAGATGGGGAATGTAGGAATCTAACTAGTTATTCTGGGGCGCCCACTGTAGGATCAGCTTCCATAGATGGTTCTAGTGCAGGCAAGATGGTCTCATGGAATATTGCGGGACTAAGAAACAAGTTGGCATCCCAAAATTGGATAGACTTCATCAACAGTTTTGATGTATGCCTATTCCAAGAGACATGGGCTTGTGATCCTATATTCCTTCCTGGCTACTTAAACTTCTCAACCCCGGCTAGCAAAGGCGACAAGGGTCGACCTATGGGTGGTCTAACAATTTGGATACGTCAAGGCCTACTCGTAACGATCAAAGTGGTGGAATCGGGTTGCAATGATATCCAAATGATAAGAATGGTATCAGACCATTGGGAAGGACTAGACGTTTATAATGTCTATGTTAGGGGCAGCAATAGAGGGAAGTCACCTATCCTAGAGGCTCTGTCCTCTCTTTTGGAAAAGCAATCCTTGGGCAACAGAGTTATAGTTGCTGGTGACATAAACAGGACTTTTGAACCCCTAGATGTCTCTGACGATCCCTTGGGGCGAGAGGAAGATACGCAATGGGGCGTCCCAACTTTAGATCTGGCCCCGGTTAGGCGGTGGACAAACGACATAATACGATTGAATGCCATCTGCCTGGAACAGGGACTGAGAGCCCTAAATGGGAGAACCAAGAGTGACAGGGGAGGCATCTGTACATTCGACAATGGTCGTAGCCAAAGCCGGATAGACTATGTCCTTTGTAGCCTGAACTTGTGGCAGTTAGTTTGCGACATGGAAATAAAGGGTAGATTGGAGAGTGATCACAATCCTTTCTGTGTGGCCAATAACTGGTGGTCGGGTACAATAGGGAATCTTCAATTGACTGAAGGTCCGCTGCCGGATATAACTAACGACATGCGTAGATTGAAATGGCCAAGTGTACTGGCTAATGTGGAATCCATGGCATTTATAACTTCTGAGGTGGATATTGCAATCACCGCTATGGAGGATGCAACTCCAGTAATCCCAGGGTCTAGGGAAATAACTAATATTCACGATAGACTCTTTTCCCTTATAAAACCGCACTTCCAGAGGCCCCGTAAGACCAATGGCAAACAACCACCTAGTCTAGCCAAGTGGTATAATCATCAGTGCAGGGAAGCTAGGATAAGTTTGGGTAGAGCAATCCAGACTAGGGATAGGGTAGTGATCAGTGGCGCTAGAAGGCATTATAAGGCCAGCCTATCCCTAGCTAAAAAATCATGGGACGAACAACATTGGGCCAAATTAAAGGAGGCCTCGGGGGCTAAGGATTCCAGGTTATTCTGGAATATTGTCAAGTGGGGTAGAGGTGGAATCCCAGACAAACCCGGTAACAATGTTCCAGAGGGTGCCTGGGTAGATCATTTTAAACCCCAGTATGCTGAGATTACACAGTACAAGCATGTGGAAGTAATCTCAGCTGTATATTCTACTGGGAATTTATTCACCCTCAAAGAAATTGAAGATGCTCTATGCACTGTCCCCGGGGGAAGGGCCCCGGGTATAGACGGCGTACCAGCTGATGTTTTCATTAATGATAAGGCTAGGTGGGCTAGATATATATTCCTCTTGGGAAATGCCATTGCAAAGGGATCGGCCGTCCCGGAATTATGGAGAGGAGCGATCATTATACCCATATATAAAAAAGGGGACCGCTCTCTTCCAGTTAACTACAGGCCGATAAGCTTGATTGCCACTGTTCAAAAAGTGGTAGGCAAGATGGTGGTCAATAAATTGATGGATTGGGTTGACGAGAACAATGCTTTGTCCCCTTATCAGGCTGGTTTTCGGCGGGCCACCAGTACAGTTGACCAGGTGTTTCGTTTTGTTCTGCTACAGTGGGGGACGGTGGTGCTTGGCGAAGGCAGCCTGTATGTTGCTTTTGTCGACCTGCGGGCTGCCTTCGACCTGGTCCCAAGGAGAAAACTCTGGGCAGTTCTGAGCGAAATGGGCCTTTCGGCAGAGCTACTTACCCTGATAATGAGGTTGCATGAGAGCAACTTCGCCAAAATTCAATGGGGCACGAATGGCGAATCCTCTGCTGACTTCCCGGTCGATCGCGGAGTGCGCCAAGGGTGCGCAATGGCTCCCCTGCTTTTTTCATTATTCATAAATGGGATAGTGGCTCGAATGTTGGACGCCAGTGTAGATGTGCCATCGTTGGCGGGCCTCAGGGTTCCGATCCTAATGCTCGCCGACGATACGCTAATTCTATCCAAAACTCCATGCGGCCTGCAGCGAGCCTTGAATATTTTTGACTCTTTTTGCGGGGAGCACGGCCTGGAAGTCAATGTGGGCAAGACCAAGCTGATGGCGTTTACACCAAAACGTAGACCCAGGCCAAAAATATTATTGAACAACTGTCTGCTAGAAGTGGTAACTGTATTTACCTATCTCGGGATACAGATAACAAATGACTCGAGATGGTCCCAGCACATAGAAATGGCGGTCCTGAGGCACCAACAGATTTCGGGGGCACTTCGGGTGGAACACAAAAAATCCAAGTCTAAACCAATAACACCCACTTTGGCAGTATATGATGCCAAGGCTCTTGGGTCTGCCCTTTATGGGGCAGAGCTGTGGGGTTTTGGGAAGCTCCTCCCCCTGCAGATCTCTGAGAACAGGTTTCTAAGGGGAATTACAGGACTCCCGCAGAGTACCCCACTGATTCCCCTTGGTCTTGACCTAGGGAGAAGAGCAGTTAGTGACCTGGCGAGGTTGCGCCCGATTCTTTATTGGAGACGCCTCTGGACTACTCCGGAGATCCGGCACTATGCAGAGGGGTTCTTGGCCATAATAAATGCTGATACCTTTCACAAGATAGTTTGGCTAAAAAATCTCAGGTCTGCCTTAGGCGATCTTGGTCTCTCAAATTTATGGGATAATCCAACCGGGGAACTCTTTCCAAGCAAAAAAGCGATTAAAGATCTATATTGGGATCGGGTTGCTGAAAGAGTTTGGAACAAAACTAAATCCGACTCCATGACGGGGAGCTTTGTGGTAGCTAAACTGTATCCAGTTTTGGAACCCTATTGGGACAGTATAACTAACCCTGTGGACAGGAAGCTTTTTTTCCAGTTAAGATCTGGTGCTCTTCCATTGAGATCATTGACAGGTAGGTCCAGCTTGCGGTGCACCAAATGAAAGTATAGGCCACTTTTTATTTTCTTGTAAAGCTTATGCCACCCCGAGAAAAGTTTGGTTAGTCCCTGTTTGTAAACATTTAGGGACATCCAGGGGTTTTGAGGCCTTACGAATCATTTGCACTTCCACCCATATGCCTGTAGTCCTAGCAACAGCTAAGTACCTGGGGTGGGCATGGTCTATCAGACGGAGGGCCCTTCTCTAGAGTACACCGACTGGGGTGTTCTATTTGGTTCTGTGCAATTACGTACCAAAGTCTTATGTTGCTTCTTTGCTATGATTAATTGTCCATGTCGCCATGATTCTTTTTTTAAAAAAAATACTGTATTTAATGAGGAAATATTTTTTAACGATGTATTTTAAATGTATGTCTGTGCTTTTATGAGTATAATCCTCGAATAAAGCTTTTGTAAGTAAGCAACAACAATTAAACAACCAATGTATTCAGCGACTACTGCATTCTAAAATTAAATGGGTAAACATACTAACAATATAAAATTGTATGTATTTTTGAGTTGATACGTATGGTGCTTGACCTCTTGGGGCTAAAATGGTTTTCAATCTGCAACCAACCTTTTCTTTTGATATTGTATATGTATTAGGCCGCTGTGGTCATTATAGGTATGGGACAAGGTGAAGATTACTGGGTATAGTGAGCTACAATGAAACAGCATGTGTCTTGCTACTGCTTTATTTATTTATTTATTTATTTATATTCTTGTAGCGCGCCTGAATCAGCCCCGAAGGGGTATCTCCGCGCGTAGCTTCTGTATGAGTCGAATGCTTATTGAGGGGAGTGGCAGAGAGAGGGGTAAAGTGAGTTAATCTTGGGTAAATAGGAATGTTTTTAATTTTTTCCTAAAAGAGAGTAGATTAGAGATGTATCTCAGTTGTGGTGGGAGGGAGTTCCACAGCAGGGGGCCTTTAAAGGAGGGTGCTCGGCCACCTTGTCTCGCTCTGGTGACTTTAGGTACATGCATCAACATAGTGTTGCTGGAGCGCAAAGCACGTCCAGGAGAGTAGAGAGCAAAAATGTCTTTTAAGTATTTAGGACCGGACCCATAGATGCATTTATGCATTATGCAGCAAAGTTTGAAATTGACCCGTTGTTGCACTGGAAGCCAGTGAAGGTGGGAAAGGAGGGGGCGTGACGGGGTGCGGGGGGGCATTCAAGATGAGTCTAGCAGCGGTGTTCTGTACCACCTGCAGTCTGCATAGTTGTTCTTGATTAGCGGAGATGAGTAGACCATTGCAATAGTCTATCCGCCCGAGTACTAGTGCCTGTACCAGCGTTTTCCTGTGGATGTCTGGCAGGAAGGGGAAAATGCGCCGTAAGAGACCAATTATTCGGAAACATGTTCCCGTGACTTGACTGACATGGTCTTTTAAAATCAGTGTTTGGTCCAGGCGTACTCCCAAGTTATTAGGTCTCGCCTGTCGATGCGCATGCGCATCGAGCAAGCGAGACTATAGGGGCTCATCGACTCTTTATCTAACTTGCAAGGAATCGTGGCGATTCCTTGCAGTGCCCGTGACTTTTAAGCTCAATGCGCATGTGCATTGAGCTTAAAAGCGCGTGCACAGCCGCCCGCATTCCTCCGACACCTTTGAAGTGAAGCTTAGCTTCACTTCAAAGGCCCGGCTTCTTCACACCCACATGCCGCTCTGCCCCGCTCCGCCCCCTCCCCTGAGTCATCCTGCCTGCCCCTTCCCGCCGTGTCGCATTTCTCCTCCCCCCTCCCCTCTCTTCCCTCCGTCTTGTTTCTTTTGGCGATGTTCTTGTTTGTTTAAGCACGTGAGGTTTTGTTAGCTGTCCCGATGTTTTATAGCCTTACACGTCTTACTCGCCTTTAAATCTGTAAGCAGACACTCGTTGTGTCACGTATTCAGCGCGGCTGCTGCTTGGGATCATGTGTTTTTTTTAAAAACAAGCAATTTAGTTATAGAAAGAGGAGGGCTCTATATGCTTTGTAACCTGTGTCGGACGTATTTCGCATGTTTGCTGCTTGGGATCAGGAGTTTTTTTGAGGACAATATGCTTTTAAACGTGTTGTACCCCCTGAATATAACTATTGTAGCTGATGCTAATTGAAAAGGATCGAGGAGGCTGCGCTGTTACAATCTAAATAGCAAAGTGCTCGAAATTATTATTAATGTGCAGCGCTACTCCGTGTGATATTTTGTTAGCAATCCCGATGTTTTATAGACTTTTTGGTAAAAAAAAGAAAGACGAGTGCCTTACTCGCTTTTAAATGTGTAAGCAGACACTCGTTGTGTCACGTATTCAGCGCAGCTGCTGCTTGGGATCGCATGTTTTTTTTAAGAACAAGCATATTTTAGTGGGCAGGCACAGGAGTTATTTTTACAATTCAAGCAGCGCTAAACATTTATGTGTGAGGTAATATACGGAGCTAACTAACAAACAGCACTTACGTTTATTACATTCCTAGCTATGGTATATTACAGATTTGCACTTTAAAATGTAAGGTTTTTAACTGTTAAACGGTGTGCGTCTTTATGCAGGTTTACTTATTGCCAATTTCACCCGTAGTTGTAACCGTGCTTTTTATCAGCACTATTTACATTACCTAAAACATATTTGTTTTGTTAGCACGGAATGATGTCTTTTTTGTACTGTGTATGATGTGCACAGATACAAAGCTACGCGCACAGAGGTAGCTAAAACTGGATTTGGTATCGTTGCCGCCACATCCCTTCTGATTTAGCATAAATGTAGTTTAAACCGCTGCCATGCAACTGAGGAACCGGTTCGGCTCTCTGGGAAACGCGGGCTCTATTGGTGCTGCACACCGGTTGGTTATTTAAACTATAGTATTTTCACCTCCTGCAATTGTGTTTAAAAATGTTTGGCATCCCGACAACATATGTCTACACCCTGTGGTATAACATACATTTTAAGTAGAGCTATGGCTGTGCATTGCGAACACGCCACGGTGATCTGTTTATTTTTACAGCAGAGACTGATGTTTTACGCATAAGAGCTTTTTATATTTACAAGTAAAATCCGTAGTACTGCTAGCGAAGAGCTCTGCAATAGGACTATTTAGTTTAAAATAAGCAGTCCGTGTGCGTGATAATTAATAAAAAAGAAAACATATAAATGTAGAAAACAAGTATATGCTATATAATAGTGTACTCCTTTGCCCTGTGCGTTTTGCACATGTGATACGTAATGCAAAGTAGCTTGCATGGCATGCTTTCTTGAGCACAGACGCACATCTTTATTGCGCTTCCTGGAGATAAGCATAAGTTTTATATTATGCTTTTGGTCCACCATAAAATTAATTGTGTTCTCTTTAGAAGTGGAGCTGGGGCGTGGGTTTTATCACTTTTCTCGCCGTTTGTTTACAAACCTGTTGCAGAGGTTAGCTGCATCTGGTACTTTGTTATAAATGTTGCGTTAAAGATGTATTGTGCGATAAATGTAGGCCTTATTTTCCTATGTCTTTTAATAATTGTGTATGCTTGGTATATAGTATTATACAGCTATTTGTGGTTTAACTGTATAGTTAAAAAAAATACTGTTACAGCTTAAACAAAATATTGCAGAGGTTATGAGGGATTTTTAAACGTGTGGAATTTATCTAAAAAAATCTAGAGCCCCACACTCCTTTAAACCTGTAAGCAGACACTCGTTGTTCAGTGCATACAGCGCGACTGCCACTTGGGATCCGATGCTGTCTTTAAAGCATCAAATGTAGCCTTTAAAAACGGGGCCCCACACACCTGTCAACCCATATGCAAACACTCGTTCTGCAGCGCATACAGCGTGCCTGCCACTTGGGATCTAATGTTGCCTTTAAAGTGTGTCATTTAACCTTTAAAAAACGGGGCCCCACATGCCTTTCAAACCATAAGCAAACACTCGTTGTGCAGCGCATGTAGCATGTCTGTTGCTTACAATAAAGCAGCTCCCAGCTATGCATAAGTGGTTTTATTAATTACCCACCACATTATCACTCAGCACCACCACAGCACCACAGCATCACTCAGCACCACCACAGCACCACTCAGCACCACCACAGCACCACTCAGCACCACCATATTATCATTCTGCACCACCACATTATCACTCAGCACCACCACAGCATCACTCGGCACCACCACAGCATCACTCGGCACCACCACAGCACCACTCAGCACAACCACAGCACCACTCAGCACAACCACAGCACCACTCAGCACAACCACAGCACCACTCAGCACCACCACAGCATCACTCAGCACCACCACAGCATCACTCAGCACCACCACAGCATCACTCAGCATCACTCAGCGCCACCCCAGCATCACTCAGCACCACCAGAGCACCACTCTGCACCACAACAGCACCACTCAGCACCACCACAGCATCACTCAGCGTCACCCCAGCATCACTCAGCACCACAACACCACCACTCAGCATCACCACATCATCACTCAGCGCTACCCCAGCATCACTCCGCACCACCACATTATCACTCAGCATCACCACAGTATCACTCAGCACCACATCACCACACAGCACCACCACAGCATCACTCAGCACCACCACAGCACCACTCAGTACCACCACAGCACCACTCAGCACCACCACAGCACCACCACATTATCACTCAGCACCACCACAGCACCACTCAGCAGCACCACAGCATCACTCAGCACCACCACAGCACCACTCAGCACCACCATATTATCATTCTGCACCACCACATTATCACTCAGCACCACCACAGCATCACTCAGCACCACCACAGCATCACTCGGCACCACCACAGCACGACTCCGCACAACCACAGCACCACTCAGCACCACCACAGCATCACTCAGCACCACCACAGCATCACTCAGCATCACTCAGCGCCACCCCAGCATCACTCAGCGCCACCCCAGCATCACTCAGCACCACCAGAGCACCACTCTGCACCACAACAGCACCACTCTGCACCACAACAGCACCACTCAGCACCACCACAGCATCACTCAGCGTCACCCCAGCATCACTCAGCACCACAACACCACCACTCAGCATCACCACATCATCACTCAGCGCTACCCCAGCATCACTCCGCACCACCACATTATCACTCAGCATCACCACAGTATCACTCAGCATCACCACAGTATCACTCAGCACCACCACATCACCACACAGCACCACCACAGCATCACTCAGCACCACCACAGCACCACTCAGTACCACCACAGCACCACTCAGTACCACCACAGCACCACTCAGCACCACCACATTATCACTCAGCACCACCATATTATCATTCAGCACCACCACAGCACCACTCAGCATCACCACAGCATCACTTAGCACCACTCAGCACCACCACAGCATCACTCAGCACCACCACAGCATCACTCAGCACCACCACAGCATCACTCAGCACCACCACAGCACCACTCAGCACCACCCCAGCATCACTCAGCGCCACCACAGCACCACTCAGCATCACCACATCATCATTCACCGCTACACCAGCATCACTCAGCACCACCACATTATCACTAAGCACCACCACATTATCACTCAGCACCAACACAGCACCACTCAGCATCACCAAAGTATCACTCAGCACTACCACAGCATCACTCAGCACCACCACAGCACCACTCAGCACCACCACATTATCACTCAGCACCACCACATTATCACTCAGCACCACCACAGCATCACTCAGGGCCACCACAGCATCACTCAGGGGCACCACAACATCACTATGCGCTACCACAGCATCACTGAACGCCACAGCATCACTCGTCGCCACCACAACGTCACTCCGCGCCCCCACAGCATCAATCTGTGCAACCATTCAACAACAACTGGTTCAAATATTTTCTCTCAATGTTTCAAGCTTTATTACAAATGTCACAAAAAGATGTTAATTTTTCACTTCTGTTCTTGGATTTTTGTCACAATAAAATACACTGAACATAATCTTCACAAAGGTTATTTACAAAAGTTTAAGCTATTGCCATTATAAATTACAATAACTTTTATTTAAGTATTAATTATAAAAAAAAATAAAAGCCATTGTTATTTGTAATATCAATACATCTAATTCACGTAAATACAACACTTATTGCATTACAAATGCTATAGGTGTCACATTTGCGAAAGTTATAACTATTGGCATTGTAAATGACAAAGCTATTAATTTAGCTATTTTCAAAACCAACACATAAACAAAAAATGTGTCATTTACAATCCCCATAGCTCAAACTTCCCTAATGCGAGACCTATTGCATTGCAAATGCTTGTTGATGGTCTGTTTGGGCGCAGGAACAGGTCCTAGCTCAAGTGGCCACCAATCCGGAGACCAAAGCAGGGTGGCCCCTCCAAACAACATGACTTCGGTTTTAGTCACGTTGCATTGGAGGAAGTTCTGGGCCATCCAACCTGCCACGGCTCTCATGCCATTTTGAAAGGATTGCATGACTGCAGGTGTAATAGTTTGGAAGGGAAATAACAGCTGAGTGTCGTCAGCATAGGAGATTGGGGAGAACCCGTAAGATCTTATAATTTCCGCTAAGGGGGCCACATATACGTTGAATAACGTGGGGCTCAGGCATGAGCCCTGTGGCACTCCCTTAGTGAGCTGCCTACAGATAGATTTGTGGGAGCCTAATTTGACACCCTGTTGTCTATCTGCAAGAAAGCTATCAAGCCACGCAAGGGCGGTCCCTTTTACCCCCACTCCTTTCAAGCGGTCGAGAAGGATTTTGTGCGACACCGTGTCGAAGGCAGCGGACAAATCCAATAGCACCAGAATCACTGAGCTCCCCTTGTCAAGTGACATTCTGATGTTATCTGTCACTGACAAGAGGGCTGATTCGGTGCTATGGTTGGGCCTAAAACCAGATTGTGAATGGTCTAGGCCGCCCGCTGCCTCGATGTAGTTGGAAAGGTGTGCGTTGACATGTTTCTCGGCCAACTTGCTGAGGTATGGTAGGAGGGAGATGGGCCGGAGGTTGGAATGCTTATTTTCTTGTGACCCACTATCACTGGGCATTATGGCTTTGGTTGTTAGGTGCCTATCATTTGTCCTTCTTTTAGCGCCGGGACACTCTTCTGAGTAGCCATACTCTTTTAACCCCTTTAGTGCTGCCGTCGGCCGTTGCGAGCACTACCTTCGTAGTGCTGCGCACGTCCAACGCGGACCCACACGTTTCTTAGAACATTCAGCACTGGCGCATGAAACGCGTTAAAATCCCCCCTCATTCATTTATCATGACACCTGCTGTAGCCATAGGGATCTAGATCTGCTCATAGTATTTCATGGTTATTATCGCTGTTACTGCCCTAGGATGGCCCTTGTGCCTTCCTGTCTTGCGGATGACTTTATATACTACAGATTTTTCAAATCTTTTGGAACGTAAAAGTGTGACCCAAAGGTCTTGCTATATTCACGTCTGCTGAGCAGTCCCGGTCCTCTCCCAAATTAAAGTGTAGAATGAATAAACACAAACTACGCACATTCAGTCATGGTGGTTCTGTGCTTCTTACTCGTCTTGAGTAACTGTCAATTCTGAAAGTACTTAGCACCTTCAAATGTGTTAACATTTTGTTAATCTTTGCAGTTTTCAATGATCTATTTATTCCTAAATGAGGCTTTCAAGCGCGTACCACATCAACTAAACTGCTTCAGACTTACTATAAAAATGGTTAATCCAACTGCGAGTTCTTGGATAACAGACGAAACACACATCTCTAAAGAAGCGCAAGTAATGAATGTCTTGTTCTGTTAAACCAGAACCATACATCACCTCAAAGCATATACTTGACAGGTTTAAATTTGCCAGAGACCCACAGCTTTTGTTGAGTGTTGGCAGAGGAAAATTGTTTAAGCAATGCTGGGCGTATACTATTGGTGTTATTATGTATAAAGGTTGGTACAGAAAATAACTATGGTAGGATTTGGCGGAATGATTTAATTGGGAATGTGGAAGTTTGAATACTTTGATAAGTGATCTTGATCCCATTCCTTGCTCTTTAGGTGGTTTTAGTTACAGTCCTGTGGAACTGCTTGAAGAGGACTATGCAACCCAGAACTATTTTTAGGTCGAGGCTACCGTCCCACTGCTAAGCAGGGGTGGGGGCGGGGGGGCGGAGCCGAAGATTTAATGACCAACAGTGTGGGACTTTATCCCGCCTCTCTCTTCCATTGGCTAGCTTCGTAAATGGAGGCTAGCCATTGGAAGAGAGGTGTGTCAATTTCTATTTTCCCCGCCTTGATGCGATCCGTGGGCGTTTGTCTCTTTTTTTATGTCCCGCCCCTTTTTTCGTCATGCCATTCACGTGCTGTTGCTCACGCGCTCCTCGCTTGCTGTCCCCCCCGACCCCCCGGATCGGCAGCAACTCGTCCTCCCCAGTCTTGCTCTGTGTCCCGGGATCGGCAGCCCTCCTCCCCTCCCTGTCCCGGGGTCGGTGGCTCTCCTCCCCCTCCACCAGTCTGGATCGGCCGCCCTCCCTCCCCCTTCAGTCTCTCCCTGTCCCGAGATCACCTCCTCCCTCCCTCCCTCCTCTGACAGTGCAGCTCTGCTCAGCACTCTGCACAGGACGGCATGCAGTGAAGCCGCACCGGGACCCGCCTGCAGCCTATAGGTGGCCGAGAAGCACCTTTACGGGGTCTTTCACAGCCCTCTGCGGGGCCCCGAGAACAGCCTCTCGCCTGTGGGGAAGTGACCTGCGGATCTGGGCTTGTTAAACAAATGTTCGTGACTGCGCAGAAGTCTCTTAAAGGCGGAAATATTCCATAAGTTGTTTGTGCAGGCAGGCCCCTCCTCCGCCCAAGAAAGAATTGAAAGTATGCCGACCAGACACGTCATGGGCATTGTGGGTAAAAGTAGGCCGCCCAGTTAGTTCTCTTTTTGTCTGGTAAAGCAGGTTTTGCGTGATTGTGTGATCTTTGGCAGGCAGCGTGGTGATGCTGTGAAGCTGCAGCAGGTCAGGGGGAAGCTGTGTCCGCGGTAGGAGCGAGGCATCGCCGCGGAGGAGGAATCAGGCCGGCTGCTGGGCACTGAGCAGTGAAAAACCCAGGAGCAGCAAGCCCCCAATCCCCCCCCCCCCCCACCTCCGGAGCCCAGTTCGTTTCATTCTGGTCTCATTTCTGTGCCTTTCCCCTTGCTCAGCGCTCGGTCTTTTTCTGCTCATCCTCCCTCTCTCAGTGTATTCAGTAGAGCTTAACTGGCCTGACTTGTTGCTGACATATTGATTTGCATGTTTAGCTAAAGCGTTGAAGATTCCCAGGTATTGAATGCTGTATGATGTCACATACGGGTCTCTGAGTTTGGCACAGGTATTTCCTGGATTTCTCTTCCGCTTCTCAGTGTAGACTGCAGGCTTGCTGTTCATCCTTCGGCCTGGTGAGGTTGGTGATTGCCTGGGAGAAAGCCCCGTAATATTAGTTTGCTGTCTTGTGTCTGTTCCAGAGTCTGCCCGTGTCTCCCTTTACAGCCTCAGGCTTGTGATAGCTGCTGCTGGGTTTGGTCACTAGATGTCTCTTCGCTACTGGTACATTTTGCAGGACAAGATTTCTGCTTCAGCGGGTCACATATTATCTCTTTTTGTCAGATTCAGATTCTTTGCTTCAGAACTTTCCCTGTTTGTTTTGTCAGTATGTATTCCTTTCATCTTTCTCTATCTTGGGGCCTCTTACTCTCTTCATCTCTCGCTTCCTCCCTGTGAGCCTCTCTTGCTGCATTTCTGTCTGTATGTGATTTTCTCTCCTCTGTATTATTCCCTGTGATCGATCGATCTGTCTGTCTGTGTCACAAAACAGGCATCAATGTGATATGGTCCTGTGTATCACCATAATCGGTCTCAGTGGCACCTCAAACGTCACCAGACCCCCCCTCCTCCCAATGTCAGTACAGAAACATATAGCTTAAGTTACTCATCATGTATTTTTTGTATTGCATGCTTACTTTGGTGCAATGAGCATGACACCATTGCATAATTTTCAATCATGTAAATGTTTATTTAAAGCAGTAAATAAAGTACAGGCTTTCATTCTTTAGTTGTGCTAATAGTATGAGAAAAGTATTTAATTCTGCAGTTACAAAACAGGGCTCCTCATAAAACATGTTAGGCTTAAAAAGCACATTCTGGCTATAGGAATCAGAGATGCTGATAGCAAGCCAGAGCTAACAGGGGGCCGGGGGCCCTGATTGCAGTTAGAACGTTTAGCTTTTGTGAATATAGCAGTGCGCACAGCACAAAGTGGATATGCTCAGACATTTTTGAAACTCCTTATGCAATGTAGAATGAACACTTGGCCCTGGTTCTATTTAGAATGTTCAGGGGTTGCTTTTACACAAAGGCTACAACACAAGGAGCAATGGCTAAGCTCAGTGTTTTAAGCTTTTTCTGTTATAGTCTGCTAACAATGGGCCCTGTGTGTAGTTTGAATGTTTAGGGTTTGTTTTACAATTCATGAACAGGTTTCTAATTGAACAGTGGGCAATGCTGATCCGCTGCAGAGGCTGCCTGTAGGAAAACACCTTTTATTGTATGTCACCCCTGTTTCTTCTGGACTGATGCCTTCTGGTTGTTTAGGTCGAGCCTGGGCGGCTCATGCGCTGCTCTGCAAGGCATGCTGTATTCAGGTAGGGACTTGAAGCTCCGCCCACTCTCCGCCCATATTTTTCATTGACTTGTCATTGTCCACGGTATACTGTGGCTGCTTATTGGTCAGTAGGCTTAGTATTCCCTCCTTAGTCCTGCCTTGTCTCATTTTGTAATATCCCATGGCGACACCCCCTGCTACATGTGTTTTTACTCAGTAAGCTCTAATCACAGCCTCCGATCACTATTTTCTCAAATAGCTTTGGACACGCTCTCTCCTAACACTTAAAAAAAATGTTTGCGAACGCATTTACAAAGCAATAGGTCTTTCATTTGCAAGAGTTTAAGCTATTGGCATTGTAAATGACAATGCCTTTTATTTATCTGTTTTCAAAACCAACACAAATACAAATTTTGTCATTTACAATGCCAATAGCTCTAACTTTTGCAAAGGCGAGACCGTTGCATTGAAAATGCTTGTTTTCTTTCTTTTTCCTAAGCATAGCGATAATGAGGATGCTTTGTGCATATGCAAAATGAAGCACAGTAGTTTTGACCCTACTGCTAACTGGATCAGTGATCATGCGATGGCTGGTTACTGAAAGATGGCTGTGTAACTCAGAATAACATTAGGATGTGTATTTCTTTTTTACTTTGATGTAGCCGAGAATGTTATGCATACATACTTATGCTAATTTTTTTGTATTAGTATGTGAAAAGTGATGCTGAAGTTAACAAACATTTTTTTTTTAAAAGACACAGATGATGGGCGGAATGCAGAGCAAATCAAATAGTCACCCCAGTCAAAAGATCTGGGTTAAATCCATCGTTCTTTTGCTCACCATGTCTCCCAGTTTAGACCCAGCCAAATGCAAATCAGTCTTGCCCCTGTGCCTCATGGGAACTGTGCAGCCCGAACTGCCTAGCCAGGTCTATGCCTGGCTGATATGGGGCAATGCCCGAAACCGGTCTCAGGTTGCTTGTTTCGTTAAGTCATAATTAAATTAGGGGCAGTCATATATAGCAGAAAAAACTCTGAACCGAGCCTTAAAAAGGGAAATCGCAAATGGAAGTACGATAGAAAATCTTGAAAAAGTGTAAAAAGCATTTCAATGAAGCCTACAATATAGATCAAATAAGGGTTTCAAGAAAATGGCTTTTATACAATACAATATATACGGTATAAACAGTGTAGAATGTTCTCTGTGATGAAATTAGTTTTCCACCTCCATCACTTGATCTTCCCAGCATGCAGACTAACAATACCACGCAGTAGGATGAATCCTCAAATGTGGCTTTCGAAAAAAGCGAATGGCGAACTGGATGTAAATCATCGTGTCTACAGCATATTATCTCCTGACCAATGAAACGGAGACAAGGAAGATAGCTGTGACGTAATAAAATCATAATATCCCAGCAACTAAATATCCAACAGAACAGCCTCTTTCACAACTTAAGTTTACACCAGGGAATAATAGAAAGTGAGGCTGCCAAGTCAAAAACACGTTTGTTTGTTGTCCATCTGTTCTACATGGCAATAGATCAGAGTGACTCATGTTGAGTGTTGGCATGTGCCAAGGCTGACAATCATGATAGCAAAAAGCTCAGAAAGCAAAAAGGCCACTGAGACAGGAGCCTATAGACAAGCACAGGAGTAGAGAGCACGATGGAGAGATTGTCTGCATGGCCAGCCGCACTTGAACCATGCCCAGCTCCTGAAGAAAAGCACATGGAAGCATCGTGGACTTAACTCTATTGGTAGATAAAAGACTGGATAACTATATGTTCTGTATGCCTGAGTGCCACTGGCACATGCTCGTTACCCTGGTCCCAACACTGGCAGGGGCTCGATAATGAGCTGAAACAATAACTGTACGCTTCATGAGCCGCCTCAGCAGCAATCCAAGCAGAATAGACATGAACCAGTAACTTGAACCCTCATCTCCCACAGGGCAGGGCTGATAATCACCCATAAGCAACCAGGATGGACAAGGATGCCAATGTACATTAAGACATTATTTCTACAAGGAAAATGCTCTTTTCTGGAGGCAAAACGTTGCTAGACTTCGCAGGTCAATTTTGAAACAGTCACCAAATGTTCTTTCGAATGTGCACAAAGCAAATCTTTAGAAAACTGGCGAGCACAGACTTTATTGTTATAGCAGAAAAACATGATCTGTACTTCCAATCATACATAGCTTAGTAATTAAGACCAATCTATCCCGCCAAAGGAAGGGAACGATTCTTACAACAGACCCAGAAGGTTATGGCATTAGGCTCAGTTTTTGCATGGAACTATTGAAACAAACAAACGGCTTTGTTATTGCGTAAAATTCTCTACTCGAGGGTACTGTTTTTTATTGGGATCATCATGGGCATGTTTCTTATCATTCTCATGATAAACAAAATAGCCTGTATTTTAAGTCCTATCAAGTATATGACTCCTGAGTTCTATTAGGGACAGGAGACAAGTGTAACGTTTGTATTTCTTGGACACCATAAACCTGTCTAAAGCACATTTCTATATAAGGTACAACAGGAAGTTTTAGGATATTTCGTGATTAAAAATCAAATATGCAACAAGACTAGAAAATGAATAAGAGGTGCATTTCCAAGAGTCACAAGTGAAACAGCATTTTTCTTCTAGCGTATTTTTAGGTTTTGCCTAGCCAATGCGTACGAAGTACACATACGCTAGCAAAATCTTATGTTTTGCTCTGTGGGGTCGGGTATCCGCCCCCTCCTCCCATTGGCTAGCTCCATAAATGGAGGCTAGCCATTGGGAGAAGGCTCTGTCCGTCAATCTCGGACCAGATTCGGGGGCGTTCCCGAGAATTTTTCCCTTTTGGCTACGTCACGCTACGTCAGCCGAAAGCCGATTCTCGGGAACGCCCCTGAATCTGGTCCGGCATTGCCGGCAACTGCCTTCTGTTACTAGATCCCTTGTTTTAATGGGAGTTGTGCTTGTCTTTTTTTAAAGACCTGGCAACTAGACAGCTACAACGAAAATCAGCCTCAGCCACAAACAAATATAATGTCAATTCTATCATTAAAAATGAGCCACAAAGAAAAAAATGAACCAGTGGCAGCAAGGATCGAACCAAGAAAGCCTCGAAGATTGGGCAGAAGCGTTGTTCTTTAACTCACAGCGATATAACAGCGACCACTGTAAAACTGATTTGTCCATGAGCATGGCGCTCAATTTAGCACATATAAATGATAAATTCCGCATTCTAGTTTTTTGTCAGAACTCTGTGGGCGTGACCAACCGCCCATTGATGTACAAGCATGTTTAATTGTTTCTAGAGATTTCCGAAAGCACCTAAGGCAGGAGCACGACAGAGAGCGCAGACACTGAAAAGGGACACTCTGCATTGTTTACGTGGTGGCCCTCTTAGAAAGACTGTTCTCTTTCACAACCTACGCTGTCCGGGAGGAAATACCGAATTGATTCAGTTGTATCTCGCTCATAATTTTAAAGGGAAGTTGCGAGGACCAAATTAGGTTGATTGAAGGGAAAATTTTAAATTCTAAGAACAAAAAGTAATGACATTTGAAAATGGTTCGTAGTGAAAATAATAAATCACGGCCCTTTTGATTGTTGCCTGAAGGAAACACGGTCATGTTATCGACAAAGAGTGGTGTCTTTCTGTTAATTCCATGTTGAAAACGTATTTTTTTTACAAAAACGTTTAATATAATACTTCGTGTTTTAATGTTTTTTTTAATTTATTTAACACATTTCTAGGTTTGTTTGGCGTTGGGCTTGTTTGGTAGACCACTTACTTGTTTTGGGCTTCTTTTCTCGGCGGATTGTGCGTGTTTTTTACTTCAGACGTAACAACTAGAGCCCCGGGAGGAGAAGGAGGGGGGTGGGAGCCGCCATCGCCACCGCGAGTCTGTGTTGAAAACAAAAGAAAATAATGTGACTGTCCCCAGCCTTCGGGCCTCGGAGGACGGTACCAAAAAAAGAGCATTTCCGTTTGTTTTTTTCTAATCTGTATCCCCCGGAGCGCGGGCGGCCACCGCGGCCATGGCTTTTGAGAGCCTGTTGTCCAGCCCCCCCAACCCCGCGCTAGACAAGCGCAGCCCCGGCTCTGAGCGCGATGCAGGGGAGGACGAAAGGTCGAGTAACATTCTTCTATCCGCTTTTAATGTGTGTGGGGACCGAGGGGGAGGGTAGAGGGAGATCCCCCATATTTATGACTGCAAACGCAACATTCACGTGAAAAAAAGATGAACGCCCGACCTTTTGTAATCCTGTAGTTTGAGGGTGGGGGTCTATAGGTATAAATGTGTGTATCAGTTTATACTGTAACAGTAAGATTGCATGCATGAAGGGTGCCACAAAAAACCCTCATCGGAAATCACTGGTCAAACGCAGACGTCCTTTCATTAATCCATTATCCCATGGCCTACTTAAGAAAGATCTCGCTGTACGGTGACAGTGTTGCTAAATGAGCACCGAATAGGAAAACGTTTGGAAATGAAGTTAATTCGGTGTAGTGAAATAATATTTCAATGGGCATATATGCGCCTGTAAGGTATGTTAATTAGACCTTACGTTACAACCCCTGCCCCTCAGTTCTGCTTATTTTTTATAATGGGGGTATTCAAATTATCTAACTACTTTCGTTGTTGACATCTTCACAGACCTTACGTTACAACCCCCGCCCCTCAGTTCTGCTTATTTTTATAATGGGGGTATTCAAATTATCTAACTACTTTCGTTGTTGACATCTTCACCCCACAAAGCAAAAACGTAAATAAAAAATATTATTCGTACATATTAACTGTAATGTATTTACATTTTTAAGTGGATCAAAAGTTAATTTCAAAACATCGTTTAGTTGTAACACATCTACACCTTCACATCAGTTATGTTTGTATTTATGTTTTAGAACTTCTGTGGTGTGAACCAAGCTAACAAGTGATTGAATGGTGTAAATAGCCCGGTACTCACATAAAACCCTCTTTAGTTTGATGGCCCGTGTGTGGGGGGGTTAGCAGTGTGTGGGGGGGGCTCTGTGTGGGTGTGTGTTGGGGGCTCTCTGTAGGTGTTTGTGGGTGTCATTTGCGAAAGATAAAGCTAGTGGCATTGCAAATGACAATGCCATTTATTTATGTCAAAAAAACATATATAAAAATAATGTCAAGAGCATTGCCAATAGCTCAAACTTTAACAAAGGCAAAACCATTGCATTGTAAATGCTTGTTTTCTGGTGATATGCAAAAATATACTTTGCAACCTTTAATGACAGACATATGATACCCCTGTTCAGTAAAAAAAAAACATGCACCCCTACAATGCAGTGACGTTTAAGGTGCAGGTCTATGGTCTCTTTTACAAAGGCCCTTTGATCTGGTGTCGCATGTCTCATCACCTCTGCATGCTTGTCCATGTTGGTCGCAAATCCTACTGAACATTTCTTCAGTTGCCTGTATCTTGATTCATGGGTCACAGTGAACATGCACAACATCTGATGTCAGCGGGGAAAAGGGACGACACTTAATGAACATATGGGCATGAAACAAAGCTGAAATAGAATTAGCTAAATATACGTTTCTTTGGGACCTCAAACCGCCTGCTTTTAACACTCGGAAGAACATGCTAGAAGGATAGCTCAAGGTCAGTGAGGGAGATTTCTTGGTTATATAGGTACTACAGCATACTTACTAGGGTGCGAGTATGGTGGAGAAGACCCCATCCGTGTTAAGGATGTGCTGGGGGCGTCATCAGGAAAATATGTTGGTTTATATGTACACTGGAAATGGTGTGATAATTGAAAAATGACAGCTGAGGCTCCACTTGACTGTATTGCAGTTAGGAAGTATTGTTTTTAATTTCGTATTAGTACTGTATAGAATGCATTTTATCTAGGTCTATGCCTGTACTGTAGTCATGTCATGACATACCAAATTTATAAAAGGGCCTAGAAACTGACCACAGCAATTGTACATGAAACATTGGATTTGCCCTTTTTATTATTACGTATCGCATAATTTGAGCTGTTTATTTTTAGTTATGTGTAAACGTTCTTTTATGGCCATAATGTGGCCGAATAAAGTTTTATTGAGTATTGCATTTATCGAATTGCTGACATAATACCAGCATATTGTTTTTCCTTTGTGTCAATGAAAAATAATAAGTTAAAAAAATGAACACGGCAAATCTTGTTATGCAAGAAGGTAGACAGTGACATTGTGTGTCAGTGATAAAGACGTTTTTTTTCCATGTAATATTCTCTGGACAGGTTTGACAAGAACTTGTTTGGGAATTGGTAGCCACAAGAGAAATTACATCTTTGGGCTTAGGGAGTGCCACAGCATTTTGAGTGAGATACAATTATGAGACTCGCTTGGAGTTGGTGAGAAATGGTTAGGGATCTAAAATGCTATTTTGATCTCACCATAAATGTAATGCTATGTTTAGAGCCAACCCGAACGTGTAGGTCCTTCTACTTTGGGTATGCAAAAGAAACAATTGATGGACAGAATGCTGGACAATGCAAACATACACCCCCAGTCACAAGGATCTGAGTTTAATCCATCATTCTTTTGCTCTCCACACCACCCAGTTTGGACCCAGCCATATGCAAATCAGTCTTGACCCTGCGCCGAATGGGAGCAGTCCTGCCCGAAATGCCAGGCCAGGCCCTCCCTGGACCAGAAACAAACATCCTGGGACCGGTTCCAGGGCATCACCCTTCATCAGCCAGGCTAGCTTGAATCCAGTGGTGTAGTGAGCATGAGACCCACATCTGGCATGCCCTTCTCACTTAGGGCGACATATGCAAAAGAAACAATTGATGGGACAGGTATGCCCAGACAAGTCTCATGCTCTCCATGCCACTGGAATCAAGCTATCCTGTCTGATGAGGGGTGAAACCCTGAAATCGGTCCTAGGATGCTTGGTTTCCGGTCCTGGGAGGACCTGGCCTGGCATTTCGGGCTGGACTGTTCCCATTGGTCGCAGGGTCAAGACTGATTTACATATGGCTGGGTTCAAACTGGAATGGCGTGGTGAGCAAAAAAAACGATGGATTTAGACCCAGATCTCTGTACTGGGGTGAACGTATGACATTGTTCTGCATTCTGTCCATCAACTGCTGTTTTTGCATTCGTCCCTCCTACTTGGGGGGGCAGCAGATATTTATCTCCACCGTATACAGGTCATAGTACGTCTGCCAAGTACACCAGATCTTTTTTTAATATCTTCATTTATGGTTTTCCAAAGATCAAGCAACAAAACAATGTTTACTTTTTTCATCAAAATATCAGCAACTCCGTACACCATGACCACAGACTATGGTCCTTCAGTATTATACAGATACACGCTTTTTTCGTTTCTCCTGTCCGACACATGGTCAACAACATTGCATCTGATATTAGCTTTCCCCATCTCTTTCCCTCATCTTCTTTTGGCTTCAGTTTCTACTTTAAGCTGTTCTTGAACCCTGTAGCTCCCGACCATAGCAGCCATCCTGCCACTCTTGTCAGTAGCCCTGTTATTACCCATATTCCTGTTGGGGACCAACGGCTCTGTCTTGTGAATCATCTATTGGAGAATTGATCATACTACATATCATTTCTGCACATTCTGTCACATCTCCTGCAGCATTAATTAGTTCCAATTTGTATTTCCTTCGCCATTTCCTAATATCTTTTTCCCAGGTCCTCCAAGTGGGCTTCTTATTTGAGCCCCAATGTATCGCTCATCAGTATTTATCAATTATAAGCCCAATGGTGCACACGTATTTTATATCTTCCTGTTTGGGGTTTTCGGCACAGTAACCAATAGCAGTGCCCCATTGTTGCCTTTAAATTAATGCCTTTCAGAGCGGATTTTTGATACAACCTCACTCCAATATTTTGATATTTTCTCAAAAGACCAGGTCATGTGTATGAATGTGGTATTTTCGCCTGCACATTTTGGGCAAGTGGGAGCTCTATTAGGTAAAATATTCTGTAAGAATACCTTTTCTTTAAAAATTTCTAGGGGTTCCTCTTCCCTCTTATAAATTTCTCTTATACCCTCTTATCAATTTTTCTTATACCAAATTCTGTATAACACAATCTGCCATTTTTTTACCCTCTTGGCACTCCTCTTACACAACCCTGGCAAGGCTCAGCGGTATAAACTGAATTAAAAAATACACGTTCACGGTGTACTCGCGAGTCTGTTCACTAAACAGAGATCCCAGATACACAGTGCATTTATATGCTTTTCATGTCCTGCGAGTCACTATGGAGGTGTGCAAGCGCCAGGAAAATGCTTTTAGGTGTATATTCAGGCAACTAGAACCCATTAACTGCATGTGACTTTAGCTAGGAGGCGGCAATAGTAGCATGTGCCTTACTGGCACGGGCACTTTTTTTTTTTTTTTTTTTTAAGTACGGTTAATCAAAAAAATCAACGTGTTTTGAGTGTCCTCGCTATTCAAATGTCATGGGCTGGCCAGGCCACCCGAAAGAAGAGTTAGAAAGCCAAGAAAATGACAACTGCACAGAGTTAATTTTTAAAGACCCAGAATAGGAATTTAAAGACTAAAAAAGGTGCGATGGGCAACAAACACGAGATACGAATTTCAAGGCAGAGAATAAACCTAATTTAGACGAACAAAAACACCAACTCTCTGGAATCTATTATTTGCGTCTACATTTACATTTTAAATCCCACTTTACTCGTCCTGGAAACATTTTCCGTTGCCCTTCATGTTGCCATGGTACTAGCTCTCCCTGCCTAGAGCAATGACCTTCGGGAAAGACTACCTGGCGTCAGCCTCGTGCGCTCGGTCCCCTGCGAGCCAGATAATTGTAGGCTTGTTCACGTCCTCAATGGTTCTGGTAACACTACAAGAGGAGCAGTTCATTTAGATGGGTCGAGCAGCTTCCAATTCAAACTTTTATGACATTAGAACCCAGAAGATGCAAGGTAATCTTACATCTGTAAGGGAGAAAGGAGATAAAAATGTAATCGAGAGGACAGCTTGCAAGGATGCTGGTTGCTTTCCAGGTAAAACGTGAATGAATTCTGTAATACAAGGGGCAGCCGCAACATGCTATCTTGACATGAAGCTTTTAATGTTTAACTAGTTTTATTACATAACGTTTTATCATGGATTCATTTGTAATGTATTATTCATTCCAAATATGTTACCTCTGTTGCTCTCTTTTAATACAGTTCAGGGATTAGTGGAAGTGCCGGAGCTGCTATTTACTATGCTCTTTTTTGATGAAAACAGGATTTTAAAGTTTATAAAGCAAAATAATTTATGGAAGGAGACTTTTCTTTGCCCACCATCAATCGCCATTACTTCTAGTGCTACTCTTTCTTACTCCAGTGGTTAGTTAAGAACTCCTAAGATTCCCTGGTGCATCTAGCTTTTTTTTCTTTTAATTTTGAATCTTGTCTGGACTGTTAAAACGATAATCAGAATGCAGAGAAAGATAAACTGGACTGGATGTGCCACTCTGCACATACCTGGGCATGGTGCAAATAGAAAACAAGTACTAGCAAAAAAGTACTGGCAAAGCCAATAGTTCTGGCCTTGACAAGCCAGCACTGTTCAATGTATTTTTGCAAACAGAAGTAATGGACTATAAGTCTAAAAGGAATAGAATTGCTACTACCTGAAGGTGACGCATATTTAAAAAAAAAAAAAATCAAAACATGACTGGTAGCAAAAATACGTTTGAAAAAACCATGAAAGCAGAAATAAGAGCAAAGATTAGCCAACCAGCACGGGCATGGGAGTGGACCACTTTTTAAGCAGATGTGCACAAGCAAAAAGCTGTAACTCGCAGTGGATATAGTAGATAGCTGAAGTAGGCTGTCCCATTCTATGGGTTATGGTGGGTTGAAGTCAAACGTCAATTACACGTGAACAAAACAATAAATGAAGAGAGCTGACCAAATGTACACATAAGCAATAAAAAAACACACAAAAAAACGAGGTTGGAAGACCTGCTATCTATTTGTTGCACTCTGGTCACAGGTCTTAATCCTCATAAAACAGCCCAAAATATATGTGGGTGCTACAGAGCTTAGTGTGTCAAATCAGTGGTCTTCAAATGTTTAAATGAAATATATTACCTACAGGTAGTCGCCAGTAGGTACTTATAGTTAGGACTTAGTTGAGCTCGTCATGTAACGCGTTTTTAAAAAAAACGCAGCGCGCAGCGGGAAAACCGCTAGCGCGCATGCGGTTAAGAAGAAAGCCCGGCCGGCAATGTTTGACTCTTTCCGCCTTTGGCGAAAGGAAGCCAAACAGCGAGAAATTAAGCAAGCGAAAAGAGATAGGAAAGATAAGAATATGTCAATACTACAAGCTGCTAGGCAGTTTAAAGCAGACGAGGAAGATCGAGTGAGTGGAGTTTCAGATAGACAGCATTGCATGGCCATAGATAAATGTTATCCGGCCTTGCCGTCTTCTCCTCTGAAAGTGATGGAAGACCTTGAAAAAGATCCTTTGATGTTTCATTTACTGAGGTTGCCACCTCCTTATGTACAGGGTGCTACTGCGCCTCTATTACCCCCGGTTGTTCCACCCTTTGTTGTTCAACCTCCTGCTGTTGTTCAGCCACCCGGTGCTCCACAAATGGTTTTACCTCCTACTGCGCAACCAACTCTAGGGTCGCAAGCTTTGCTTCCAGCTTTGCCTCAAACTCCTTTGCCTTCTGCATCTCCGACTACTACTGTTCCTGTTCCTCCTTTGTCTCAAGATTTTAACTTTCCTGTTTTTACGCCTACTTCTTCTCCTTCTGCACGAAAACGAATGACGGAAACTGTTGTCAATTTGCTGTCTCCATTGTTTGGGCCACTGAGTATGACCCCTGTGTCGGAACGTAAGCAGAGTCGTAGTCAGTTTCCTAGTTCCGAAGAGCGAGCAGTGTTGGATTTATTGGCTCGTAGATGGATTTTGAATGCTTCCAGGTATAATTTGCCAGCAGTTATGGATGTTTTCTTTCAGTGGGAGCCGCCTAAGCAAAGGTATGTTTTTAATGTAATGTGTACCTTTTTGAGGTAGGAATGGGAAGATAATGAGTTGGGTCCGATTCCGCAGGAAATGCTTGATGTTCAGTCAGAGTTTGCTAAAGGGACGATAGTGGAATCTGATGTTACAGATGCTGTAGAGACAATACTTGCCTTCAGGTCTAGGTTACCGCCTCAGCCATTGTATGAACCGGATCCTTCTGTTAGGAGGAAAGTGAAGCAGTATCCTATGAGAGAGGTTCCCCCTGTATGGAGAGAGGCAGTTCTGGCTGACGCCGCGCTTCACATTGATGCCGTACCGGCACATTTTCAGCGAGTATGGGTACATGTTCCTTGGAAGCGAGCAGAGGTCTTAGCTCTTAAGCAGACCTTACCTGATCCTCGTAAGAATCCTGCTGGTTATTACAAGGAGTTGTCTCAGACAGTTGAAGCATGTATTATGAATTTAGCTGACATAGATATGTTGATGGGTAATGTAGTTCAGCAACCTTTGTGGGCGAAGATTCGTCATGAGAATCATGCGCAAGAATTAGGCGATACGTGGGCTAATATTGTTACTGCAGATGGTCGACAGGTAGGAGGTGCCAAACCTGAGCCTTTAGTTGCAGAATTACCTGGTAGAATTATTAACCTAATGAAAACTATGATGTCTGCTTTGCGAGTGAATTGGGATAAGTTAGCAGCATGCAAGCAAAAGAAAGACGAAAGTGTGTCCGATTTCTTCACCAGGTTTGAAGAGACGATTATCGATCATAGTGGTCAGGACATGAGTACGGAAGGTGGTCAAAGATTGTTCGTGGACAAATTTGTCTTTAATTTGCTTCCCGAGCTTTCCAATAAGTTAAAAGACTCTGAGAGTTCATGGGCTGTTTCTTCGTCGGCCCTGATACTGGCTACTGCCCAATATTATGAGAATAGGGATAAAGATGAGAAGGATAAAGCAGAGAAGAAAACTAAAGATTTAAAGACGAAAGTTCTTTTGCAGCAAGCTTATCCGCCTTGTCAGAATCAGCCTCAGTTTCAGCAACATCCCCAGTTTCAGAGATTACTACAGAAGCCTGAGCCTTATGCTCAGCGATTCTTTCCTGGTCCCAATAAGTGTGCTTATTGTAGAGAGGAAGGTCATTACAAGAATAATTGCCCAGCTTTGTTACAGCGTGCGAATGGCGTATCTGGTCAGAGAGGTCGTGGTGGTTTCCAGCAAGCTCCTAGAGGTAGGGGACGTGGTGTGTTACCCCAGAATGAGCGTTCCTCTTCCCTACAGAATTCTGCGAATTATTTTGACAGACAGAATGTTCCAAGTGGTCAGTCTGCACAGTACTATGTTGATGATTATTATGTCGAGAGTGAGAGTGCTAGTTATAATGATAGTTAGGACAGCCATGGGCAAAGAGAGGGAGTAGCGTCAGTTCCAGTAGATCAGAGTGGACCTTATGTTGAAGTGATTACATCAGGTGTGGTACAACCTTTTCTTTTGGATACTGGTGCGACGAAGAGTTCTATTATGCACTCTAAACTTCCTGGCGCACCTTTGTCTGGCTTGACCAATGTTTCCGTAGGATTTTCAGGCGCCCCAGTTTGTAACCCGATTTCTAATCCTTTGCCCCTTTCTATTGGCCCTTGTAAATTGGAAACTCCTCTTATTCTAACGACTGGTTGTAATGAGAATTTGTTGGGATTGGACTTGCTGAAAAGATTGTATGCGACACTACATTTGCTCTCTTTCGGGAGTACAACTTACCTTAGGTAAGAAAGTGATTTCTCCGATGTATTTGTCTAAAGATTGTCTTCCACTGGAATTGCATTCTCTTCCTGATACACTTTGGGCTACGGGTCCGAATGATGTTGGTCTTTTGCAGATTCCGCCCTATGTCGTTACCCTCAAATCGAATGCTAGGCTACCTCGTATCCCACAGTATAAAATATCGAGTGATTGCGAGAGAGCTCTATTAGCGATTATCTATGATTTGGTTGAGAAGGGTGTAGTTGAAGAAACGAGAGGTAATGTGTGCAACAGTCCTGTTTTGCCTGTCCTTAAGCGTACTGATGCTTCTAAGCCACCTGTGTATCAGTTTGTGATCGACCTTCGAGAGGTAAACAAGATTGTTGTGCTACAGTTTCCTGTTGTCCCCGATATCACTGCTTTGTTGACTCTGATTCCTGCTTCGGCAGCCTGGTTTTCTGTGATCGACCTAAAGAATGCTTTCTTTAGTATTCCGATTGCTGAGGAGAGTAGGGATATTTTTGGCTTCTCTTTAGGAGGACGAAGCTTCCGGTTTAAGAGAGCTCCCCAAGGTTATTGTGAAAGTCCCTCCATCTATAGTCAGGCGTTGAAAACTCAGCTTGATAGTTTTGCGTTGCCTACTGGTGCTACTCTTATCCAGTACGTTGATGATCTGTTGGTTGCCGCTGATGACGAAGAGATTTGTAAAAAGGCTACTCTTTCTTTGTTGCGACATTTGTCTGACCTTCACCATAAAGTGTCACCTTCGAAGCTACAGTATTGCCGACAAGAAGTAACCTACTTAGGTCATCTCTTGTCGAAGGAGGGAAGAAGGTTGACCCCAGAACGAATTCAAACGATTGCGCAAATGACTGTACCATACACACAGAGAGAAGTACGTGCTTTTCTAGGTATCACCTCGTATTGTAGACAGTGGATCCCTAATTTTTCCTTGCTAGCGAAACCTCTGTTGGCACTGACTCTTAAAGATACTCCGTATCCTCTCCCTTGGTCTGATGAGTGTCAGAAAAGTTTTTCTGAATTACGCGATGCATTGTGTTCGGCTCCTGTGTTGGGTACTCCAGACTATAGCAAGCCTTTCACGTTGTACGTGCACGAGAGAGAAGGTTGTGCGTTGTCAGTGTTGACACAACCATTCGGGGACAAGCAACGTCCATGTGCGTATTTTTCAGCTACGTTAGACCCAGTTGCTAAAGCGTTGCCGAGTTGTTTGAGAGCTACAGCGGCAGCGGCTGTTTCTATCCGACAGTCTGCTGGTTTGGTATTGGATAATACGTTGATTGTGATGGTCCCACATGCAGTGGATACTTTATTAAACAGGACTAAGGCACAGCACCTTACTAGTGCACGTCTTTCAGGTTATGAGTTGACACTGTTAGCTAGTCATGTTCACATTAGAAGATGTAATGTGTTGAATCCAGCTACGTTGTTGCCGATCTCTACAGAGACGGATGCTCAAGAACAGCATGATTGCTTCCTTCGGACAGAGGAAGAAACGAAGGCTAGGATTGATCTTAAAGATACTCCTCTTGAGAATGTTGATGGTACCTTATGGGTAGATGGTTCGTGTTTCAAGCTTCCGAATGGTGAAACGACTGCAGCATATGCCGTCACAACTTTACATACAGTTGTTGAGACAGCACGCATAGCTCAGAATTCTGCGCGAGCAGCAGAGTTGATTGCATTGACACGAGCGTGTGTGTTGTCAGAAGGAAAGCGAGTGAATGTTTATACCGATAGCCAGTATGCGTTTGGTGTTGCCCATAGTTTTGGACGTTTGTGGAGAGAGAGAGGATTCCTGACTTCCCATGGCACAAAGATTCAGCATGGGCAGTTAGTGAATGAACTTCTGGAATCTCTTACTCTCCCAAAGCAGATTGCAATTGTGAAGTGTAGTGCGCATAAGAAAGTTGGGGACGATGTAGGTCGAGGGAATGAGTTTGCGGATGAAGTTGCGAAAGAAACGGCGAGGGACATGATAAGCCGTATGTATGTGGCAGGTCCTGCAAGATGGGTTGTGGAAAGAGGAATGTGTGAAGACACAATAGAAAGTGTGAAGTCAATTCAGGCTGAAGCTACAGAGAAAGAAGTGAGTACGTGGAGAGAAAGTACGGGTATGTTGGATTCGACAGGTTGTTGGGTTGAGTTGTCAGAACACCAGCGACGGTTGTTGCCTGATGCGTATGCGCTCCCAGTGGTTACAATGGCTCATGGAATGGCTCATATCAGTGTAAAAGGGATATGCAAGTTGTTGGCTCCAGTTTGGCAGAATGCAGGAATTCCGATATGTGCTGAGAACGTGGTGAAGCATTGCATGATTTGTTTGAAGTATAATCCTGGCAAGGGAACTCAACTCCAGCTGGTCATTTTGCTCCTCCGACGTATCCGTTTGAAGTGATACAGTTGGATTACATTCACATGGAGAGATGTAATAATTTGAAGTATGTCCTTGTGTTTGTTTGTGCCTTTTCCAGATGGATAGAGGCTTACCCCCTAAAGGATAATACTGCCTTGTTTACAGCCAAGGTTTTGCTCAAAGAGTATTTCCCTAGGTATGGTTTGCCGAGAATTGTATGGTCGGACAATGGGAGTGAATTTGTGGGTCAAGTCATGAAGAAAGTGTGTGCTGGAATAGGGATAAGACAGAAGTTCCATGCTGCGAATCACCCCCAGTCAGCTGGACTTGTTGAATGTTATAACGGCACACTAAAGCTGAAACTAGCGAAGATTCAAGCGAGCACTGGTCTTACATGGCCAGATGCCTTGCCGTTGGCTCTTTTGTCAACAAGGACGACTGTGCATTCTCGTGTGGGACTTGGCCCATACGAAATAGTGTTTGGTCGTCCAGCGAATGTTTGCGGTGTGCCTCGTCCAAAAGAATACAGCAGTATTGAGTACCCTATGTTGGTGGATAACTTACATGACTTGACTGCTAAATTACGTGTTCTCCACCAACAGGTCTATGACAGTTTGCCGACAGCTACTACAGATCCAGGTCACGTTATCCAGCCTGGCGACTCAGTACTCATCAAGAACTTTCAGCGAGCGAAAAATTTGGAGCCGAGATGGACTGGTCCTTATTTGGTTTTGCTAGTAACTCGGACTGCTGTTAGAGTAGCTGGTAAAAAGAACTGGGTGCATGCCACCCATATTAAGAAAGTTCCGTTGCCCTTACCGTATGACAAGGGGGTGAGGGATGGAATAGCTGACACGGAATGCGAAAGGGTTCCCAGATTCGTGCCTTTTAGTGATGCACATTTGAAATGGACTCAGTCAGAACGCGAGGATGATGATGTTCTGCAAGCTGCTGTGCCTCCGTCCTTGAGAATAGACACGATGAATCCGGAACTCCTCTTCAAAGATCAGACTGTGCCGGGTAAAGAACGCTACGGTTTGAGGCCAAGAAAGCCTATTGCTATGGACAAATAAAGATTGGAATTTTTTATGTAGTGAATTACACCTTGTCAGATCAAGAGACTATTTTGCCTTTTTTTCTTTTTCGAGTCACCATCCGGACTCAGCTGCAGGGTCACGGTATAAGTTCTTAAGGGGCGAGCCGCGTATTGACACAAGGTCTGCGGTTCAGGGTCGTTAGTGCGATCTTGGCGCACACTTGAGTGAAGAAGGAAAATTGCTGTGAGCAGCACGTTAGAGGATGGAGTCTTTGGAGTCCGACAAGGGTGTTAAAAGAGTTGATTTCAGAATACAAATATGTATATTGATCCGTAGCAAATGTTTTTTGATAATGTGTTTTCTAATGCTTCTGAATATTACGATAGCTTGTGTGGGTTGGGTTTTCTGTGCCACACAACAGACGCTTGCATCTACCTCCCAACCTACTCTTTCTTTTCCTACTGTTTCCCCACATGAGTTTCATACGTTGCCTGAACATGAACAGACACGAAGATCAGAATCTGTGAACAATTCGTTTATACAGATGTTACATCAGCATCAGCTAGTTGTAAATACCACAAATTGTTGGGTGTGTGGTCTTATGCCGCATACGACTGATAGGGGAATGCCATATTTGGTTTTGCCTTTTTCGCCTAATGGGTCAGTATGGGCACTCCAGTCAATGTTTATCTATGCGAATGAAGCATCTCCTGTACATTCCGTCAAAGATAATGCGAATAATAATGCTTTAATACGGGGAATAGTAGATATGGTCAGAGATATTGATGCATATAATGCTATCACTAAAGATGAGGTACGAGCATATGTTGGTTGGAACAAGACGATATATAGCATTAGTCTGACAGAAAAAGAGAGACAGAAAAGGTCTCCTCCTATTTGGATCGTACCCCACCGAGGTCATCTTTGTCTGCAAGGCAATGGTCAGAATCCGAGAGCTCAGTTTGGTAAGAGTGTGTGCGTTCACACCTATGTCTATACGCCCCAGAAATCTCCACCGTTCGTGCCAGCCAAAGGCACGTATTTTGTTTGTCATGATCGAGCATATACATGGTTGCCTTCTGATTTTTCAGGCACATGTTATGTGGCGTTTTTGCTTCCCCCTACGTACACAGCTGCTTTCAACTACCATAAGACAAGATATGGTCGAGGTGTTATTGATGTGGAAGACACTGCTGCACAAGAAGTTGGAGACTTCTTTAAGGGTTTCTTGCCCTTTTGGGGTCCTATGGCTAATAGTAGGACTATTCGTCAGCTTACGAGAGTGGTTGAGGCCACTATCAATGAGACTGCAGGTGCTCTAAGCAATATTACAGCTGAGCTTCAAGCGGATCGCCTTATGACATTACAGAACCGCTTTGCTTTAGATATTATACTCGCAGATAGAGGTGGAGTATGTAAATTGATCGGGTCTAGTTGCTGCGTTTTCATACCAGATAACGCCCCGACAGTGTACCAAGCCATCGAAGCCATCTTGAGGTTACATAAGTCCACTGAGTCTATACATGTAGACGAAGGGAACTGGTCGTTGATGGGATGGTTTTGGGAACTGCTGTCCCAATGGGGATGGAAGATTCTGATGTTCCTTGGTATGGCTTTAGCAATCCTTTTCTCGTGTTGCTTATGCATCCAGTGTGGTCCTGCCATTTGTGGCCTTTGTGCTACGATCTGTGTGAGAAGACCAATCCCGAGAGAAGTGAAGGATAATAAGATGATGTTACAGCAACACCTTGATGACCTGATGAGAATTGATATAGACCTGGATTCAGATTGACATGGGTTTAGGTCATTGCCTACGTAATGGCAAAAGGAGAGTCTGAGGATCCGTGGTTTTCGGGACCGGACTCCATTTTGTTTGCGTCGTCTGAAGACGCCATTTTAGGTTGCCCTCACGTAGGCTTAGGTGGTAAACGAACAAACAAAGTTGCATGGGCCTCGTTGTTCATGTACGCATTTAAACAGGCCCTTTTCGATTTGCGAGTGAGCTGCAAAGATGCTGACCCCGTCACCTGAAACTGACCTTTTATGAAGCCAGTTTTCTCTAGCTGATCGTTGTTCAAGTTCCCAATCAATGCTCAGGATATCGTTAGTTTTTAGTGTTCTTGCACATATCTTATCCTACTCAACATCTGAATTGTTTCTTTCCTTTACGACTTTTCATTACATGGATAGTGCTTTCAATTATGGGTTTGTCCGGGTTGTGGTAATCGAATTTGGGACATTCCTAATAATTAACTTGTGGGTTGTTACATTCCAAAAAGCTCACTTTACATTGTAATAATGTATGTAAAATGTATTCTATTGGTCAGAATTTGCCGCAGTGGGTGTGCATTTGTAAGTGGTCGCAATTGCCAATATAAGGTAATGTCTCGCTCTATGAAAATTGAGCAGTTTCCTGAGTCGTACACCGTGTTGTATTGCTTGGTTTACTGTTACTAGCTGCAGCTAATAAATTGATCTCTGACGCCAACCAGAAGTATTCCGTGTCTCTGTAGTCTAAGACAGGTGGAACCCGAAGACTTCGGGTGTGTCCCTGGCACTGCTGGGTTCTAAGAAAACCCGGTTCTTCAATTGTTAATGAAATGATATGCATAAAATTACTGGTAAAAGAAAATCATTTGTATATTGTTGAAAATCAATAAAGAATATATATATATATATATTTAAAGACAATAAAGGGGTGGCATGCACAATCCTTGTGAAGACAAAGTCTGAACGGCCTTTAAAACCAATTATTGAAGTGGTGCCCCATCAAAAAAGAGGCAGATGGCAAAATATATTCCACCCCCACTGCCTTACATAAGTTAAGGCGCCAAGCAAAACATGGTCTTGCAGGACTGTGCTGGCTAGAAGGAATGAGAGTGGTTAATGTTTAGATGAACAAGTAAGACCCTAGCCAGAACCAACTGCTCAAAAGCAACGGAAAAGAAATCAAATCTTTCTTGGCCACCAAGCCTCCTCTATGGGGCCCTGAAGGCATGTAATGTGGTTTTTGAAAGTGAGGATAATCTGATAAACTATAGGATAAAATAAAGCCTAAATGAAACAGACCACCAACTTGCTAACTCAACCTCCACACATGGTAATCAAGAGTCTTACATTACTGCCATGGGTAAAATGACTAATGCAATGTTGTTCCTCAGAACTAACGCTATAGACAGTCTGAGACTATGAAGGTCCTCTACATCAACCTCTACTGTGACCAATTTAATAGACTTAACAGCACCCCAAACTCCTTAGAGGAAATGGGTTACACTGACTGACCAGGTCGTATCCGCCCTACATCAGATTGTGGACAGTGTCCAGAAATCTCATACACCGTTGCCTAAAAACAGTCAGGCATATGGAGCGCTCTTGTGACTCCAGAAAGACTGGAGTTTTACATTTTGAGTGTCACATATCGGTGCCTTACTCACAAAATCTGAATTCGCACTGCAGTATGGCCCTGTTCCATAAGCATTCCTTGAAAACGGACAGAACTGGACACAAGACTTTAAGTTCTGAGAAATGGTGAATGGCGAGAAGAGAGAGATGAGGAGGGTAATTCTTAGGAACTACCACAACATTTTTAAGAGTCAATGCGAGCAAGAATCCCTTTCACCCCTCCAATTTAAAATACTAGTCAGGAAAGCTCCAGTGTTGTTTGTCTTCAGCTGCAAGTAGGCAAAGGTGTTCTTGCCTTGCCAAATCTCAAGTACTACCAGGAGGGGGTAATCTTCTGACAGAAACAAGACCAAGTATTGCGTACAATGCCTGTAGTAGATGGCATCCTAACAGGGACCTCTACTACAACTTCAAATTGCAGAATAGTCTCGCTGTGTTTCATGAAGCCTCAATTGTGGCCTTTTACACATGTGTTCCTACACTTGTTGAATTATGTCACCAATGCCTTGTGGGAAGTGTCAGTGAAGTCCACACCCTTTTAAGGACCGTTTGCAGCAGGTGATCTTGGTTAAATGCCTCCAGTACGATGAAAGCCTCCGGAGTGTTGGCTTTCAAATGATAAGTTTCATCCAGAATCGAGATGAGGATGCTGATTGCCTCTGGGGTTCCTGCTATTTACTATGCTTGAAAGACCTTAATGATTTTACTATTTCAATAACCTACCAAGACCTCAACTTCATGAAAGGGTACTCTGATGTTGTGCTCCTCGGCCCTTCATCTGTGAGCCCATATTCTATGTGCAGGAGACACATCTCTGCAGCGAGGACCCTGTTACCACAGTGGCGTCCCAGTGGCTCAAACCCAACATTAATTCAACTTTTCACCTATAACTTTGAAGATAGCTAAAGCTCAGAGTCATTCTCCACTGCTTTCAACAGGGCCAACAGCATGATTTTGAACTGTTTAAATTACCTATGGATTTTCTCCTACGGCCTGAAGAGAATGTGTGAATGCTTGAAATGATCACAACTGCTAATATAGATGCACTAATTGCGCCACAATCGAAGAGCCGCCATGCTAGTACCCTAACATACCCAACACCAGATAATTTGTGAGACATGTCATGTCCTGCAAATCACATGCCCGTGTAATTTACGCTATATAGGCATGACCACCAGGAAAGTGCGAGTGAGGATGCAAGCACATAAAAGCACGTTTCGTTGCAGAAAAGATGTCTCAAGATTAACTAAACATTTTTTACAACACAACCACAGTGAAACAGATTTTATGTGGGTTGTTCTTGAGAAACCGTTTATTCCATCACATATAAGTGATATATCAAAATTCCTATTTTATAAGGAACAGAAATGGGTCTTCAAATTACGCACTGACAGGATTGGGCTCAACGATGATATTCCGTGGTTCAATTTACAATGATCATGACCACCCTGTCAGTAAGATGTGATTCCACTCCATGTTGTTCTTAACAGTTGGAGTTATTTTATCACTATAACGTGTTTGCAGCATTGATACCTATAACACTACCATACTAAGTGTCTTTATAACTTTCAGAAGATGCAAGAGACGATAGTTGTTGAGTGCATATAGCTGAGCTTATTTTCTGCTTAACTACAGCTGTTATTTGAGGGACATTACTCTGTAGTTTGTTCCTATTTCATAAGATCTGGGGTTTGTACCATTCTTGATACTGTGGTTGGTTAGAACTACTTCTTCCTGGGTTGGTGACATCACCCTGTAGTCTGTCCAAAATCCCGTGAGAGTACGCGAGTTAAGCTGGGGTTGCTTTAGAACTACTCCTTCCTGTTTTGGTGACATCATCCTGTAGTCCGTTTGAAATCTCGCGAGAGCACGCGAATAAAGATGTTATCGGTAAACACTGTTTGCTTTAACAACTATATCCCGGTATACGCAATCTGTTTTTCGTGACCTGGTACTCAAAACCCTTCCTGTAGAGCTTAGGAAATGTTTCCCCCTTTTTTGTTTGCTATTTCCAACACAATGTTTAAATACAACCAGGCTGTGGTTGGTTAAAACTACTCCTTCCTGGTCTGGTGACATCATTTTGTAGTCCGTCAAAATCTCGCGAGAGTACGAGAGTTAAGCTGGGGTTGCTTTGAACTATTCCTTCCTGGTTTGGTGACATCATCCTGTAGAGCTTACGAAATGTTTCCCTTTTCTGTTTGCTATTTCCAACACTATGTTTAAATACAATCAGGCTGCGGTTGGTTAAAACTACTCCTTCCTGGTCTGGTGACATCATTCTGTAGTCCATCAAAATCTCGCGAGAGTACGCGAGTTAAGCTGGGCTCAACGTATGAAATAGAGGCTCTTTCGAGCAGCCCAATGCCTCCCCCTGACTCAGTCATCGTTTGGGACAACGACGGACAGGTAGGCTCTAGAATCAGTCGGGCTGTTTTTTGGCACTTGTTTTATGAGGACTTGGTTAACAATAAATAGTGATAAACAAGTCAACTACCTCATGGTTGTCTCTTTAAAAGTTTGGCCCCTTTTATCTGTCAGCCTTGAATAGGGGACAAAAGGTATTTTTGCTGTATTGGCAATCATTTTTTGAGTTTATTTAAACTACATATGCTAAAATATTTTTTGTAAAGTCTAGCTAGAGAGTTGTAAGTGGGTGCGAGGACTCTCTTGGGTGATAAGTTTATACCAGGAAGTCAGGCTCTATGTGCAAGACACATTGGTGCACCCCAAGCATTATTAAAAGACAGAGCAGGGTAAAAAGGGCTCGCTCTATCTATACTAAGTGTAGGGGTTGTCTTGTCCTTACAGAGCGGGGTCTCACATTTACCTGAGCCAAGTCCAGGAAGAGGTGAGGTCCTTTCCCCGGGCACACTGGGTGAGTACTTGAAAATCTTGAACACTAATGAATAGATTACTGTTTTTAACAGACCTTTGAACCTAATAAGGGTCCACATATGTTTTTGTTGTTATAGATCACACCAGGTGCCAAGGAGGAATTGAAACAGATGTAGGAGAAATATATCCTTTACTGTTATTAATTCACTTGTGTGTTTTTTATTATAATTTTTTCACACGTTTCTCACTAATTTGGCAGTAGCATTCTTTGAGAACAGAGACCCTGACGAAAGCCTTGGGTTTCCTCCCATAATAGGCTGAAACATGTTGGTCCTCTCGCAGCTATTTGTTTAAACTGTGTTTATGTTGTTGCACTGTTCTTGTTTTTAACAAGGAAGGGGCTTATGCCCAATAAAGTAATTTGTGTTAAAGCTCCCTATCCTGTTTTAACCATCACATTCATCTTCATTATTTTGCACTGCACTTTCCCATCAGATCATCATCATTTGGTCTAATCTAGTAATTGTAGGTCATTACCCCATGCCAAAGATGGGGGTATGCCGTATGTCTCAATGATCAAGAGACAGAATACCCTGGCAGGATTACCAAATGAAAACAGTGATCCACACAAGTTATTGATGGGAATCCATAATGGGTTTTCATTAGCAATTACAGGTGGCCCTTTTCTTGGCGATCTGGTCTGTTGTTCATAACTGTTAGCCACTTCTTTATCTTGATGTACTTTTTAGACATGAAGGTATTTTGAAAGATATTCAGATCAGGTTTCTGATTTAGACCTCTAAGTTTGTTTGTTGTTCATGTCCTGCATGCACCAGGTATATAAATGCTCCTCTTAGTAACCATTACAAGTTACCACCAAAAGCACTCCACATCATTCAATCTCACACCAATCGCATACATAGAAGACTTAGAAAAACATATATGGTTTTAAACCCACAATCTTTGTTAAAAATAGAAATATATAATAAAAACGTATACCAAAATCTTGGCTGTTCAGTGATACATGAAGAGAAGGTGTACAAATTTGAAGACGGTTTGACTTGTCTTAGAAAGCTTTTCCTAGTCTTTTGTTATATCTGTATATGTTTTCTTATATATGTTTGCATTTTTAACACAGAATGTGGGATTACAACCATACATATTTTTCTACGTTTTTGTGGTATTCTATTTTGCCATATTCGGGAGTATGGGTCTATGTATGTGATTGGTGTGGGATCGTATGGTGTGAAGTGCTATTAATGGTAAGTTTTAATGGTTACTAAGTGGAGCATTTATAAATTTGGGCTAGACAAACCGGAGTCCTCGGTTTGAGGGATTACTCGGTTAGTTGTGTATTGCATGCACCAGCCTTAAGTCCCTTCTCATAGCGTGAGGAAACACCTCTTCATAGGGCAGTTTTTGCCGTGGACATGGCCTCCTAATAGCAGCTCTGATTCTCTTTCAAACAAAACGATACATTTTCTATGACCTTTGTGAAGCCTGCCTTGACCCTGAGGGACAGATGTGGAATGACGAGTCTTTCCTCCTACACCAGCTTATGCTTGGCAGACTCTAGACAAGTCATTTCACCCAGTTACCTTACCAACTATTTCACTTGCATTAACACCTGTGAAATGCCTTCTCTCTGACCAACGCGTTTGCCAAGCGGTCATATTCTCTTGCTTACACTTGGGCTGCCTAGGCTTTAGCTTTAATTTTATAATGGACCCTATATGCTATGCTGCGTTGTACTAGAATTTTTGTTAAAAGCAACACAGGGCCCAAACACAAGGCACGACCACCACATGAATAATGCCTCAGAGTAGGAAGACAGGCCTGGTAGTAATAAGCTGCAAGCTACTTTCTATCTACAAGTACCACTGCTATGAAAAATATACATTCATATAGATTTTAATGTGAAAAGATTTACAGGAGTGGCCAACAAATGTTTGCAATGCTCCTGAAAAACAAAAACACTGCTACATGTCCAAGCACTGCACATGTTCCAGTGTAACCAGGATCATCTATACCATTCTAAAACTAACCAAAAACGTCTCAGCAATGTAATACACACAGACTACCTTCCATTAAACGCTCATCCTATTTTTGGTACAAAACCTACTGCAATATTTTTTTTAATCTGCGGATAGTCAAAATCTACACTTGCACCTTTAACAAAAACAGATTATGCTAGAGCCCTAACATGTATCAGACATCCAGAGAACACAACAAAAACACAACTGTTGGTAACTGAAATTCCTGGAAGACAGCAACTACGCAAAGAGGCTAAAATTTAGTTTTTGAAGTTAATTTGGCAAAATTATAGTGTACATCTATTTACATTTTCCAGAGAGGAATAATTAGAAAATCAATCTCTGTAGTGTACAGCTATGTTAAGAAGGCGAGTCTGGAGAGCATATGACATAAAATGGATGCACTACTAGAACGGGCTGCTCTCTACATACAAGGCTTGTCCAAATCTGCCATTTATTTCCAAAAGCGTGATTCACATTTTTTGTGTTCATTTCTGAAACATATTACCGACGGTCAGTTGCCTAATTTGCTGCTTGTTTAGCACTGACCGAACATTAAAGCTTGTCAGTTGTTATCCTGATAGAAGCAGGATGAGGTAATTACTGGGAAGAATCCAAACTAGTGATGCATTTTTTCAGGGTCACAGACAACATGCCTAACCTGTCACAGCACATCAGGCTGCTGGCGGATAAATATAAAATAAAGATTCCTATTTTATTACAAATACCAACTCGTTATGAACGGAATGCACTCTAAATAAGTCCCAAAGAGAGAAATTTGCAATAACTAAATCGGCACACTACAAAGAGCCTGAATTGTTGGAAAGAAGAGATGTTGAAACGGTCTGTCCTGCAAACGTGGCTAGTTACCGCCTAGAAAGAAAGAGGGACACCCTACAAAGCAAAGCCTCAATTACAAGGCCGCAGTTCAGGAAGGGAGGCCATTTCGGAGACAATTGTGGTGGCTGTGAGAGTTTAAAAAAAAGCAAGCTTGAGAAAATAGGAAGGCTGGAGACACTAAATATAGATCTGGTGGCCAACTTGATACTATGATAATAAAGGAAAGGGCTGGATTTGGAAAGGGCTGGATTTAGAAAGGGTTCTTAAACGCGGACACCAGTGCTCAGAACATCGAAACTAGCGTAACTCCAACCAATTCAATGAAAGACGTTAAACCGGCTGGATTCACATTTTGTCTAGTAATAACTATCTCAGGCGACCTTTAAAGAAGAAGAAAAAAAACCTTAAATCTCCATATCGGCCGAGCCACTTACTAGTACAACCAATGCAGTGCCGGGATACTGGCGAGCAGAGAAGCAGCTCCCAGCAGGAGTGGGGCTCCCCCTGCGGGACAGTGTGATGGAAATCCAACTCTTGGCTACTGGGAGCAGATTCCCCACTCTTAACAGCAGAAAAAGCGCCCTACGGGAAGCCCGTAGGCACAGGGGGGCGTCAAGACAGGGTGCGATTTGCAAAAAGCAGTAGAGTAATAAAAGGCATAGTTGGAGATAGAACAATTTACAATTATCATCGGAGTTTACGGTAAAGTGATGCAGGAAGGAGGGGAGGGTCCATCCGTATGTAAAGCAATCAATGGGGCACTGGTTGTGTTGTGAATCGTAGCAGATGTGAGCCTTCAAATAAACAGGTTTGGGAGTGCTGGCAGGCCCCGCACACACCTAAAGAGCCATGATGCGGCCTGTGAAATTCTGGAATGCAGAGGCCCATGGCATTTGATAACATCATACCAGTTATCTAGGCAGATGCAACTACAGCATTAAAGGTGAGGTTTTGAGAAACTGGTAGCAAAAATGGAGGCCTGAGTAGCTGGCAAAATGGGTCTTTCCATTCCCCTGCAGCAAAGTATGATGCCAAGGAGAGGCAGCCGCTTAGACTCCCAGGAGGAGAGGCCCTAAGGGACAGGGAAGGTCTACCACTTTGAAGCATGTTCACTGAAGAGGCACCAATCAGTAATTTCTGAGAAGCCCGAGTCCTTGACAGCACAAATAAACAGGTTTCCATCATAGCCCCCAACCAAAGGAGCCAAAAAAAAAGAACGCCAAAGAGAATAAGGAATTATTTACACCCAGACCCTCTTTGCCAAGTAACTACAAGATGAGCAGGAGGATGACCCCCCTTTTGGCATGGTACACCGAGGTTGCATTCCTGCTGCAGGACATGAAAAGGGCTAGGAGGGTAAGGACAAAAGTATAGACCAAAATGTCTCTTCAATTGCTAGAAGAATGGAGACCCAAAAGGAGCAGACTAAAAAAATGGTGGGAGCTTTGGAACAGAAGTTGGAGATACCCAAGAGCTAACAAGAGTCTGATATCCAATATTAGGAGTCATTTAAAAACCGACATTTCGCTACCAATTTTTCACACCCACGATCCAGAGTGCTAGAAAAATGAACTCTCTTGCACATTTCAAGCAAGCCCAGTGCCTGGTAGAGGTTGCATCCTTCTACCATACTACACGTGGCTGGTATAGCATATAGAACACATCCAAAGAACATGGACTCTCAACATACATTCTCCCACTCCTCTAAGGAACTATTCATATATGTCGGTATTTTGTTAGTCATGTATTTTGCATGCAGATTCCATATCTAAACGGATGTGAGCGACTAAACACACTCTGCCTAAGAAGGAGGGAAGACAAAAAGCTTGCCCAAAAGCACACATTGCCTGCGACTAAGGCACAGTATCTCTCTAAGAAATTCTGTGACCCACCTCAAAGCAGGTCGCAGACTTGCCTAACCTTGTCCATAAGAACAATGAGTGAAAACAATGAATAAGCATGCTATGGGCCAGCCAGACCCAAGATGAGCTGCTCTGATTGCTGGAATACCTTTAAAGCCTGTAACATTGGGGCGTGACCAAGATGGCGGACTGAGAGGACGTCTGATCGAGTGGCTCCTCGTCCTAGACCCCCTTGGCGCCCTTTAAATAGCTTCTCGAGCCCCCCAATTACTCCACGCTTTACCCTGCAGTGGTGGGGCGTCTAAAGGCTGATCCGGTGGGGCCGGGCTCCCGTTCATAGACCTCCGGGGACAGCCATCTCCTGCGCGGAGCTCACCCGGACTATAGAAGGAGAACATTGCGGCCGGGCCTGCCTGGTGATCGCGGCCGGGCCTGCCTGGTGATCACGGCCGACCTGGCCTTTCGCTGCTCAGCGGGTGCCTGCGCCCTATCGAGCCACCTGCTGCCACCGCCGGCAGGCCCGGAGGCAGGGAAATGTGCCGGCGGCACCTGGTGCGGGCTGAAGCGAGCGAGGCGCCCATCATCAGCGATTGGAGGAGCCAGCCGGGTGGAGCTGAAATCGAGGCCCGGGATTCGGGCCTAGCGCCGCGCTCGGTGGAGTGAGGCACTGGCACTCCGCCCGACGGAGCTGCAGCTGAGCCACAGACCGAGCACCCAGCGGGCAGAGACGGACTGGCTGCGTCACCTCGGGTGTCCCTGGAGGTGAGGAGCAAAGCGTTGGGCCAGAGAGGGCAGAGGCAGAGTTTGGGGGGCACAACTCGAGCCCCTGGCGTGAGGCCTAGCGAGGCCTACCCGGCGAGCTGCTCCCGCACCTGAGAAAAGCAGCGGTGAGGGGTGGGGTGGGCCCGGGGAGCCGGAGCACGGGCGCCTGCACATCCCAACGCTGGGGGCCCGCGCTGGAGAGCAGTGGTCTGGGGAGCCGGTGCCAGCGAGAACTACCCAGCGCGTCTAGGGGGCGGCCATCGAGAAAGTGCGAAAGGAGCACCGTGATGACTGCACGTCCAGACAGGGGCCTAGGCTGGTCACAGTGCCCCACAGAACGCAACCCATCCCCCCATCGAGGCCTTTGAGGTGACGCGTATTCGGGCCCTGGTCTGCGCTGGGGGCTTGCACCGGGGATAGTCTGTTTTTCACCATAACACCTGGAGTTTCACGTGGGTCCGCTTTTACCGGAGTGCCCACTACTTGTGCGGTCCGACCTGCATGGCACTTGAGTATCGCGCAGTGGGGGGCGTCATGGCGACCACAAATCGCAGGGGCGGCCGCACCATAACCGACATGTTAGCTAAAGGCACCCCTAAGGGGGAAAAGAGCCCTGCGCCGCCGGTGACAGCTAAGGACCCCCCTGGGCAGGAAGACGGTGGGGCCCTCATCACCAAAGCTTTCCTGGAGTCCCTGTTCAACTCCTTGAGGGAGGACTTTCAAACCCTCAAGCAAGACATGGCAGGAGAGCACCGAGAACTGCGTCGCGATGTTGACGGTCTTGGGGAGCGCGTGGCGGCAATGGAAGACGGAGATCACACTAGGAGCGAGGAAGTTGAATTCCTACAACAAGAGATCATCCATCTCCACGAGCAACAGACCGATCTACAGGCGCGCGCTGAGGATCTCGAGAATCGCTCCTGACGCAATAACATACGGCTCCAAGGCGTGCCATCCAAATCAGAGGGAGACAGCATCACCAATTACCTGCAGCAGTTGTTTCTGGAGATCCTAGGGGAGCCCGCAGACTTCGAGATCCGTATAGACAGGGCACAGAGTGGGCCTGTCGCGCCGGGCACCTGCCCCCTCCTGACATATTTGCCTTCCTATCTGACTACCCCCTAAAGGAGTGCATTCTGAGGGTGGCGCACCAGAAGCAACCCCTCAAATTCCAGGGCCACTCCGTGGGGTTATTCCAGGACCTTTCAGCAATTACTTTACAAAAGCGGAAGGCCTTTAAGGTGGCCACAACCTTCCTACGGGACAATGGGATCCCTTACTCCTGGGGCCACCCCTTTAGACACATCTTTAAATGGAAGGGAGCCCTTCACCAGCTCCGGACCCTGCAAGAGACGTGTGGTTTGCTGGGCATTGATCACAAGGAAGGTACAGGCGAGGAGGGGACTTCTACGCAGCCATCACAGACGAGACCCTCCAAGTCTTCCAGAGATGGATGGCAACGAGTGGGACGCCAACGCTCGCCCAGAAGTAGCCTTAAGCCGGACCCATCGACCATGGCGCAGGAACAGGCTTTTTTTTTTTTTGAAACAACAACGGTCCATGCAAAAGAATTATATGCAAAGCAATGAATATAGACTGAATCTATATTTGGGGCGACATGTCCAGCCGGACAGAGGTCTTCAATTTTTTACTCAATTGAAATATTTCATACACAGGAATACCTTCAACAAATCACCAGTGTGGGGCACAAGCCTGTACCCAAACACAGTCCGATCAGTACAAAAGGTAAACAGAGGAAAAGAGCAGGGCTTTTCAAGGCAAAAGCAGCGATTTCTGTAAAGTATTGAGTGTACAGAAATATCAGTTAAACACCATTACATATAACATATAAATCAAGCATTTGTATATGGTGTACAATGAGTCGACGGCGTTTCGGTCCCACTACTTGGTCATGGGGACCATCATCAGGACATTTATATTTGCCTTTGACATTATAAGCCTCTAATGCCGGGGGGGGGGGGGAGGAAAAAGGTTACCCCGATCGGCATGGGCAAGGGCTAAGAAATTGATAACCTGGGGAAGCAGGCCAGAATCGGGCGCTATTGAGGTGGGCCGCGCTTCATTGATTAAAATCCGCGGTACCAGGAGAAGAACGGTTCAGTCGGTAGTGGAATCTGTTTCCTGGTTTCTTCCAGGAACAGGCAGCAGCGATACAGGAAGTCTCCAAGGACACAACAGCTGGGACTTGACGCAGCACGTGTGGGGGGATTATTTGCATTGCCATCGCATGGGGCTGAGGGGGGCGGGATGGGGGACCAACAAGGTTGCCACTGCCACACACTCCCTCATCTTTACCTTCTACAGGCCTGAACTAAGTGTGACTGGTCTGAGACTATGGTTTGCAATTTGGGACTTCAAGTTGGGGTCGGGGAGAGGTGGGAGCGGGGGGGGGGGGCGGTCTGGTTGGGGTTGGGGGGGCGACTCTTGACCGACTTGAAACTCCTACCTACATGCGGAGCTTTCTGGTCGGGAGTGGGAGGGGAGGGTGGGGTGGGTTATAGGGGGGCGGGACGGTTGGGGGTGGGTTTGTTCTTTGGTGGGGGGGCACCCCCTTGTCCACTTTCTTTTCGGTTTTCTTTCCCACAACCTGCGCAGCGCTCAGAGGCCCTTTTTGACCAACAATGACACCCTCCAGACTTAAAATCGTCTCCCTTAATGTGAGAGGACTCAACAACCCTATCAAGCGCCGAGCAGTACTGTCCCTCTTAGAGCATTCCACAGCCGATATTTGCCTCTTACAGGAGACACACTTACTGCCAAAAGACCAACACCGACTTAAGTCTCGGGCCTTCCCCACGCAGCTCTTCTCGTCCTCACAGGCCAAATCCTTCAGAAGGAAGCGGAGATAAGGGGGAGATTGTTGGTACACCGCTTCCTAACAGCAGGGCAGACCATACTAGTAGGCTCGATATACGCACCTAATGAGGGGCAGGAATCCTTTCTTCACAAAGCCTTAGTAGCCGCCACGGCCAACACCGAACAACATTTACTGCTGGGGGGCGACATTAACTTGGTATTCCATAACATGGCAGATCGCTCCTGCCAACGGTCAGGTCAGGTTGGATCCCTCTCCAAAGCTGGACACGCACACCTCCTAGATTTGGGTCTCATTGACCTGTGGAGGCACTTCCACCCACGCAACACTGCTTACACCTACCATTCAGGGGCCCACAAATCATACGCCAGACTCTATTACTTCCTATGCACCTCCCCACAGGCACCTCGAGCTCGGGAGGTTGACATCCTGCCAGCCTCCTTATCTGATCACTCTCCAGTGGTGGCTACCTTCCTTTTTCTAGCCGTGCCGACCCCGCAATGACACTGGCGTCTTAGGGAAGCCCTTCTCCAGACCCCTTTGATAGTGGACCGGATTAAATCCGCCAGCACACACTTTTTGACCCACAATGACAACACTGAAACCTCTAGGGCCACACAATGGGCTGCACTTAAAGCGGTCTTGCGTGGCAAATTTATCTCCATCGCCACGGCCAACAACAAAGAACGAGCGCAGAAACGGGCCGAAATCGCGCAATGCGTAGCAGAGCCTGAACAAATGCACCAACGCACAGGGGCAGCACGGGCGTGGTGCCAACTCTGCGCGGAACGGAAGATGTTGGCCGCTCTGGATCAAGACGCGGCGGAATATGCAGCCCTTCGCCTCCGACAGGCTTATTACAGTGGGGGGGACCGGTGCGGGCGACTGCTGCCGACCAAGCTGTGTGAGCAGCGCCAGAGGCAGGGAGTACGGGCCATCAGGACAAGCTGTGGAGATTTGGTGGTAGACGGGGCCGCAATAGTGGCGACCTTCGGGGAGTTTTAGGAGGCCCTTTACGCCAGCGACATGCTTGACCTGCAGGCCGGTCACAACTATCTGCAGGGAGCGCGCCTTCCGTCCCTGAACTCGGCCCAGGCAGATTTCCTAGACAGGCCCATTGGTCTGGAGGAAGTGGTGTTGGCGATCTCCTGCCTAAAGCTGGGGAAATCCCCGGGCCCGGACGGGTACCCGGCGATCTTTTACAAGACGTTCCGCCAACAGGTTGCCCCCCTGTTGTGGGATCTTTTTAACTCCTTTTCCCAGCCTGGTGCGATTCCGGCAGATCTTCTGGAAGCGGCGATCTCGGTCATACCGAAACCGGGCCGTGATCTCACTCGCTGCGGTTCATATAGGCCGATCTCTCTTTTTAATCTTGATTTCAAACTGTACACGGGCATTCTGGCAAGCAGATTGGCACCTTATATGCAACAATTAGTGGAGCACGACCAAGCCGGCTTCATACCCCAGCAACAGACCAGCGACAACACTAGGCGGGTCCTCCAACTCATTGAAGCAGGGTCGCGGACGCGACAAGACTGCATGCTCCTCACCATCGATGCGGAAAAGGCCTTCGATAGGGTGCACTGGCCCTACCTGGAACAGGTGTTACATCATTTTGGCCTGGGGGAGGTTCTCCGCACCCGTATATTGAATTGCTATGGACAGCCTACTGCCACGGTGCGCGTCAACGGGCACACCTCCCCTCGCTTACCGATTGAAAGGGGGAACCAGACAGGGATGCCCCCTCTCCCCTATCCTTTTCGCCCTTTACATGGAGCCGCTGGCGCAACGGATTAGGCAACATGCTCTTATCAAGGGCATTTCATTTGGAGGTGACACACACAAGATCAGTCTATATGCGGATGATATATTACTCTCCCTCACCGAGCCGATTCAATCGCTCCGCGCACTTTTTATTGAACTCCATAGTTTTGTGCTGGCCTCTGGGTTCAAAATTAACGCAGATAAATCAGTGGCCCTCAATATATCACTGTCACCCGAGACACTGGGCGAGGTACAAGGCGAACATGATGTGCAGTGGTCTAGCACCACAGTCCCTTACCTGGGAGTCCTCCTGGGCCCTACCATCCCCGTCACCGGCGAGACAAACTATGCCAAGCTTCGCTCGCGACTTCGCGAAGAGCTCCGGTGGTGGAATCACCATTCCCTCTCCTGGCTAGGGAGGATAGCCGCCACCAAGATGACCCTCCTGCCACAGATACTTTACGTATTCCAGACCCTCCCCCCTGCGCCCGCCGACGGGTTGGATTCAACAAACACAGTCCGAATTGGCGCGCTTCATTTGGAACGGTCGCCGACTGCGCTTTAAGCATGCGATCGCAGTCCTCCCGCCAAGTCGCGGCGGTGTAGGGGTACCAGATCTCCAACTTTATTACTACGCGACACAGCTCCGCAGTCTTGTGGAATGGCACCAGCCTGAATCCGGCAAGAACTGGCTTTTCCAAGAACAGGCAGTTGCCTGCATGCCCCTACAGGGGATCCCCTTCCTCCCCAAGTGTCATCGGCCGCCTAATCTCTACACATCGCAGATCACGGGCACTGTCCTGGAGGTGTAGGACCGGGTCGCTATCAAACACGAGCTAACATCCTTCCCCCTCCCCTATGACACAGTTATTTGCCAATCCTGATTTTACCCCAGGCCTGGACCCCAAACCATTTACAGCCTGGCGACAGTCCCCCTGCAGAGCCTTAGGTCATCTTTTTAATCTAAATGGTGTCCTCTCCTTTCGACAGATGAGGGAGGACTACGGCATACCAGAGACCGATCGATTGCCCTACATGCAGGTGCGACACTGGGCACTGCAGCCGGAAGTCAGGCCGGGAGCGCAATGCCTCCTCACCCCATACGAAAAGTGGCTAGTCACTCGCACTTCCGATAAAAAGCTGATTTCTGACCTATACCAACACCTCCTTCTTACAAACATTTATACATACAACGTGGGTAGGAGCCGATGGGAGCGGGAACTCGGAAGGGCCCTCACACACAAAGAATGGAGCGGTATCTACCATAGGGCAAGACACTCTGCATATCATACCGGCCTAACGGAAACCCTGACCAAAGTAGCCACCTACTGGTATCACACGCCTGAGCGCTTACATCAATTCGACCCCCGCATTAGCGACCGCTGCTGGAGAGGGTGTGGGGAACTTGGCACGCTGGAGCACTTACTTTGGAGCTGTGACCGCTTGCAGGGATATTGGGGTACGATATTGGAAGACAGACTCTCACCTAGACATCCAACTCTCTAGGTTCCCTGCTTACATCTTGCTGGGGCTCCCTAACGCTTTGATGTAACCTTTGAAATCACGGAGAGGCAGGCTTATCGCTATTGCATTAGAGGCAGCCACGCAGAACATCCTGGTGCACTGGAGGACCACACAGACCCCCCCACACACAGGTTGGTTGAACAGGCTGAGGATGGTGCTGGGCATGGAGAAAATGTCCCTAGCATGGGCTGGAAGAGGCGAGGAATTTGCGGAACTCTGGCGGACCTTTCTGACTCTGCTTACAGGGGAATTCCGGGAATTAAGCTGCCCCCGCTACTTACACCTCCTTCGTTTAGCAGATACCCCAATTCCGGAACAGTAGGCCGCACGTAAAACACAAAGTTTTTTCTTAGTGGGGTACTCCTTTTGCCTTGTTGACAGGGGGGGGGGGGGTGTAAACTGTTATACTGTTACACTTCTTCCGGGTGTTATATGGGACCTGCATTGCTGTCCAACTCGCTATAGCCTCAAGTTTGACTGTGTTTCTTATGGTGGACTTTGCCTTGATACACTTGAGGGAAAATTGCGGTCCGACTGTTTTTCTCTGTTTTGAAAACTCAATAAAAGATTTAAACCATAAAGCCTGTAACATCAATTTTACTGTAGACCAGTTCTTAGCGCTAGCCTTGATTGCAGAGGTGAACGTTGAGGTAGATTACTGTGGCTAATGTGCTACCTTCCGTTATGAGAGACATGTCTTACTCTAGCTATATATTAGAGACTGGTTACTTTTCTTGACCTATTCAGTACCCTCAACTAAGAGGTGGACCAGATACCTTCTGCAACAGTCAAAACACAAACACAAACGAATTTCTGTTTTAAGTATCATCCCAAGCATTTCAGACAAGACCAAAGTACACACGACATTCAAAAAGCCATAAACTAGAAGAACAAAAATAATCTCCAGCGTTGGTATCTTTCAGAGACTCATATGCGACCTTCCCTCCTCCTACATTAGAGGTTCACTAGGTAATCTATGTATATTTGACACTTGTGCTATGAGTTAGGGTGGTCTCTAAGGAGAGAAGAGCTCAGCAAACCCACCTCAATTGCTAATGTTTAGATTTTTCAAATGAGGTGGATGTGTTATTAAACAAACACAGTGTGAGCCTATGGCTATTTAAAAATCACTAGGGATGTCAAGCCTAATGGCGCAGAATGATTCAGGCATGTGATTCTACGACAGATTCAAAGCAAGAGAAGTGTCACTAACCTTTGTGGTTTCCATTTCTGGAGAATTCCTCCCAACAATCATTCCTAGTGTAAAACCAGAGGTCTGTGGCTTCCATACTACAGATCAAAATATTTCAGTACAGGAAAGGTATGAGATTACACTAGTTACAAGAAGAACAGGTTACGTACCTTTGGTAACACTTTATCTGGTATAAACTATTTACCCACAGATACCTAACTTTTGAATATTCCCCAGGCATCAGACAGGATTTGGAAAATCTTGAGCAGTACCTCTCCACGCCAGTAGATGCGGCCGTTCGGCTCCGCAACAGTGTGGTTGGTGGCGTCTGTGCCAAAAGTGATGTGCACGATGCTTATATAGGCACAAACCCAGCACACTGACATCAGTTTTTTTTCGTGACAGTTCAGTGCCAAAAGCATAGAGCCATGGCAGAATGCTGATGGACTAGTGTGCAGACACTAAGAACCTACACGGATCACCCTAGATGGAAAAATCTGTTAGCAGAAGTGGGGAGGATCAGTAAGAAATCTGCAGCTATATTGAGTCTCTACCAGATAAGGCCTTACCGAAGGTAAGTAACTTGTTCACCCGATAGAGACTTCTAGCCGCAGATTTCTAACCTTAGGATAGATACCCAAGAAATATCTCATTGGAGGAGGCTCTGCAAACCGATTCAGACCATAAAGTCCTGGAGGACCGAGTAGGCAAAGTGCCGTCACAATAGACTTGATTGTCAGGTAGTAGTGCTCTGTAAACGTGTGCAGAGATAGCCAAGTCACAGCCAGGCAGTTACCCAGGACAAAAACTCTGCGAGTTAACGCAGTGGTCCCAGCCTTGGGTCTGGTGGAAGGAGCCCGCACCCTCTCAGGGGATTTCTTCTTGACCAGTGCATAACCATTCTTAATACAGAGTAGAGTCCATCTGGAGATGGTCTGTTTCTGCAAAGCTTTTCTTTTCTTTGCCCCAACGAACCCAATAAAGAATTGCGCATTCACCCAAGACTCTTTCATATGGCCAATGTACAACGAGAATGCTCTTTTTTGGGTCCAGGTGGTGGAGTCTCTCCTCTTCATGGGAAGGATGAGGTGGAGCAAAGAAGATTAGCACTGTGATAGACTGGCCGACGTGAAAGAATGTCACCCCTTTCGGAAGGAATGAGGCACGTGTCCTCAGAACAAATTTGTCTGGGAATAAAGTAGTGCATAGAGAGTGCACAGAAAGTGCCCGCAGCTCGCTAACCTTCCTGGCCAATGTAATGGCCACTAAAAAGGCTGTTTTGATGGTCAAGAGAGAAAGAGGGCAACTCTGCATCGGCTCAGATGGTGAGCATATCAAAGCAGCCAGAACCAAGTTCAGGTACCACTGGGTTACGAAAAAAGGTTTTGGAGGAAACGTGTTGGAGGGCTTTGAGTAAGTGGGTCACAAAAGTGAGTTGAACAGGGAGGCTGATCCGGCAACCTCAACCAGTCTGAGGATGATGGCATGGGTGGCGGGTTTTCTGTGAATGGAAGGATGCAAGCCTGCTGAACAAGTGGTGCCGCATACGAGAACCAATTGGTTGCCTGTGGGGGTGAGAGGGCAAACTACAGGGATTTGGAGACTGGGGCTGCCGCGGCCATGTTAGGACTGGGGAGCCTGTTTGCCATGGTGACAGGGTGGGAATGGATGCAGCTGGTAGCCCCTACTGTAGCCACAGCAGAAGCGATAGGCAAAATAGGGCTGCCATGGGGCCACTGAGAGTCTTAGTGACTGAACAGTGGCCATGCTGACCTTAAAGCTCTCAAGAGCCTAATCTGCCTTGCTGACGAAGAGGCAGGTGCCATCGAAGGACAGCCGTTGAAATGGCAGTATATCTCAACCAGGTATGGTGCCTAAATGCCACTGATTACACAATTGCTCTGCTTAGCGAGTCTGGCATGTCCAGTCCACAGCGAATAGTGAATGTAGCTGCGTCCCTGCCATTGGAACTAGCCTGGGTCAGGATGGTTTGGGCCTCCTCTGAGACCATGGGCAGCATTTGCGCAACCGAATCCCAAACTGTGTGGGTATATCGGACCTTGAGGCACACAGTATTCACCGACTGCAGTGCAAGGCTGGTGGAAAGAAGCATCCTCTTCTCAAAAGTAGGCAGATTGTTGGATTTCCTAGCTGGTGGTCTGGTAGGGAACGCACCAGGGTTGACTGTGGAGGTGGAGGCCTGGACGACCAGGCTCTCTGGAGTAGGGTACTGGGTGAGGAAAGCTGGGTCTCTGGGAGCGGGCCAGTGGCTGCGGGCAATTGTCCTATGCACAGGAGCTCTTGGTTCATGCCCCGAGCAGGACATCTGTGAGGGCTTCATTAAAAGGGAGGAGAGTTTCTGTGGGAGCAACTCCTGGCTGAAGCACGTATGCCAAGTCTTTCGTCTTGACCGCCACCAAAGGCAGTGTAAGTTCTAGGACTTCAGCTGCCCTCTTTTCCACCACGACAAAAGAAGCCCCTTTCTCCATAACCAAACTAGGAGGTAACCACACTGGGAGGAGAGACTAAGCTAGTGTCTGGGAAGGTATCCAAACCACTCGCATCTGCCAGTTGCTCATATCATTTGTCTTCGGGCTCTTCCAACGGGTTGTGGTAGCCAAAAGGATCCTCAGATTCAACCCCAATAGAACTCCTCACTTGGCCTATCGAAAAAAGGAGGGCCCGGCCTCTGACTCAGAAGGTCTTGTTCCGGCCAGCATCAGGTGACTCTAGTCCGGCTCGGTATCAGAGTAGGGTAGAACAATGGGGTTGGCGTCTGGAAGGACATCAGTGGAACAGGCTCTTAGGAAGGTTGTGGTCTTGTGACCAGAACCAATGACAGAACTGGATCCAAGGGGCCCAACTGGCGCCAAGGGCAGACTAGCACGCAGGAATCTCAGTGGAGGCAATTGCCGAAGCCAAGGGATCTCTGGGAAACCGAGATCAAACCAACACTGAGGCTCTGTGGCGGACACGTGGGAGCAGGGCCTGGAACTATGACATTCCTGCACTTCGTCCAAAGTCTTAGATAGGTGCAGCGAAGTCAAAGACTGGTTTCACTTCTTAGAATTTTTGTGCGACTTTCAAGACAACAACCTGAAGCATGATGGGGAGAGCGGAGAATGGCTCTGAGAATGGGGTTGGGCTCTGGAGAGTTGTGGAGTTGACTGGCATCGGGCGACCAGGAACTTCACGGATTGATTTCAAAGCGCCTTGGGATTCATGATATGAAAGTCTTCACAGATCTTGGAATCATGGCCTGGTTCCGGAGGCAAACCAGGTGGGGGTGGGGGGCTGTCAGATACCTGCCTGTGAGCAGAATCCCAAAGTTTAAAACACCCAGGGTTTTTAGGTGGACAACCATGGCACACTGGGAGACCGGTAAAAAAAAAAAAAGATTGACAAAAGGTCGGAAAAAAAGAGTTAATAAAACGGACAGAGGTAGTTCTGCCCAAATCTGCAGTGATAGTGTGGAAAGAAAAGAATTGATTTCAGTACACTAAAGTGGCACCTATATGACTCCACACAAATCACTTCCGGCGCGGAGGACTATGAAGATGCCAAGCCAATCGATGCCACCTACCAGCACGCAGAAGTACTGCTCAAGATTTCCGGGATCCAGTCTGACACTTGGGAAATATTCTAAGGTAAGGAAGGAATCTGCGACTAGAAGTCTCTACCAGAGGTCAAAATCAGTTAGTTGTTTAGTTAGATTCAGTGTTAACAGTAGGTGTTAACATGTAATAAAAATCATTAGATCATGAGAACTACATTTCCCATGATGTCCCTAGGTGACAGGAAGGCTTAAGTGGTAGGGACATTTTTAGCTCTAGGATATACATGGGACCCTGGCCGCGGGCGCTTGTGTACACGGAGCAAAGTCGCCATTAAGTTTTAACACTCGTGAAAACGCACAACACCCCCAGTTACTGTTTGCTACACGTAATGCGACCCAGGGGCGTAGGAGACACTAAAATTCTGGGGGGGACAGGGACAACCTTGTGGATTTTCCATTGACCCTATACAAATCACCCCCCGTTAAACAAATACATTCGCATCGTTTTGAAGTGAAATATTGAGAAAAGCAGGCATGTAGTCACAGTTTGCATGTATGCTTTATTGTTGTTTACATTCACATAGTAATCAGACCAAATGTTTAAAAAAAATGTATATGAATCTTGCATCTTCATGCACCAAGCAAAAAAGGATGCTCACTTCGGGTGAGGGCGTCATGGTTGTAAGTGCATTATGGCTTGAAAAGTACCTGCTGCTGAATTCCTGGTCTCCAGAAATTTTCAGGCAAGGTGATTAATGATCTTTATTGAGAGAGATCAGAGGTCTGAGTACTGGAAGTTTTGACTCATGGTAAGGTAGCCACAGTGGGGTAATATGCCCGCTACAAAGATTGTGTACCACGCAGATCACCAAATGCATATAATGTAAATAGGTCAGTGAGTTACTGCTTTTGTCTGAGAGATTCTTTTGCTATTTGCAGTTTATAAGTTAAAATCCTAACACTGAACAGTGAGCTATTAACCGTCATCAAAGAGCTGCATGAAAACTGCAAGGTATAGATTAGAACGTTATGATTTTTACCCAGTCTTTCATTATCCTAAAGTTTGAAAATGGGTTAATTAGGATGGAAATCAATTCTGATTATTATTGAGAACCCCCCAACCATGGTGTTATGTTTTAAATTCTGGGTTTGTGCTTCTCTAGTGTTGCAAAGCCATCTGTGCCCTGGGCACTCCCCAACTTTTTGCTGACTGGTACTGGTGGTACCTGACTCTGACTGACCCTGGCCTCTGACTAACCAGGCCCAGGGCCAGTGCTATGATGAAAGAGACACTTACAAATACAGTAAAAATACCTACATACACTAGGGTGCACTATGGGTTAGGGTACCTCTATGATTGACATGACCTCTCCTATACGGCCCTAGTGCATAATAGGGCATGGGGATTGAAACTACCTTTAAGTCCCTAGTATATATTAGGGCATAGTGGTTTAGAGGCCAGAACCCCTTCCTGCTCTTGCATGTGTGCACTGCTGTAGCCTGAGGTCAGTTTAAAAGCAGACCCGTGTTGGAGGACTGCTTTTAAAATGCAAATTGTGCTCAATCTTGACTTTTGGGTTTAGGGCACTTACACATTGATAAACTACAATGTTGGGGCATATTAGGTATCCCCAGGGGTTCCCCTAGGTGTCCTAGGGGTTAGGTCAGGTATCTACAAGGAGGGCCCTTATAAAATGAGTGTTATATGCCCTAGGTTTAGTGAAATTGCACATTTCACTGCCTACATTGTAGTATAGTGCTCCCAAAATCGGCTTTTGTGCTAGGAGCACTGTGAAGTGAGGATCTGCAATATTTTGATATAATCAGAACCCCTAAAGTCTTTCCTATGTATTCTAGGGGTGGGGGTCCTGTAGGTATAAGGAGGATCCTTATACAGGCCCTGGTATTGGAGAAATTGGCCAGTTAATTTTTCCATTGCAGATCCCCAGCCCATAGGTTAACATTGCAAGAGGGTATTAATTAATACCTGGAGAAAGGAAAGCCATACAACTAGGATTAAAGGACTCAGAAGAATGTTAATGATAAATGCAACAATGTGGTATTGTTGAATTTATTCTAAAATTTACAGACAAGAAGTTATAAGATGTTCTTGTCTGCAAGCCACAATTCAGCCCTTAGTGCCCTGCCTTGATTTGTCAGAGGTAAATGGATTGGACTGGCTGTTTGAAGAGGTGATAAATGACCCCTGGAGTTAGGTGGCCTGTCTGAGAGTAGAGGTTGCTGGGCAGAGGAACGCCAGAGCCAGGGGGAGTTGTAGTAAACAATGCTCTTAAAGAGAAGGAGAGAAGCTGGAAAAATCACTTTCATTTACACCTCTCCCACAGCCGGATGGGGGGATTAAGGAGGAATTCCCAGATGTAAGGGGAGTGGACCTAGGTATATGAAGCCATCCTCTAGGCTGGTTGAGTTAGTTCTGCTCCCTCTGCTGGAAAATCAGCCCTGATGAATTTTGGAGAAATGATGTTCTCTTTGGGAAAATAATGCCCCACTTTAGAGGATGTGGTCATACCCTGGAGCATTGCCCTGCACCTCGTTGGACAGGAGTGTCCTCCTTCTTGACCCAGAGAACTTGGAATAAGCATCTGAAAGGGACAAAGCCTCTCAGATGATGCTGCTTCAAACTTGGGAGAAGAAGGGTCCCTGCTGAGGAGCTTGATTTGAACCAACCAGGCTCTGGACTGAAGATTGTGCCTGTTGCACAATCTGGAATTGCAGTCCTATGGACTACCTTGCTTCAAAAGGACTAAAGAGTGGACTCCCTGCAAGCTGAAGGTTAACAGAGCTAACCTGGCCCACCAAGAATCCCCAGCCTGGAGAACTACCAGTGAATTTGAAAGGGTTTTGTCCAAGTGGATTGTGGTAACTGAACATTTCAAGGACCATCTTGGAGATTCCAGACCCGTGGAGTAAGTTTTGGACACTTTCAGACCCTTTGGAAAACTTCAGGAAGAAGTTCCAGAGGTTTGGAGAAGTTTGAAGCAACTTTGGTAAAAAGCTCTATAAGTGGACCGACTCACTCTGGCCAGCCAAGCCGACAACCATGAGTTGGCCTGCCACCCAGGTTCTTCCGGCTGAAAAGCTCCAGGGGTCCGACTTCCAGAGTTTGATCGGGCATAGGTAGAAACCCAAGCTGGCGAACCCTCACCGAATCCGGCCTAGTGAAAAGCATTGAGGGACCCTGCAAGAAAAAAGCTCTGCAAACATTTCTAATTCTGAACTTAGAAAAGGTGACCGGGCCAACCATAAGAGCCAAGCCACCCACCATCAACTGTGTGCCAGCCTGCATCCCTAGCTCGTACCGCTGGAAAGCTCCGCAGGTTGGACTTCCATAAATTTGACTGGGAGTTCGTTGCAAGACAAGCTGGCGAACACTCACTGAATCAGGGGTGGCTGAGAGCTTCGACGGACCCCGTGAAGAAAATCCAGAAAAGTTTCTAAGTCAGAAGGTAAACTTTGACCGAGACCTACCGCAAGGAGTAGCCCCTGCAGGGCTTCATCGTGGTCAGCCTGAAACTTTGACTTTGAGCAGGTCCAGCATGACCAGATGTAGAAAAAGGGGATATACGTTTCTATGTGCTATATCGTGCAAAAAATGTTAAAAGTCAGATTCCCGTTTCCCGGCATTGGATTTTTTTCATTTTAAAGAAAAAATATTTTTTAATTTTATAAATTGGTGTTGAATTTTTATTGTGTTGTGTCTTAATTATTTACTGAATTGGTGTTTTTAAATGCTTTACATACCTGCTAACAGCCAAGCTAGCAAGGGTTGAGCATGAGAATAATTTTCAAAGACTGGTATAGCTATATATTGAGGTAGTGTCCTTATTGTCTGGGACAGATATACATTTGCCCCTACTATTAACCCACTTTCCAACTTCCAGACCAAGCACTCTTAAACAATACTGTCTACAAGTATGGATGACATGTGACTCCTACACCCTATAGTTTTATTTAACATTTCCTATACACGGATTTACACACCTATGATTGACTGCCTCTGTGTAGTGTGAATGATGTAATGTGTTGACACCCTGCACTGGTATGAGTGGCACTATATAACTAATTGAATGCTTCTGAGAGAGTAGGTATGGAGACTTGGGCAGCACTATTAAAGGGTGGTAGTGAGTGAATCTGTGTCGGAGCTGGGTTGTTGAATACCAAGGCTGTCTATCTGATTTCATCTCCTGCCTCCTTTATCCACCAACATACTCTCCCTCCACATTTTCTCACTCTTCCAGGTTCTTTCTCATCTTTGCTTTCTCCTTATTCTCTGTTTTCCATATTTCCCTTCCTCCTTCTGCCAACAACTCTTGATGCCTTTCTCTTGTTCAGTTTTACAGTCTGATGGTTTAAATACTGTACCGGTCTCTAACAAAGAATACAGTTCGCCTCACCTGCAGACACCAACTTAAATTAAGCATCATTAGCTTGCAGCCCACAAAGGAAATGCCTGCTTGGCTATTCCGGCCCTTTCTGCATTGTATATCCTTCCTGAAGCAGATACACCCTTTTCTCTCCTTTCTGCAAGACACAAGGATCCTAGCCTTCTCCCTTCCCTATGGAAGGGAGAAGTGTGCGTGGCGATCGGTCTCTCCGAGTGCCAGGGAACCGCCCGCCATTGCAATATGGCGGGCAGTAATGCAGTCATCAATGGTGGTGGGACTGTCAACGATGCGGTGATGTGCCAGTCCCACCACCATTATAATCACCCCCTGAGTTTAATGTGCATGCAAATCCAACATTACCAACCCCATGTAAGTTGCACTACTAGTGCTGAAAAAGTCCAATGGAGGTACCAATGACAAGGTGGACTGGCCTCAAGGGTCTTGTGACCTCAGTGACAGAGTCACTGTCGCTCTAGTGTGTGCTTCTTCGTATGCCTGCTCGCAAGACTGGAGGTGAACTGCATGGATTGTGGTGGACAGGCCTTCAAGGTTAACCCACACTTGCCACCGTTAGGGTCCACCTGCTGGTGCTAAGACACCAGGGCTTCTAAGGTCTATTGGGCCTTCTAAGGTGTAGCATCGGAATGAGCTCTGTCAGGAGTGTGGATTGGTGGACTGGTCATGAAGGCTGAAAATGGTGCTCCAGTTCCAAATATAGCAGCTCTGGCCAGAGTGCCACATCCTGTCCCCCACTGAACACCATACTGCCCCACTGGGTTAAACTGGCACTGCCTTCAGCTACAACCCAATTGTGCTGAGACTCAATTCAAATTATGCATTGGACAAGAGTAAAATGCTGCCTGAAACAAAGTAACAACACCCTGTAAAAAGCAAACACTGAATGAAAGGCTGAGCAAAGCATGTGAAATGTAAGCAGGAACAACAAGGTTACCTTAAATGTTTTAAACTCATTATTCAGAAATCAGTAAGTGATTTTGCCTGAAAAGTTTTGGACATGACTACAGGACTAGGAAGGGCCGTTTTAATGTCCATTGCTTATATCATTATAAAATATAAGCAGTTTGGTTTAAAAAAGAAGACCAAATCCCTCAACACAGAGCTGTGGTACACATTTTATAGGCTAAAATAATTAAAACAGTTGAAAACGCTCATATTAAAAGTTTTCCAGTCCACCCCTCAACCAGGTATTGCAGTCCCTTTAGGGATGGTGCACTTCCCCACCCTGGGAAAACAATGTGGTTCAAAGAAAGAAGATAAAAAGAAAGTAGCGCTTCACTGCAAAACTCTGTAAAGCAGCGCTAAGGTGCATGGGTGTAAATAACCATCTGGCCTATCTGCTGACCACTCTGTATTGCTTTATTTGGTTATTTAATAATTTTTCTTATTTTGATACTTTGTTCTCTCCGTCCAGAGGTTGTATTTTGGAATAGAACCCTGTCAGAAAATTCGGACATTTCCAGCTAAAGTGTTCTGCTCATTTTTGGATCCATTTCACGGGGGGAACAAATAAAGCTGTCTTGTGAAATCTACATATAAAGATAAGCGAGACAGCGACAGAAAGAGATGGAGGAATAAGGAGAGAGAGAGGGGGGAGGAGGGAAGCTACCAGAGGCTGAGCGGGAGAAGCGGACACTGCCCTTGCCTTCTCTGGGAATGACGGTAAAGAGATAAGAGTTTTTTCCCCTTCTCTGCCCTTCCCAGACTGGCCAAGCCTTACGGCAGAATAACAAAGGGCAGAGGGCGGGTGGCCTCTTTTGACTGGGGGCAGGTGAATCACACGTCAAGTACAGGGCCATTAGGTAGCGCTTTCGCGCGCTAATGGCCCTGTGCATAACAGAAGGGAGAGGGGAAATTCTTTTGTCCCCCTCGTCCCCCCCCCCTTGTCCCCCGTGTCCCCCCCACTCCAAAATCTGGGGGGGGTATGTCCCCCACGTCCCCCACAGTTCCTACGCCCATGTTATTACCGAACAAGAGACCGTCTGATTAGTTGTGGGGTCGCATCATGGGCGTAGGAACTGTGGGGGACGTGGGGGACATACCCCCCCCAGATTTTGGAGTGGGGGGGACACGGGGGACAAGGGGGGGGGGACGAGGGGGACAAAAGAATTTCCCCTCTCCCTTCTGTTATGCACAGGGCCATTAGCGCGCGAAAGCGCTACCTAATGGCCCTGTACTTGACGTGTGATTCACCTGCCCCCAGTCAAAAGAGGCCACCCGCCCTCTGCCCTTTGTTATTCTGCCGTAAGGCTTGGCCAGTCTGGGAAGGGCAGAGAAGGGGAAAAAACTCTTATCTCTTTACCGTCATTCCCAGAGAAGGCAAGGGCAGTGTCCGCTTCTCCCGCTCAGCCTCTGGTAGCTTCCCTCCTCCCCCCTCTCTCTCTCCTTATTCCTCCATCTCTTTCTGTCGCTGTCTCGCTTATCTTTATATGTAGATTTCACAAGACAGCTTTATTTGTTCCCCCCGTGAAATGGATCCAAAAATGAGCAGAACACTTTAGCTGGAAATGTCCGAATTTTCTGACAGGGTTCTATTCCAAAATACAACCTCTGGACGGAGAGAACAAAGTATCAAAATAAGAAAAATTATTAAATAACCAAATAAAGCAATACAGAGTGGTCAGCAGATAGGCCAGATGGTTATTTACACCCATGCACCTTAGCGCTGCTTTACAGAGTTTTGCAGTGAAGCGCTACTTTCTTGTTATCTTCTTTCTTTGAACCACATTGTTTTCCCAGGGTGGGGAAGTGCACCATCCCTAAAGGGACTGCAATACCTGGTTGAGGGGTGGACTGGAAAACTTTTAATATGAGCGTTTTCAACTGTTTTAATTATTTTAGCCTATAAAATGTGTACCACAGCTCTGTGTTGAGGGATTTGGTCTTCTTTTTTAAACCAAACTGCTTATATTTTATAATGATATAAGCAATGGACATTAAAACGGCCCTTCCTAGTCCTGTAGTCATGTCCAAAACTTTTCAGGCAAAATCACTTACTGATTTCTGAATAATGAGTTTAAAACATTTAAGGTAACCTTGTTGTTCCTGCTTACATTTCACATGCTTTGCTCAGCCTTTCATTCAGTGTTTGCTTTTTACAGGGTGTTGTTACTTTGTTTCAGGCAGCATTTTACTCTTGTCCAATGCATAATTTGAATTGAGTCTCAGCACAATTGGGTTGTAGCTGAAGGCAGTGCCAGTTTAACCCAGTGGGGCAGTATGGTGTTCAGTGGGGGACAGGATGTGGCACTCTGGCCAGAGCTGCTATATTTGGAACTGGAGCACCATTTTCAGCCTTCATGACCAGTCCACCAATCCACACTCCTGACAGAGCTCATTCCGATGCTACACCTTAGAAGGCCCAATAGACCTTAGAAGCCCTGGTGTCTTAGCACCAGCAGGTGGACCCTAACGGTGGCAAGTGTGGGTTAACCTTGAAGGCCTGTCCACCACAATCCATGCAGTTCACCTCCAGTCTTGCGAGCAGGCATACGAAGAAGCACACACTAGAGCGACAGTGACTCTGTCACTGAGGTCACAAGACCCTTGAGGCCAGTCCACCTTGTCATTGGTACCTCCATTGGACTTTTTCAGCACTAGTAGTGCAACTTACATGGGGTTGGTAATGTTGGATTTGCATGCACATTAAACTCAGGGGGTGATTATAATGGTGGTGGGACTGGCACATCACCGCATCGTTGACAGTCCCACCACCATTGATGACTGCATTACTGCCCGCCATATTGCAATGGCGGGCGGTTCCCTGGCACTCGGAGAGACCGATCGCCACGCACACTTCTCCCTTCCATAGGGAAGGGAGAAGGCTAGGATCCTTGTGTCTTGCAGAAAGGAGAGAAAAGGGTGTATCTGCTTCAGGAAGGATATACAATGCAGAAAGGGCCGGAATAGCCAAGCAGGCATTTCCTTTGTGGGCTGCAAGCTAATGATGCTTAATTTAAGTTGGTGTCTGCAGGTGAGGCGAACTGTATTCTTTGTTAGAGACCGGTACAGTATTTAAACCATCAGACTGTAAAACTGAACAAGAGAAAGGCATCAAGAGTTGTTGGCAGAAGGAGGAAGGGAAATATGGAAAACAGAGAATAAGGAGAAAGCAAAGATGAGAAAGAACCTGGAAGAGTGAGAAAATGTGGAGGGAGAGTATGTTGGTGGATAAAGGAGGCAGGAGATGAAATCAGATAGACAGCCTTGGTATTCAACAACCCAGCTCCGACACAGATTCACTCACTACCACCCTTTAATAGTGCTGCCCAAGTCTCCATACCTACTCTCTCAGAAGCATTCAATTAGTTATATAGTGCCACTCATACCAGTGCAGGGTGTCAACACATTACATCATTCACACTACACAGAGGCAGTCAATCATAGGTGTGTAAATCCGTGTATAGGAAATGTTAAATAAAACTATAGGGTGTAGGAGTCACATGTCATCCATACTTGTAGACAGTATTGTTTAAGAGTGCTTGGTCTGGAAGTTGGAAAGTGGGTTAATAGTAGGGGCAAATGTATATCTGTCCCAGACAATAAGGACACTACCTCAATATATAGCTATACCAGTCTTTGAAAATTATTCTCATGCTCAACCCTTGCTAGCTTGGCTGTTAGCAGGTATGTAAAGCATTTAAAAACACCAATTCAGTAAATAATTAAGACACAACACAATAAAAATTCAACACCAATTTATAAAATTAAAAAATATTTTTTCTTTAAAATGAAAAAAATCCAATGCCGGGAAACGGGAATCTGACTTTTAACATTTTTTGCACGATATAGCACATAGAAACGTATATCCCCTTTTTCTACATCTGGTCATGCTGGACCTGCTCAAAGTCAAAGTTTCAGGCTGACCACGATGAAGCCCTGCAGGGGCTACTCCTTGCGGTAGGTCTCGGTCAAAGTTTACCTTCTGACTTAGAAACTTTTCTGGATTTTCTTCACGGGGTCCGTCGAAGCTCTCAGCCACCCCTGATTCAGTGAGTGTTCGCCAGCTTGTCTTGCAACGAACTCCCAGTCAAATTTATGGAAGTCCAACCTGCGGAGCTTTCCAGCGGTACGAGCTAGGGATGCAGGCTGGCACACAGTTGATGGTGGGTGGCTTGGCTCTTATGGTTGGCCCGGTCACCTTTTCTAAGTTCAGAATTAGAAATGTTTGCAGAGCTTTTTTCTTGCAGGGTCCCTCAATGCTTTTCACTAGGCCGGATTCGGTGAGGGTTCGCCAGCTTGGGTTTCTACCTATGCCCGATCAAACTCTGGAAGTCGGACCCCTGGAGCTTTTCAGCCGGAAGAACCTGGGTGGCAGGCCAACTCATGGTTGTCGGCTTGGCTGGCCAGAGTGAGTCGGTCCACTTATAGAGCTTTTTACCAAAGTTGCTTCAAACTTCTCCAAACCTCTGGAACTTCTTCCTGAAGTTTTCCAAAGGGTCTGAAAGTGTCCAAAACTTACTCCACGGGTCTGGAATCTCCAAGATGGTCCTTGAAATGTTCAGTTACCACAATCCACTTGGACAAAACCCTTTCAAATTCACTGGTAGTTCTCCAGGCTGGGGATTCTTGGTGGGCCAGGTTAGCTCTGTTAACCTTCAGCTTGCAGGGAGTCCACTCTTTAGTCCTTTTGAAGCAAGGTAGTCCATAGGACTGCAATTCCAGATTGTGCAACAGGCACAATCTTCAGTCCAGAGCCTGGTTGGTTCAAATCAAGCTCCTCAGCAGGGACCCTTCTTCTCCCAAGTTTGAAGCAGCATCATCTGAGAGGCTTTGTCCCTTTCAGATGCTTATTCCAAGTTCTCTGGGTCAAGAAGGAGGACACTCCTGTCCAACGAGGTGCAGGGCAATGCTCCAGGGTATGACCACATCCTCTAAAGTGGGGCATTATTTTCCCAAAGAGAACATCATTTCTCCAAAATTCATCAGGGCTGATTTTCCAGCAGAGGGAGCAGAACTAACTCAACCAGCCTAGAGGATGGCTTCATATACCTAGGTCCACTCCCCTTACATCTGGGAATTCCTCCTTAATCCCCCCATCCGGCTGTGGGAGAGGTGTAAATGAAAGTGATTTTTCCAGCTTCTCTCCTTCTCTTTAAGAGCATTGTTTACTACAACTCCCCCTGGCTCTGGCGTTCCTCTGCCCAGCAACCTCTACTCTCAGACAGGCCACCTAACTCCAGGGGTCATTTATCACCTCTTCAAACAGCCAGTCCAATCCATTTACCTCTGACAAATCAAGGCAGGGCACTAAGGGCTGAATTGTGGCTTGCAGACAAGAACATCTTATAACTTCTTGTCTGTAAATTTTAGAATAAATTCAACAATACCACATTGTTGCATTTATCATTAACATTCTTCTGAGTCCTTTAATCCTAGTTGTATGGCTTTCCTTTCTCCAGGTATTAATTAATACCCTCTTGCAATGTTAACCTATGGGCTGGGGATCTGCAATGGAAAAATTAACTGGCCAATTTCTCCAATACCAGGGCCTGTATAAGGATCCTCCTTATACCTACAGGACCCCCACCCCTAGAATACATAGGAAAGACTTTAGGGGTTCTGATTATATCAAAATATTGCAGATCCTCACTTCACAGTGCTCCTAGCACAAAAGCCGATTTTGGGAGCACTATACTACAATGTAGGCAGTGAAATGTGCAATTTCACTAAACCTAGGGCATATAACACTCATTTTATAAGGGCCCTCCTTGTAGATACCTGACCTAACCCCTAGGACACCTAGGGGAACCCCTGGGGATACCTAATATGCCCCAACATTGTAGTTTATCAATGTGTAAGTGCCCTAAACCCAAAAGTCAAGATTGAGCACAATTTGCATTTTAAAAGCAGTCCTCCAACACGGGTCTGCTTTTAAACTGACCTCAGGCTACAGCAGTGCACACATGCAAGAGCAGGAAGGGGTTCTGGCCTCTAAACCACTATGCCCTAATATATACTAGGGACTTAAAGGTAGTTTCAATCCCCATGCCCTATTATGCACTAGGGCCGTATAGGAGAGGTCATGTCAATCATAGAGGTACCCTAACCCATAGTGCACCCTAGTGTATGTAGGTATTTTTACTGTATTTGTAAGTGTCTCTTTCATCATAGCACTGGCCCTGGGCCTGGTTAGTCAGAGGCCAGGGTCAGTCAGAGTCAGGTACCACCAGTACCAGTCAGCAAAAAGTTGGGGAGTGCCCAGGGCACAGATGGCTTTGCAACACTAGAGAAGCACAAACCCAGAATTTAAAACATAACACCATGGTTGGGGGGTTCTCAATAATAATCAGAATTGATTTCCATCCTACTTAACCCATTTTCAAACTTTAGGATAATGAAAGACTGGGTAAAAATCATAACGTTCTAATCTATACCTTGCAGTTTTCATGCAGCTCTTTGATGACGGTTAATAGCTCACTGTTCAGTGTTAGGATTTTAACTTATAAACTGCAAATAGCAAAAGAATCTCTCAGACAAAAGCAGTAACTCACTGACCTATTTACATTATATGCATTTGGTGATCTGCGTGGTACACAATCTTTGTAGCGGGCATATTACCCCACTGTGGCTACCTTACCATGAGTCAAAACTTCCAGTACTCAGACCTCTGATCTCTCTCAATAAAGATCATTAATCACCGAAGTTATCTTCACATTTTTATTGTTGCCTGAAAATTTCTGGAGACCAGGAATTCAGCAGCAGGTACTTTTCAAGCCATAATGCACTTACAACCATGACGCCCTCACCCGAAGTGAGCATCCTTTTTTGCTTGGTGCATGAAGATGCAAGATTCATATACATTTTTTTTAAACATTTGGTCTGATTACTATGTGAATGTAAACAACAATAAAGCATACATGCAAACTGTGACTACATGCCTGCTTTTCTCAGTATTTCACTTCAAAACGATGCGAATGTATTTGTTTAACGGGGGGTGATTTGTATAGGGTCAATGGAAAATCCACAAGGTTGTCCCTGTCCCCCCCAGAATTTTAGTGTCTCCTACGCCCCTGGGTAATAATGCCTCTGTTCGGTAGGACCAGAGGGAACACGGCGAATTACTTTTTTTACTAATTCAACCCAGCAAGATGACCGCAGGGGCAGTGGTCGGAGAAAGAGCTCCGGCACCCAGGGATCACTAAAACGTGAAAATCCCGACTGCCCCCTAGCCCACTACTTACTCTACAACGAGATAATGCAAGGGTGACTCACCGGTCAATTATCCCCAGGAAGGCACCCCGGGATCGCACTGTGGAGGCTCCGGCAAGAAGCTAAAGCAAGCTGCCCCTGCATCGAAGAAGATCGGGCAGCCACGGCGGACCCCTCAGAAGATGATCCCTTAAAGCCTCGCTTGAACCCGAAGGAAGTCGCAACTGCTCCTGCAAATAAAAAACAAACAAAAAAAAAAACCTCCGGACGGCAACCGAGCATGACCCTAGACAGTCATATGCCTTACAACTGACAACGGAAGCATCGGATGCTCCCTGACACCCTCGAGACGGAGGGAGAAAGGCTCTGAGGAACAGGACAACAGCGTATAAATAAAATATCAAGACCAGAAGGGTGCGCTCGTCGGGACCGGTAAGGCTCATACAACAAAAACAAATCATCGACCTCTACCTCACTCTCTGTAGTGACTACCTCTTGCCCCCCACTCACCGGCTGAACCTATCCCTGAGTTTTGGGTTTCCCTTCGACTACCTCATACAGTCCCTGTACAATCTACTGTGATATATTACTTATGTGTAACATGTTTTCTTTATATATACTAAATTGCTTAATGTATCCTATGATCGATCTTGCTGTAAAGCGCTCCGATACCTTCGGGTCTGGCTAGCGCTATATAAAACTCATAATAAATAAATAATAAATAAATAAATGAACTGTTTGCCAAACTGAGTCTCTGGCAGCACAACAGTTAACTGCTCACGAGCAGTGCCACACACGAGAGGTTGACTCTGATTAGGCTGGAGACAGGGCGGTGTGGTCAAAGTACTACGTTCCAACAATGAAACCAGCTCTTATTTGCAGTATTAGATTGAGAAGGGAGTACATTAACGTTCTGCATATTGCTGGGGTTTTCTGGAACCGAGTTTGTTAAGCACACGAGCATAAAACAAGGATAGTGGAAAAGGAGGCAAAGATGAACAAATCGACTCTTCATAACCTATATAGTGGATATTACTTAAACCAGTGCCATTGTGTTTGATACATGAATTAAACAGGTTTAGGTGGAGTGTGAAATGAAAGAGTTTTGCATGGGAACAATAGGGGCTGATGTCTTTAAAGGAAAAATTAGACAGCTAAGTTTGAAGACAGGCTACAGTGTTTGAGCCAATGGCGATGATTGCTGTTTTTAATAGTTTGAGGGGTTGAGGTAAAGCAAGCCTTCCACTCGATTGCAATTACCGAAAAGATTAGATGGTGCCTGTTTAGTATCAGAGAGGCCTTTAAGCATAATCTGATGTAGTTTGTGTCCCGATATACAGGATATCGAACTTGCACAGATGATTCTCCAGTAACATCAAGTAAAGACTGAACAGTATATGGAGGGAGCCTAACACGAAAGACTGCATATTTGGAAGTCTTCATTTGGAGACACAAACTGTTGTGTGTTATAAGAATGTGCTCAGTAGTTTCTTCCCTTATCCATGTTTAGAGTTGAATGATTAGAAGGAACCTAATGTGAGTAGAAGGTGTGAAATAATTTACAACTGGTGGAGGGCATTGTCAAGTATTTGAATGTGTTTGGTGCAGGGCAAGTAGCAAAACCTTACCTTTCAGGTTTTTATTAAGCCGGACCTTTCTGGATCTGAGGAATTACTTTCAATGGCTCTCAAGTAAAGGTAGGTTTGTGATATCGGTGTAGTTTGAATGGGTATATGGGTTTAGTAGTGACAAAATGTATGTTACTTTTAATATGTTGTGACTGATCCCTTGGGCTATTAAAGCTATGACCGATAATAAAAAGAAAATAAAGAGGGCTTGTCGCAGGGTTAGGGGAATTCCTGGTTTGTGTGGCCAAGTTGGATGTATTTTTCAATGTTTAGGTTTGCTAAGAAATTAAATGAGTAAAAGTTTAAATGGTGTGGTATTTAGATCCACCCATTGGGCTGCGGCCGGCATGGAGCCAGACACAAACGCACTTATTACAATGCAACACCTCATGGGGTCGGGAAGTCACCTCACTAAATTGCTGTTGGAGGTTGGAGGGTATCAGAGCTGGTAGAGCTGTCCAACTACAACACACTCGAGACAGGTGGATAGGGGACCTGGGCAAAAATATCAGCGATAAGGAATGGGACAAGATCCTGAAACAGCCAAAGAAAGTATCGCGAAATCCCAAGTTTATGTTCATCCAGCTTATGATAGTGCACAGAGCCTACCTGACCCCGCACAGGATACATGCAATGTTCCCGGAGGCAGGGGACAACTGCCCTAGATGCCAGCAGAATGATGCAGGGCTCCTTCACATGTTCTGGGATTGCCCTAAACTGGGGTATTACTGGACTACGATCCGGCATATCCTAACCACAGTAGCACCGAACAGACCTTACGAGACACCGCTGTATAGTATACTGGGCTTGGGACATAAGGAGTGTGTCCACTAGATTCGTAGACTTAGCACTGCTTCTGGCGAAACGATCCATAGCCATGAGATGGAAGGCAGCGAGGCCGCCAGACATAGAGTCCTGGAGTAGTGAAGTGCTGAGGTGGGGGAAGGCTGAAGGGTTGGAGTTGCACAGAGAAGAGCGTAGGGGGCTGCATAAGATACCGATCTCCCTTGAGTGGAACACGTTAATAGCGGAATATGAAGCATGCATGGAGACACACTTGGCCTAAAAGGCATACAGAAGTAGCACGGGCTGGGAAGGATGTCGGGGGATAGTAACGTGGAAGGCACCAGCCCTAACTCCAAGATGCAAGATGGAGTAGATATGATATGTCACTAGCGGAAGGCCATGGGGACCGACAAGTTGCACCACCTGTACATAAGTTTGAGATGATGAGAAACATTGTGAGGCTGAAAATACTGGAGGGACTGACGAGTGCCGGGTGGGAGGGGGGAGGGGGGATGAGGGGGAATGCATAGAAGAGGAATGTTCAATGTTAGTATAACAGAAAATAGGAAAATTGTAATGTTGGAACTACGACATATGCACTGCAGTTGAGATGTATATAACGTATTTTTGACTGCTACCTGTAACTGAGTGCTTTTGATTACATACGCTAATAAAAATATTTTCAACAAAAAAAATGGTGTGGTATTTAGAGAAGACCATTACTCTAGAGGATATAGAAAGGCCTATTTTAACAAAGGAGTTGTGTGTGTGCAACATAGACTCACTTGGCCAGATCTTTTTAACGAAGACAGTTGACTATTGCTACAGCGAATGACTTGTGAATAATTCTGAAAAATATCGATGACTGTTTGCAAATATTGGCTATCAAAGGTGTGTGGCTTTTTCTTGGATAAAATTGGTTTTGCACAGTTTGTGTTAGAAAAACTAGACTATGAGGTGCATCTTGCAGATTTTCAGAGCAGACTATTTCCATTATTTAAGGGCACTGACAGTATGGCTCTTGTTTTTATTTCCCTGTAATGGCAACAATGTTTTTGGTAAGTGTGAATTCATGGTTGCCCACCTTTTCTGGTGCAAGTTTTAAGAGGGATATGGCCGCCATTTTTCTTGAGAGGGATTTCATTTGAGGGGTAGGTGGGGATTTGAATCTCCGTGATTCAGCACTAACAAATATGCACAGATGGGATTAGATAGGAATTAGGAAGTAACTGGACAAGCCACTCATGAGTATACTGTGGCACCACAGTTTGAGATTGATAACATTGAATGAGAAGCCTATGACAACGCCAAACACATCAATTTCTACATCTGCATCAATGTGACCGATAAACCTTGTTTTTTTTCTCTTGGCTAGAGATCTCAAGCCTTAAAGGTGGGGGGTGATTATGATGCTTTAACAATGAACTCGTTCTTTAACCCTTCTTTTATCCTACATTTCCAGAGGGCGGTGGAAGGCCTTTTGTGGTTTCCTTCAGTGGGACCAACCTATACTAAGCAAAAACAAGAAGGTGAGTGAGTGAGGCGCGTGGGGTGTGGTGGTTAGCAAATGGTGTGCAAAGCACAAATTACCTCTCCCTCCTGTTGTTTTTTAATGTGAGGGGGCAAAAGGCTAAACTCAAACATACGCCAAGGACCTACTACAAAAGGTATGATAAGATGGGTGCATTTAGCTCTAGGTTTTAAGACTTGCCTGCTTTAAAAACAGTAGTGTCACGTTTGGATGTGCATTGATTACTTGGCCTGAGGTTTGCTTGGGTCCAGGTTGAAGTATATGCTTCTTATTAGCACACTGCATGAGGCTAAAGCTGATGTTAGTAGAATTGTTTAATAGGGAATAATTTTTAATAAACTCAAAAAGACCACATGCTTGGACTAAATTGAAATGTGTTTGAAGTCGATTCAGAGTGATTACATATGGTGATAGTCGAATAAACTAATTTAAAAATGTTTACAGGTCCATCAGAAATTTCAGCAGCCTTTATTGACAGATTAGCAAAACAACTTAAAAAAACATCGTTTTTGTGGCAAAATGTGTGCAAAAAAGGGAAAAACAAGGAATACAACACAAACGTGTTTTAGCGCAGCGGCTCTCAAACTCTAATTGGGCACGGTAGCCTGTGTGTCTGGTTTGTACCCTTGTTGGCACCACTTCTGTTCTCTACCTATTTTTTTGCAATAATGCCTCCCATACATTCCCCATCTATGGTAACGGGCCAGCACTGACAAATGAAGTATCAAAGTAAATTAGAGTAGCTCAGGGCGTATTCTATTCAGAACACAACAGACTATATATTTATCTCCTTACTGACTGTTCAACCTCCACACAATCCCTATTTACCATTGGTGAGCTCCAGCGCTGTTTAGATGCTGTACTGATATTTTTGGTTGGATGCTCCTTTGCCCCATGTTTATACCCTAAATAGGGCTAAAGTAGAAAAGGCTTTGGCAAAATATCTGTTTACCATGTCAAGATTTAAAAGATGGATCTCATTTGACATTCCTTGTGAGATGCTGGTAGAGACCACTGTCAAAAAAAGAGCTCTCAACCCCCTACCAAAAACAGCAGCTGGCTGATCTGTCAGTAGCAGCCACTATGAACAAACCATTCAAATATTACAGGAAAACATGTTCAATTTTTTCTGCCTTGAAGTGAAATGTACCGCTTCATAGCAAAAATAATCTTATTATGCCAATGATGAAGCTTTGCTAAGTATTTGTTGGTTAACTATTTACAACTATTTACAAAATGTACGCTCAAATAAAAAAAACTAAACAAATTGCAACAGCCTCCAAAGGTGAAAAAGCAAAACAAATTCTACACACCTGAGTTACGGAAATGTGAAAAGCACACTTAGGATTCTGTGAGTTCTTTACTTGTCGCTGGCCAGCTCTAGCTCAGTTTATAAAAGAGATACGTGTCCAATTGTTCAGGCAGAGGTCAAACAGTCACTGCGAACTGAAGGGCATGAAAATCGGAGGCATGCCAAGTTAACTTGTTTGTGCATTTTTTTTCAATCTAAACTCAATTATTACAGGAAGGCGTGCTGGGATTTTTAATAGTTCAGTGTCATTTACCGTCTGTTACAGCTTTTCATGAACTCGTGCGCCTTCAATCTACAACTTCTCTTAAAGTTCCATTCGTTTCCTAAAAATGTAACACGGCAGGAACGTTGAAAGAGTAATCCGGAGACACAAAATATGTGTTGGTGGTATTATACTGCTTGCTAGCGCAGATGATTGTTGTTAAAAGCTCCTATAAACAACAGTCACACAACCAAATTGTACCAGATTTTCAACCATGAAATGGAGATATGCTGAGCCGCCCAGCCGGAGTTAAAACAAGTGACTTTATTGGTTTCTACGGGGAAACCTTAACTCACTGGTCGAACCAATACAGGCGTATCACTCGTCTATGACAACCTTCCTCATAAATGTTTTATCCCTTTCCGTGGACTTTTTTTTAGAGGATTTTCTGTCATTAAAGCTGAATCCGGGCAAGTATTATAGCAAAGTACTGGCGACGAGAAAGTTTGTGAAAGCTTAAAAGAGGATCAGCAACGTTAAGCTGCTTTACTTACAGATGACAAGGCAAAGCAGGCTTCACCAGGTCTGCCTGAAGATGAATGGCGCAGCCTTAGTGACAGTCGGTGCTCAGGTTTTTGAGGGAGGGCAAAGGCTTTAAAGTACCTGATGCAATAAACCTAACCAGTGAGGGCAAACACTGGGGAGAGGTTTAGGCTTAAAAGGGTAGGGCTTGATCTAGAAAAGTAGTGCCCTGCACCCTGCTCAATGGTTCTGTGTAGATCGCTGGGTACAATGAAGTGACAAGACTGGTTTTAGTCATTATACATTGGACATATAGCATTAAAATCTGTTTAAAGGAATTAGGTAACCACCAGAAGGACAATTCCTCTATTAATAGTTATGTAAATGTAAATGTAGTATACTTGTAAAGCGCACAGCTGCCCCAGCAACGGGGCGTCCCGGCGCTGTATAACTCTGGGGAACCCGTCCTGGCTTTCCCTGAGGAATGGTCCCTTGCTGGGAGTCCCCAAGGTGGAGCCAGGCATCCACGGAATTGGTGGGGCCGTTGTGGAGATTAGGCAAGCTAATGCCCAGAGTTGCCGAGTGGAACCCCTGATTAGAGTAAGCACCGAAGCGAGAATTATCGAGTTCAAACTGAGCAAATTCCTTACTCTTGCTTGGTGAAGCTGCTTTCAGCTAAAGTGGCTAAACAACAACAGAAGAAATTAACGTAGTCAGCACCGCGCCCATGCACTTCACCAGAAAAAAGGCGCTATGGCCTAGGACCCCGCGATTCAAAAGGGGATGATGGACGGAGCGTTTGAGCAAATCAAACACTCACCCCCAGTCAACTGATTCTGGGTTTAATCCATCACCATTCTTTAGCTCACTCAGCCACCCCAGTTCAGACATGGCCATATGCAAATCAGTCTGACCCTGGGCCTCATGGGAACAGTCCAGCCCGAACTGCCAAGCCAAGTCTTCCCTGGACCGGAAACAAGCATCCTGGGACCGGTTTCGGATTCATAATCCTCATCAGCCAGGCTATCTTGAATCCAGTGGCCAAGTGAGCAAGGGACTCACGTCTGAGCATACCCTGCCACACTTAGGGCGAACAAAGCGATTCAAAAGGGGATGATGGACGGAGCGTTTGAGCAAATCAAACACTCACCCCCAGTCAAATGATCTGGGTTTAATCCATCACCATTCTTTAGCTCACTCAGCCACCCCAGTTCAGACATGGGCATATGCAAATCAGTCTGACCCTGTGCCTCATGGGAACAGTCCAGCCCGAACTGCCAAGCCAAGTCTTCCCTGGACCGGGAACAAGCATCCTGGGACCGGTTTCGGATTTATAATCCTCATCAGCCATGCTATCTTGAATCCAGTGGCCAAGTGAGCAAGGGACTCACGTCTGAGCATACCCTGCCACACTTAGGGCGAACAAAGCGATTCAAACAAGCCGGGCTGAAGACGGCTGTAATGCCAGAAACCGGTCCTCGGAAGCTTGTTTCCGGTCCAGGGAAGGCATGGCTTGGCAGTTCGGGCTGGACTGTTCCCATGAGGCACAGGGTCAGACTGATTTGCATATAGCCATGTCTGAACTGGGGGGGCAGAGTGGGCTAAAGAACGGTGATGGATTCAACCCAGATCTTTTGACTGGGTGTGAGTGTTTGATTGGTTCAAATGCTCCGTCCATCACCACCCCCTTTTGTACCGCTTATGGCCTAAAACCCCAACGCATCACAGAACAAAATATACTGTTCAAATATTAACACTGCACAATAACATTTTCCCTCTAGACTCTGTGATTGTATCCACAACTACCCAAGCCTTGCTCCTCAATCCCTGAACTCTGTAACCTTTAAGTATCCCATTTACCTATTCAACTCAAACTATTTTTGCAATGCAACCTGTATTCATCTTTAGGGAGGAACTGTATCATTTATGTTTGACGACCGGTCTGCAGCAACTCTATTCTCCTGTGAACCATCACCAAGTCAACATGCATTCTACCACAATGCTTCAGCACTTAGAAGCAAAGCATATTTTTCAGTATGTGATTCTAAAGCAGAATAACATTCGTTTATTAGTGCAATCAGCAACCGAATTGCATAAAGTTGAAGGAAGAGTCCCTCTATTCTCATGACTCCATAAATACAGGAAAAGTCGTCTTTTGCCACAAGCAAGATTTTATTGCATTTCGGTAAACTGCACGTCCTGTAGAACGCGGTGGGCACTTGGGCTTATTGAATTTATGCAACTCTCAAAAAGGTGTATGATATATAACTTTCCTAATCTTTTTGCATTCTATTTTTAAATACTGAAAACTTCTTTAAAAATGAAAGTTTCTGTGAGTCCTTTGGAGTTACCATCAAGGACACATGCACCGCTAAGGGCTTGGGCCTGTCTCTCAACTAAAGCGGATAGTTTATCTTTTAGTATATAAGGCCTCTGAAGAGTCCTAATGCATGCACACTGTTAAGATAGTGGTATTGCGTAGACTGTGTTGTGCATGCATCTGCAGCTTATACAATCACCATGCAACTTTTGCTCTACTCAAGAATGCTAGCTAAAGATTAAGTCGGGCCTGAATGATACTATGGAAACCAACGGAGAGCCGGACATGTGTGGACCTGCACACATTAAGGCAGGATGGCCAAAACTGGCGGTACTAAGAAACAGAGAACAACCTTCATTCACCAAGAGGGATGACTTCTAGGAACCAATAACAAAGATCGCAGGGTGGAACCAGGAAGCTTGTGCCAACAGGAAGTTGGTAGATTGAACATCCACAATTAATCAAGTTCTGTGCAATGAGAGGGCACTCATAAAGCTCTACCATTCATGGGGAGTGGACCAGTCAATCATACTCCTTTTCGAAACAATTTCCGAGTACCAAAAGTTTGCTTATGTGTCTCTGCCATTTTTCCATGGAACAGCTCTTTTGCATTTCTGCCAAGTCACCTTATTTTGAAGTTACGTTTTCTATAAAAAATGTAGAGCATGCCCTGAAACTATGTGTCAGAAATGTGACAAATGACCCCTTTGTAATCAGTGAGCACTATGATGCCAGGGGCAGAGTGTACATCAAGAACATGGCTTTAGGCATAATGCATCTTACAAACCTCTGAATCAAGGTAAAAGTTTGGAAGTTTACACCCGGGCTGCTCTGCTAGTTATGAAACTGAAGTCTTGTCTTGAGCAGAAGTAGACAGTGGTGTACCGAAGAAGAATACTGCCAAAGGTTCAAGATAAATAAGTGTTGAAAAGGAGAGGTAGCTTTCTGTAATAGCAACTGTTAAGTAGTACTCAAAGCACATCACACCGAAGTCAAGTTCTGCAGATCGCAGCTAGTAGAACTTCACAGGATTTTAACAAAGAATTCACTTTTGACAGTCCCGATCTAGGTGCAGCGACGTGACTAGAACCAATACGTATAGACATGGTGCCTCACAAGGGGGCGAGGAATATATTGCGCTTCATCATATCACGTGTTTTGTAATGTTGATAATCCAAGACCCCTACTTGCAGCACATCTAATAAAGTCTTCGAATTACCATTTTTGTCCAAGTTGAAATTGAAAAGGAAAAAAAACACATTTGAATTCACCTTAATTTACTACAGTAGAACTATGGCATAATGCTGGGGTCCCCTTGTGACATCTCGTGAAAGAAAGGTCCCAAAATTGTGTGACACATATGAGATGCTGCCTGGAACACAGAGGGAGGGCTGTGCAAGACTTGTTATTGCGCCACTGGCTCATAGACTCAGGAATTTGTTCTGTCTCAGAATCCACATCATTGTTTCTCATGATCTCTTCACATTTCCTCAAAGCACGTCATACCTACTACATTTAAGATTCGCGGTCTTCTTTTCAGCTCTAAAAAGTATCTGGACAGCGCTTCCTGCAGTATCTATGCATTTATAAATAGGATTGCACAATTCATGATGAAGGTTAAGTTTTCCCTGTGGGTGCGTTACCCTTTCTACCTCCACAATATGTTCAGGTCGCACCAACCCATTTTCATGGTACCACTTCCTGAATGGCAAAAACCAATGCAACCCAAACCCAGCTTTGCCCCTTGATCTATGAGCATACAAAACATAGGTCAACATTTGAAAGTGACAGAGATGGAGAGCTAGAAAGAACAAGAGGATTGCAGAGGTATAGAGATGAAGAAGCAGGGGAGGAAAGGCATCAGAGAAAGCAAGGATAGAAGGTGTTAATCTCAGAAAAGTCCCTATTGTTCTTAATACACAGTGATACTGCTTAGCTTGAATGGAGTGTCAATGATGAGGAATGCATTGTTTGGTTAAAGGCTTGGAGAGGACAGTAGGTTGCAGGTAGGAAATGGCTCTGAGATAGGAACATTTCATTTACACGCCATGTGTGTCGCAACGCTCCTTACGGTCACAGACTGAAACATAGAAAAAACGGTTATGGACATGGCCATAGCGGAAGGTATACATCACAACCACCATCATGCGATTGTAGAACTCATTCACCACATAGTTTCAGCATATTCTCCATGTTTTCTGAAACTAGACCACCAAGAAAATCGGATAAAGTTTCAGACTGTCACAAATGGGGAAAAAAATCCATCAACGATGGTGAAACTGAACTTCATCCTGTCCATTCTTTGTTCATGCCCACACAGACGCAATGTCATCCAATAACATACAATGACTAACAAACACATCAAAAGCATATTGTTGAACCCAAACACCTAAAAACAGAAAAGGAGAGCAACCGCAAAAACAAGGGAGCATCATTAGCCTACCTGCCACACCGTTTGTGTCCAAGGTGGTCTTCTGGCTCTCTAGGCTCTGCAGTTCTTCATTGCTTGCATATTTCATAACAGAGTTTATGGATGAAAGTGTGCTGATGAGTTGTGAATTAAGAGATCCGATCTGGGCGTGAGGCTCCCCAAATGTTTCCGCTAGTTCGCTGTAATTCTGGGTCAACAGCATCTGCTGTTCCTGCAGCAATTTCTGGACGCGCTCTATGTAGTGATCCAAGTGGGGCGCTGCTTCAGGTTTGGGCTGCTGCTCAACCGGTGAACACACAGCTTCACAAGCGGGTTCATCGCCCACTGCAATGCTCCTCACACTGTTGGGAGACACCAACTGCTCGGTGGGGCCACATGCAATGTTTCTCATCTTAAGACCAACCAAATAGTTCTCATTAATACTTATCTGCCCCACTCCACAATCTTTGGTCTTCACAGGGGACACCTTTTCAAAGCCAAAATCATCAGAAATGGAAGTGCCTACTCCAATCGATCGTGTTTTTGCCGCTGTATTCACGTCCTTGACCCTGCCATCACCTACAGCCACAGTCCGCGTTTCTAGAGCCACAGTGTTAGTCTGTTTATCATAGAAGCTCAAAGCAGTGTTTGTGCTTGAGTCTTCAAAACATAGTCTCTCTGTGTTGGTCAACTGGTCTGTGGTTTCAAATACTGTACTGGTTTGTTGTGTTACTGTATGAGGCGCAACCATAACTCCAAACTCAACAGTGCTGACCACTTCTGTGTTGGTGCTCCGAGACAGGCACTCCTTAGCTGTGGTAACAATCACATCCACTGAACAATCTCCACATCCTGTTGATCGCTGTTCTTTAATTTCCAACTCTGACTTACACAAAAACAAATTGTCTGCTGTCTCATCTGTGTTGCTTCCAGTTTCGCACACGCTCACATTCGAGCCTTCCTTCTTGTCACGCATCTCTATGTGCCACCCAGTACACTTGTCCTGTGTTTCTACTCTCTCCCGTACCACCCAACGATGCATTGGCACATCTGGACCCACAGCTGCATGATGCTGAGACGGTCTGCACAAAACACCAACATTGCTCATCTGCACGTGGTTTCCCACACAAGAATCAGCCATAGTCACATGATCTCCTACCATCTGGTCCTGTGTTGATACCTCCACTTGAACAGTCCTACTGAAGACTATTGGCTGCACCATCAGTGCTTTATCTACTTTTTTCCTGGATCCAGCTGCCTGCAGCTCCAGTTTTAATTTGGTCATCTCCATACCATGTGTGGTTTCTTTCAAGTCCCCCTCCAGCCTGTATATTTTATCCTTAAGTGCTTCAATTGTTTGCTGCTGAAGTTCAATTTCTCTTTCAGCTTCAGTGGTCAGGCCAAGCATATCTTCAGTTACCCCCACTCCACTACTTCTCGTTTCTTTCTCAGTTCCTACCGAGGCATCTCTACATTGCCGCAAAGAACGGTGATATATGATGATGTCATTCATATTTTCATCAGCACCCACAGCGATGGATCGGTTTCCCTTCTGTGATTGTCGTGCTCTAGGGCCCAGGGCATTGTCGACAGGATCTTTACAATGGCTGTCCTGGATTTTCTTCTCTAGTGCTTGCATGTCTGCAGTGAGTTGCCTGAACTCCTCTAAACCTTGTGGGCTGGGCTCTTCGGTGTCCATTTCCTCCTCAGAGTCTATGTGCAACTCGCCTCCTCTTTTGACGCTAGACAGCTGCTCATATTGTCCGGCATTTCCTGCGCTATAAGAACGTTTTCTAAAACCACCAGTGGCCACCTGAGCAGGTGCCCGTTGGCTTTTGAGTTCCGACATTAGCTGCCTCTTCTCTTCCTGTAGCACAGCGATCTTTACTTGCAACACTGGGATGGTCCTAACCTGCCCCTCGAGCTCCTTCAGACGGGCGAGTGCCACTGCCATTTGCTCCCTGATATGCTGAAGGTGTACAGGGCTGACATTGGTCACCGGCGTGCTCACCCCTGAACTCAAGGGGCTGTGGCGGATGGAGCCCCCCCACGAAGAGGCGAGATAGGAGCCGTACTCTCCGTTGGGCTGGTGTCCATTCTGAAGGTGAGACAACTGGCTGTGTCCGCCAGATCCAGCAAACGAAGGCGAGAGCGAGCTGGTAGACCCCAGCCCTCCAAAGGTGGCCAGCCTGGGCCTGCGCACGTCTCCTGCTGAAGCCACCTGCATGATGACTCGCTCTTGTTCCAACCTTCTTCGCGTTTCCATCAGCGTCTTGGTGACATGAAAATTGTGCTTGGGGAGCTGTGGAGAGGCAGGTGCCAACTGCTTGCTTTCAGGGATGGTCAAAAACGTTGGGGAGGGTTCCTGGGAAACAGAGGGCCTGGCAGAGTAGGAAGGTGTGGAGTGGTTCCTTGCTGCCAGGAAGGAGGGAGATATCTTGTTCTCATCACTATTGGAGGAAGAGAGCGAGTCATTTGAGGTCCATCCGCTGACCTGGCCCCCAGTGCTTCTGGCACGTGCGCACGGCAGCACCAGCGGCCGCCTCTTCTGGATTTGTACTTTCTTAATGGTGTTGCCCTTCTGAATATCCTCTACGTATTTCAGAAAATCCAGGTCCAGCTGGTAACCATAGGGCGTTTCCACGAAATAAGGGGATTTCGGATCTTTTTCTTCCTCGCCGTTCGGGACTCCGTCGCCTTTATCTGTAACGACAAACAAATATTTCAAAATATGTACATGGACAAGTTTAAAAAAATACAAAACATTTAAACGGCGGAAAAAACAAAATTCAACATGAAATTTAGAACGACGTTTTTTTGGGGGGAAAATAGAAGGCTTTTAAAGTGCACGATCACCGTTCTCTATAAATATTCGTTTGCGTGTTCAAAGGGTTTCCAGGGGTTCACACGGAACACAAGATCGCATAGTGAAATACACTCGTCACCTTAGAGAAAATGCAAAGCACCGCTTCTAATGACAGGACAGAGTTCCACTTGTCTGCTGCCTTCCTCATCGCGACAAGCAATCACCCCGGGGCGGCTACAGCGTCACCGCTATGCAAACTATCAGCTGACAGAACCAGTGTGTGTTGTGGAGAAACCCATCCTGGGAGGAATTCCACGGAGGGCCGGGGGAGGAGGGACACGAATACAAATGAAGCACCCTCTAGTTACCTAAGCCTGTAGGTTTCTTGGTAAATTACTGCCGGGGTCACTTTTTCCAAAGTAGACGAGAACGGACACTGGCAGACACATACAACTTGCCCCCAATACACGCAGATTCCAGTGTTTCTCTCTCCCCGTGTTCTGTAATAAGCAACAATCACCCCAGTGCGTTTGGCACACATATACGCTATAAATATGCAGCCAGACAGGTTCCAACGGGGTCCGAAATTCCTCAGGCAGAGGAGAAACCGCTCGGATGTCAGGGCTGCGCGGGTCTCGCAGACACCACCAGCTCATGTCATTCTAATTAAAACACCGAGGCCCACTGCACGACTCTGGCTGGCGGGGGTATTTTTGCAACCCTGGCGGCTTTCTACACACATGACAGAAGCAGTCGTAGAAACAACCCCAGCCGGCGGTAATGCGGCGGACAGGCGCTGGATGTACTCACGACAAAGTGGCAATAAACACCCCTCGCGGACTTTGCCCCTCTGCTCTGTCACTCGCAAGCTTCATGGTTCGTAGCCACGCTGTCCTCGAAGCAAGCTTCTACGCGGGCTCCTAAACTTTTCCAGCCGTCAACCCCACGAGAAAGAGTGCATCTCTCCTCGCTGTGAACGCTGGCAGGCAGCACGCACGTTTCATAGGCTGAGCCTTCGCCAATGAGTCTTGCAAGTCCCGAAGCCACCCCCCACAGGAGCCTCAGCTGTTCTGCGCACTGCATTATCTTAATAATAAAACACTGCAATTCATTTAAAGACACAGTACACAGTGCAACTCATCAAAGGCTGGGAGGAAAACGATACACTATATTTTTAGAGTGCCTGCACCCTTGGCAGCCGACAGAGGTCTCGCAGGGAACAGTGCTCCATTCACACGTACAGACCGACAGCCTGTACCCGACCGGGCACTGCCCTCTTCCGCTGAACCAATAAAGTAGACACGTAGACTTCTCTTACTGCAGTGTAAGCGCCCATTCATACCAGCTGGCTGCTTTCGTATTTACGGGGCACAGTGGCAAAGAGAGACAGTTATGATGTTCTTCTAATGCTTGTGAAAAAAAAAATACATCCACTTACTGACTTGCAAAAATAAAGCAAAATAGTACTGAGTGAAATATATTCTTTAGAATGTGTTTCTCACTTAACGAGAAACCCAAGCGTATTTTGCTGCAGATTTGTTCCTCACCACAAGTTCATGAGGAGCACAAATCCGAGCCAGAAACAGCGCCTAATTTATGAGGCCCGCCCTCCATACTGCCTCGAGGGATAGTCCTCATTAACAGGCACGGGTTCTTCTGTTGCCAGACAGCTGTCAGTCTTCATAGCAACAATCACCTCAAACAATGCTTTACGCTGATTCTGCTGCGCTATTTGTTCCCCAATTTGAACAGGTTCTTCCAGTACTCCCGGTTGCCGCCCTAGTTCAAGATGTTGCTGCCGATACAAAGCTAAGAGTGACACAAGCATGCACATAACACACATGGAAGAGGTGTGACGCACCGGCCAGGGTGCCTGACTCCGGACCACGGGGTTCATGGTTTCATCACTGGCGCCGGTTGCAGGTTAGCCCAGCACCACGTGACTCTGGGCAATAGCTTGCTTAATCTTCCTGTGGGGCCCCAGCACCGGGACACCTCTCTGGAGGTAGCTGTGCGCTTTACAAATGCTGGTATTTCATTTCATTCTATATCATGGGCACTTGCAAACGTTTTTCTAGGGACCAACAGTTTGGTCTGGTGTGACTGAGGGCTCCATGGTGAGGTTTGTGAAGTGGTGGTTGATGGCAGGTAGATGGTACGGTGGGCGTAGGGGAAGTGAAGTATGTATATCTAGTGTCTGCATAGCGTGGCATTGAATGTTGTGAAGTGTCATCGAGTGTAATGTCGGAACAGAGTAGAGTGACCTAGCGTGAAGTGGCATGGAGTGGAGTGTGGTGGGGTCGAGTGGAGTGTGGTGGGGTAGAGTGGAGTGTGGTGGGGTAGAGTGGAGTGTGGTGGGGTAGAGTGGAGTGTCGTGGGGTGGGGTAGAGTGGAGTGTCGTGGGGTGGGGTAGAGTGGAGTGTCGTGTCGTGTCGTGGAGTGTCATAGGGTGGAGCAGAGTGTCGTGGAGTGCCTAAGAGTGGAGTATGCATGGTGTTAGCGCATTGCCATGACAGACAACACATTTTCAATTGAAATGACCATTACATTTGCACTTTTAGTTTTACTACTAAAACTATACAGTGCACAAAAGTTAATGTATGAAAGTGGCATCGCCTAGTGTACTGATTTGTTTTGATCGTATTAAAATTGATTCCACCCCACTTCTGAATTACAAAAAAATTTGCTTCATTTGTGTTGTTCTTATTCTAACATATTCTGAAATATTTGCACAGTTCATTTACTGACATTTAAATTTTGTTGTGTGCTAGAAAAAAAAATCTTTTAAAATACCTGGCAAGATTGTCACATAAATCCTCTCACTTTGTAGTCAGAGACAGAAAAGTAAACACTAAGCTCCCTTGGAAGACAGAGCCTGACATTTGACCTCTGTCATTAAACACCCTGCAAATGTGACAAAATAAGAACATTTAAAGGCCTATTTACAGAAAGCGAAGTCTCACGGAAGAATATAAGGAACGATGGTGAACAAGTTTGCTCCACGGGAGGGATGAAGACAAGCTAGACACCCTAAAACAAATAAAGCCAACAAATATAAAGCCAGAAATGTGAGTTACAAATCCAATTGCAAGCAATGGGTAGAATGCATTCCCAGGGAAGCTTTCAGGATGCCCACAAAAAGTCTTTTCACAACCAGACAGTGCACAACCAGAGAGCTGCACTGTCTGGTAGGCTTTAACCTAAAATACCGCTCGACTCACTGATATCTGGTGTACTAAGTTGGAACGTGGCATGTTAACACGTTAATGAAATACACTTTTTGAATTTTGAAGAGACTATCATATTTTTACTCAATTGTTGCAATATGTCTTTAAAAAAAGAGGGTGTTCCTAAAGTTAAGCAGTATAGGACTCCTTAGTTACTTCCTTTATTTAACTTCAGTTAACCTGTAAATAAATGCTTGCCTGTTTGTTTAACATCTTTCTGAATGTTAGGTCAAAGTCAAGTAAACATCAGCCCAGTGCGGCTGTTGACAGGGGGCCACAGGTAAAGGTCAGTAGGGCCACAAGCAGTCCTCGGTTCGCACTTTGCGTATAACTGTTCCATGTCATAACAGGCATTTGAACTACACAAATAAAAATGGAGTAAAAAGAGGTCAAATTGAGTAAAATCACAACTCTGAATGCCGTGCATGAAGCAGCGGCGCCCTACGCTAGAGCTGGTATGGGAAAGATGGCGTAGCCATGATAGTGTTAGCTTGGCATGGGTGATGGAACAATGGTGGAGTGCTGAAAATTAGGATTTTAAATCTTAAAAAATGCACATTAGCATTCACAGACCCGACTACTGCAAAGACAGTGTGCAAAAGTACTCTACTGCCCAACACCAATAGTTTTAGCAAGGTTTGGTGGCACATAAGTCTGGTGTGTACTCATTTAATGTGCTCCGTTTGCTCACTATGCGCCCTCTGAGGTCCTGGACCTTGATAACTGCAAGGGTCGACCGGTACAGAGGCAGTACTGAGAGAACAAGCATTTGCAATGCAATAGGTCTCGCATTCACAAAGTTTAAGCTATTAGCATTGTAAATGACAATGCCTTTTATTTAAGTTTTGGGTTTTGAAACATAAATTAAAGGCATTGCCATTTACAATACTAATAGCTTAAACTCTGGCAAATGAGGGACCTGTTGCATTGAAAATGCTTGTTTAATGAATCTTTCACTTTTTGTCACTGTCTGTTGAACATCAGCTGCATCTAAGAATTGAAAAGACATATCTTCGCGTCCATTAGAGAAAAAAGGCGTGAAAAAACACTTTAGTTTAGTGCAGGAGGTCATGTTGCTTTAAGCAGTGCCCTTGCCTAGGCTCGAAAATTAAACACTTTCATACATATCCGGAGCATGTTTTATCCTCAAAAGAAAGGCTGTAGTCACACTAACTTCCGGGGTCGAATATGAGACATTCTCAAAGAACCAGATTACAGATTACTATATGGTGTACCCAAAAGCATGTGTTTTAAAAAAAAAGTACCGGAGACTGGAATATTTAATCTAGAGATGGCTAAAGTTTAATGTTTCTCATTGTAGCATCTACAAAGCCTTCTTTCTTTTGGCAGCATTTTCCGTGCACCTAAAGGCTAATTCTCTTATAATTAAAAAAAACCATGGCCAGGAATGGTCTGAAAATCCCAAAGTGAACTCACTTAGGTAATAGACCGGAACATCCCACTGGAGGGGGTAGGAAAACATTCTTCGAAAATCAAAGGGCAGCTGTGTTTTAAATCTATCACCCCTGAACTTCTACGGAAAATGTCAAATCTTGGACAGGTATAACGCATCCCATCCAGAAGTGCATTGCTGATACACACTCACTGGGGATTGTTGGTTAAATTACTTTTTAAGCGCTCTCATCCTCTTGTTTACCCTATACCACACACACTAAAGTGCAAAGCGACCCCTTGTTGAGGGCAAGCGACCCCTGGTTCTCATAAGCCCACTTTCCGGATGCGTCAGCACTCACAGGTGGCCCAATTCATTCTGCGAGGCTCACTTCTGTCTGCGAGGTGGAGCGAACCATGGATAATATCCTTGATTTAAGTCAAATGTCACAAGCGAAAGCTCCCGGTGCCTTTGAGCATCTGTGACCTCTAGCAAATCACAAATGTCCCTATGCCCAGAGAACTGCAAATTTGAAGGATGGCTGTTTACATATAGTCAGTATATATGCCAGGATGTTGTTAAAGCGATGACATGGTACTACTGAAAAACACAAAAGTTAATTAAAGTAAAAACAAGCACCGACAGAGCTAATAGGTCTGGCTTTGTAAGCCTGCAATGGATTTTAGTTTCTAAATATATGTAATAGATATTAAAAGTGAAAAAGTGATAACAAGTTAAAACATAGACTAAAGGTGTCAATTATGTTTGCAAAAAATAACGGAAAGGTAAAAAAAATTAACTTTTGCAATAATACCAACTTTTCAATGTGGTGATTTGCTGGTGATCGCACAATTGGTCACACAGGGGAACCGGGATTGGAAGTAATTAAGCATGCGACAAAAGCGTTTTAAATGACAGAATGGATGTGCAACAAACTTCTACCGTGAGCTAAACATGCCAAATGTCTGTCGGAGGCGTCTAAGTTATTAGCAAACTAAACAAGTCCATACCTGAATGCGAACATCGCCGCCGGCCTGCGACCAGGAAGTCAGGCAGGCCGGGCACGACAACCGGAAACAGGAAGTAGGAGGGCGGGAGCCTACCCCGCCTACCACGTAAGAGCCGCGATTGTTTGGAGCACCGGAGCAGGCAGGAGCCTACCCTGCGCCCCGGTGCCGAAGGAGGGAGGAAGAGTCCTGCTGCCAGGCCCTACAGCTGCCGATGAGAGGAGAGCCGCCGCACGAAGGAAGCCGGTGAGTGGGGCTTCACCTTGTTGCTGAGCTGCGAGGGAGGGGGGCATGTGTGTGTGCGCGCGTGCGGCGGCGGGGGGCTGTGTATGTGTGTGAGCGTGTGTGTATGTGTCTTGGAGTCTGTGTGTATGCGTGTGTGTGTGTGACTGTGGGGGAGGGAGGGGGTGTATGTGAGCGAGTGTCTGTCTGTGTATATGCGCGCGCATGTGCACGGCGCGGGACGGAACGTGCGCGTTCGCGCACACAAATCTGGTAGAAACGCTCGTAACACCCTTTTGTCCCTCATTCCCCCGAGACAGGCAACATTAGATCTCCAGCTGGACGCATCCTTCGGATGCAGTACCAGCGAGACCTAAAAAGGGCCACCGATGATGCCACACATGTGCTGGGCTGTAAAACCAGAGAAAATTGCAACTTCTAAAGGGTTGTGGCGGGCGTGGTCTGGCCACGCAGGAAGATGGCCGCCTGCTAGGTGAGCTCCGCCGAGGGACGGACCCCCGACGAGCTTCCCTGACTTGCCTGTTGGTGTGGGTCGTCCTTTTCTTGATGGCGAGGCTCCGGAGTTCGTAAGGATTCCGGCGGCGTTCTTCTTTTCTGGGCAGTGGCCCGTGTTTCCAAGTCGGCGGAGTGACGGTGAGGCGACCGGTTCCCACAGCGCTCGCCTCGGCATTCGCGCGCTTTCGTGACCGCGCCTCTCAGCCGAGGCGGCGCCTGAGACACTACAGGGCCGCGCCTCCTTCATACCAGGGCCGCGCCTCCTCAGAAGGTGGGGGCATGCTCTAGCAACGCTGTCAGCAGTTTCTTCATCTTTTTCCTACCAATGTGAGCAGTAAGCAGCGCCCTCCTCAGGCTACTCTTATATTGACTTTCCTCATAAGCTGCAATTTATGCTTTTTCCATGGAAAAATCACCTCAACAGAAATGAAACGAGCCTAACAGACTGGCACGCGTGTTCTTTCACGCCAACATGTTTACTTAAATACATATGTACATGTGCCCAGCGGCTCCATTGGTACTGGCAGAACTAATATTGCCTCACTTTTAATATTTGTCATTCCATAAGGAAGCCACCAATTACTATCATTTGAAGGGGCAGAAATAATGCTAATGGCAGATTCACGTGCAACAGTATTGCTCCATTTCTTTCCCTAACCAATTGGTTTTGCAATTTTTATTTCACTACAAAATACTGACAACTGAATTCTCATTTGCAGTCACTATTTTCTATTGTGCGCTCATGTGCTTTGTTTTCCTTTGCAACCATTTACTGTCTTTACATGCTTTCCTTATGAGGTAGTTTAAATACGCAAGATTGATTACTCCGATATATCATTGATTTCGTGACATATTATTTGCCTTTCTATGGCAATGTTGTCATAATTTTTTGATTTCAGGAGTTACTGGTCTGCTGTTAGTATTGGTTACTCTCTTACTACATACACCCTATTACCTCACTGGTATTTGCTATCTTCCTGGCTTCATCATTGCCTCATATTCCAGTATCTCCTCTATTCGCTACTGCAGACCACCACTGAAAAGGTCAACGGCCATGTCTAACAATAGAAATGTTGGCCGTGGACCTAAGCAACCACTTTTCACTGAAGTGGTAAAACAACCCTCTCCTGCGGCCGTTAAAAGTAATGGTTCTGCGTCATCTCCTTCATCGCAAGTTACTTTGCCTCAGAGCGACAAATCCTTGTCTGACACCATGCAACGGATTTTGCAAGAGCTTTCTGGGGTCAATCGGCGATTGGAGGGTCTGGATATTGCCATGACTTCATTGACTGCAGAAACTAAGTCTATCAGGGCAGAACTTTCTACTTTTCATTCCAGGATTGATGTCATTGACTCTAAAATAATTGACATAGAGGGGCGTGTGGATTCTGTTCAGGGCTCAGATCAAGACTTACTTTTCCTACACAGCAAGATCATCGATTTGGAAGATCGCAGTCGTAGGGATAATATCCGTTTTTTTGGTTTTCCTGAAAATGTTGAGAAGCAAGACATGAAGTCCTTTCTCTGTGATGCCCTTCCCACTTTGACTGGTCTCTCTTTTACTCCTCCTCTTGAGCTCCAACGTGCTCACAGATTGGGCCCACCACGTTCTGGCTCTTCTGCAAGACCTAGACCTATCATTGCTTGCTTCCTTAGACATGAACAAACCAGACAGGTTCTATCATTGGCTCGTACTCATGGTTCCTTTCTGTTTCCGGGTCATACCATCCATATGGCTGCTGATTTCTCTAAAGAAACGAATGAACGACGAAAGGCATTTCTTTCCATGCGACCCCAATTACGTCAAATGGACATCAAATATGGATTATTTGAGCCTGCGCGTTTTCGTATTACTAGGAATGGAGAGTCTAAAGACTTTTATGATCCTGCACTCCTACAGCAATTTCTGACTGATATTAGGTCCGAAGATATGGAAACGCAGTCTCATTCTTATGCTCAACCTTCTCAGTCCAAGTCCTCACCTCCGAATCCTTCATCATCTCAATTACACTCCACTCCTGAATCTAGACACCGTGGCAGAGATTTCACTCGTCTGTCTCGTTCTCAGGATGGCAAGGATTCGGCTCTACGTTCTGTCTCTTCTCACACCAACACACAGCAAAGGGACAAATCCAGATCGCCTCTTAAGACGCCCTCTGATGCTGACTGAACTCTGTTAAATGCTTTAATGTTTAATTACTTTTTCTTTTCCTTTAAGCGCATAGCATTGTTTATTGTTCATGATGCTTTCCCTGTTCATTTAGCTCAACCAGCTTTTACTGCATGGCACAATCAGATTTATTCTCTTTAGTGTTCTATATAGTACTCTGCGCTCTATTGTTCTTCTATATTTACTACTACTATGTGCTTTACAGTTTGCAGTTATTTAATTATTTTCAGGTTTTGCTTATTGTACACTATAAGACTGTTCCCCATCCCACAAGTGCTTTTTCTCTCCTCTTGTTTGCTCCCCTAACTATGGCGTATTTTTATTGTTAGATACTAATTGATTTTTCTGCTATATTATATTCTCGTTATTTTATAGATTAGGATACTTTCTATTATTTGATGTTTTCACTATTTACTTAATTACCTGTGCTCTCTAGTATTATAAACTATGCACATTGCGGCATTGTTTTATTTTGTGCTATATGTCTTATTGTTATCCTGTGAGTTTTCAACAAATTGGAGTATTTCCGCATTTTAGGTCTCGCTCATTCTATATTGCCTATGCATTTCTTTTTACATGCGGGACTCACTCCCTGTTCATGCCCTTTTCCATGTTGTGGTTATTGTGTTTAGATTTACATTGTTCATCTGCTTCATCAGATACCTTGATTTTGACATAATGTAATTTTATTATATTGTTCTACTCACTTTTATCTATGCTGTCTCTATTCATGCTCTCATGTTTCCTTTTGGGTGCTTTTCCCTTTTGTTTCATTAATATATCTTATTTGTTTCTTTTCCTGTATGCTATGGGGATTTATTTCTCTTCCTTTAGTCTTCTTTTCTTTCCTTATCAAGTTCTTATTTGTTGTATGATAATTACACTATGCATTTAATCATTCTCTTTATTCATTGGCTATGTTCTATGATGATATTTAACGTTTTTGCATGATCTTTGATAATGTAGACCTGCTCTATTGTGTCTTGTATATTCCATATTATTCTTTACTCTCTAGATCCTCATTCTTCTTTCCTCGGAGGGGGTCCGATTACCCCTTGGCGCTGCTTTCAGTGCGCCCAGACCCGTAGATAACAGTCTAGATTCTCTTCTCTTTTCCTATCTTATTGTTTTTCTTTTGTTTCTACCTGATTTGTCTTTCTTAGATACTCACTTTGCTTTTCTAAACTACTTCTGTATTTTCTTTTTCCCCTTTTTTCTTCCTTTTTTCTTCTTTCCCATTTTATTACTTTTTCTCTTCTTCAACTTACTTTGTCCCTTGCTTCCCAGTGCAACATCTTTCTTCTCTAATTCTTGTCCACTTGTTTCCTTTTCTTTTTATCTACCTCTCGAATCCTCTTACCATGTCCTCTCCTAATTCGTTGTCAGTGATTTCCTGGAATGTTCATGGTCTCACTCATTATATCAAGCGCAAAAAAGTACTAACATACTTACGCTCTAAACATGTTGACGTTGCTTTATTGCAGGAAACGCACTTAGATGATATTGAATCTGGTAAACTCAGCAGAGATTGGGTCGGTACAGTGATTCATAGTAGTGTCTCAAAGCATGATCCCACCAACCCTAACCCTGTTCGCAAGTGCGGGGTAGCCATACTTCTTCGAAAGTCACTTCCCTTCACAATTCTGAAAACATGGTCTGACCCGGAAGGTCGATATGTCTTTGCCAAGTTGAAGATTGGAAACTCTTGCATCTGCCTTGGTTCTGTTTATGCCCCTTTAGGCTCCAAAAAACATTTTTTTCTCCGTCTGAACCGCCTTTTCACAGAAATCAACGCCTCCCAGTTTCTCATTGGAGGAGACTGGAATTTGGCACCTGATCCGGCTCTGGACAGAACAGGTTGTTTTGACACCATTAATGCTCCAGATAGAGCCATTCTCCGGGATATTCTTGCTGATATTGGTCTAGTTGATCATTGGAGACTAAGTCATCCTCAGGACAAAGAATATACGTTTTTCTCCACTACGCATGGTACGTTCTCACGTCTTGATTACTTTCTTCTTTCACAACAGGCAGTCCAATTGGTTACACAGTCCCAGATCTTGGAGGCAGCCATCTCCGACCATTCCCCTGTTCTCTTATCTCTTGATTTGGGTCTCTCCAAACCAGGACGTAAACCATGGCGCTTGAATATAGCTAGGTATAGAGCTCCAGCAGGTAAACTCCTTTTAAAATCACATCTCCAAGATTACCTTAATCTCAATGCTACATCAGTCTCTTCTAAGAGTGGTTTGGGCAGCGGCTAAAGCAACAATTAGGGGTCAACTCATGCTGGACGCTGCTTTTCGCAATAAAGAAAACGCAGTTCAACAGATTGCTTTGGAGGACGACATTCGTCAACTTTCTCAATCATATATCTCAAATCCAACCCTTCAGACTCGTAAATTACTGGAGAAAGCGCGAATGTCTCTTAATACTCTTTACTTCTAAAGCCGAATACGCTTTGCAAAAGATGAAAGGACGTCATTATGAGCAAGGGGAAAAGGCTGGTCGGTTATTAGCTGCGCAATTGGGACAGAGAGAGGCCGCTATGGTAATTCCGGCTATTAAATCAAGTAGTGGTGACGTACTTACCCGACCACAGGAAATAGTTGAGGAATTCGCTTCATTCTACAGATCTCTTTATTCTTCAAGCACTCATATAGACGCACTTGCGATGTCCAATTTTTTAGATGCAATACATCTCCCAAAACTCTCTGATGAGGGTAGAACTTTACTGGATGGTGTTATTACGAAGGATGAAATTTCTTCGGCAATAGCTGCATTGCCATATCATAAAGCTCCGGGAGATGATGGTTTTCCTCCTGAATTTTTTAAATGGACCGGTCAGAGTATGATCGACACTTTACATGCTGCGTTTGGGGAGGCGGTGGAGGAATCTTCTCTTGGTCCTCTTTCTAACAAGGCCATTATAGCTGTCTTACCGAAACCTGGCAAAGATCCTTTGTTATGCAGTAGTTATAGGCCCATATCTCTTTTAAATTCTGACGTTAAGATCCTTGCTAGCATTCTTGCATCGCGTCTTCGTAAAGTTTTGCCTTCTTTAATTCATAATTCGCAGGTAGGTTTTGTCCCAGGCAGGTCTTCACGTAACCATTTACGCACTCTCTCTCATACTTTATGGTCAGCTAAACATCTCACTGACGATGCGTTACTTCTGTCTCTAGATGCTGAAAAAGCGTTTGATCGCATTGAGTGGGACTACCTTTTTTCTATCATGCATAGGTTTGGGTTAGGCGACCAGTTTATAGATAAAGTGCGGCTGCTTTATGATGACCCATCGGCTCAGGTCAATTGCGGCGGTTTCCTATCTACTCCATTTCCAATTAGACGAGGCACTCGTCAAGGTTGTCCACTTTCCCCTCTTCTTTTTCTTCTCGCAATGGAACCTTTAGCTGCTGCGATACGACAATCTACTGCGGTGGTGGGTGTTCCCCTTCCAATTGGTCATTCTAAAATTTATTTATATGCGGATGATATTCTCCTCACACTCACTGATCTTCCCCGCTCTCTTCCTGCTCTCCTCCGCATTATTACTGATTTTTCTTCCTTTTCTGGTTACAAGATCAATTGGGATAAGAGTGAAGCATTACCCATGACCATTGGTACAACAAAGGACGTCATTTCTGATTTCCCTTTCCATTGGCAGTCATCCCGGCTTAAGTATTTAGGAATCTTACTTAATAGAGGGTTGGATAATATAGTCACGGACAATCTGACTCCTTTAATCGCGCAAATGCAAAGGGACTTTGATAAATGGAAGGCTTTGGGTTTATCTTTATGGGGGCGGGTCCAGGCGGTCAAGATGGTTACTCTTCCTCGATTTCTTTATGTCTTGGGTATGCTTCCTTTTCACATCCCCTTAACCACTTTGAGATCCATTGATTCCAAAATTAAACTTTTTGTCTGGGGCACGGCTAAACCACGTCTTGCCTTTGCAAAATTGAAATCTCATCAGTTACAAGGGGGTCTGGGCCTCCCTTCTATCGAACATTACTCACTTGCTCTTCATCTTTCGCAACTTGTCTTTTTTCTACCTAAATCTAAGGATATACCTCAATGGGTCCCCCTTGAACGTCACTTATTGGCTTCTGGTCCTGGTTTATCCCTTCTATATGGTAAAGGGGTCAGTTCTTCTGATCCTAAAAATCCTATCTTAGCTGCAATGTGCAAATCCTGGCAGAGAAGTCATCGTATACTTAAATCTAACTCGCGTATCCATATTAAAGCTCCTTTATGGAGTAATTCCGCCGTTCGTGTTGGGGGTCGCACTTTGTCCTGGCCCATATGGCAGGAAGTTGGTATTCAGACTGTAGATCAGTTGTTTCACAATAACACTTTTAAATCTTTTACTCAACTCTGTGGCGAATTTCATCTGCCATTCACACAATTCTGCAAATACACCCAGCTCCAGCAAGCTCTCACGAAACATTTAGGCCCCCCCGCCTGACTTGTTATCTGTATCTCCTCTTTTGTCCTATCTACAGTTATGGGGGAATCTTAAAGGTGTGACTTCTGGCCTTTATAAAACTTTTTTACATCCTTTATTTTCACAACCTCTCTCAGAAGCTCTCCAGTTCAAATGGCAATCTCGCCTCTCAATTACATATTCCAATACTCAATGGGATCAAATATTGGAAGGGTTACATAAGGGAGTTCGTGAAGCACGTCTTAAGTTTTGCGTTTTCAAAATCTTACATGAATGGCACTGGTCCCCAGTCAAATTGCACCAATCCAAGTTATTACCACATACTTTGTGTTGGAGATGTTCAGCTTCTGGTTGTGATATTACGCATATTGTTTGTGAATGCCCTCATACGGCTCCTTTCTGGCTCTTTGTACGGAAGACGTTAGCCGCTACCATGTCACTCCCTCTGCCCCATACTTCTCTGAATATTATTTTGCATGATTTTCGTACCCTTCCGAAGCTTTCTAGACCACAAACTCGTCTTCTCCATACGGCTCTGGCCACGGCAAAAATTTGCATACTACGACACTGGAAATCTCCTCTGCCTCCTTCACAGGAGGAATGGTTGGTGGCGATGATGCAAACAGCTCTACATGAACGTACAATTTATAATTTGCAGGATCAAGCTTCCATTTTCCACCAGGTATGGTCCCCGTTTCTGGAAACCACTGCGCAGGATGATTCTGTTTCTACTCCTCCTTCTTCTCTGAAGGTCCCACCTTCTTAATTCTATTCTTTTGGGTTATTTTTCTCATGTTGTTCAGCTTTACATTTTCTCTCCCTTCTCTCTTTTTTATGTTTACTTGTGTTGCTCTGGGATTCTTGCTTATTCTTTTCCCTTTTCTTTTTCTCTTCCTTAATTTTTTTTTTTTTTATCCCTTTTTCCTTTCCTTTATTCTTCTTCTATCCTACACTTCTTTTATTATTTTCCCATTCCTCTTGTATTTAGGCTTATGAAATATACAATATCTTTATGTCCTCAAATTTATTATATTTGGTGTAATACTTTTCTTCATTTGTACTCTGATATTTTTCTGCTTCATTCTTCGCATCTGTACTTTTATCTTCAAAATTTTTAATAAAAAATTTCAACACAAATAAAGGGTTGTGGCCATATCTGCAAATAAAAGCATTCCTCACTCACAGGCTCAGATCGGAGGGAAGGCCGCTGATGACGTATCTCCCTTCACAAGTATCCAAGACAACAGTTCATGTCATTGAGGATGCTATTAAAGTCTCTCCCATAGTCCAGTGATGCACTGAGGGCCACCTGGCCCTTTGGTACTGCTGGAGTCCTGGCTCTTTAGAAAATTGCTAGCATTAACTATTTTTGTTTTAATTCAGATATTTGAGCTCCCTTGCGCCAATAAGCCTCCTTTGTCTCAGATACACATTCTAGAAATACATTAACCACAAGGTACAGACTGATATAGCCCTTTATAGAATTATGTCAAAATAAAGATGTTGATATCATTTAAAAATTAACCCTTCACAAACAGAAGGACGAATAATACACAGAAAAGTATTACTGACTATGTTCTTCAGATTTATTTAAGATTGTTATAGCAAAAATGATTCTCTGTTAAAAAGAAAACAATTTCTCACCCTTTATAAAAACATTTAAGTCAACATTTCTGAAGAGCACCAAACGCAACTACTTGAGACACAAGGAATTTATTTTGTACACTCAAGCAACCACCATACAATGGACAGCCTTCTTTTAATACCCACCTCCAGGAGCCCAACTCAGTGAAGTATCAAAATATCCTGATTTCTATCAACGACAAAAACATTGCAAACCCAACATATGACTAAATCAGTGCAAAAAGCTACATTCCCATACAATCATGATAAAAACGAATTATCTACCTTGCTAGCACGGTCACCCTTAACAGAAAAAGAATGTCTTTTTTTTTTAGGTCTCGCCTAAGGAGCGCCATTGCGCTGCTTAGGAGGGCCTTTAGCTGTCGCTCTGGTCATTTTCAAGCACACACTCGTGCTTGTGGCAGTATCCACCTTGCGTGAGCGAGCAGGGGCGCGCCACAAGCACGAGTGCAGTGCTTGAAAATGAGCAGACTGGGCTGCGCACGCACGCACGCACCACTCCCGGGCTCTCTCTCTCTCTCTTTCTCTCTCCCGCTCTCTTTCTCTCTCCCCCTCTATCCCTCTCTCTCTTTCTCACTCTTTCCCTCTCTCTCCCTCCCACCCCTGCTAGCAACTGTACGTTCATGCTGCCGCTGGTTAATAAGACGTCGCCGGTTGCGCTCAGAGTTCACATCTCTTGGTGAGTGCAGAGAGACGTGTTTCCTTATTTTGTCATTATGAATAGATTTTAATTTTTGATGGAAAGGTTTAATTACAGAATGTGTTTGAGCTTGGTTAGAATGTGCTTGTTTGTTTGTAAGTCAGGCCCGTTGATGAGCTGCGCATCAGGTCGCTAACATGGCATTGCGAGTGCACATCAAATGTGGAGTCTGCATCAATGGCACAGACCCAGTGGGTACCCGCTTGGATACCACTATCATCGTAGGGGTTACTTCGGTGTCTGACTCTGTAGTCCGTTAGGTGCGCCATGTCTCCGGCAGCCATGTGTGTGACGGTGTTGGTTACTATGGCAACGATCGGCCATTTATACCACATGCGCGTGCTCTGCCCAGCTAACAAGCATTGGCTTAGCCAAAAGGTCTCGCCTTTGGGACCTTATATGTATTTAGTTATGCAGCATAATATCCTTACTGCAACAACATTAACTGTTGCTTGGCTAAACACTTATAAGGTCCCAAAGGCGAGACCTATGGCTATGGCAATGCTTGTTTAAACTTCTCCACAGTGTATGTGTTTTATTCCCAGTTTACACAAGTGCACAAAACAGCAAGGTAAGGAAACATTGAACAGAGATATTCATAACTTAGATTCTACCACTAAATACAAATGCACTCACACAGGTTTTGAGCAGTCCCTTTAGGTTTGTCATAGCCTCAATTAATACAATATTTTTGCACTAATCATCAGTAGATAATTACTCAGTAATTATTCACTGTTAAATATGACTTTCACCACTACAAACAAACATTGGATTTCGCAATGAACCGTTGAAGAGGACAAATCCTTTAGCCCAGCAGTGGTCTACCATTGTATTGGATCCTGTCCCCTATTCTTAGGCCTACTAATATAGTTATAGCCCTTGAAGGCTTGCCTAATAGGATCTCTATTCTACAGGACTTCCATCTCACGGTAGATTGCACAATTAGTATGCTGCACAAGTGCAAGTCTACTAAACTAATACCAGTGCCAACACTACACACAACTTGTCACTGATCCACCACACAGAGAAGGCTACACCTTTGATCTAACCTTCTCTGGGAAAAAGCACTTCAGAATGATGCCCCAATTGGAACCACATGATACACAGGTGATGTTTTAATTTAATCTCAGGACCCAAACCTAGAATTCACCCGCTTCTCGGCCCTATATATCCATGACTTTTTTTTAAACATTATACAAGAAACCATAACACTAGCCATTGAGGTGGATACCACTCCTTTAACTCAGACACACTATAAAACCACCCAAGCCAAGTTTTATGCAAGCATGAAATCAGCATTCCATAAAATTGCACTACGGACATTTTCAAAGACATTAATTAAAAAATACTCAAGAATACATTTTATGATGAAGACATTTCGTGCAATGATCAAGGAGGAATGCTGCATCTGAATTCAGAAAAAACACAGCTTAAACTTTAGAATAAACATTATACAGTATCACAAATGCGGTCTTCCCCTAAATCTACGAATTTTTACTTTGTCTGTCTATGAAATCCTAAATTTAGTTGAATCTACATAGGAATCCACAATACTTCCCAAGCCTATGGATTATTTAGTTCACTACTCAGCAACAGGATTCTACAAACTGCTTATTTTATAAAGAAATGCATCTCTACTTCAGCTCTGACACACAAACACCCTCCCTTTTCCAGATCAAGGTCAAAGGTGTTCTCAAGCGAGGGAATGGACCGCACTGATACTCTAGTGTTAGTGCTTATGAAACAAAAGGTCTGTGAAGAGAAAAGGCAGGATCTAGGTACCTGTGATTAATAAAGTTGTTGCATAGTCATACCAGTCAGGGAACTCTTCGCGGGTCTGGGTGAGGCACTCTAGTAGTAATCACAAGGGAGTAGGAAAAGGCAAGAAAACTAGGGAGTTATGTAGAGCACGCAAGTATCAGCAGGCAGACAGTGAAATCATTCCATGCCATGCTCATCACTGTCATCATTGGACCCCCATCTCCCCCCCAAAAAATTATGTATGGGAGAGGAATATTAATCTTACTTCTTTCACATCTGTTTGAAGGTGCAATGGGTGTACCACATGCATTAATTTATCCCTGAGCTCAATCTGTATATGAACAAATTAAAACTAGGTCAAAATATACTGGGTGCACAATGAGGGAGTGCATGAGGAAGGTTACAATTGTTCCTCACTGTCTAAATCAAGATTAATGAATGGGTGCGTGACTGGTGTAAGGATAAAACTTCAGATATTAAATTCTCTCTGTCAAGGAGTCAACATGACATGGCCTTAATTAAGTCAGGATATAGACGTCAGCTTTATACTCTAAATCTGCTGTTTTGTTAGGTTGTTCTCAGTAAATGGCATAGCCTGTGCGTGGGCCAAACACAAGGTCTGTAACTTTGCCACAACTGACTCTGCATTTTAACGTGGAGTCAGTGGATAGCCTGTACACTCGGGTCTTAGACTGCTGAGTTCATAGGAATCAGTAAATACACTTGATTAGGTGGTAGCCTACTAAAATACTAAGGCGTTGAAGCTTGGATCCTAAACCAACAGTACAAAGAGGATAGCTGAAATTCAGTAAAGTTAAGTAGTATTTCCTCCACCAGGATTTTATGTGAGGACAGCTGCTCCTGTCTGACCAATCCTTAGTTGTTCCACTGTATTTGTGGCGCTAGAGCGCCAAATAAATGCAATTTATCACTGTGACTGCATTTCCTGTCTCTTCCCACCATGTATCAACTTATGTGTATAATTATTATCTTCTTCGTTTTTAATATCTGATTTAATAGAGAAATAAGATTTTTGATAACTTAATCAGAAACACTTAATATGTACTTTAGTACATATTAACAGTGTTTCTGCTTGTTATCAAAAATCTGATTTCACTATTAAATCAGATATTAAAAAAACTAAGAAGATAATAATTCTACACATAAGTTGGCAAGATGGCGTCCGCACGGCGGACGTATGAGTGAGGGGCTCCTCGTAAGACTCGTTTTTTCCCAGTATTCTGATGGAAATGGTGGCACAGTGGCAGCGAAGGCGGCTTTGATTTTGGCAGTGACCGTGGCTAGATCTCCTTTTGGACTTTTTGCCTAGTGTTGAAGGTTTAGTTGGTTTCTGTGGGGAGGGAGCCGCTGCGGCCATCATTGAGTTGAGAGCAGAGAGCGAAGCACGGCGCAGAAGTTGGAAAACGCCAGCTGGAACCGCGTTTGAAACTGCAGCCGATCTGAGTGCGCTGGAGTCAGCTGCTAGTTCGGAGTAACTGGGAAGCCGGTGGAGAGGCTCGCAGTCGGGCTGGGCAGCTTGGGGAAACCCAATTAATAGACAGCGAGCACCGGTGTGGTGGAATAGTAGAGAAAAGCAGTGGACAACTGTGAGAAGTTGGCCTGGTATGTGATGTTCACTATTCTAGTGAGCACCGTGCACCAGTCCAAACGACCCTTATGATGATTGGTTGCAAGTCAACCTTATAGACCAGCTATCCTAGGGGTAGCATGGACAAAAGCAGTCTTAGGCTAAACTCAAGAGGGCATGTGAAGCCAGCTGTTTTACCATATGCAATCCTTTTAATACCAAATGAAAGGACACCACACAAGTTATATATTTTAAAATATATATATTTATTACTAGAATAATCTCCTGTACTCTTTATGAGGACAGAAGCACAAGCGTTAAACAAAGAACTTCATATAACATACAAAAGTTGCACAAATATGGATAGGCCCTGGTGGCCCTTAAAACCATATACTAAAATAGTGGTATAAGAACCACGTCACGAACAATGGTAAGGCCTAGGGCCTTGGAAATCACTGGGGCTACACTGGACTAACAGCAGTTAGGACGTGGGAGGCCCACAGGATGCGGGTGCAGTGTCTAATTGCGCACGCGTGCACCAATAGAAGTCAATGGTGCGTAAAAGTTACAAAGTTACTGTTTTGGAAGTCTTCCGACTGGACTAGAACTTAACCCCTTAAAACTAAGACACTAGTAAATCTCTACAGGAGCACCGTAGTGCTGGCGTTACCTCACCCACAGGAAGCGGGTGCATAGGTGTCAAAGTGTGTCGGGTTTCGGCGTGGAGTTCTATGGAGCCTTGGAGAAAAGATGCTGCAGGCGACCAGGAGGGAAGAGTCCGGATGGATCCAAGGGTGGATCGAAGATATAGAGTACCTGAAAGCAGAGGGGACAGAGTCTGGGTCACTAGCCAGTGACCAGGAAGGAACCAGGCGATGTCGGGCGCAATCAGGTGGTTGTCGGGAAGCTTGTCTCCGCTGCCACGTGGACCAGGAGGTGTCGACGACGACCAGGCGCTGGGCACGGACTGCCCCACGAAGGCTCTCTCTGTTGGCGGTGCCGGATCTCGATTCGGAGTCAACGGCCTTGGCAAATGCGACCCACGCAGGAATCGAAGATGGCTTCTGGATCAGACCAGCAAGGTCTGATGGGCTGCTCCTTTTCAGGGGGTAAGGGCCAGTCTGGAGCAACCAGACCAGCGTTGTAAATTCGAAGGTTCGTCGTCACAGAGGCCACTAGCCAACGGGCAAGTGACCGGACAGACACGTCGAGCAGGAAAATGCAAAAGGGCCCCACGCAGCACTCGGTGAGTGTGGAGAGGTGATCTTCGGTGCAAATGATGCTCGGGGTTGGGGCTTCTCAATCCCCAATGCAGAGCTTCGAGGGTGCCTCGGGAGCTGCACAGAAAGCACTTCGCTGGCTTTCCAAGATGGCCGGTCCCACGTCTCACGTCGCCTCCACGGGTCTCAGCTTTGCTGTGGCTGTGGATCGGGCTGTCGGATGTCTGGAAGTGCGGTTCTTGTCGGTATCTGTCGTTCGAGCTCCGGCGGGAGCAACGACAAAGCAAACCTTTGAGCGCTTGATGGTGCCTGCTTGCACAGGGTGGTCACTCCTTGACCACAAGGGAGATTCTTCAGTCTTCTACGTCGAGTAGGATGTCGAAGGGTCCAGAGTTATGTATCAAAGTTTCAGTCAGGATTATCTGATGTCTTAGGACGCAGCTCCTACCTTTATTCCAAATCAAGGGGCTGGATTACCTGCTAGGTCCCTCCTATGGGTGGGACCCAGGAAGGGGGTGGTCACAGCCCTTTCCCTTTGTCCAGTTTCGCGCCAGAGCTGGGGCTGGAGTGCCCCAGCACCGGTTTGAACTGGACTATGCATGGGACACCTTGTGTGCCCCAGGCAGTGTCTAGTTTCATTCAGCCCTCCCTGCCCCAATCCACTATCTCCTGTCTGGGGTGGTGCTAGCACCTCCCTGTGACAGGAAACCTTTTGTCCAGGCCTCCCCTGCCGGAGTTTCGGTCAGCAGCAGGAGGCCAGACTTGTGTCTGTGGCAGCAGCATCCATTTTGTGATGCTGAGGCTCTGGTTAATTTTAACCGCGTTTAAGGAAAGTAACATGTCTTCTCCCTCTAGAAGGGTGGAATGCTACCCCCGTCACCAGAACTGGCAAGGGGGTAGTATTCCAAAGCGTATGACACCTTACACGACATGTTTCGATAAAGCCAAACCAAAGTTAGCAATAACCGCGAGGATTATAATGCACTTAAGAGTATATGGTATGGCAATATAATAGAACAGCTATAAGGACATGGTTCCGAAAGCTGCAGACTGGCTCAGCTCATGCTAGAGCACTATCTCACATAAAACCAAGCACTCTGCCTCCAGGATTGTTAAGGCCTGCCATAGGAGTGACTTATAGGTGCATATGTGTTTATATGTAAAGGCAGATATAGGAATACTAGATCTAAGCAAGGGGTGATTACACCACCTTGCCCCAGCTGAGTGATCAGCCAGTTGTGTCCGTTTGGATGGCCAGCCAAAGGAGGCAAAAGATATGCTGCAGCCCTTAGTAGGCCTTGGGTGCACCTATGCCCTGGGTACCTATAGTACACTGTACAGGGGCTGATACGGTGACTCAATATCCAATTAGTTATGTACCTAGGGTACATGGAGTCCATTTTACAGAGAGAGCAGATAGCCTGGGGCCCTGATTAGCAGGGTCCCAGGCCAACTAAGTCGAAAACCAGCTAAACACAAGGCAAAAAATCTGGGGTAACCATAGTCAGATATCCATCCTCCTACAACAACTTCATTTTTTTCCGGTGTGGGGAAAGGCAGCAGCCGTGGCATAATATTGGATACAAAGTGCCTAAAGCTGTTTGCAACATTGACGCTGCTATTGGCTGGCTGGCTGCGAGCTCGAAAAAAAAAAATAATAATAAATTGAAAACTGAAAGACTAAAGAAAGAGCAACCGAGGCTACCCCGATACAAAGTGCCTGGAGTTTTTTGTAACATTGTCGCTGCTACTGGCTGGCTAGGGAAGCCCGGGGGAAACCAATTCATAGACGGTGAGCACCGGTGTGCTCTGGAGTCGGTGTTTGAAATTGCAGCCCACCTGAGTGCGCTGGAGTCGGCTGCTAGGTGGAGTAACTGGGAAGCTTTTGGACTTTGTACTGCCTAGTGTCGAAGTTTTGGTTGGCATCTGTGGTGAGAGAGCCGTTGCGGATATCAGTGAGCGGAGAGTGGAGCACGGCGCAGCAGTTGGAAAACGCCAGCTGGAAGCGCGTTTTGAAATTGCAGCCCATCGGAGTGCGCTGAAGTTGGCTGCCGGTGGAGAGGCTTCATATCCTGGTGTGGGAAAGGCAGCGGCATAATATTGGATGTAAAGTCTCTGAAGCTGTTTGCAACATTGTCGCTGCTACTGGCTGGCTGGCAGCTCGGAAAAAAACCCTGAAAGACTAAAGAAAGAGCAACCGAGGCTACTCCGGTGAGTGTGTGAGTTGTTGGCTGCAAGGGTAATATATTGGGACCTTTTTTCGCTGGAGCTCATTAACTTTAAAGTATGCTGTTACTGGCTGCTATATCCACGTAGTTTTGGGACACTGCTGGGCGTTTGTTATGGCACCTAAGGTTGCTCGTGGAGGGAAAACAAGAGCTGCTGGGGAAGGTGCGGTAGGCACATGAGCTGCACTCGCTGCAAAAATGTCTAATGAAATGCTTGGCGTTGAGGACTTGGAAAGCATTGGGCAGGGGAAAGGTTTGGTACAAGGAACCCCCAAGATATCTCAAATCTTTCAATCAGTTACTGGCAAAAAAGCCTCGACTTCCGTCGCTAAATCTTGTAATCCTGATGCCCAGCTAGAGGGAAGTGAAGTGTCTGATGAGCCTTTGGAAGAGAGACAAGCTTTTTTAGTGCATAATGAAACACCCCAACCGGTAGCTGATGGTAATGAACGCATCTTATCGGATGTCGACAATGGGAACATTAGCGAAGATATGAATGATCCCATTAGCAGCAAATATAGTGAGTTCTTTTCACTTTCAGAGCAGTCAGAAGGGTCGGATTTGGAAGGAGATTTTCAATCTCAGGAAGATGGATCTGGCGATATTACCCCTACTATTATGGATAACAGCCATAGTAAGAATATTTCTTTGGGGGCGTATCTGTAGAGGCACCCACAGTTCGGAAGAAAGGTAGGCAAGGAACTGGTGGACAAGCAACCATAGAAACACCTGACTGGGATCTTTCTAGTGGGGAACAGCTACTATAGGGACTGAAACTATCTGACCAAGCAAGTGGGGGTCTGGCTGTGGAGACAACAACTCAGGTGTCATTGGAAGAAATATATAGATCAATCTCTGAGCACAGGTTGGAAGCATGAACGGAGCATTTAAAAACACACATTGCGTGTAGAAAATTGCAGAACACTGTCAGACGCTTGGCAAAGACATGCAACGACTTTACCGACAGGATGGCGGAAGCCGAAGCTCGTCTATCATCATTAGAAGATCAGATGGTGACCCAAAAAGAAGTTGTTGCAGACATAAAAGCGCACAAGGAGGATGTGCATGAAAAGCTTGTTGACTTAGAAAATCATCTGCGTCGTAATAACTAACGTATTCTTGGGGTCCCAGAAGGACTTGAGGGACATGATATTCGCAAATTTGTAGCTGAATTGTTCGAGGAAGCACTTCCTGAGTTGAAAGAATGGAAGTGGGCATATGAAATCCAACGGGCGCATAGATTCCCATTTAAATATATCATACAATTCTAGACATTCACAATGAACACACGATCACCATTAAATTTGAAACAGGTCAGAAAAATATATCATATTATTCATTTCATTCTTTTTGGCATTTTATTTATGCAAGGTCAAAGTGCGATCCAATTGCAGCCAAAGTTATGAGGTAGCGAGTTGAAGTATATACATGTAATTGTAACGTCATTACATTCGGTATTCGGAATAGGTGCTCTCGGTGAAAAGGGGAGGGTAAGTGAATACGTGAAGGGGACAGGGTAAAGGTGTTGTGACATAATTGTTACATCCAGTTTAAAAATTGTAAAACCTCTACAATCAAGTTAATGGGCAAAGGTTCCCAAGAGTTACATCACACAACAAGAGTGCATCTCTTATTTAACTCCTATGGTGTGTAGAATGGAGGCGTAGTTCTACGTTTTGACCCCGGTTACGCTAAAGGGCGATTCACGGCCTCATGTTGGGGTCTTCATCAGGAAGGAATGGAGAGCCTACGGGGTAATATGAATATAAGAATTCAGTATATGGGCGGTGAACAGGCGTGGTGATATCAATCAAGAAAGGGATGTGGAAGGTTACCTACATCACAGGACGGTCATCATATGTTCCGTCTGAAAAGGGGCTCCATCAAGCTCCAAAGAGTACTGGAAAACAATAAATAGGTGCCATCAGGGCCCTGAAACATACTAAATTCAAAATGCCCGGGGGTGGCAGATAGAGGGACTTACTTTACGTGCTGGTAATCACACAGCCGTGGGGCACAGGCAGTTCGATCCTCGAAGGAATTCTTACTGTAAAAAGAAGGGTGGAAGCTTCATTTAAACTTAGCATTATTAGCCGCCTGGACACACAGAAAAAAGTTAATGTGGCCGATTGCGAGTAACCGGAGAGGCTGTCTCTACAGCCGGGCGGCTTCCAGAGAATACAGTTTGTATTTACCTTTCAATGGGGAACTCACAGCCGCGCTACTTCTCCGTCGGCGTCCTGCATCCGAGTGTGCTCGCGGTGCAGGCGCTCAATGCATATGACTACTGAAAGGGCTCGGCTCGCGGGTCCAATCGGATCCGAGGCCTGACTCGTGCGCTCAAGGGAGCGTCTCTAAAGGTTGTCCCCACACCGTGGGGAAGACATTAAGCGATAGTGTATACTTGGTGCTGGTGAAGAATCTCAAAGTTGAGCCTGACACAATCGAGCATGGAAACCTAGCTCTTTGTTCTTGGTGTATACGCGCCAATGCATGAATATCCACAGTTTTAACATGTAAAAGACCAGAGGGAAGCAACAATGGCAAGGGTGAATGGAATTACATTCAATACATATGGCAAAATAGAAAACCCAGTTCCATGAGGTCCTTGCAAATGTCCATAGCTTATGTTAGGAAGGAAACATACAAATATCAGATAGGTGAAAAAGTTACTTTGTTCAAGTACAGATACATAGGGAATGTTTTGAAGCAAAGGGAGAGTTACAGTTACACATGGTCTATTCAGGATTAAGTCCCGCCATCTGCGAAAAACTGGCATCAAGTTCATTCAACCCCTTACTTATTGTTTGAAACTTCTGCATCCATTTGCATTCCCTTGTGTCAAGAACAGCGTTCAAATTCCCCCCCCGGGGGCCGAGGGAGATTTTTTCAATTATAAACCAGCGGATGGACTCTGGTGTATGGTTTTTTTCGGTGAAATGATCTACCAAAGGGGCCCCTGGTGTGGTGCAGCGGATCCTGCTACAATGTTGAAATATGCGGCTTTTTGCTTTTTGCTGTGTCTGTCCAATGTACATGAGGTCACAAGGACACAGAATCGCATAAATCACCCCACTTGAATTACAGTTGGTCAGAGACTTGAGGTCTACTGTGAGGTTATTGTACCGTATTTGCTTGGTCTCCAAACACATCGGACAAGCTTTGCATTTGGTGCATTTGAAGTGGCCCACCAGTTCCGGTAGATTCCATAGATTCCGAATTGTCGGTGCGGGGGGGTTTCTAGCAGAGAACGCACCACAGAGTCTCTGACATTCCTAGATCTCTTGAAGGCGTGCATTGGAGGGTCGGGAACTTTCAAAATGTCCGCTACCAGGCCCCAGTGTTTATTTACAATTTTGCGTATAGCATTGCTTTCGGTGCAGAAGGTGGTCACACATATCATTCGGTCTTGTGCTGTGGTTCTTATCCTTGGTTCGAGTAGGGTTGATCTGTCCTGGAACCATGCTCTCTTTCTTGATCTTTTTACTAGGCGTTTGGGATAGCCTCTGTCTATTAATCGAATGATGAGGTCATCCGATTCCTTAAAGAAATCCTCTTTGAGGGAACAGTTTCTCCGGAGGCGGAGGAACTGACCAAAGGGCAGATTGTCCCTTAAACCTCTGGTGTGGTGACTTGTATACCGTAACAGGGAGTTTCTTTCGGATGGCTTGCGGTAGAGGGTGGTGTAGAGATGTCCATCCATCTCCTTAATACTAATGTCAAGGAAATCAATCGATTCTCTGTTTAATTGCATGGTGAATTTTATATCTTGCGATTGATTGTTGAGCCAGGCTAGGAATGCATGGAGGGATTCCTCTTGACCCGTCCATACCATGAGGACATCATCGATGTATCGATGCCATGATGTGATCATCGCTCTATATGGATTGTTGTGTGAAAGGATACCATCCCGTTCCAATTCTGACATATAGAGAATTGCCAAGTCTGGAGCAAAGGCAGCGCCCATCGCCACTCCTTTGCTCTGTTCAAAAAAGTTATTCTGAAAAATGAAAAAATTCCTGGTCATTGCAATTTCCAATAGTGCCACCAAGAATTCTGTTGGTACTGAGGTAGGTTGCTCGCGACCATCAAGTACTCTCCTCATACAATCCAGTGCTGGTCTCTGGGGGATGCTGGTGTATAAGGAGACAATGTCCATTGTTACCAGAATCTGTTCCTCTTTGTTAAATGGTTTCTGATCAATGAAGTTGATGACTTGCGTGGTGTCTCTTAGGTAGGTAGGGGTGGCCTCTGCTAGAGGTTTCAAGAAGACATCGATATATTTACAGAGTGGTTCCAACAGAGAGCTGCACCCGGAGATGATGGGTCTGCCCGGTGGTTTGGCTGGATCCTTATGGACTTTAGGTAAGACATATATATATAGTTGGTGTTCTTGGTTGATCCACGTTGAGATATTCGAACTCTTTTTTGGAAAGGAAGCCCATCTCTAGTGCCTTGGTTGTAATGGCTGTGATGTCAGTGCGTATTTCTTTAGTGGGGTCTCGCCTCAAAGATCTGTAGCTGACACCATCGGATAGTTGAGATTGGATCTCCGCCTTGTAATCATCAACATCTAGTACCACTATAGACCCGCCTTTGTCCGCTGGCTTGATCACTACCGCCATGTTATTCTTCAATGATTCCAATGCGTTTCTCTCGCCACTGCTGATGTTGTGTCTGACATAATGTTTTTTGTCAATGGTTCTGAGGACGTCTTTCATGACTACACTTTCATATGTTAGAATTTCATGAGCCACTGAGGACATTGTAGGCATGAAGGTTGACGGAGGTCTTAAGTTTGTAAAAGCCGTCATGGCTGATGTAGGTTTGTTCATGAAAAAGTATTTCAACCTCAGTTTTCTGAAAAACCTTGTCAGTTCCGTCTGTACGTTGAATTTGTTAGGATAGGAAGTTGGCACATAGGATAGACCTTTACAGAGAATACTGCTCTCATCCTTGGTAAGTGTGTATTTGGATAGATTCAGGATCGGATTAGTCCTGTCTGGTATGTTAGTTACCATCTGTAGGTCTTCCTCCTGGTGCTCCTCTCCCCGTGATCTTCTTGTTGAAAACGTACTTGCTTGGGGGTGCTGCCTTGCTGTCTTCCATTGTCCCAGTTTTGTTGGTTGTGTCCTCGGTTCGAACGGTTGTTCCATGCTCCTCCACGGCCGCGCCCTCTCGGTGGTCTCCATTGGCTCTCCCCTAAAAAAGGCGGTTGTTGTTCGTGTGGTTGGTACCATTGGTCTTGTTGTTGGTAGTTTGTACTGGATGTGGTATGGTCGTTCTCACTATCCCCGCTGTACGATGAATCAGAGAAATTCGTGTATCTTCTGGTGCCTCTGTATCCTCCTCTGCCTCGGTTGGAGAAACGGCCCTGATTATCTTGTCTGTAATATTCAGGCTGTAAATAAGGGTAAGTCTTTTTGCGGTCGTAATACTGGATATCCTTGGCCAGTTTCTCCAATTTTTTGTTTTGGGTTTCCACGTCAAAGTCTTTCAGATTCTTCTTAAGTCTGTCTAAGGTGTCCTTGGCATCGGCAAAGGCTGAATGGTTGGCTATCTCAGCCTTAAGGTCGTCAATTTCCTTAGTGAGTTGCTCCACCTGGTCTCTGGCAGTCTCCACTCCCAGCACCATCCAGTGCCGGGAGCAGTTGTTAGCCACGAAGCTGAACCCTTCTTTGAATTTGGGATTATCCACGAAAATGGCAGGTTCGTTGCGGACTTGCAGTCCAGTGGGAATGATGTTTGCTCTAAGGCTACCGTGGAGCAACTCACTAAGGAAATTGACGACCTTAAGGCTGAGATAGCCAACCATTCAGCCTTTGCCGATGCCAAGGACACCTTAGATAGACTTAAGAAGAATCTGAAAGACTTTGACGTGGAAACCCAAAACAAAAAATTGGAGAAACTGGCCAAGGATATCCAGTATTACGACCGCAAAAAGACTTGCCCTTATTTACAGCCTGAATATTACAGACAAGATAATCAGGGCCGTTTCTCCAACCGAGGCAGAGGAGGATACAGAGGCACCAGAAGATACATGAATTTCTCTGATTCATCGTACAGCGGGGATAGTGAGAACGACCATACCACATCCAGTACAAACTACCAACAACAAGACCAATGGTACCAACCACACGAACAACAACCGCCTTTTTTAGGGGAGAGCCAATGGAGACCACCGAGAGGGCGCGGCCGTGGAGGAGCATGGAACAACCGTTCGAACCGAGGACACAACCAACAAAACTGGGACAATGGAAGACAGCAAGGCAGCACCCCCAAGCAAGTACGTTTTCAACAAGAAGATCACGGGGAGAGGAGCACCAGGAGGAAGACCTACAGATGGTAACTAACATACCAGACAGGACTAATCCGATCCTGAATCTATCCAAATACACACTTACCAAGGATGAGAGCAGTATTCTCTGTAAAGGTCTATCCTATGTGCCAACTTCCTATCCTAACAAATTCAACGTACAGACGGAACTGACAAGGTTTTTCAGAAAACTGAGGTTGAAATACTTTTTCATGAACAAACCTACATCAGCCATGACGGCTTTTACAAACTTAAGACCTCCGTCAACCTTCATGCCTACAATGTCCTCAGTGGCTCATGAAATTCTAACATATGAAAGTGTAGTCATGAAAGACGTCCTCAGAACCATTGACAAAAAACATTATGTCAGACACAACATCAGCAGTGGCGAGAGAAACGCATTGGAATCATTGAAGAATAACAGGGCGGTAGTGATCAAGCCAGCGGACAAAGGCGGGTCTATAGTGGTACTAGATGTTGATGATTACAAGGCGGAGATCCAATCTCAACTATCCGATGGTGTCAGCTACAGATCTTTGAGGCGAGACCCCACTAAAGAAATACGCACTGACATCACAGCCATTACAACCAAGGCACTTGAGATGGGCTTCCTTTCCAAAAAAGAGTTCGAATATCTCAACGTGGATCAACCAAGAACACCAACTATATATGTCTTACCTAAAGTCCATAAGGATCCAGCCAAACCACCGGGCAGACCCATCATCTCCGGGTGCGGCTCTCTGTTGGAACCACTCTGTAAATATATCGATGTCTTCTTAAAACCTCTAGCAGAGGCCACCCCTACCTACCTAAGAGACACCACGCAAGTCATCAACTTCATTGATCAGAAACCATTTAACAAAGAGGAACAGATTCTGGTAACAATGGACATTGTCTCCTTATACACCAGCATCCCCCAGAGACCTGCACTGGATTGTATGAGGAGAGTACTTGATGGTCGCGAGCAACCTACCTCAGTACCAACAGAATTCTTGGTGGCACTATTGGAAATTGCAATGACCAGGAATTTTTTCATTTTTCAGAATAACTTTTTTGAACAGAGCAAAGGAGTGGCGATGGGCGCTGCCTTTGCTCCAGACTTGGCAATTCTCTATATGTCAGAATTGGAACGGGATGGTATCCTTTCACACAACAATCCATATAGAGCGATGATCACATCACGGCATCGATACATCGATGATGTCCTCATGGTATGGACGGGTCAAGAGGAATCCCTCCATGCATTCCTAGCCTGGCTCAACAATCAATCGCAAGATATAAAATTCACCATGCAATTAAACAGAGAATCGATTGATTTCCTTGACATTAGTATTAAGGAGATGGATGGACATCTCTACACCACCCTCTACCGCAAGCCATCCGAAAGAAACTCCCTGTTACGGTATACAAGTCACCACACCAGAGGTTTAAGGGACAATCTGCCCTTTGGTCAGTTCCTCCGCCTCCGGAGAAACTGTTCCCTCAAAGAGGATTTCTTTAAGGAATCGGATGACCTCATCATTCGATTAATAGACAGAGGCTATCCCAAACGCCTAGTAAAAAGATCAAGAAAGAGAGCATGGTTCCAGGACAGATCAACCCTACTCGAACCAAGGATAAGACCACAGCACAAGACCGAATGATATGTGTGACCACCTTCTGCACCGAAAGCAATGCTATACGCAAAATTGTAAATAAACACTGGGGCCTGGTAGCGGACATTTTGAAAGTTCCCGACCCTCCAATGCACGCCTTCAAGAGATCTAGGAATGTCAGAGACTCTGTGGTGCGTTCTCTGCTAGAAACCCCCCCGGCACCGACAATTCGGAATCTATGGAATCTACCGGAACTGGTGGGCCACTTCAAATGCACCAAATGCAAAGCTTGTCCGATGTGTTTGGAGACCAAGCAAATACGGTACAATAACCTCACAGTAGACCTCAAGTCTCTGACCAACTGTAATTCAAGTGGGGTGATTTATGAGATTCTGTGTCCTTGTGACCTCATGTACATTGGACAGACACAGCAAAAAGCAAAAAGCCGCATATTTCAACATTGTAGCAGGATCCGCTGCACCACACCAGGGGCCCCTTTGGTAGATCATTTCACCGAAAAAAACCATACACCAGAGTCCATCCGCTGGTTTATAATTGAAAAAATCTCCCTCGGCCCCCGGGGGGGGAATTTGAACGCTGTTCTTGACACAAGGGAATGCAAATGGATGCAGAAGTTTCAAACAATAAGTAAGGGGTTGAATGAACTTGATGCCAGTTTTTCGCAGATGGCGGGACTTAATCCTGAATAGACCATGTGTAACTGTAACTCTCCCTTTGCTTCAAAACATTCCCTATGTATCTGTACTTGAGCAAAGTAACTTGTTCACCTATCTGATATTTGTATGTTTCCTTCCTAACATAAGCTATGGACATTTGCAAGGACCTTATGGAACTGGGTTTTCTATTTTGCCATATGTATTGAATGTAATTCCATTCACCCTTGCCATTGTTGCTTCCCTCTGGTCTTTTACATGTTAAAACTGTGGATATTCATGCATTGGCGCGTATACACCAAGAACAAAGAGCTAGGTTTCCATGCTCGATTGTGTCAGGCTCAACTTTGAGATTCTTCACCAGCACCAAGTATACACTATCGCTTAATGTCTTCCCCACGGTGTGGGGACAACCTTTAGAGACGCTCCCTTGAGCGCACGAGTCAGGCCTCGGATCCGATTGGACCCGCGAGCCGAGCCCTTTCAGTAGTCATATGCATTGAGCGCCTGCACCGCGAGCACACTCGGATGCAGGACGCCGACGGAGAAGTAGCGCGGCTGTGAGTTCCCCATTGAAAGGTAAATACAAACTGTATTCTCTGGAAGCCGCCCGGCTGTAGAGACAGCCTCTCCGGTTACTCGCAATCGGCCACATTAACTTTTTTCTGTGTGTCCAGGCGGCTAATAATGCTAAGTTTAAATGAAGCTTCCACCCTTCTTTTTACAGTAAGAATCCCTTCGAGGATCGAACTGCCTGTGCCCCACGGCTGTGTGATTACCAGCACGTAAAGTAAGTCCCTCTATCTGCCACCCCCGGGCATTTTGAATTTAGTATGTTTCAGGGCCCTGATGGCACCTATTTATTGTTTTCCAGTAGTCTTTGGAGCTTGATGGAGCCCCTTTTCAGACGGAACATATGATGACCGTCCTGTGATGTAGGTAACCTTCCACATCCCTTTCTTGATTGATATCACCACGCCTGTTCACCGCCCATATACTGAATTCTTATATTCATATTACCCCGTAGGCTCTCCATTCCTTCCTGATGAAGACCCCAACATGAGGCCGTGAATCGCCCTTTAGCGTAACCGGGGTCGAAACGTAGAACTACGCCTCCATTCTACACACCATAGGAGTTAAATAAGAGATGCACTCTCGTTGTCTATGTGTGATGTAACTCTTGGGAACCTTTGCCCATTAACTTGATTGTAGAGGTTTTACAATTTTTAAACTGGATGTAACAATTATGTCACAACACCTTTACCCTGTCCCCTTCACGTATTCACTTACCCTCCCCTTTTCACCGAGAGCACCTATTCCGAATACCGAATGTAATGACGTTACAATTACATGTATATACTTCAACTCGCTACCTCATAACTTTGGCTGCAATTGGATCGCACTTTGACCTTGCATGAATAAAATGCCAAAAAGAATGAAATGAATAATATGATATATTTTTCTGACCTGTTTCAAATTTAATGGTGATCGTGTGTTCATTTTGAATGTCTAGAATTGTATGATATATTTGAAACTCAGACCGACCTTTTTGTACTGACCCATGGACCCAGGTCCTGAGTTCTAAGGGCCTACCCCTTCCACACTCCCATAGATTCCCATTTAGGCAACGCCCAGTAAGGAGCGGGCCAGCGGTGCAACAACCGCGGGCCATATTGATTTAATTGAATAATTTTCTGGCTAGACAGGCACTGTACGATCTGGCTAGACCAGATAAGAGGAGATCTGGTAAAGTGATACAATTCTTTGTGAGACCTGATTACTGTCATTCTACAGTGGAAAGCAAATGGCAGCTGCGACAGTTGATTGCCCCGCTACAAACAAAAGACCTACAAGTGTTTTTTATTGCAACCAGCTACTTTAAAGACAGTTAATAAAGGACAGACACAGTTCTTTACATCTGAAGTTGCAAATAAAGAATACCTTCACTATTTGGGCTGAGGATTAATATGCAGGCATGTACTTTATATGCAATACTACGTTTTGTTTTGTGGCTATATGCATTAACTTCCTTTTGATGCTGATATTTCTAGCCGTGAACATATTTAAGGTCACAGGAGGGCTGATTATCAAGGGAGCCATTCACCGAGCATCACAAGGGCGATTGGCCCTAATGCCTCATTGAAGGGGGAGGGCCACATGCAGGGTGAGAAGAGGGGGGAGCTGTTGGGTGGGAGAAGGGGGAGTTGAGGGGCACTTGGAGTGTAAGGGGTTGGGTGGGCATTTGTTTAAGGGTAAAAAGGGTAAAATGTCACTTCATAGCACGTGCTGTAGGAATTATGGCGTATATTTGAACTACTTTCTGTATGTTAACGGCCAGCGATATATATACTTTAATGGTGGATAGGAGTCTGCGTATATGTTCATTTAATGTCTGTGGACTGAACAATGTCCTCAAGAGAAAACGCGTTATTGCTGAGTTACGATTAATTACCCCCGATATTCTTTGCATACAAGAAACGTATATTCCTTGGTCTAACCGCAGGATATTATCAGAGCTGGGATTTACACAATTATCGACGTCTAGACAATCCATTATGAATAGGGGAGTGGAAGTTCTGTCGCGCCGGGGTGCAATAGGCACGGGTAGAGAGAGGGTGGATAATCTAGGGAGATGGGCTATCACCGAGTGTATTTTAGGGGGCACCAAGACTACAATTTGCACAGTGTACGGGTCAAATTTAGATAAGCTGAGATTCTGGAGTTTTTGAATGTAGAGCTAGCATTGTGGGGGACCCCTTTGATATTGTTAGGGGATTTTAATATACATGGGGACTCAAAGACATGGGAAGCCCACTTTGCTGAGTATAAAGGTCGTAAGCCGAACGTATTCAGGGCTTTACATCAGTTGTTACAGCATCATGGTCTTGTGGACGGTATTGAATCATGGGGATCCAGGGTATAGGTTTTTTTCAGCTCCGCACAATAGGTTTGTGAGGTTGGATTATATTTTTCTACCTCGATTTTTAACTGTGCGTGCAAAGATGCAGGTAATGCCCCGTATTACGTCCGATCATGGACCTGTGGTTATGGATCTGGCTTGCTTTAATATTTTGAGGGAACTGCGGTCCTTTATATTTAGCAAAAGACTTGTAACTGATGAGGAATATATATCCCATATTCAACTTTGGGTTCTTGGAAAATAATAGAGGATCTGCTGCCCAACCAATGATTTGGGACTCTTTTAAAGCGGGATTAAGGGGTGAAACACTTAGTTATGGTTGGGCTAAACAGAAGCAACAGAAAATATTAATGGCGGATTTACTTGAGGATTTAAGGTAGGCTGAGTGTGAGCTTATTTCAGTGGTTAGTGCAAATTTGGATAGTCAATCAGCACACGCCAAGGTAGCCTGTAGCAAGGCTAGGATTAATGGGGTCTGGAGTCAAGAAATAGCTACCCAGTTTAAAATACACAAAGCAGAAAGATACAAGTATGGAGAGACAACTGGCAGATGTTTAGCTCAAAGATTGCGAGGCAGGCAGGCATCCCAACGAATCGAAATCCTGGAGGATGGTAGAGGTGGTATAGCTGAGACTATGGAAGATATAATGGAGGTATTTCATTGGTACTATAAAGAATTGTATACTCAAGACCCTGTTGTTCAGGGCCAGATTGAGCAATACCTTCGCGAATTTGACCTATCTAAGCTTGGACCTGTTGAAAGGGAAGAGTTGGAAGCTCCTATTTCTAAGCAGGAATTACAGATAGCAGTAGATGGCTTAGTCTAGGAAAATAAGCTGGACCGGATAAACTTCCCTTGGAGGTCTATCGTATGCTTTTTCCTATTATAAAGGAAGATATGCTTGCCACTTTCGTAGAAGCTCAATATGGGAATTCCCCTCCATCTTGGGATGATGTGAATATAGTGGTTTTTAAGAAGAAGGATAAGCCCCCTATACTTCCCGGGTCATATAGACCTATATCATTAATAAATGTGGATGCTAAAGTGTATTAAAAAATATTGGCTACTCGACTCGCTGTTATCCCGGCATCAGCATGGTTTCTTGCCTGGCAGGAGTACGGTTAATCACTTACATAGGGTTATAGCATTGCTGGATTATGCCACTACATTGCAAAAAAATATAGGTATAATTTTTCTAGATGCTGAAAAAGCATTTGACCGTGTGCCATGGGCGTTTTTATGGGGTACAATGTGCAAGATGGGGTTTGGCCCCAAATTTTTGCTAGCATTACAGACAATGTATAAACGTCCTCATGCTAAGATCTGTACAATGGGGCAGGAGTCATCTTTTGTATATATAAAAAGGGACACACGGCAAGGATGCCCATGTTCGCCTTTACTCTGCCATTTATATCAATCCATTGCTGAAAAAGCTGGAGACTACTAATGCTATACAGTCAATGGTAGTGGGTCAGCATCAAGCGCATGTTCTTGCCTAAGCTGATGATATAGCGGTCGTAACATCGGACCCAGAGCAAGCATTAAGGGAGATTGAATATCTGACCCAGCAGTTTGGGGAGGTTGCTGGATACAAGTTAAACATTTTCAAAACTCGGGTTGTTTGTTCTGAGGGGTTATGCCCTGGTGAGGTACGTGTGACAAAAGAAGTAAGGTATTTGGGGATAAAAATTAGGCTGTCACTCCAAGAGATAGTTGATGTGAACTGGGCTGATCTACTAGAGTCAGTTAGAAGACAACTGTAAAAAGTGGAGTGTCTTCATCTATCAATGGTAGGTCGACGCAATGTCTTAAAGATGTGTATACTTCCCAAGGCAATATACTATTTTCGGACAGTACCGTTAGAGCTGACACGAGCACAACTAATGCAGTTGCAATCTGTTGTAGACAGGTATATTTGGGGCTGGAAGAAAGCTCGACGTGCTTCAAAATATATGATGCTACCATTGGTACGTGGTGGATAGGGAGTGCCGAATTTTGCTTTTTACTATTTGGTTTGTTTTTTGCAAATATGCAATATTTGATTATTGGGTGTGAAACAAGGTTGTTTGAATCCCTTAATATTTACCAGACGTTATTAGGGGTCCAGGCGTGTGAGGCTTTGCTTACGTTTTTTGAACCAAGTTATTTTAAAAGAACGCGATTTAAAACTATAATTGCTGCATATAAAGTCTGGAAGTGGACGCGTAAAACTATATCGATAAATCGGATCGGTTATTATACACCTCTCTACTCTACAGAAATATTCCCTTCAATATTTTGGGATACAAAGATGATGATTTGGAGGGATAAGGGGATACGTCGTCTAGGAGACATTTATAGTGCTGGGGGAATTGTTTCTTTTGCGGAATTAGCCGAACAATTTATGATATCCAAGAATGATTTCTTTAAATACTTACAAATACGTGACTTTATTCATAAACACTGCCTATTTTAACTAGCAAACTCTTGGAAGCTTTGATTAAAATGGTTAAGAGTGGGACACTTTACAATATATTAGTGGCAACTCAGCGGGATGATATCGAGACCCCAGGAGAGAAGTGGAGGGATAGATTGAGTAATTCTGCTTCAATTGTGCAAAAATTAATAGATATGGCTAGCAAAGTCATATTGACAGCAAATTTTACGCACCCAACACTACAAAACTTTGTTTAATTTATATAATACACCTGCTAAAAAGAAGAAGTGGGGCGGAGTTTGTGATGGGAAATGTTTTAGGTGTCAGACAGATGAAGCAGACATTGTACATATATTCTTTGATTGTTTTGGGCTGTAAAACCTTCAACTATGCTGACGATACCCAGTTGTTACTTAGTATTGATAACACAGCATCCGCACAGACCCATGCTCAAAAAATACTTAGTCATACGGTGAGCTGGATGACCGCAAATTCATTGAAGATCAACCCAGAAAAAACTGAGGTCCTGGTGGTTTCAACCGAAGCGTCTCCTTGGGGTGATTTGTTCTGGCCTCAAGACCTTGGCCCGACCCCCAAACCCTGTTTATTTTTTTAGGAATTTGTAAAGCGCAAACTGTCGCCATGGCAGGCATCCTGGCGCTGACAGAGTCTGAGGAAGCTTGGGGAAGAGCAAGGGAGCAGCGGGAGAGTGATCTAAGAGGGGAAAAACAAGGGCTAGCCCGGGAAGAGCCAAGTCTTGACCTTTCTCCTGAAAGGTAAGAGTTCATCGATATGTCTGATCTCGATGGGGAGGGTGTTCCAGAGTCTGGCGGCGGTCACCTCAAAAGATCTACCTCCGGATCTGACCTTCTTGAATCTGGGGGTGACTACCAGCCTTGCATCAGAGGAGCGGAGTTGTCTGATAGGGGCATACCACAGAAACTTAGATTGTAAAGGGGCTGGTCCTGAGCCGTGGAGGGCCCTAAAGACAATACACAGGGCCTTGAATTGAACTCTTTGTCTAAGAGGGAGCCAATGCAGTTGTGCCAGGGCGGCTGGGCCATGGGATCGCCTCGGGAGCCCCAAGGCCAGTTTTGCAGCCGCAGATTGAACTCTTTGGAGCCTGTCTAGTAGATACTCCGGGGTCCAGAGCAGGAGGGCATTGCAGTAGTCCAACCTGCTCAGGATGGTGCATCTGACTACTTGGGCGCGGGCCTGGGTAGGTAGGAGGGGCAGAACCTTCTTAAGGGAGCGCAGAATGCCAAAGCAGCAGGCAGTCGTTTTCTGAACATGGGTCTCCATGCTGAGCTTGTGGTCAAGCAAGACCCCTAAGTTGCGGACAGAGACAGCAGGCTGTACAATAGACGCTGTTTCCGGGGGCCAGAAGTTGCTGGGGAAAGGACGGGGAATCCTCGAGCCACTGTTAAAAAGCACCTCGGTTTTTCCTGCATTGAACTGAAGTGAATTATTCTTCAGCCACCTTGATGTCTCCCGTAGGCAATTATGTAGGCCCTCAATGGAGATAGAGTCCTCTCCATCCAGGGAGAGGATCATCTGCATGTCATCGGCGTAATTAATGGTTTTGATGCCGAAGCTTTTGATAAGGAGAATGAGTGGTCTAAGGTAAATATTAAAAAGTATTGGGCTAATAGCAGAGCCCTGTGGGACTCCGTGCGTAACCGGGGAGAAGGCAGATTGGAAAGGGGGTAGAGATACTGCTTGTTGCCTGTCAGACAAGAAAGAGCGGAACCAGTGCAATGCCGTATCCCTCACTCCAGCCTCCCAAAGGCGTTTCAGTAGGATCTTGTGGTTCACCGTGTCAAAGGCGGCAGACATATCGAGCAGAATCAAATAAGACGCCTGACTTCTGTCTGCTCGCCTTTGAAGTTCGTTCATGGCTATGATAAGGGCAGTTTCGGTTCCATGGGCAGGCCTGAAACCGAATTGGTCACCATCCAGTAGTAGGTGATGTTCCAGGTGGATGGAAAGGGTGTTGCTGATCACCCGTTCCACTATCTTAGCAGGGAATGGTAACAATGAGATGGGCCTGTAACTTTTAGAGCAATCCGGGTCCAAGGAAGGTTTCTTCAACAAAGGGGAGACCAGCGCTCGTTTCCAAGGGGCGGGGACAGTGCCAGTCAGCAAGGATTGCTGACAGATAAGATGGAGCTGGGGGAAGAGTTCTGCTTCGAATTCTTTCCAAATTTTCGGGGGTACTGGGTCTAGTGGAGACCCAGACACGATCCCTCTAGCTACCTTAGTAAAGAGGTCGAAGGTTAGCGGTGGCCACCAGCAGAGGAATTCTTCTGGAGGCACAACTAAGGTGGATGTTAGATTCTCCGGAGTGACATTGTTCGGGAAAGGGGTGTTTCCAGCAGTCAGAGGAGTATCCAGATCTTTAAGGATAAGTTCAATTTTCTCCTTGAAGAAAATGGCCAGGTTGTCACAGAGTTCTTGTGACGGGACGAACGTGTTTTTACAGGACTCCGGGTTAGTGACACTGTTTAGGATACTGAAAATGCTCCTGGACTTGTTGGTGTTGTTACAGATCAGGGAGGAATAGTATTCGGCTTTGGATTTTTTGATGAGCGATTTATACGCGTGGACCTTAGTTTTCCACGAGTCTTTATACGTTTTGTTATAGTCCCGTCTCCACCTTCTCTCTGCTTGTTTACAATCCATTTTTAGCAGTTTAAGGTCGGCGTTAAACCAAGGGGCAGAGTCTTTACCCCTGTAGGTTCGGTTTTTGAGGGGGGCAAGGGTGTCGACCACCTTAGAGATACTGGAGACAAGGGAACTATAATTGTTGTCGGTGCTGTTGTTCGCATCAAAGAGTTGTTGCAGATGGAACAATTCGCCCGAGGGATGTGCGCGTGAGAGAGCCCTCCAGTCTCTGCATATAATTTCCTTGGTCGGTACTGGGGCCTTGCACGGGTCAGTCGTCTTGTGAAGAAAGAATTTAACCAATGAGTGATCAGTCCACTCCATTGGAAGAATGTCTCCCATTACCACCGAGTTAGGTGTCGCAAAGATCAGGTCAAGCACATGAACCGCTGTATGGGTGGCCTTGGAGGTCAACTGAGAGAGGCCAAAACTGTCGCAGGTAGAGAGTAGGTTCTTAAGAGCTGAGTCTAGGATGCCGTTTGGCCAAAGATTAAAATCACCAAGTAAAAACAGCTTCTGATGAGATAAGGCGATATTAGTTAGGGTACTGATTAGTGCTTGTTGCTGCTGAAGGCAAAACGCCCCAGGAGGGCGATAGCACAGAATCCCTGTGACTGTATTTCCGGTGTGGGTCTGAATAGAGAGTCCTAGTAACTCAGTACCCAGAGTAGGGTCAATAGTAAGGATTTTAATGTTACAGGAGGCTCGGAAAATGACTCCCACACCTCCACCTCTACCAGTAGGTCTAGGGAGGTGGAGAAATTTAAACCCGGAGGGGCAGGCAAGTCCCGGATCGACCAAACAATCTGGACGCGTCCACGTTTCTGTCATGAAGAGGATGTCCAGTTCATGAAAGTCGATCAGTAGTTGGATCTCTGTGCAGGGTTTAGGCAAGGACCTGACGTTTAATAGCCCGCAGTACAAAACATCATTGCAGAGCACATCAGCTCGGGGGAGGGCGGAGGGTGATAGAGACAATATTCCTTTATCGGCAAATTGCTTACCAATTAAAATGAGCTCATCTCTAGAGTAGGGGGGCCCCGACGGAAGTTGATCCTGGTGTAAAGTGTCAAAACCGGCAGCATAAGGGGCCCAAGGCCCTACCTTGGCGCAGACGGGCGCAGACGGGCTTGCCTTAGGCGCGCCTACGGCGCGCAAACGTCGCGCCCGCTGCGCTCGTCCGCTGCGCTTCCTAGGAAAGCACATTTTTTATAGTCAGTGACTAGCGTCAGGGAGTGGGCGGGGCCTCAAGGGGGCGTGGCCTCCGTGATCGAGCAGGCAATGGCGGCAAGATTACCTTAGGGGTTTAGACCGCGGCAGCAATAATATCGGCTGCGCAGCGTCTCCACAGGCAAGGTGAGTGCCCTGAGGTCGTGAGGGAGGGGGGAAGGGAACGTGGGTTTTAAAACAGCAGAATATACAATTTACAAAGCGGCGAAAATTCACACTCCCGGCTGTGCCTCAGGAGGTCTGATAAGTATGGCAAGTAGCGTTTAAGGCGCTTGTAGTCAGCGTTTAAAAGCAACAAGAAATCTACAATTTTTAAAAGCGGCAATTCACAACTCCCGGCTGTGCCTCAGGAGATCTGTCAGGTATGTGTATAAGGCGCTTGTAGTCAGCGCTTTAAATACAAGAGCGGAGTGGGCGTGGCCTCAAGGGGGCGTGGCCTCCGTGATCGAGCAGGCAATGGCGGCAAGATTACCTTGGGGGTTTAGACCGCGGCAGCAATAATATCGGCTGCGCAGCGTCTCCACAGGCAAGGTGAGTGCCCTGAGGTCGTGAGGGAGGCGGGAAGGGAACGTGGGTTTTAAAACAGCAGTAAAACGTAAAAAGTCTAGGCATAAAGATCGACCATGAGTTGTCAATGGTCAGCCAGATCTCCTCAGTGGTCGGGACCTGCACTAACTTAATCAGACAGTTACGTAAGTTAGTCCCTCTGCTCTCCTCCTCTACGCTCCGTACAATTGTCTCTGCCACAATAATCTCAAGATTAGATTATGGGAATGCCCTGTATTTGGGTCTCCCCAAAACTCTGACAAATAGGCTGCAAGTAGTCTTGAACGATGAAGCTAGGCTAATCTTTAGGCTACCTAGACGCACTCAGGCATCGCCGCTGCTTTGTAAGCTTCATTGGCTCCCCATAAAACAACGGGTGGAGTTTAAAAGTCTGTGCTTTGCCCTCAAGGCAATCTATGGTCAAGCACCTGCTTACATTAAAGAACGCCTTGGAGTTTATAAACCCACACGTTCACTAAGGTCCTCGAACACTCAACTGCTGTCCTGCCCCCGCTATAAATTAGCAACAAAGGGTGGCAGATCTTTCTCAGTGGTGGTTCCACAGGTTTGGAATAAACTCCCAGAATCTCTTCGTAAGGAACCCAACTTGTTGCAGTTCAGGAAATCCCTAAAAACTCTCCTGTTCAGGGAAGCCCTAAGCTCCTCTTAGTGCCAGGGTTTTACGTATCTGCTCTTCTGTTAGCACAGCTTTCTTCTGTCAAAAGCGCCTTGAGACCTGACGGTGATTTGGCGCTATACAAGCTGTAGTTAACAATAACAATATTGTGCTAAGACAATTTCTCACATCTATTGCACAATTTTTGTTGCAAACGACCAGGGTTGATATCTCTATCTCTAGAGAGATGATGCTACTAGGGGTGGGGGAGGACAGGGAACCCACGCAGACTTGCTATCCATTTCGATGCTTTATTTTTATGGCTATGGCCGTTGCGAGATTGTGTATTGCTTCGATGTGGCTGCGACCAGAGGCGCCATCATATGAAATGTGGCGAGGTAAGTTTTATAATGTGTTTAATCTTGAGTTTAGTTTAGATCGTATTAAATCGCTGAAAAAAACCAATTAGGGATAAGAATTTGTAAGCCCATGTTACAACATATGGAGATGTCCATTTGAAATTATGCTTTATATGATATCCATGTATTGATTTATTCTCTTGTTTTTTGTTTTTTTCTCTCTTGAATTTTGTAATATTTCTACAGTACTGTGATTATGTGCGATTTACAATTGCTATATGCTATGAACAGAACAATAAATATATATAAAAAAATAATATGTACTTTAGGCTGCCACTCATCACACCTCCAGAGCTGGAATAACATCCCTTGCCTGGAAGGTTTGATGACTTTCACTCATGGGTCCAACGCTTGCCCCTTAGCCCTGCATTGTCAACTGGTGTTAACTGCTGACCACTTAGCAGGTATCAGCTATCTGGGAGTGGACTGGAATAGTTGGCAGAAAAACGGAAAGCTTCAGCACTACCTCTTTTAACTTGGACATGCCATGGAGGGAGTCTTCTATTCTTCCTCAGGACCCCCTAGATAGTTAGGCTCCAGCCACAGGAGGAGGCAAACCAATGTTGAACATGTCAGACAGAGGTGTGTCCAAGAAGCTGTATACAGGCCTGCCTGCTGGCAGCTGGCTAGCTATCTTATAACAGGGGCTCCTAGGAAATTTTACAGTACGGCAAAAAGGGAGTGAAACAAAAGGAGGTGGGAGGTGGACTGTGAGATAATTGTTAAGTTTGGGCGGTAGAATTCCTCCGATCACCTGCTACAGCAAAGGATAAATCTGGCTCCGCCACATCAGAACATCCTTAAATCTGGGAAGACCCATCTGAGAATCAGCCTGACTTCTGGTTCCTGCTGAAGAAAATGACTCACACCAGGATTTAAGGATTCCTATATTCAGAGATGGAACAGAGATACAAAAGCAGAAGGACTCCTGACTTTGTGCCCAGCTAGCTAACAAAAGAGGCCCTAAAAGAAATATTGCTGGAGAGAGACTTGGTGCCCAGAAGCCGGATATTAGGAGCTAGAGTTTGCAGGATTGACCAGAAGAAGATTTCCCAGGAGTTGGAGACTAAGTCTGAAAGTAAAACCTTTGAGAGTGACAACCCACTTGGTGTAACCAACTTCCACTCCATTGTGATTGGCCTAAAAATCGCACCCAGGTGCCAGTCCTGCGTGAACTGTTGTTTCTGCCATAAAACTTTCAAAATTCATATCTATGGTTTCCCTTGAGTATCTATGGTTCCCCTTGAGCTATTTTAACTACCTTGCTACCTTTTTGGTCATTGCATTTTTTCTGTTTTTCTAAATTGGTTGGGTAATTTTATTGTATTGTGTTCTTTACTATGGGACTTTTTTAAAGTACAGCACGAGGTTTGTCCTACAACAAGGATCCTATTCTGATTAGAACAATAAAACAAAGTAACACCCTTAAAGTATTGTTCATTAGTAGGCATTTTAGTTGAAAGACGAAACAAGGTCCACGATTTCATGTTTCCTTCAAAAAATAGATTACATCTATTGTTTAGGTCTCTAAATACCATGATGACAATTCCACATCAGCCTTTCTATGTCAACAAAAAGTGCAATGCATCCCCAGAGCTCATTTAAAACGGCCATAAAGACTGCAAGTGCAACATCTGACGGGAGTCTGTGCACAGGATAACTATCCAACCAGTAAGAAATATTGGTTTAGGATAGTGTATGAACCTGTTCCCTTCCAGATTTAGTGGGCAGCCACATCTTTTCGCTATAGGTTAGGTTTATGGCTGGCCATATTATTCCCAGAACTCCAGATACATAGCATTTTCTGCTACACATACAGTAGAAACTGAACTCTTCATCTGCAACTGCCTCACCAGTTCGAATTTGTTTTTATTTGCTTTTTCAAAACAAAGAGCATTTCAAACATAGCGACCGGCAGTGCTACTGACAATACACTAGACTAGAGCATCTTTATCTGTACAGCATAACGTTCAAAAGGTGGAAGACACATTTTTTTTTTTTAAACACACAGACAGTGGTGAAATCCACCGCCCTTCATTCTTTATCCTCGATGTCTCTGCCGGGGCCAAGAGCAAATAGGCAGTGGGAGGGCCCCAAATGTCTTTCAGCGGGGATAGCTCTTCTCTATACAGGTCCAACTGTTCAATGCATTACAGTACGTGAGATCCAAGAGGCACTGTCGTTTGGTGGGGATGGCACGCTTGCCCCAATGCAGAGCAACTCTCCGCTTTCCTAACAATAAAGCCACAGCTACAAATCGACGGTTGGTTGCTTGTAAGTCTTTGACCAGTCCCAGCAAGCACATTCTGCGGCTACAGTCCACTGTTTCCAGCACCATAGTGGCCATGGCCTCCGTAATGTAAGTCCAGAATCGCCGGACTGAGGTGGTCAGCCAGGCTAGAATGAGGAAATCTGCGCAGGGTGCACCACAGCGTGCACACCGTGTATCATGTCTCAAACCATATTTGCATAATCTGCCAGATGTATAGTACATTTGGTGTAAATACTTAAAGTGGATAATGCGCAAGTTACAGTTAAATGTAAGCATACTCCGCTGTGCGAAATAGAAGACCCAGTCCATCCGCGCCAATGTTTGGTCTAGCACCGCATTGCATCTCTACATTGTCGGATCCGGGGCTGTGGATCTGTCTGCACCAAACTGTATAATTTAGTAATCAAGTCCCTATGTGTGTCACTAGTCAGCAAGTTTTGTAAGAGACAGAGTGAGGGGGGTTTGCTAGGAAACTATGCATAGTACTTGTGCAGGGCAGCTCTGAGGAGAAAGTACGTGAAGGTCAAAAGCGGGGTATGTCACTGTCTCTGTGAAATGTTGTCCAGGGCTATGAAAGGTTAGGCATCACCCACTGTCTTCAGCCCAGCACAACCAAGCAGTCCCCAAATGTCTTATGCTCCTACGAGACCGACAGGGCGGGATGGAATTTCAGCAGAAGTTCTGGGGAATATAAAGGGACCCAGCTCGCCAAGCACATGTAGTGGAGTAGATTGTGTTAATTTCTGTGTGTGTCACACCCTCGCGCTTATGCAGTAGTATAGCTTGTAGAGGGACAGGAAACACATCATCTTATACTGCTAAATGCCTAACATAGACATGAGGAACATGCCAAAAGCAGGCGAAATGAGTTTGTGCACATAAAGAGTATATTTTGCAAATCAGGCGCTTTAAAGCCTCCTAGTGTATATGGTAGGGTAAGCACCTCCAAGCGTATTTGTGGTTGTTTCCCTGCCCACGCCAATGTAAGCATGTGTGCCAGAAGTGCTACTTTATTTTTGATGCAACACTATTGGATTATTGATAAAATATATAGAATCATGGGCAGAGCTACCATTTTCATAATGGTTATTCTAACTGCTAAAGATTATGGTGACCTGGACTACCTCTGTGCCTGATCTTCCAAGAGCGAGATGGCCAAGCCATAGTTGTAACATATTACACGTTCAGGGTCGCTTTGGATCCGGATCCCCAAGTATTCAACAGGCTCCATACTCCACAGGAAAGGAAAATCGAGCAAGTATGTAGTGGGTGCTCAGAGTCAGGCAGGGCTCGAGTCAGGGTACCACGCAGGTGGACAGCGTCCTCCCACCGGGAGCTCGATAACTATAAACTGCAACTGAGTGCAAGCCACCTTTCGTGACGTCACTTTCTGTCGTGACGTCAGCATACCCCCACTTCTTTTTTTAGGACTTGTGCCTTGGTCAGGGGGAAGACCACCTATAACACCCAGTTAATGCTCAAGCCCGAGTATCGTTCAAATAGAATTCATTCACGGATTAATGGCGCCAAATTTGTAAGAAGGGCCTGGACGTATAGCACCATATAATCGTCCGCATATAAAGGCGTTCAACAGGAACTACAGAAGTCATCAAATGATATTAATTGTAATTCCAGTACAACACAGAATAAATGCTCCAGCTGCAAAACACTTTAGTAAAAAGACAGGCAAACTCAGTCAACAAATGGCCTTCAGTTTAAGGGTCAAAGGCAGCCATCAGCAACTGACCTCAACCCACTTTCGGAAATGCGAGCAAGAACGAAATGGACGGTCACGTGCCTAATGCCATCTCGATATTTACAGACAGCACTGCACTGCAATAGGTCCCGCTCCGTCAGAAACCAAATATCACATGAAACCCTGCTCCAGGACCTCGTCCAACTCACACTTCCTGAGCAGCTACCGGGCCCGTCAGCGCGCGCGCTGTCCCTGCCAACTTCCAATAAATGATATCCCACCTTTTACACACAGCACAAACGCTCCAGTATGCCAAAGCGACAAGTCACGCCTAATGCAGCTGCATCAGCCCAGCTCCATAAAAGAGGGGCATTCACGGAATACAGAGTTTAATTCAGCCTTTAAGATTAGATAAATGCTGTGGTGCTGTAGAGACTGCAGGAAAATGTCACTTAGACTGGGAATTATTATAGCACAGAGCGAAATCTAAGAACGACAAAAAAAACACACAATTACCAAAATGTTTCCTGGTGAAAGCCTCAAGATAAAATGCGTGTGCATTTACAAAATGCGTTAAAATTAGCTTTTAAATGAACCTATTACAATCGTGCATTTTCTTTCATCCCTACAAAGTAAGAGGTTTTAGATGTAAGCAGGCATCAAACCATGGCTGAAATAGGTTTTAATATCAAACTCTTCCATTACGTCAGTCGTGGATATATTAGAAATACAGCAATTTCACAATTTATATTTTTCGATTCTTATAAATCAAACAGAGACAGCACTTTTTGAGGAATGTAGGATGCACAATTGATACACATGTAGCAAGACCCGCATGGAATGCTGGAAGTGGATTACAAATATTGTAAACTCCATTTCCAAAATAAAGACGGACATCTTACTACATCAATAAATTCATCTTTTGAATCCTTCATGATGGCTCTTCGGCCACGATTATGCTGTTCAATTTATCAAAAGAAGGTGATTGATAACATGCAGTGGGACCAGTAATTTGGGCGGGAAGGTGGTGGGGAGGCCTCACAGGCATACACACCCATTTACAAGCATATTCACTCATACCCATACATTCACAAGCATGCACACATACACACACACATCAACTGCATGCATGCAATAATACACATACAAATACACACAAACACACACGCACGCACTAAACATTAAAATAAAAAAAAGACTGGGCAACCGCAGTGAACTCGGGTGGCAGGTGGTAGGCCTTTGAGTTTCCTGGAGAGTTGAGACTGCCGCCTCCTCTCTTATTGGCTGACCCGTAGGAGGCGACAGAACCGTAACCCAGAGTGGGATGGGATGGGGTAAGTGAGAGTTGCTGACCATATCCCACTTTGTGACAAGATGTCACTGATTGACACTTGGTCATGGGCACCTTAGGGACAAAACTGAAGTGCCCAGGTCAAATTCCATTTGTGATGTGCCCACTCGTCAAGAGGGGAAGGACCTTGAGGCGCTTTGCATAACTGAGGTCACGCCCTTAGGCTTATGACATTTTCAGGGCGGCAAAGTTCAACTCGAGCAGCCAGGTGTCTGCACATGCATAGCATCTGGCTGACTAATCTGAACATAATATAGTAACTTAACAGTGGGAAACCCACTATAGCTTTGGAGGCATGAACATAAAGCGTGTCTGTCAAGCTAACCTTTGCTCAGCCGGACAGATGCTCTTAGTCTGCAAAAAGGTGTGTGTGTGGGGGGCATCCACCTTTAAGGACGGGTCGCATCTGATAGAATGCATGGATTATTTTCAAAAACATTTACTCAGTGGAGCATTCCAGTCTATTGTTTTATGCCCAATATGCCACTCTAGACGGCCATATGCAAATCAGCCTTGGTCTCCCTCCAATGGCAACAGTCCAACCTGAACTGCGAGGCCAGACACCCTCCAAATGGCAACATTGTTGATGTTATGTTTTAATTCCAAACGTGCGTCCTGCTGAATATCTCTAGAGTGCATTCAGCTCAGCCAAAAAATCTTTGGAGGAGCGTTCTACCACTACTTCAGAGGAATAGTTATGGACACATTCTATGCACAAGGGCAAGGTCTACCATTTAATACAGACAAATAAATGACCACAAGCCATGCCTCACTTTACTAAAGAAACCAGTGATAGTAAAAATAAAACTAAGGTAATGTACGCACTTGCTGGAAACCCAGTCAATAGCAAAGCAGTGGGACGTCGGTCAGACTGTGCTAACGCTGTCATTTACTGGGCTACTGTGTTTGCAATTATGGAGTAACAATCTGCATGCAAACTTCGTTGTAAATTAAGGACAGTATGAAAGTTCTACTACAGCACCCTCAAGCCTGTCCACAAGATATATGGGAACTCTCCAGGTTATACCTTGCTTCAAAAACTGACAACGATAATGACCCATAATGTTACCCACTAATGCTATTGTACTTATTGCATTGTTAGTACTATCCACACCTATTACCAGGCTGCCTAAACCACTGTTCAGGGCTGCTCATTTAGTAATGTCTTGAACAGATGTGATATGGACTCTGATGTATGGCGTTATATGTGTTGGTGGTAAAGTTTAGAAACGAAAACTAATATATTAAGTTTAAAAAAAGCCGTATGAACGTTAAAAGTAAATCTTGCAAAAAATCGAATTGCAAAACGTGCGCCTCAATGTTTTTGGCATTTGACAGCCCACTATTCAAATGAGGTCCAGTGAAATTGTGCAGATAGGGGGTTTAACAAAATATTACAGAAGTGTGGTACACAGTTATATTTAGCAGACACAGGTCAAATGTATTCTATACAAGGATGATGAAGATCTATGTTGAGATAATCTGGAATATTTATTTGTGAATTTTAGTTTATTTGGAACTGTGCTATTTGAAGCAGGCTATGATTGGTTCACATATTCAGTAGATTTGTACTAGAAATGTTGAGGTACTTGAACCAGGTGTATGCTGGACACTGACCTAAATATGTGAGGAGTTCTGGCCCAGACTCAGATACAAAATACTCATGCTAAGGTGCACGTATGACTTTCCTCTGATATTGGTGAATTCTAGCCACACACAAGAAAACATGTTGGAATCTTTACCCAACAAGAACAGAAACGTAGCTGTGTTTCGTGTTTAAGGGGCACACCCAGCCTCCCCTCTATAAGGAGGCTAGCATTTGAGCCAAGGTGACTATCTTGAACTTTGAGAGGTAGAAAGGTTTACTGAATAATTATGTGGTATAACATTCTTTACTTCTGTCTCATGGCTAAAATTAACAGGAGCAGCTCAACTGCAAATTGGTCACATGTTTCTGAACCATTTAAAACAGGCATGGCAGTTTTAAGGTTGCCTGGAGTGCAATGCGAGGGGAGGATGCCATTTGGGTTTAGTTTGGAATTCATTAATCATTGATAACCAGAGTGTATCTACATTATGAAATGATTAGAACACCCAATTGAAGGGCATGCCTGTTTTGTCAATGTTACCTGTAACTGCAAGCAACACTACCATTTTTTAAATTAACAAGTAACGTACCGGCGGTAAGATACTCTATCTAATCGCAGATTCCTTACCTTGTGATTTAGTGAGGTCAAAGGAGAGTACAGAAAACTGAAAATGCTTCTGGTCAACGACATTTAATGCCAGTAGGACTGCAGGAAGGGAATATAAAAATGTGCGTCCTGCAGGTCCAGCACTACCATCCAGTCTCTAGGATCCAGGGCAGATAGACCCTGGACCAGCGTGAGTATCCTGAATTTGTCCTTCTTCAAGAGGAAGTTGAGAAGGTGAAGATCTAATACAGGATGGAGGCCTACATCTTTCAGCACTAGGAAATAACTGGAATAACATCCAATTCCTACTTCCGATGTCAGGACACTCTCTACCATTCCTTTGGCCAAAAAAACCTGGCCGTCCTGCCACAGAAGGGACAAATGGTCCTCCGAAAGCCATTCTGGAGTGGGTTGAATATTACCCCGGAACTGGCACATTATACCCCGGAACTGGCACATTATGCTGAGGGCTTCAAAGATCTCATACGCTGTGATAGTTTTAAAAAGATTTCTTGGTTACAGCAGGTTAGATCACTTTTGTTAAATATTGGTCTGGTGGCCTTGTGGGAGAACCCTGAGAATGCCCGGTTCCCGTCCAGATAACAAATGAAGGAAATGTATTGGGGATGGGTGGATGCCAATACATTTAGGAATAGTGACTCTTTGACATTGACGGGTCAATTCCTTATGGCTAAACCAGTCCAAAAACTAGAACCTTACTGGGACGCTATCACAAAGCAACAAGATAGAAAGCTCCTGTTTCAATTAAGAGTAACAAGGGAAAAAGAGGGAAGGCTGGGTCCTGTCTCTGACCGGCCGGACCACTCTTATAGAATAAACAAACCAGATTGCCGGGCAGTGTTAGTTGGTTGACACAAGTACGCACCTAGTATAATAAATTGCTAGGCTGACAAACCATCTGTGTTTAGTCACTTGTATTTTTATAAAGAAAGATTATGAAAAAATGTCTTGGCATCAAAAGGATTCGCACCACATTTACAAAGGTTCACAAGTACATTGGAAAAACCATAAACAATACATTAAATCAAAACATACACATATAACAATTGTGATAACATTAAATAAAGACAACTGTGAAATGCCTCAAAAAAATCCCTTTGTTGAGGCACCAATCCTGAATACAACTAAACAAGTGGACAGCTGAGATGACAAACTAGCCTACTTGTTATAACCACCACTAGATACACATAAATTAATTCAACACATGGTGCACAACATAGGAAGACACAGAACTATGCAACAGTGTAGAGTTGTGTGTAAGTTATATTCCTATTGTGCCCTAACAGTTCTGTATCTGGGTGGAGCAGGACGCCGACGCGTTTCGAACCCGTTCAGTAGTTTTGTGGGTTCTCCTCAGGACAAGGATTGGGGAGGTCGTTGTCGCTTATGCAGGGAATATCAGGATGCTACCTTGATGTGTAAAGTGCGAGTGCACAAATAAGGGATACTGATGTACCTAAGGTCTGGAGATGTGCCAAATTCATTCATTCGTCCTAAAATGTGAGTTTTTCTTAAACATTTCCAAACACATTTGGACAGCCAGTGCGAGCGTGTTTGCAGAATCTCGCTAATCCCCGCATCCCCTTTGCTTTCTAGTTGCCGAACCCGCGGCGGCTGCCGCTCGTGTTCGTGCTGTGAATTAAAAATCTGCACATAAAGGCACATCTCCAGACCTTAGGTACATCAGTATCCCTTATTTGTGCACTCGCACTTTACACATCAAGGTAGCATCCTGATATTCCCTGCATAAGCGACAACGACCTCCCCAATCCTTGTCCTGAGGAGAACCCACAAAACTACTGAACGGGTTCGAAACGCGTCGGCGTCCTGCTCCACCCAGATACAGAACTGTTAGGGCACAATAGGAATATAACTTACACACAACTCTACACTGTTGCATAGTTCTGTGTCTTCCTATGTTGTGCACCATGTGTTGAATTAATTTATGTGTATCTAGTGGTGGTTATAACAAGTAGGCTAGTTTGTCATCTCAGCTGTCCACTTGTTTAGTTGTATTCAGGATTGGTGCCTCAACAAAGGGATTTTTTTGAGGCATTTCACAGTTGTCTTTATTTAATGTTATCAGAATTGTTATATGTGTATGTTTTGATTTAATGTATTGTTTATGGTTTTTCCAATGTACTTGTGAACCTTTGTAAATGTGGTGCGAATCCTTTTGATGCCAAGACATTTTTTCATAATCTTTCTTTATAAAAATACAAGTGACTAAACACAGATGGTTTGTCAGCCTAGCAATTTATTATACTAGGTGCGTACTTGTGTCAACCAACTAACACTGCCCGGCAATCTGGTTTGTTTATTCAATTAAGAGTAGGCACGCTTCCTGTCAAATTATTTTCTGCAAGGTGGGAGGCATCAATGGATACTCTTTGCCACAGCTGCAATGAAAGCCCTGAGTCTTTGGCCCACTTGCTATTTGCCTGCCCCGCTTTATAGTTCCAAGGCGAATATGGCTGGCCCCTATTTGCTGAGCCCTGGGGACAAGGAAATGTGGTGAGGCTCTAAGACTGATTTGCACTGAAACGTGGTTGCCACTTAACATCGCCGTAGCCAAGTATTTAGGCTGGGCATGGATTATAAGAGCCAAAGCAATTGTGGCATCATGATCAACGTCTATTGTGTGTATATATATATATATATATGTATATATACATATATATCCAAATCTTATAAAGACTTGTATATGTATATATGATCATGGCCCCTAAATAAATATTGTATTGTTCCATTTCTATTGCCATTATGAGCTAAGATTTCATGAGTGATTACTGATTTTAGTCTTGGTGTTTTTATAACTTTTTATACAGATGTTTTATAATTGAGAGATACTACATATTTGATCTGTTTTTATTGGGTGTTTTATGTAATGGATTATGCTTTTATGACAAATTGTTGAATAAAGCTTTATTGACTGACTGAATGAATATGCAGCGGATCAGACACAATGGCAGGGTGTAACCCTGTTGGACTATTTCGAGAACCCATTTGTCAGAGGCAATGTTCTGCTAATCTGGAAGATAACAAGTTATCTTGCCTCTTACAGGGTGGCCATATGCCACTGAGGTCAAACTATAGCGGCTTGGAAGCTGAAGTGGTACAACTAAAACTTGCTGCATGCCAGACGACCACAGCATAAGATGTTGATTCTTCTGTTGAAGGACAGGAAGGGGAACTCAATTTAGTTTTAGGGAAGGTGTCCAATCTGCTCGCTTCCTGAAATCCATGGACAGGCTGCTGTCATCATAATATTGGGCATCAACTTTATCTCCATGCTCATCTCCTAGGTTATGAAGACTTTGATCCAAACAGGTTCTTGTGGACCAGTGGGCGACTCCCCCACTGGTGTAGTATCCTGCCTAAGTTGGACCAGTTGTTTCTGGACTGATGCATGACATGTATTTAGTCAAGGTGAAGCAGAATTTGGTTCAGAGTCGAATAAAACAATTGGTTCTTTTGTGTCGGTGTAGCATGAATAGGCATGGACTGTGGCAACGGGTTTAAAGTCGGTGTGGGTCAGCCCCCGAGTCAAGGCAGACCTTGCATTGGAGTTGAGAGAGACAGACTGCGTTGAGGACAGATCTGCGAACAGTAATCCAACTGGAGCCTTCTCTGATCCATTGGGCCCAAAAGCGCACCAGATGGAGTGAAAGGGTCCAAAAACTCTGCAATGTGGCCTTTTTAGAAGCCCCTATTTGTTGCGATGCTGCCGATAGACCTGGGGATTTGACGATCGAGATAAGATTAGAAATCCTGCAGTTGGAGACTGGGACAGAGGCACATTCTCAGGTTAAGAGTGGCAGGACAGGGGGAAATCCCACTTTATTTTCTTGTACTTCAGATCGACGCTTTATCCGGGTGCAGCTCTCGCAAGACAGAGTTGTGTGACAACCCAAAACACCAAAGACAGACCTCAAGGGTATAAGTCACAGGCATCTGTTTGTGTCACTCCCTCCATGGCGTATCCCCTGTAGTTTTAGGTGCGGAAATATACATTTGCATACTGTGAAAAATATTTAGAGAAAAAAATTGTCAAAAGAGGAGGTAAAAGTTTGGGAGTGAACTCCTAATCTGCGCCCCATGGGAAGGAATAAAGGACCTGACATCAGCAAGCAAGGGTGGCATTTATGTGTGGCTCCGGATCACTTCCAGGGCCGAATGAAGCTGGTGTGGAGCCGCATGATGACACCTGCTAGTGCATGGGAGAAGTGGTGTGAAAGGACTCTGGATCCAGTCTGATGTCTGGGGGTATTCACAAGGTGAGGGATCTGCAGTTAGAAGTCTCCATCAGAAAGAATACTTTGGTTCCAGACTGGGGCCCATAGAAAGCTTTTACTGGTATACTGATGCCTAAATTCTCTTCTGCTGGAAAATATGTCTTGGTTAAGCCCTTAGTTGTTGCCCACGTAGGACAGAAGCCCTGCATATCTGAAATAAAGTGATCACAGTACCAATAATTAACTGAAGAGCATGCATTTTGTTAGTGGAAAATAAAGCAGGGGGGAGGTTTTATTAAAATGTAAAAGAAAGTAGCTTACAGATAGATGTACACTACACAATCGCAACGTCCCAAATGTCCTTGTCATTTTAGCACAGATTACATCCTGGAATCAGCTCTGGATTAAGGCATTATTTTAGTGTTAATGGTTTTAATTCCAAGACTCGTAAACAAGTTGATTTCTGGGGCTAGCTCTGCCGCTAGTTTGTGCTCTTCTCGCCAATCTTCGTTACACCCTCTAAAGAGAAGCTTATATTGTTACAGATTGTAGTGTTTTAGGAGCAATTCATATTTTCAAGTTTCTCCAGCTTTGGGCCAGATTCCCATTTGCTGACATTACTTTTCCAGCATTCTTCAGCCAATGCAGACGGGTGACTAACAACTCCAACAATGAGGGAAAAAAATGTAGGAATGCATAGAAATATGCGTCTTCTGATATATTAAGATTCATTATTCTAAGAAGCTGGTCCATTTGCACGATTAAAAAAATAATTAAAAAAGGGCACCCGGACAGGGTTATTAAAAGAAAAAATGAATAGTGTGATTACATTGTCAGCTAGAGACTAGAGCAAGCTCCCCGAATAATAGCAAAGCACTAATTTATACACAAATGTGTGCAAGTGTTGAATAGGGTCATGTATTGGGCACGGTTCAGGGGGCCATGGAGCAAGCAGGGGCTACTGGGCGTCCAGCTCAGGGGTTCAGGACGTTTGTCTCCAATGTCCGGGTGTTCATCCTACTATGGCTCTGCAAACTGTTGCAAATACAATCCCATCTGCACTTCACTCGCAGCCGTAGCAAAGGCAAGCAAGTCACATGCTCCCAGGGAGGTAGTGTGGCAGTGCTTAATCTCAGAGCTCAACTTTCACAATACTTATCAATAACAAGCATTTGCAATGCATAAGGTCTCGCATTAGGAAAGTTTGAGCTATTGGTATTGTAAATGACACATTTTTTATATATGTGTTGGTTTTGAAAATAGCAAAAATAATAGCTTTGTCATTTACAATGCCAATAGTTATAACTTGTGACACCTATAGTATTTGTAATGCAATATGTGTTGTATTCACGTGACTTAGATGTATTGATATTACAAATAACAATGGCTTTGAATTTTTTTAATAATTAATACTTAAATAAAAGTTATTGTAATTTATAATAGCAATAGCTTAAACTTTTGTAAGTAACTTTTGTGAAGATTATGTTCAGTGTATTTTATTGTGACGAAAATCCAAGAACAGAAGTGAAATACTAACCTCTTTTTGTGACATTTGTAATAAAGCTTGAAACATTGAGAGATCATATTTGACACAGTTTTTGTTGAATGGTTGCACAGATTGATGCTGTGGTGGCGCTGAGTGATGTTGTGGTGGCGACTAGTGATGCTGTGGCATTCAATGATCGTGTGGTAGCGCATAGTGATGTTGTTGTGGGATAGATAGATAGAGTGAGGGCGATAGATAGATAGAGGGAGGGCGATAGATAGAGGGAGGGCGATAGATAGGAGTGAGGGCGATAGATAGCTAGACAGATAGATAGAATGAGGGCGATAGATAGATAGAGTGTGGGCGATAGGTAGATAGATAGATAGAGTGAGGGCGATAGGTAGATAGAGTGAGGGCGATAGGTAGATAGAGTGAGGGCGATAGGTAGATAGCGTGAGGGGGATAGATAGAGTGAGGGTGTTAGATAGAGTGAGGGTGTTAGATAGAGTGAGGGTGTTAGATAGAGTGAGGGTGTTAGATAGAGTGAGGGTGTTAGATAGAGTGAGGGTGTTAGATAGATAGATCGATAGATAGATAGAGGGAGATGGGTAGAGTGAGGGCGATAGATAGATAGTGAGGGCAATAGCAAGATAGATAGAGTGAGGCCGATAGATAGAGTGAGGCCGATAGATAGAGTGAGGGCGATAGATAGAGTGAGGGCGATAGATAGAGTGAGGGCGATAGATAGAGTGAGGGCGATAGATAGAGTGAAGGCGATTAGATAGATAGAGTGAGGCCGATAGATAGAGTGAGGGCGATAGATAGATAGATAGTTGTGTGTGGTTGTGTGTGCGTGGTTGTGTGTGTGTGGTGTGTGTTATGCTTTGTTTTGCTATGTTTTGTTATGCTATGCTATGTTTTGTTGTGTTTGGTATGCTATGTTTTGCTAGGCTATGATATGTTTTGTTTTGTTATGCTATGTTTTGTTGTGTTTTGTTAAGCTATGCTATGTTTTGTTATGTTATACTATGCTTGGTTAGGCTATGCTCTATGCTTGGTTAGGCTATGCTCTATGCTTGGTTAGGCTATGCTATGCTTGGTTAGGCTATGCTATGCTTGGTTAGGCTATGCTATGCTTGGTTAGGCTATGCTATGCTAGGTTAGGCTATGCTATGCTAGGTTAGGCTATGCTTGGTTAGGCTATGCTCTGTGCTTGGTTAGGCTATGCTCTGTGCTTGGTTAGGCTATGCTCTATGCTTGGTTAGGCTATGCTCTATGCTTGGTTAGGCTATGCTCTGCTTGGTTAGGCTATGCTCTATGCTTGGTTAGGCTATGCTCTATGCTTGGTTAGGCTATGCTCTATGCTTGGTTAGGCTATGCTCTATGCTTGGTTAGGCTATGCTCTATGCTTGGTTAGGCTATGCTCTATGCTTGGTTAGGCTATGCTCTATGCTTGGTTAGGCTATGCTCTATGCTTGGTTAGGCTATGCTCTATGCTTGGTTAGGTTATGCTCTATGCTTGGTTAGGTTATGCTCTATGCTTGGTTAGGTTATGCTCTATGCTTGGTTAGGTTAGGTTATGCGCTATGCTTGGTTAGGTTATGCGCTATGCTTGGTTAGGTTAGGTTATGCGCTATGCTTGGTTAGGTTAGGTTATGCGCTATGCTTGGTTAGGTTAGGTTATGCGCTCTGTTATGCGCTATGCTATGCGCTGTTATGCGCTATGTTGCGCTATGTTATGCGCTATGTTATGTTATGCGCTATGTTATGCGCTATGTTATGTTATGCGCTATGTTATGCTATGTTGCGTTATGTTATGCGCTATGTTATGCGCTATGTTATGCGCTATGCGCTATGTTATGCGCTATGCGCTATGTTATGCGCTATGCGTTGTTATGCGCTATGCGTTGTTATGCGCTATGTTATGCGCTATGCGTTATGTTATGCGATATGCGCTATGTTATGCGATATGCGCTATGTTATGCGATATGCGCTATGTTATGCGCTATGTTATGCGCTATGTTATGCGCTATGTTATGCGCTATGTGCTATGTGTTGCGCGCTGTTATGCGCTATGTTATGCGCTATGCTATGCGCTATGCTATGCGCTGTTATGCGCTATGATATGCGCTATGCTATGCGCTGTTATGCGCTATGATATGCGCTATGCTATGCGCTATGCTATGCGCTGTTATGCGCTATGATATGCGCTATGTTATGCGCTATGCGCTATGTTATGTGCTATGCTATGCGCTATGTTATGCGCTATGCTATGCGCTATGTTATGCGCTATGCGCTATGTTATGCGCTATGTTATGCGCTATGTTATGCGCTATGTTATGCGCTATGCGCTATGATATGCGCTATGCGCTATGCTATGCGCTATGTTATGCGCTATGCTATGCGCTATGCTATGCGCTATGCTATGCGCTATGCTATGCGCTATGTTATGCGCTATGTTATGCGCTATGTTATGCGCTGTTATACGCTGTTATGCGCTATGTTATGTGCTATGTTATGCGCTATGATATGCGCTATGATATGCGCTGTGTTATGCGCTATGCGCTATGTTATGCGCTATGCTATGCGCTATGCTATGCGCTATGCTATGCGCTATGCGCTATGCTATGCGCTATGTTATACGCTATATTATGTGCTATGTTATGCGCTATGTTGCGCTATGTTATGCGCTATGCGCTATGTTATGCGCTATGTTATGCGCTATGTTATGCGCTGTTATGCGCTATGTTATGCGCTATGCTATGCGCTATGCTATGCGCTATGTTATGCGCTATGTTATGCGCTATGCGCTGCACTATGTTATGCGCTATGCGCTGCACTATGTCTATGCGCTATGCTATGCGCTATGCTATGCGCTATGTTATGCGCTATGATATGCGCTGTTTTATGCGCTATGCTATGCGCTATGTTATGCGCTATGCTATGCGCTATGTTATGCGCTATGTTATGCGCTATGCGCTATGTTATGCGCTATGTTATGCGCTATGTTATGCGCTATGCGCTATGTTATGCGCTATGCGCTATGTTGCGCTATGCGCTATGTTGCGCTATGCGCTATGTTGCGCTATGCGCTATGTTGCGCTGTGCGCTATGTTGCGCTATGTTATGCGCTATGCGCTATGCTATGCGCTATGTTATGCGCTATGTTATGCGCTATGCGCTGCACTATGTTATGCGCTATGTTATGCGCTATGCTATGCGCTGTTATGCGCTGTTATGCGCTATGTTATGCGCTATATGCGCTGTGTTATGCGCTATGTTATGCGCGATATGCGCTGTGTTATGCGCTATGTTATGCGCTATATGCGCTATGCTATGCGCTATGCTATGCGCTATGTTATGCGCTATGTTATGCGCTATGTTATGCGCTATGTTATGCGCTATGCGCTATGTTATGAGCTATGTTATGCGCTATGCGCTATGTTATGCGCTATGTTATGCGCTATGTTATGCGCTATGCTATGCGCTATGTTATGCGCTATGTTATGCGCTATGTTATGCGCTATGTTATGCGCTATGTTATGCGCTATGTTATGCGCTATGTTATGCGCTATGCGCTATGTTATGCGCTATGTTATGCGCTTTGCGCTGCGCTATGTTATGCGCTATGTTATGCGCTATGTGTTGCGCGCTGTTATGCGCTATGTGTTGCGCTATGTTATGCGCTATGTTATGCGCTATGCGCTATGTTATGCGCTATGCGCTATGTTATGCGCTATGCGCTATGCGCTATGCTATGCGCTATGTTATGCGCTATGCTATGCGCTGTTATGCGCTATGTTGCGCTATGTTATGCGCTATGTTATGTGATATGCGCTATGATATGCGCTATGCGCTATGTTATGGGCTATGCTATGCGCTATGCTATGCGCTATGTTATGCGCTATGTTATGCGCTATGCTCTATGCTATGCGCTGTTATGCGCTGTTATGCGCTATGCGCTGCGCAATGTTATGCGCTATGTTATGCGCTATGTTATGCGCTATGTTATGCGCTATGTTATGTGCTATGTTATGCGCTATGTTATGCGCTATGTTATGCGCTATGTTATGCGCTATGTTATGTGCTATGTTATGCGCTATGTTATGCGCTATGCGCTATGTTATGCGCTATGCTATGCGATATGCGCTGCGCTATGTTATGCGCTATGTTATGCGCTATGTTATGTGTATGCGCTATGTTATGCACTATGTTATGCGCTATGTTATGTGCTATGCTATGCGCTATGCTATGCGCTATGTTATGCGCTATGTTATGCGCTATGCGCTATGTTATGCGCTATGTTCTGCGCTATGTGCTATGTTATGCGCTATGTGTTGCGCTATGTTATGCGCTATGCGCTATGTTATGCTGTGTTTTGCTATCCTATGCTTTGCTGTGTTTTGCTATCCTATGCTTTGCTGTGTTTTGCTATCCTATGCTTTGCTGTGTTTTGCTATCCTATGCTTTGCTGTGTTTTGCTATCCTATGCTTTGCTGTGTTATGCTTTGCTGCGTTTTGTTATGCTATGTTTTGTTGTTTTACTATGATATGCTATGTTTTGCTATGCTATGTTTTGTTTTGCTATCCTATGCTTTGTTTTGCTATGTTTTGTTATGTTCTGCTGTTTTGTTCTGCTGTTTTGTTGTGTTATGTTATGCTATGCTATGTTTTGTTTTAAGTTATGTTATGCTATGTTTTGCTATGCTATCCTATGCTTTGTTTTGCTATGTTTTGTTATGTTCTGCTGTTTTGTTATGCTATGTTTTGTTATGCTATGTTTTGTTATGCTATGTTTTGTTATGCTATGATTTGTTATGCTATGTTTTGTTATGCTATGTTTTGTTATGCTATGTTTTGTTCTGCTATTGTTTGTTGTGTTGTGTTATGTTATGCTATGTTTTGTTGTTTTACTATGATATGCTTTGTTTTGCTATGCTTTGCTTTGTTATGCTATGGTGTTTTGTTGTGTTTTGTTATGCTATGCTTTGTTGTATTTTGCTATGCTATGTTTTGTTGTGTTTTCCTATCCTATGCTTTGTTTTGTTATGCTGTGCTTTTGCTATCCTATGCTTTTGTTTGTTATGCTATGCTATGCTGTGTTTCATTATGATATGCTATGTTTTGTTATGCTATGCTGGTAAGGGTATGTGAGGGTGTGTGTGTGAGTGTGTGTGAGGGTGAGTGAGGGGGGTGAGGGTGTGTGAGGGTGAGGGTGTGTGAGGGTGAGGGGGTGTGGGGGTGAGGGGGTGTGGGGGTGAGGGGGTGTGAGGGTGAGGGGGTGTGAGGGTGAGGGGGTGTGAGGGTGAGGGGGTGTGAGGGTGAGGGTGTGAGGGGGTGTGAGGGTGAGGGGGTGTGAGGGTGAGGGGGTGTGAGGGTGAGGGTGTGGGAGGGGGTGTGAGGGTGAGGGTGTGAGGGGGTGTGAGGGTGGGTGAGGGTATGTGAGGGGTGTGAGGATGAGTGTGTGTGAGGGTGAGTGTGTGAGGGTGAGTGTGTGAGGGTGAGAGTGTGTGAGGGTGAGAGTGTGTGAGGGTGAGTGTGTGAGGGTGAGTGTGTGAGGGTGAGAGTGTGGGAGGGTGAGGGGTGTGAGGGTGAGGGGTGTGACGGGGGTGTGAGGGTGAGGCAGTGTGAGGGTGAGGGGGTGTGAGGGTGAGGGGGTGAGTGAGGGTGAGGGGGTGTGAAGGTGTGAGGGTGTGAGGGGGGGTGAGAGGGTGTGTGAGGGTGAGAGGGTGAGTGAGGGTGGGGGTGTGTGAGGGTGAGGGTGTGTGAGTGAGGGTGTGTGAGGGTGAGGAGGTGTGTGAGGGGTCAGGGGGTGTGAGGGGGTGAGGGGTTGTGAGGGGGTGAGGGCGAGTGAGGGGGTGAGGGCGAGTGAGGGGGTGAGGGCATGAGGGTGAGTGTCTCCAATGAATGTCACTGCTTCACCTTCTTTGAAAATGTTCAGTGCAGCAAATAGAGCATGCCGCCCTAGTTATCACAGCATGAGGCCCCAAAGTGATAATAAACACAACATGCCGAGAGGCGCCCCACGCTGCTGGAGCACTCAACTGTGCATTAATTATAGTTGAGTGCTCCAGCAGCCTGAGGGCCTGTTGACATGCTGTGATAAGTGGGTCTCATGCTGTGATAATTGTTGCGGCGCCTGAGGAAGTGGAGACTCCTGCTGGGATAATTGGTCTTGTGGCCTCAGGAAGTAGAGTTTCATGCTGGGATAATTGGTCTGGCGGCGCTTGCGGTGCCTGACGTCCAACAACCGTGCACAAGCTGCTCAACCTTGAAGCACGTTCACAGACCTGGGTCGGCTCGTGCCCAGGTCTGTATCGGGCTCGTTCACAGCTGTTACTCCCTTGACAGGGATGAAGGCGGCTATAAGTCTCGTTGGCGGCAGCGCTTCGCGCTGCAACGCCAGCGAGACCTAAAAAGCAAACTAGGGTATCTAGGAGCTATTCAGGCAGTGCTGTGCCTCTTTCCACTCACTTCCTGTTTCCTTCCCTGGACCAGACTTTCCACTGGTTCTGGAAGGTTTCCCCTTCTATAGTGTATGCAGTAAGAGTGTAAATTAGGATCTGGTGCAGTTTAAAAAAATAAAAATGTTTTTTTATTATTATTTCTTTTAATTCAAAAGCCGTTTTTATTGTTTTTATACAACATATAACATGTAAAATATAGACATCACCGCTTTGTAGTTGCAGGGTGGCCTTCCAGACTGGCTGTGTTAATGGAAGTACATTGTCGCCATGTTTAAGCTAGGCTGCCCCACTATCCACTGTCTCCATAAGAGGAGAGAGGTGCAGCGCCACCAAATTTAACGACACAACAATCACGTACTGGAGAAACAACTTGGTTCAACAATCAGCAAGAAAGAACTACACCTCCTCTGGGCCTCTCCCACACAAAACAAAATCTCCCCGGTCCTAGCACAGACAAAATTCTGGTTACTACATAAAACATACAGGACCCCGGCTCGCCTAGCGAGACTGGGCCTGAGGGAAAATGACAAATGCTGGAATTGTGACAAAAAAAGGGAGAGCTGGCGCACCTTATCTACCACTGTTTCAAGGTCAAAACATTCTGGGGAAAAAATATTCACCTTCATAAATGAAACATTAGGGTGCACAATAAATGCGATTTTGCTACACTCACCACAGCATTTATGACAACAGATTTAGACTCACAACAGGACAGAGACCTACTGGATCTACTACTAACAGCGGCAGTTAAAATAGTACTGACCAAATGGAAGGACACCTCCAAGGCAGCTTTCAAGGGTTGGCTCAACTGGGTGACGTACCTTAGAGGGGCGAACAACACTGCCCTGCATAACTCACCAATGAGACAAACTAACAGGGGGATGTTGGCGTTCCTGGATGAACTTCTAGACCCATATGAACCACCCTGAATACTACTAGCAAAAAGCAGCGTGTGGCTCGTTGGCTCTCCCTCGCTGGACCGAGGCAACAACGAGAAAAAAGCTAACTTCGGCAGGCTATCTGGTGCAGTTTTTAACCATCCTGAATAGACTGCGCTTAGTCTCCTATCAACAGTTCTTACCAAACAGTTATGGCAACAGTCCTGGGGTGTAGGCTTCACCTTCAGACACAGATGCACACTTCTAGTGTGGGGAAGGGGAGGAGGGGGGAACAACGTCCAAGCAGCTTTTCATGTGCTTCCACCTTTGATGCACACTGACCTGTGCCCGCTAGGATAGTGAGGCAGCTGGAGCAGAGACAGCAGTCCTGGTTTGGTATGGTCCTACTGCACTAACAGCAAGTGACTGACTTCAGGGTCTCAAAACCAGCAGATCCTAAATGGGGCCCGATTTGGCCAGGAGACACTTCTGCAGATGCTCCCTCTTCTGGATGTTCACACTTCGGTAGTTGCAGCCATGCATAGTCCGGGTACAACAGACAGTTTTAGCCTCTCACACAGGCTGATCATACTGGTCAGTTGTGGTTATGCACAAGTCTCTAACCATGGTTGGTAGGTGTGGCTATGCACAAGTAGATGCAGGGCACACCACCATAATACCCACTAGGCCTCAGCAATAGTGGTCATGAAGTCTCTGTTCTTGCCAGGAACCGGTGCAGAGAGACTATCAGTCTGCAGATGCTGGGTGCCAGCATATCGCTCTCTTCAGTCCTCCCTTCTGTGCACCCCATAGACACAGGAATCATGCTGTACCTCATTCCTCCTGAACAGGTAGCCAATTCAAGGAGGCACATTTTTCCCCTCTATAAGACGGCAGGTAGGCTTCCAAGCACTTCAGAACACCTATACAGCTCCTCCAGCATGTGATGCCCCATCACCTCTATGAGAATGGCTGTCAAGCAGACACGGGCCTTGGAGCAGTCCTCAGAGTACACTGCCCACCAAACAACTTTGCTTGGCCCACTTATGTCATGTGAGTAAATGCAGATACACAGTCTGAAACTGCACAACGGGTTTACAGTGGTTCTACTTTCAAGCATTCTTCCCATGGTATGCTCCAGATTCAGAGTGTAGAGTGATGCTTCTCGCAGTAGAGTAGTCTCCAACGTGGAACACCCACAACAGAGGCAAAAAAAAGGTATGCGGTTTCTGCACCTAGCTGTCATTGCCCAAAAGGAGGAGTAATTAGGGAAAGACAAAAAGGCCAGGCCTCACTTAAAGGTTTCCTCACAGTCTGCAGCCCACCCCTTCAATCCTACCATCCACCAAATTGCAGAGTTCAGGAAAACTAATCGTCAGCTCCCTTATAAGCAAACGGCCTAATCCAATGTCTAAAAAGGAGCTATGTCTACATCGCCTAGCGCTCCAATATCTATCCACTTTCAGTAATGTGAGCAACACACTTCCACGGTCTCGGAATGCAATCTCACCTCCCCTCCATCTTGTGCAAAGCCAGGCCAGGGCTATCCAAAACGGATCCTGCTGGCCTTCATTACTCTGGTTCACTCACACACAACCATGCATGTACCACTACACACATCAACAAGCATAACACTCACTTGTGATGTCAGCACTAAAGACTGGGAAAATTCAGAGAAGCAGAAGTTTATACAAGTGTACCACGAGAGCTCCACTCCAGCAGCTTTGATAACAAGCATTGAAAATGCAATAGGTCTCGCCTTTTACTAAGTTAAAGCCATTTGCTTTGCTAATGGTACTGTATAGCAAAGCAAATAGCTTTAACTTAATTAAAGGCGAGACCTATTGCATTTTTAATGCTTGTTATTGTAAGCATTTGCCACAAAATAAAAAAAAAGGAAAACATGCAGCAATCTAAAAGTGGCCGAGTTTTGCTTGCATTCAAAATTGAATATTCACTAAATTAGCCGTTCTATTGATTCGTTTTTAACAAGCTTGTCATTTGCACCCTGCACTTTATCAGTACTATTAACAGTCATGCAGAAGACAAGAATCACCACCTAACCAAGCATTAAAAACCCTAGAGAGAAAATAAATCACAATTTAAAGGTGACAGAATTGCAGAGAAAATAGATTGCCATTATTCAATGTTAATATAGAAAAATGAACCACATTTTGAAGCACATTGGTCACTGGCCCGGCTTCAGAGACAGCAGGCAAACACCAGGAAAAATATTGAAAGCTTGCAGAAATATGGTCACCTTTCTCCATATAAAGAAAGTAAACTATCTGGGTAAATAATATTAACGTTTCGTGGACCTATGCCAAAAATAAACGAAAAATGTGCATCAAAATGCACTCACTGTACTTATTTTCGACATACTAGAGTATTTACAAAGCAAGCCAACTGGAATATGTAGGATTTCTGAATTAGAGTCCTGAGGTCAAGGTTCACAGTCGGTAAAACTCAGCAGCCTTTATATGCCTGGATCTATGACGTCAGGCACAGTCTCTCGGGTCTGCCTGAGCATTCCTCCTGCCTTTCTTCAGGTAAATACCATTGGTGCAGTAGCACCGGGGCGCAACGAATCATTGTAATTACTGCATATTACTACCCCAGCAGAAGTCAAATGAGCAACGTTCCGTGTTTACATGCCCATGGCATCCTTGCTACGTTCCTAGCTTTCTGATGTTTCTACATTCCAGCCTCATTCGGAGGTCCACAGTCAATTAGAAGAAAAACCAATCCAAGTAAAAATTCTATGAGCACAATACTGTGTTGAGTGTTTTGTTTGATTACAACCTTTGCACCGTGTAATGTAGAATAAAGTGTGAGAGCTGTATTTGCAACTACCTATGAGCTCAGTATTCCCTTTTACTGCACAGTTGTGTCAAGAAAGGTCATCTAGCCTTTACCAGTAGGAAAATGTGCGTGTTAAAAAATATGGGTCAGGGTGTAACTTGTGCGGCATTTGTGTAAGTGTACACCAGCTGCACAAAACATTTGCACCGTTCCAATGCTTCCTGTAGCTTATAACAAGGTCCTTCCTAACATCCTGGAAATTCGGGCAGATGTTGAAAATGTGGGACTAATTTACGATATTTAAATAACAATTTAAATATGTCCAAAATGTGTATGGATCTAGAAAGGTGGGCTTACAGCAGATTACTTGTGCCCCCACGACCATTCAAACAAGCATTTACAATGCAACGGTTTCGCCTTTGGAAAAGTTAGAGCTATTGGCAATGTAAATGACAATGCCATTTATTTATCTGTTTTCAAAACAAACACATAAATAAAAATTTTGTCATTTACAATGCCAATAGCTCAAACTTTTCCAAAGGCGAAACTTTCACACAGAAAATGCGTTGTGTGTGAAACTTTCAGTGTCACACAAAACGTATGGGATATCACTCATAAGCACACAATCTTTAATAAGATCAGACATCTACAACCTTGACAGCTACGTATTACATGGTCATGACTGCCCTGTATTCGCTATGAACTGTCTGTCAAAGTGTCACAAGTAAAGGCATTGATATGCAAACATAGGCACCCTTAAAAAAATGCAAATGACACTCGAATTCAAAGTAAAAAATAGGTACTTGTGAAGACAACGGGAGTCTCCACGGAACAAAAACCATGAAATTACTCTGCAACTAAAAATCACAGAGCAGTTCAGAAATATACGAATGACGAGTAAAGGTAATTCAGAAACTGTGCCTTCCAACACCTTGTATAGCACTCAGCTGAATTCATTAAATTAAGCTAATGGTGAAATAAATGTTGTATTTGATTAGCCAAAAAGGGAATGTTTTTAAAGTTGGAATAACATGATCAAAGCCTTAACAGGGCACCTCCAAAAGGCACATTACAGCGCACATGGGTGCCATGGCAATTATGTGGTCAGAGATCAATCAACTGAACCTCAGGCTGCAGGTCGGTAGGCTGCTACACTGTACTGCTCAATAATAACTATCTCTCTGGCTCAGACTATGGAATAAAAAGCACCCACCTGCTTGTGAGCGGTGTTGGGCTCCGCAAACGGCAAAAAAAGATAAATTACCCTTCTCTCCCACCTCACGAGCATATGGTGCTGTACCCGCCCGGAGAAAGCCACAGCCCAGCCCTACCTGAACAAATCGAGCTCGGAGGCCATGCGCGTCGCCTGCTCCAGCTTGGCCAGGCCCAGTTTCACCTGCTGCTGCAGCGGCTCGGAGCCCGCGGGCTCGTAGCTGCCTTCCACGGCCTCCAGCAGCCGCCAGCCCGACTGCAGCAGCTCGGCCAGCTTCAGGACCTCCGACTCATCAGCCGAGCCCGGCGGGGGAGAGGACAGCTCCGCCACCATGTTACAGCGGGCGGAAGGAGAAAGGCGAAAACGGTTTGAATGGGACCAGCACAGCACCCGTACAGTGTTGCAACAAGGACGCCATATTAGTTAAGGTGATATCGATTCCGAAGGTGATCGACATCAGTTACGTCATCTTAGTTAAGACCTCGCGAATGCGCCATCTTCGTTAAGGCCTCGCGAGCTTCCTGCGGTAGCAAATAACATTAGTCACTCGTCGCGCGGCCATCTTCAAACATGAATCTATGTTGCTTTTCTAAAGTAAACGGTAATTTAGAACAAGCACCTACGAGGACACAGGGGGCGGGAGAGGACACGGACGGCTGGAGGGGGCGGGAGAGGACACGAACGGCGGGAGGGGGCGGGAGAGGACACGAACGGCGGGAGGGGGGCGGGAGAGGACACGGACGGCGGGAGGGGGCGGGAGAGGACACGGACGGCGGGAAACGTGCACAGGGCAGCGAGGGGGGGCGGAAAGGCACACGGAGGGGGCGGGAATGGACAGCGCATCTGAATTCACTTTCAGTGAAGGGGGAGGGAACGGGAAAAAACGTAACTCCGCCCTGGGAAAAAATCTCCGGAACGCCCCCGAATCTGGTCCGGCCTTGACGGACAGATCCGGCACCCAATGGCTAGCCTCCATTTATGGAGCTAGCCAATGAGAGCCGGGGGACGTTCCAGAAGTCCTTATTGTTGACATAGGATTTCACCTGCGCTGAAAAGCTGCGCCGAGCGCAGCCTTTCGGCAGGCGAAACCCAAAAAGAGCATTATAAGAACTTGCTGATCACATAAGCATCTATAATTCATGATACAAATATAAGTCCCGATTCATTAAGAGTCAACTGGAAAGGTGGACATTTGTTCCTGCAATGTTATTTCTACAATTGTAGCAAATGCATAACTGTCAAGGGATTTGCAAATAATCCTAGCACTCGTTCAAATTTACACCAACCATAACATTTCAGGAGGACTTACATGCATACAATTCCTCGCCGATGGAAATCTGAACCAAAATGCATTTGCATACTTGATTTTTTTACTTTTCCATTGGGATGTTGTTTATCTTTCCCCTCTGTTGACCACTTTCTGTTACACTCATATTTAGTACTGGGAATGTTTCAGCCGCTTTCCCAGCGGGACAAACAGTGAATTACACCTTCAACATTAGTAAATTAGCGTCACTGTCTAGGACGTGCGAGTCTGTGTGCATTCTCTTACTAAAGAAGGTTCACCATCTGCTACTCTGTCACGATTTCTACATTCTCTGCGGGGCTTGCCATACACCGAGTAAACCATTTCACAGAGAGAGCTAATCCTGTTTCCAACATAATGTGTCACACAGAAACTGACCACCAAACAGTTGCCCCACCACTGCACAACTTACCCTACACCACCCCCTCACTGACAAACCTACTCAACACATCCGTTCCCGGTCCCTCTGTCAGACTTGTGTGCTAAAGTATTTGCTCTGCCAATTGACCCGTAGGGCATTACCCAAGAGCAGCCCCCCCCGCTCCCCCGTGCACCCAGGACGTGCCCACACAACAGGAGAGCATGCATTCTCTTTCTTCACAGGTAGAGCAGTGGGCACTACCTGCACGACATGCCCCTACGCTCAGCTACTCGCTGCCAGAGCACACACCGGACACACCACTACATACCCAGTGAGCTACCGTACCCTGGTTTCTCAGGAATGCACACGCTTCACCATGATATGATGCCTGCACGCTGACTGAGCCACCCCGCCCCTCCCTCCAATACATGCCATCTCTGGCACAGCATACCTCCCTAGTCAGCCTGTCCCCTCCTCTGCAGAGCGCCCCCTCCCAGTGAATGACTCACCTCTCTGCAGGGCATGAAGCCCCCACCCCAGTGCATGCACCCTCGGGTCGCACTGAGGGCTCAGACGCACCTGATCTCTTTAATGCTCTCCACCTTGCACATGATCTCCTGCTCATCAGCCATGCTCTCCAGCCCGTGCCCCCAAGACTGAGACGAACTGCACTACTCCTGTCTCACCTGATCTAATATCGCTGCTGCTACCTACAATACGTACCTCCTCTAACAATCTGCCAGTACGTGCCTTTGTAAAGATCGAAACAAGCAAATATCCGTATGGCGCGACTTAATACTTTGTGCCTCATGTAATGATCGGAACTAGCAGCTGTTTGTAACTTTTTATCTCATGTAATGGAACCTGTTTAATATAAAGAGCTCTATCACCTTTGGGTAATGTCCAAATAAATCCACTGGACCTTGTAATTACTATTAGGTCCAGAATGGAAGGTCCCATGCATTACCAGAAGAGAGTTACAGAAAAACGGTGATTACATTGGTAAATACCTAGGGTACTCCAACTTTGGCAGAGGCACTAAGGGGAAGAGTTTGGCAGTGTGAGAGGTATGCTTCAATGTAAACATGCATACATAATGTGAAAAGAAAAACGACAATTATGTAGGTGTGCATTGCAAAGGCCACAGCGTGTTTGGCGCGTGCCTGTCCTCAAGCACGCTACATAGATTCTTCCATCACGCACACTGTATTACACTACACACTCTACCAACCACTCACGACAAACACAGCCCAGCCATTCTCAAACTGCTGTACAATTACAACCTGATGCAAGTGAGTAACCAGACCGGAAGACCACTCAAATCTAAAACTGGAAAGGCAAGCGGGTTATCCATGCAGGACCACACATCCCAGAATGCACGAATCATGATTCACACCCGGAAAAGCTGCTCACATGGGACATGGGCATCTTGTGAGCACTGTGAAAACTGCACGGAGTCATTCACGGTGCAGTTCTCGTATTCAATGTCTGCAGAGCATTTCTGTAGAAAGGAGCTTCCTGTGTCCAGTGGTGAGAATGGTCGCTGCAATGCCCCCCCAGTGACGGTCTCCTCTCGCAGCTCGGGGAGGAGAAAGCCTCTCTCATGCGCCGGTCGCCGCCAGTGTTTCTGTGTTCAGGGTTTGAGGTCGAGCCTCGTTGCCTGGTTACCCGTCCCTGGCTTTGAAATGCTGCCTTTTTGTCTGACACTCACAAAGTTCAAGCTGGGCTGTTTTGTATTAGTTTGTTTGTGATTTCTGCCGGTAGAACCACCGGCGAGGACCCCTAACAGCACCGAGTGTCGGCGCGTGCTTATTTTCATATAATTCAATGATTTTTCTGCTTAAGTACAACTCCATCAGAGGGGCACAGTGATCGTGACGAATATGTAGAAACATGCACACAGACATTAAACAAACGCTTGCCAGGCAGCCGTGGTTTATTGTTAGTGAAAGCGAGATGCAAAAATAAACACGCAGCGGAGCTTGTCTTTATGGGGCCATGTGTTTGAAACACATGGCCCCATAAAGATAAGAAACCTTTTGCGACGCACGGAAAACAGGCGAGCCCGTCCAAGTGGGCCGGCCGAAAAAACCTAAAATGCACGTCATAAAGAGCTCTTTTCCAATGGCTGGCCACCGTTTAGCATAAACGGTGACGCCAGCCAATGGGAAAGAGGGGCGGGGCTTAAAGCCCTTTACTGAAACTCCTCAGAAACAATAAATCTCGCCGAGCGAGCTGCGCATGTGCGCAGCAACGCTAGGCGAGACCTAAAAAGGTCTGATCACACTATGGATTCTAAAACATGGTATACTGCCACCAGAGCTCTATATGCTAAACCCATGACAGGGAGTGTGCTTGGTGCGCCCCTCAAGGTCACTGGACAAGTCCAGGACCTTCTTTTGTAACACTCTTGTACACCATGAGAGGAACATTCCTGTCCCAACATCATGTGATTCAGTCACAAACATGTGAGCACATGACAACAAGAAATACAACCGTACAAAAATATCTAGAATATCAAAACATTTTGGCTGAACAAGCTAGTCTTCATTTTCACGCCTCAAAAGTCAAGAGGTGGGAACAGTTTTGCGCCAGAGACAGGCAGGTCTTAGACAATGTTAGCGTGAGCAAGGAAACCTAGCTAAAGCAGGTCATGGCAAAGCTAATGCAATTTTACATATTCCACAATAATGAATACTCCATAAAAATATCTTCTAGTATTCCATATAAGCACAGGAGCTGTTTTGTGTGTCTTTATTAAGGTGACTTGTTCCTTGAATGTAGATCTAAAGGGAACACGTGCAGATCAGTGATATTGTAATTATCAGCTTGCACAACAGTGGTGATGGTTTCAGAGGGGCTGGTCTAAGAAAAACACCGAATAGGCAAGCCACTGGAGCAGTACCTTTTCTTTAATTGTAACGTAGCCAATCTAGTATCATTCAAGAGGGGCACCACGAAGGATTTGGCCAAAGGCTCTCTAATGGGAAAGCTGTGGCCTTGGCCTTCATATGTTTCTGTGACAAGAGACGTAATTCCAAAAACAAATGTTAGTCTTGCTGTGAACAGTTGCAAGCAAACATAGCTAACTTTCATATTCAGTAAAGGAAAACATGTCAAAACTATTTTTCATAGGCTTAACACTGCGGTTTTCCTTCTCAGGTCCTGGCATGAACGGAAGTGGATTGCAATCTTATGACCTTCAGTTTTCTTTCACGTTTTTTGTCCTTCCTGCTCCTAGGTATACTTTATCAAACCTTCCCACCAAACTGCGACCTCTATATTGTATATCTCGTTGTATTTAGCAATTGTTTTTTACTTTTTCATCTAGTTTAACCTTTATCCTATGTGGACTGCCTATTTTTGAATCAACTTTCTGTACTTATACACACTGTACCTGTATTTAAACACCTTTCTGTTACAATTGTAAAGCGCTCTGATACCTCTGGGTCCAGCCAGCGCTATATAAAACATCTAAAATAAAAATAATTATTGCTTAGAAAAAAAACTACAAGGCCCTAGAGCTAAACATAATAATGTTCGAGGTGTGTAGTTTCCCAGAATACCATTGTTCATTTAAAGTTATAAAACGCTACTGGGCTCATGTCTGAATACAAATAAGGAGTCTAAATACAAATAAGGAGCATCTGAAGAATTTTCATAAGAAATGCTACACTGAAACCATCTTTTGAGCACTTAACTATACTACAGAAAATAATGTTGAGACACATCAACTTCCCAAAGGCCAGGTTAAGGTTGTGAGGACAAGTTTTAAACTGGACAAGTTTTAAACTTCCAAACCCACACTGTAAATTTCACTGGTTGGCCGGTATTTATACTACCACTTGAGCCAGAGTTTCCGTTTTAGGATAACGAGTGTGTACATGTACAGGAGACGACAGATGCAGAGAATCTTGACTCAGAATTATATTGGTTTGCCAGTCCCTGTGGAACAAGGGCCAAGCCAGAGCCAGACATTTGACTGGAGCCAGGCTGAACCAGGCTTTCCATTCCCACCTTTACTGGGTACAGGAAAATACGGGAATTGTGCACATGGCTCGGCAGATTACTGCTCAGAAAGGATTACAGTACCCAAACTGTGCTAGATAAGACAGCTAATGACATTTGATCAAAAGGCCATGCCCCTCTACTGACAAGCCAGCTCTAGGCGCTATGATAAAACTACCACACAAGGTCTAGTAACCGATTACCTCACCCTTCCATCGCTCTTACAATCACCCATCAACAGATAGGAAAGAGAGTAACCAACCCAGGCATTAAGGGACCTAGACCCCCAAGTGGTCGGCACACTTTCCGAGATATGCAGGTAATCCTGCGATGCGCCCAGCAAACGTAAAGATATATATTCTCTACCTAGGTTTGGACGGCAGGTAATAAGACCTGCTCCCCACCCATCCCCCAGTTACAGATCCCATCAGCACGGAAAAGCCTACACTCATTTCCATTCTTAATAACTGGATTAAGGCACGACCACCACGGACATCACCCCACGGAGCCCTGCTATCTGGGCAAACCCTAACCACAGACCAGTGTTGCACCAATGCCCTAAAAACCCAAGTACATGGTGAACGTTTGCTATATAACAAACAAGTTACATGACTTAAGAAATATCTACAGGGCATATCTAAGAGCTAGTTTTCTTCTGAGTGGTTGTAGCCATCTAGAACATTTCTGTATAGCAAGGAAAATAAGAGTAATGTTGAAAACAGATTTATTACTACATATTTATATAATAAAGATATTTTAAAAAGTCACAGTGCTCCATGATGGACAAGGCGAGTTGTGCAGTGGACCTGGGAATCAGTCCATGTGGCCAGGGAAGCTCTTGAACAGGGACCTGTGGGTCAGCCCTAGGACTTGTTGGCAATAGATAGATGTCCATGCCTTGGAGGAAGCTCCTGTTTTGCAGAGGGAGCGAAGCAACATGGTCTTTTTATTCGTCTGCTTTCTATGAAGGCAGTCATATCCTACCTTAGGTCAGTTAAAAACCACTAATGGTTCATTGTTGTTGACATAGAGATACGAAAAGCAAAGAGCAGCAGCCACTTTAGAGGGGAAAAATGACCACCAGCGTATATAGGCTAGTTAGTCCACTGAGGTCTCCTCAGTGCTTTAAATGGGCCTGTACTCGCAGTAAATGAGTACCAGCACTTCTTATATTAACCCCACTAATTACAGACACTTCTTCACTGCCAAGGAGAGTATTAGTACTCACGACTGATAGGCTTATTGGTGTTAGTGCTGCTGAGGCTGGTACTGTCAGGGTAGAGCCTGTCTGTACGACACACAGGCTGCAAGAGCACCTCTGTAGCCCCGAGCTGAGCCGCGGCTGAATTATTCAGCAGCAGCTCCTTTGCTTTATTATCGGGGATGTCCGGGTGTTGGGAGTTTCAGCGTCACGATGTGTTTGATAGAACAGGGTGGAGTCAGTCCCTACACTGTCAATCACATTCACACTGTTGGTGTGCAGTTGTTGTGTACACACTGTAATACAGGCAGTCTGTCCACTCACAGCGGGAATGAAGAAAACCACGGGAGGAAAGGAGTTGAAAAGATTATTCGTAATCCCGTGTGAGTCTTTTGTTTGCTTGTGTGTGAGAGCGATGGAGTGAGAGAATCACGGCAGTGTCGAGAAATATTTTAAAAGAATTGCGTGGAAAGCTTTATGTGCAAATGCGGGCTTGGATCTGTGGTGAGTGCACTCGAGGATATATAAGTATTGTGCATATAGCAAACAAATCAGGACAATATGGCGACAAGAAGTTACAAATATCATAAAACCAGTAAACTTCAACATAACATCACGTTTGGGCTTCAATTTTTTTCTAAAAAGTTAACCTGTTTTGTCTGTATAGTACATTTATCACATGTTTTGGTGAGCTGCAACTGCTATACAAGTCATTATTAATTGTGTGTTTCCAAAGTATCTGTCACCAGATGCCGGAGAAGGCTGACCTTTAACCCAATATGGCTAAAAGAGCTATTGACAGACAGGCTTGATAGTTAAGAGGCTCCGTTCTTCCTCATTTAGGACCCCTGTAGGTCTTCACACCACTGTTAATTATCAAATGTAAAGGTAAAAGCATTCTCCGTGTCACCTTGTAAAGAAAGGCGGTCCCCCGAAAGACACCCTTTGTCACCTTATTCAGAGTGTACATCTACAGATCTACAGCCAGTCAGGGCATCTTCAGTCCACCAATGCTGGGTGCCTCCAAATTCAGCGAAGAGAACTAGAGAACACCCTCTACGTGGGAACCACGGCCAAACTACAGAAAAGACTCCAGCGCATACAGAACGCCTCCGCATGACTCATCCTGGACATCCCCCGCCATAACCACATCTCCGCCCACATGAGACCTACACTGGCTCCCCGTCAGCAAGAGGATCACGTTCAGACTCCTCACCCACGCACACAAGCTCTCCACAACCTGGGTCCCAAGTACCTCAACAACCGCCTCACTTTCTACGCGCCCACCCGCCAGCTGCGATCGACCAGCCTCGCCCTCGCCACAGTACCACGCATTCGCAGAGCCACCGCCGGAGGAAGATCCTTCTCCTACCTGGCGGCCAAGACATGGAACTCCCTCCCCATCCACCCACGGATGACCCACGACCATCTCTCCTTCAGGAAGCAACTCAAGACCTGGCTTTTCGAGCAGTAACGGACCCCTCCTTCCCAGCGCCTTGAGACCCTCGCGGGTGAGTCGCGCGCTATACAAATTGTTTGATTGAACGATTGATTGAGAGACGTCCTTCCAGTTAATATAGTAAACTAACTTGGTATTATTATAGTTGCACTGTAACGTCATAATCACTTAAATAATCAGTACATCCGGCTAACTGTAAAGCTTTTCTGTTTTGTCTTGAGGCTACACATGCCTCTACATCGGCGTAATCGAATTTACTTCTCAACGAGGTCGTAAAACATTTAATGAGATGTTTGGTCAATAACCTGTTCTTCATGCTGTTGCATTAGAATCATTTGTCTCAATATATAGGGGTGGCCCAGGCCATCTAAATACACAGTGGTAGGCCAAGATGACGTAGAGTTATGGCAGTATCATACAAAGTGGGCTTAGTTATCACCAAGAGCAGATCCAATATGACGCAGTGCCCCTCCAATATACAGCAATGGCCCAAATTCACATACTATCTCACCAACACTCAGAAACCCGCAATGCTGGGATCCCTTGATGCTGGCCTAGGACGCTGCCCAAGCCTAACATCTTACAAAGTGATGACTAATTAGCATAGATACTAATCTGTCAAATTCGTTCTGAGGAACTTCTGGCGTGGTTTGGGTGTGGCCATTACATGCAACTGCAACGGACTGCTTAAATATACCCACTGCATGCAAGAGAAAACAAAGGGGAGCCCTTGAAATGAGGATCACGTGAAAACTATTGTGCTGATTGGGGTAATGCCCAGGACTGCACATATATATTCTTTAGTGCTATCTGCTTAAAAAAGGAAACATTTGGGAAAACAGTGATGTGTGCACATTGTAGGGACTGTGCAGGAGCTGCTGCCATCTCAATCTCATTCTATGGTAGTAAAGACAGATGGAAGGAACATGGCCCCTCACATTACAGACTCCACTGTAAACATGGCAACATATTGAGAATAACCAAGAGTTACTTTTAGAGAAATAACTTCAATAACTGTAATTTCCTGTTGTTTTTTATCCAACTGAAGGCAACAGCGTGAGAAAGTTCAAATATAATTTTAAGATAAAAAAGTCTTCCGCCTACATCATCAGTTTTTATATGCACAGCATTAGGACCTAAGTGCTGGACTTCGCGAACTCACCCAGATCTTTTCATAATTTATGTCCTCTGTGGGGAACAAAGCACTAGGCAAAGATATTAAATGGCTTAGCCAAGATTAGACAGCGATTAGTCAAGATCCCACATCACTGGCACAAGATAGCACATTGATGCTCCGGAATCAGTCAACTCCAGCCTAAATCACAGCAATGGCTGAAGACCAGACAAAGTGGCTGAAGACCAGACAAAGTGGCTTAACACCACAAAGTGTTGAGCCAAGTCCACACATTACTGGCCTAAGACAACACAGCATGGCTCACGATCCTACAATGCTGAAACAATATTACTCTGTTGGGCCAAAATTAAGGAATTCCGGGCCCAAGATCATAAAATGTTGGATCAACCTCACACAGAGTGTTGAAAGTTGGGCTGAAACCGTCAACATTATCGGCGCCCTCTTGCTCTCCTTAAACCTTTTGTGCGCGTAAAACAGCCGCCATTTTTGAGCACCATGGCTTCCCTGCTCTCGCCGAGAGCCAGCGCGCCTCTCTCCCCCTCCTAGCCTCGCTGACAACCCCCCCCTGCCTGCACCTGCCGCAAATCATAAAATCCCTCTTCGTCGCTGCTCTGCCCCAGGCCCTCGTCCTGTTCCCAGCGCAACACCTCCCTTCTTCCCATTCATGATCCCCGGCCCTTTGATGCAAACCCCTTTTCCCCGTGTGCCCGTTCGTCTTCCTCGTTCCCAGGCCGACACCCAGCCCTGCCGATACTGCTCCTTGCCCCTCCCCGTACAATAGAAAGTTTCCCCCCAGCAAGGGATCCCCGGGTTGATCAAAGCCCCCCGCCCTACGAGATCCGATCGAACCCCACACACTCCGTGAATCGGCGGAATATCCAGCTGCGCGATGATCATCACCTGTTGTGAACGGGGCGGGGACTTCCACTGTAACCTTGCATGGGAACGGGCTGGGAAGGGGGGATTCTGAGGATGTCTTTCCGTACATCAAAGTATCGACGAGAATGTGTTACATGCAATAAAGAGATAAACTTGTGTATAAGAGGCCAGGCCTCAGGGATGCAGTTAGAGCACCTCAGAACGATACCTTCTGTCTGTTTCGTTGTGTTCTCCTCCGGAGAGAATAAAAACCTTGTTTCCTGCCTTCCAGTCTCCAGCGCCTGCCTCTTCAATAGTTTAACTTCTTTATGGGTTCAAGAGGCGACACCGCCGGGCAATACTTAAGGATCTTATATTCTGGTTGGTAGTGTCACCCTTATTTCAACAATTGGCGTCCCAAGCGTGGGGCCCATCAGCGACCCATGGATCCAGTGGGAGAGGTCCTGACGACAAAGTGAACGACTGCAACGATCGGGAACGCGTCTGTCCGATAGACCCTCGTCTGACAGCCGATCATCCGAACTTCACTGGTTCCGAACAGACCTCTCTCGAGTGATCTACGGTCCTGACTGGGAACCATCAGGAGTGCCGCGAGGATAACGGAGAAGAGAGGACGATCGGGCGCTGGATTCGGAAGACAGGAAACTGTCCATGCGGTCCGGGTAAGGTCGTGTAACCACGACAAGTTGCGAAATGATTGCTTGATTGCTTGTTTGTTTAAAAATACTAGTATTGCTCTTTTTATTTATTTGGAGATTCACTGTCTGCAAACGGAGAAACAACGGGCTCTCTCTTTGCAAGCAGTGGAGGATAGGTAGGGCAGCAGCCGTGCTTATTTTTTCTCCCCCACTCAATAATCACTTGAAACTGAACTGTTGTTCGCAAAACTATTGTTTCCTGGAGATTCCCTGTCTGCAAACAGGGAAGAGACCACCCTTTTTGCAGATAGTGAAAAGGGTAGGTAACGCAGATCTTTGCGGACCTACTCATTCTCCCCATTGTTATTTATTGGTCTTTTGTTATTTTGATCCATGAGGTATTCACTGCCTGCAAACAACGTAGAATAGAAATATTCTGTCCAGTCTTTGCACCTAGTGATAAGATAGGCAGTGCTGACTTTTTAGTCCCTCGTTACGAGCCGTCATGTCTGTCTTCTCCCCACTGATTAGTAGCCTGTTTAGCCCGGACCGCCTATTAGAGATGGACCATCCAGCCCCACTGGAAGGCACCCCTAATAAGGACATGTTCATGAAGCATGGATTGACCGCTATAGCCTATAGTAAACTATGGCATAAATATACGAAAAAGGGTCAAGAAAGTCAGTGGCCCCTGATAGGATCCTTCGATGATGATAAAATAAAAACGCTAGAAACTGCCCTGGGTAAAAACAAGACAACACCCACTATGCTTGACAGTTTCGGCATGTGGCGAAAAGAAACTGAACAACGTAAAAAGAAAACTGAGAGTAGGCTGGAAAAAGAGCTGCGAAAAGCAGCCCACCTAGCTGCCCAGAACTTAGAAAAAGAGATAAAGGAAAGAGAGAAAGCTAAACAGAAACTAGAAATGGAAACGCCAAGCCAGTGTCCGGTTAGAACTCCCTCCATGCTCTACCCTGATTTACCCTCGAAACAACGAGCCAATGAGGACCTGCTGTTAGGTCCTCCTATCATCTACATGCCCCCTCCATATGCCCCTTCTCAACCCTTGGCGCAGCACGCGCCACCCCCAGGTACAAACGAAGGTACCGCCACAGCGTCGGCCCCAATGGCCTCTGTGCCAGCCGAACCCCTTGTATTAAAACCCGCATCAACAACAACGTTAGACGACCATGAGACTCGAGGGGCTGGCCCTGCAAGAACAAACAGACTAGACAAAGATGAGCGAGCGGGGATCGACAAAATAGCAAGGACACTGGTAGAAAGAAAGGAGGATGAAGAGTACATCACGGATGTGTTCAGCTCGTATACAGGGAGTCACAGACGACATTTTACTGTACGACTGTGTTATCATGTCTTGAATGCATACGAGGACCGATATCGAGACAAAGGTCCCGAGAGCCTAAGGACTCTGTACCGGAAGGTCGATATCGGGGATGAGGGCGAGTGTGATGTGTCGGACCTCCTTACGCGTACGCTTGAGGTTTTCCGCCACCTCACTGAACGAAAGCCGGGAGCTAAATCCGCAGCCTCCGTAGTGACCGAACCACAAACCGAGCAATCTAACACCATGATGCCGATACGAGAGGCTGCCCCTTACTGGGTTCCTCCTCGGGGTACAGGGACTCACGATGATGCAAACAACCAAGATGCGATGGGAAGGGTAGTGTACAACTGGGTCTACCAGCCGTGGGACCGGCAAGAGATACTGACATTCCGGAAATCTCTACCCGACCTACGAAAAAACCCCACTGCCTTCTATACTGAATTGGGTACAGCCCTGGGCTCAACGATTATGACCCTGGCTGACATCGACTTGTTCTTCGGGTTATGTCTACCAGCTGATGTGTGGAAGCAAATCCGGAAAGTCGACCACCTTGAGCTGTTTGGACATACCTGGTCACAACTCGATGATCTGGATAAACAACGGGGACCAGGACAAAAGCCTTTGAAATCCATTCTAGACCTCCCAGATAAAATCGTAGAGAAATTAAAAACCCTAATCCCAGAAAAGAAAGTGGACTGGTCGATAGTAACAGCCTGTCGCCAAAAACCCCAGGAGGATGTATCGGAATACTTCTCCCGGTTTGAAACGGTGTTCTCCGATTACAGCGGCCAGGACATGACCACTGCAACCGGACACCATCTGTTTGTCCAGAATTATGTTAAGGGCCTATCATCGGAAATCTCCCAGAAACTACAGGCCAGCGAGAGTAGTTGGGCAGCCTCCAAACCTACAGCGATTCTCCAAATGGCCCAATATTATGAGCATCAGAAAAATGAAAACGATAGGGCGACAGAGAAAAAGAAGAAGGACTTAAAAGAGAGGGTGATGATTGCCAAACTGCAAGGGGTGACTATAGGACGAGACCAATACCGGGGAAACTACCAGACAAACGTCCCTAAGACTACATTTCCCCAGGACCGCACTCTGACTTCCTACAGTGGACGCACAGACCTTAGAGAAAATCAGTGCGCTTTCTGCAAAGGGACTGGCCATTGGAAATCCCAGTGCCCAGTTCTTCTGGAAATGATCAGAAACAAAGACCCCAGGGACGTAGCAAACGGACCGAGACCTAAGGGACAACAACGAGGGCCCCCAAATGACGCGACTAACGACAGATCAAGCAGACCAAATACGTTCGACCGACCCAGGCAGAACCAATATCAACAATCTGACTATGACGATACTCACACCTTCGCATAGGACAGCCAAGGGCGAGGGAGGGATCCAGTCGAGCTCTATGTTGACCAGCAGGGCCCTTATGTCACTGCTAAGGTCCTGGGTACCAAGTCTCCATTTCTGGTAGACACTGGCGCAACACGTAGTGCGTTATCTAAACGACTGATTCCAAGGGCACCCTTGTCTGGCTCACTCATAACATCGACAGGTTTCGATGGTACGCCCTCCACCAACCCTTTGTCTGCCCCGATTCTCTTTGACGTAGAAAACAACACCACCGACACCACGTTCTTGCTTTCCTCCAATAGCCCTGACGCCATTATGGGACTTGACTTACTGAAACACTTCCGAGCGACGATCAGGTGTTCCCAAGATGGAGTTCGAGTGTTTCTTTACGACAACCCCGTTCTGCTTAGACATTGCTCCCCCCGACACATGTTTTCCATCACCGACGTTGACGCGTCCCTGCTTGACACTCTACCTCCGTATCTGTGGGCCAAAGCGGATTCGGACGTAGGGCGTATGTTAATTGACCCAGTGCACATTACTGTCCGACCAGACGCAACACTGCCAAAACTCCCACAATATCGGATATCGCCAGAGGGCGAGAAGGCATTGGTAATGATTATCCAGTCACTGATAGACGCAGGAGTGGTAGAGGAAGTGGTTAGCAACGTTTGCAACAGCCCTATCTTGCCCATTATCAAGAAGCAGGGAGAGGGAGATGAGAAAGCATACCGTTTCATCATCGACCTCCGAGAGATCAACAAAGTGGTGGTACCCCAGTACCCTGTGGTCTCAGACATCACCACCATCCTGACCTTGATTCCATCCACTGCCACCACCTTTTCCGTCATCGACCTCAAGAACGCATTCTTCTCCATCCCCATCCACCCAGACAGCCGATATCTCTTCGGCTTTACCCTAAAAGCCCGCTCATATAGGTTCTGCCGAGCGCCTCAAGGCTACACGGAAAGCCCTAGCATTTACAGCCAGGCCCTCAAAAGACAACTAGACCAAGTCCAGTTACCCGACGGAGTGGTGTTGGTACAATATGTCGATGACATCCTTTTGGCAGCCGACACCACCCCTCTAGCGGTTACCGCCACCATTCAACTCTTGCACTTCCTTGCGGAAAATGGCCACAAGGTCTCCAAGAAGAAGTTGCAATTCTGCCTACCCCAGGTCACTTACCTAGGCCACCTCTTGTCCAAAGATGGAAGAAAACTCACCCCAGATCGAATCCAAACCATTCTAGATACCCCTGTCCCCAAGACCCAGAAGCAGGTTCGCTCCCTATTAGGCCTCACCTCCTTCTGCCGACAATGGTTACCAAACTTCAGCCTCGTTGTAAAACCACTGCTTTCTCTGCTAAACAAAGACGTCCCTTTCCCACTCCCTTGGACCCCTGAGTGTCAAACTTCCTTCACAGAACTGCGAGATGCCCTTTGCTCAGCCCCTGTCCTAGGTACCCCTGACTACAAAAAGCCCTTCTCCCTTTACACTCACGAAAGGGAGGGGTGCGCTTTATCTGTCCTGACCCAGGCCATCGGCCCTAAGCAACGACCGTGCGCCTACTTCTCTGCCACTCTTGACCCTGTCGCCAGAGCCTTGCCTGCCTGCCTTCGAGCTGTAGCTGCTGCTGCAATCTCTATCCGACAGAGTGAGGGGATTGTACTCTCGAATTCCCTCACGGTACTGGTACCCCATGCAGTCGACACCCTCCTGAACCAAACCAAGACGCAACATCTGACGAGTGCACGACTGACTGGATACGAACTGACCTTGCTTGCCCCCATATCACCCTGAAAAGATGCACCACACTGAACCCAGCAACTCTGTTACCCTTGCCAGAGAACGATCCCAATGTGCACCCCGTACATGACTGCGTGACTCTTACGGACGAACAGACCAGGAGTAGGGTCGATCTCAGAGACACGGCTTTCCCTGACCCCGACGGGGAGCTGTGGGTGGACGGTTCTTGCATCAAACTCTCCGATGGTACCACTTCCGCTGCCTATGCAGTCACCACGGCTCGAACTGTAGTAGAAACAGCCCGCATCACCCAGCGATCTGCCCAGGCAGCGGAACTGATTGCTTTGACGCGAGCCTGCATCCTGGCAACAGGAACCACAGCGAACATTTACACCGACAGCCAGTATGCCTTCGGGGTGGTTCACCATTTTGGGCTCCTCTGGAGAGAGAGAGGGTTCTTGACCTCACACGGCACACCCATTTTGCACGGGGATTTAGTCTCCGCCTTAATCGAAGCTGTCCTCCTCCCCAATAAACTGGCCGTTATCAAATGCCAGGCACACAAGAAAGTGACAGACATTATTGGACAGGGAAATGCACTAGCCGACATCACCGCCCGAACGACAGCTGAAAATAGAACGACAACACATATGTACGTGACCAGGTCACAAGCAGAAAACTGGACTGACGCCAAGGACACAATTAGAGACATACAAACGTCTAGCACACAACACGAATTGACTGAATGGACACGGGTGGGATTGAAAGACGATGAAGGCTGCTGGCGGACAAAAGACACGAACAGATGGTTGCTACCTGATTCGTACTTGATTCCCATATTAACCATGGCACACTCCCCTGCCCACATAGGATCAGCCCCCATGATCGAACTTGTCTCCAGGGTTTGGCACAATGACAAGATCCCAGATTCCGCCAAACGCCTGGTCCAACAATGCTTATATGCCTGCAACACAACCCCGGGAAAGGAACTGTAGTACCCCGGGGGGGATTTGGGGTCCCAAACCACCCATTTGAAGTCCTGCAGATGGACTACATCCAGCTAGACAGATGCCAAGGCTTAAAATATGTGCTCGTCGTGGTGTGCGCATTTAGCAAGTGGGTGGAAGCATATCCAACCCGTGACAACACCGCTATGGCCACTGCAAAGGTTCTGTTAAAGGAGTTTTTCCCCCGTTATGGCCTCTGTCGTGTTTTATGGAGTGATAATGGCCCCCACTTCGTAGCCAAAGTTATCCAGCTCATCCTAAATGGGCTGGGTATTAAACAGAAATTCCACGCAGTCTTCCACCCTCAATCTGCTGGGCTTGTCGAACGACACAATGCCACACTAAAGCTTAAACTGGCCAAAATAGTGGCTACCACGGGCCTGAAATGGCCAGACGCCCTCCCATTGGCACTGCTATCGATGCGCTCTACCCCCACCCGACATCACTTAACCCCTTATGAAGTTGTCTTCGGTCGACCCATGAGCGTCTGGTCTGCCCCGAAACCAACTTCCATTCATGACGTTCCGGACGTCCTAATGTCTGATTATCTGTACAAATTGACTGAAACTTTGTCTGTCCTTCATCAGCAGGCCATCCCCGATGCTTCCAGGGGTCCGGGTCACGCCATCCAGCCGGGGGACTTCGTGCTGATCCGGAATTTTCAGCGATCAAAGAGTTTGGAACCCCGGTGGACGGGCCCCTGGCAAGTGCTGATCACCACTCGAACCGCACTCCGAGTGGAGGGGAAGAAACACTGGCTGCACGCTCATCACTGCAAAAAGGTCTCTCCAGCCCTGGCCACAACAGACACCGTCAACACCCAAGAAGAGCTCCTGAACCAGGACCGACCATCGTTGAACTGCTATCCTGATACCGAGACACTCGAACTTTCAAAACATCCTGACCCCACTGTGCCATCTCGAGAAGGGTATTTCCTGCGTCAAAAGGAGGGAGCTTCGGCTAAGTAGGCCACGGACTAGGTTAAAGGATCTCAGAACGGTGACCCGAACTACCAAGGGTTACCTGGAGAGAAGCTAAAACTAAGTCTGTGGTCCTGCCCACTACCGAGCACCTTGAAGACGAAGATGATGGAAGCGCCAGATAAGAAGATGATGGAAGCGCCAAATAAGAAGCCGACGGAGACAGCAGGAAATACCCACTACAGAAATCCGAGAACAGACAGACTCCATAGCTCAAAGACAATTGCACTCTTCATCGTAATCCTCCTCTGTTTTCTCCTCATGACTACGCTCTGGATTATGGAAGAACACGCACCTGCTCACGAAACATTCCTAACCACTGCTCAGCCTACCACCATGAAGGAACATTATCTAATTTCGCTCTCTCCTCAACTAAGAGAGAGGCGAAAGGAGTTTTGGAACAACTCTTTCGTGCAGCTACTTCACCAGCACAATCTTGCCACCAACACCACCAACTGCTGGATCTGTGGGTTGCTACCCCATGCCACTGGACATTCAATACCATTCATCCCTTCACCCTTCTCTGTCCACGGCTCCTGCCTTGCCTGGCTGATCCTCCTGCAAGAGAGCTATACGGGCAATGCCACCTCCAGCAGAACTGCAGCACATTCTTCTCACGGGGCCGGGCGAAACAAGACAAAGACACACTTCTGCCCGCTGACCCCCAGCGACTCGATCCAAATGGACATCCCAGCTAAAGAACGAATCGAAATGCAGGTGTTCAACAATCCAACCAGACCCACCTTCTCCTATCTGCGGAAACGAACGGCTGCCACTCTGACTGTGGCCCTGTCGGTCATCAACGTCACAGGCCACATGTGTGTAGAAGGACTTGGGACACAGCTGGTGGGTCGCAGCGCTTGCCGCTTTACCAGCACTCTGGATTCCACGGATCCACCTTCCTTTGTGTCATCCCCAAACATGTACTTCATCTGCGGCACAAAGGCCTACACCTGGCTCCCCAAAGGCTGGGGGGGCACTTGCTACATCTCCTTCGTCCTTCCTCCAACTTATGTGGCCCCAGCGAATCACCACAGGCAAAAACGAGCCAAAGACGTTGAGCAAGCCGACTCAACAGGGGCGCAGTTCCTCGATGCTATGAAAGGACTCGTCCCCCTCTGGGGCCCGATGGCAAACAGCCGTGCCATCCGACATTTGACTCAGGCAGTCGAGACAACCATGAACATCACAGCGGGCATCTTTGCCAACAACACTGCCGAGCTCCAAGCGGTCCGTTTGGTGGCTCTTCAGAACCGCCTCGTTCTAGATGTGGTTCTAGCGGACCGTGGAGGAGCATGCCGCATTATTGGGTCCAGCTGTTGTACATACATACCGGACAACTCACCCTCAGTGTACAAAGCCATCGAACATCTTCACAGACTCTCTTCGGAAGTTCACCAAGAGCAAGAAGAATGGTCGCTTGGTGGTTGGTTCTGGGACACCGTCAAAAGCTGGGGCTGGAGACTGCTCACCATTATCCTGATTCCCGTAGTTGTGATATGTGGCCTATGCTTAGGAATTCAATGTCTGCCACCTATGTGTTCTTTATGTGCGAGTTGTATTTTTCCCAAAACTGTGGACATTGGAAGCGAACATATGAGAGCATTGTATGATACCGAAGTTAGGAATTTGATGAAAATTGACATTGAGTAAAGCAAGGGGGCTAGATATGTTGAAAAGGGGGGACTGTTGAAAGTTGGGCTGAAACCGTCAACATTATCGGCGCCCTCTTGCTCTCCTTAAACCTTTTGTGCGCGTAAAACAGCCGCCATTTTTGAGCACCATGGCTTCCCTGCTCTCGCCGAGAGCCAGCGCGCCTCTCTCCCCCTCCTAGCCTCGCTGACAACCCCCCCCTGCCTGCACCTGCCGCGAATCATAAAACCCCTCTTCGTCGCTGCTCTGCCCCAGGCCCTCGTCCTGTTCCCAGCGCAACACCTCCCTTCTTCCCATTCATGATCCCCGGCCCTTTGATGCAAACCCCTTTTCCCCGTGTCCCCGTTCGTCTTCCTCGTTCCCAGGCCGACACCCAGCCCTGCCGATACTGCTCCTTGCCCCTCCCCGTACAATAGAAAGTTTCCCCCCAGCAAGGGATCCCCGGGTTGATCAAAGCCCCCCGCCCTACGAGATCCGATCGAACCCCACACACTCCGTGAATCGGCAGAATATCCAGCTGCGCGATGATCATCACCTGTTGTGAACGGGGCGGGGACTTCCACTGTAACCTTGCATGGGAACGGGCTGGGAAGGGGGGATTCTGAGGATGTCTTTCCGTACATCAAAGTATCGACGAGAATGTGTTACATGCAATAAAGAGATAAACTTGTGTATAAGAGGCCAGGCCTCAGGGATGCAGTTAGAGCACCTCAGAACGATACCTTCTGTCTGTTTCGTTGTGTTCTCCTCCGGAGAGAATAAAAACCTTGTTTCCTGCCTTCCAGTCTCCAGCGCCTGCCTCTTCAATAGTTTAACTTCTTTATGGGTTCAAGAGGCGACACCGCCGGGCAATACTTAAGGATCTTATATTCTGGTTGGTAGTGTCACCCTTATTTCAACAAGAGCTTATCCAAGATCAAATACCGGTGGGTAAAAATCTGAGTCCAGATTGTGCGTTACTGAGCCAAGCTCACACAGCGCTGAATCAAGACAACACAGTGTAGGTGCAGTATTGCCTGTTGCTGACCCACTACTAAGCAGTGGTGTATGATCACACAGCACTGGAGTAACATTGCACAATAGTGGCACAGAATCACACAGCGCAGGCCCAAGACAAACAGCTCTTGGGCAAGGTCAGGGAAGGCCTAATATCACACTGTTCTGACCATTGAGCACACTTCTAAACCTGGGAAAGTTGTACTGAAAGTCTTGTGTCATTGAATTAATAATCCATTTAACCTATCACTTTCTAAGCAACGAGCTGCACACATTTCAGAGGGTCACAGCAACAGACTGGCTATTGCTTGCTATGTCTTGTGCCACAGTGCACAGAGAATCTGCATATATGGGAAATTTGAGGCTACTAACAAGGACAATGTAAGACCAAAATGAATACCCTCTGTATCACCATGTCGCATCCCCAGCCCCGCCTACCAGTCACACCCCAGCCCAGTTTGATATAGAGCACTGGCGCTTCTCCACTAGCTTTCCCATCATGCCTGTCAGATCTTTGTTTGGGTCTTTAAAATCCCATGGCCTACAAGAAGGTAGGAAAATGTCTACCGTTTATCAATATATACCATGCGTTGGCAAAGAACTATTGTACTGGGACACAATTTTGCTGAATCCCTGAAATGGCTTCCTCACTTCTGACAATCTGGATTGCAAGTGAGCTGATATGAAGACGATGCCAGTGTGAACACAAAGTAGCTGTTCTGAAATTCCAACTCGAGTTCCAGTTTAGGGGTTTCTCCATCAACTGCACCGATCACTACATCACACTCTACTTAACAACTACACCCCGCCGACGAATCCCATGATTTCCCATGTTATTTATTGTCCATGTTACAATATGAATAAAGCACTTTTATAACAGGCCTCTTAAACCGAGATCCCAACTACATAAGAGCCCCGCCGCTTTCTGCCGAGGACAGCCATGTTTGACGTCCGCACTTCAGCTGCTCCCTGCAAGGGACTCCCGGGAGCCAGGCAGCTATTCGGCTGCCCACAAAATATCAGGCGCTAATGAAAACATGCTGACAGCGGAGAGAGAGCAGCCTGCCAGGAGCACACATTATCATCAGAAAGGATGTGTGCGGAGGACCCGGCCATTCACACGGACATTAATTAGTAACAAACAGGGGAAACAAAGAGCCACAGTGCAGCCAAGGCATGTAAATAAATGTTTCTTTAGTGCTCGGCATGACAGTATTGGCACTGTTCTGGGCGAAAGCGAAGCAAAATATCTCCCGATCAGTCGCTTTTAGTCAGAGAATAATGCATATGTTCATTTACATATTCAAAATTGTGCATTCAACGATGATGGCGCTGTGTTGAATTACTGCTTGATGCATAACTTATCTGCGTAGGAGAAGACCACGTTGCATAACCACCCTTGCTTGGCGTCAACACTTTGCTGATAGATATCCGGCGCATAGCTTCGGGGAGTTGTTTGTGGGTGTTATACCCCCTATTGAATGTAGTATTTAGTAAAATAGTTCGATACAGGCGCTCTCAGGTGGATAACGTGAGATCCTGTCGGATTTCACCTGGGATTTTTACATACACACACGGTCAAAAACATACACACACTCTATCTGTATTCATGTCTTCAAGAACATAGGTTATTAAAAAAAGATGTTGTGTTTTCTTCCACTTAGTACCCTAACAATCCTCACTCCTCCCTTTCCACTGCCCTCCTCATGCCCGGTTTGTCATAAAATGCATTTTAACAGGATTTGGCAGTGTGATTGTTGAGAAATCGGAAGCTCACACCCCTCCAGTCTTCGGGACCAAGCGATGTCCCTGCAGACACCTCTCTAGCACCCTTAGATAGTTCATCTTGTAGCATGAAGAAAGACACGCATCAGTCCCTGGACGCTAACCAGCCTGAAGCATCCTTTCCTCAATGTCAAAGGGTAGAGAGCCTTGACCCACCAGCAGCGCAGCCAGCCAAGCTAGCAGCTGGAAGGCTGGCTCCAATTCCTTCAACAGACCCCGCTTCAAAAATCATATAGTACAAACTAAAGCCTTTTTTCTCTGTCCCTAAAGGGAAACTCTGCACCAACCAGCTACAGAATGCGCCAATTCTTGGCTTTATCCACTGTGTAGAGCCCAGAGTGCGTCTATTCATTTATTTATTTATAAAGTTTTACAACCCAGAAGAAAACCAATCCAAGTTCCAAATATGTTACAGTACTCTGGAACAAGCTGCGCTGTTTGGGGTTTATGCGCTCAAGTTGGTGTAATACAGCGTATCGTTTTCTCAATCAAAATAATCTTTCTTTTGGTATAATTATAGCGCAACGTTTTAGTTTAATTTTTATACTGTGAACATGAAGGCTCTATGCCGCCTTCTAGACGCAAGAGAGAAGTGGGCCAAAAGGCAGCCTCAGAGAGTACACATCACAACCAAGGATCCAGTCCTATTCTGGGATCACTTTATATCCAAAAATGACACTTATCTTCTCACTTCTGCACTCGTAAGGGAGCAGCATCAAACCACACATTTACACTGAAAAGGGACACATGTTCACATCTCTTAGGAAGTAACAGAAGCAGCAGAGTGGTCACTGCCCAGTACTCAGGCCTGGATGTTTAGAGTGGGAGTTTTGTTTATCCACTTAACGAACAAGTTACTCACTTACCTTCAGTAACGATGTATCTGTAAGACATATTAGTTATAGATTGCTTACCTTAGAATTACCCCAAGGCATCAGACCGGATACAGAGATTTTTTTCTTAGCCGTACCCCGGCACGTCAGTAGGTGTCGTTGGTCAACTCCTCATCCGTCATCAGCGCCGTGGTTGCCGGGATGACGTTGCGGTGTCTACTTAAGACGCCGCCCCTGCGCGCTGACATCAGTTCTGACATGACTTTCCACGCCAGAAGCGCAGAGCGATGCAAGACACTAACCACTGGTGCACAAAACTAGGGCCCTGTATGAGAGTCCCTATCCCAAGACGTCAGTTTGCAAAACGGGGAGGATGGGTGGAGCGGTATGGAATCTATAACTAATATATATCTCTTACAGATACATCGTTACCGAAGGTAAGTAACTTGGTCAACTGAAAGAGACCATTAGTTATAGATTCCTTACCTTAGAATAGATACCCCAGCAATACCAACCCTGGAGCGGATCTGTGAACTAAGTTCACACCAGGAAGTCCTGGACAACAGAACAGCCAAACAAGCGGTCTCTCCGATCTTGGCTGTCGAGGAAGTAATGCTTTGTAAACGTGTGAAAGGATGCCCACGAGGCTGCCTGGCAGATGTCAAGTAAGGGAACTCCACGTCCCAAAGCAGTAGTGGCTGCCGTCGCCCTGGTAGAGTGGGAGGGCAGTCCTACAGGATGCTCCTTTTTAGCCAAAGAATAGCAGATTTTGAAGCATAGGACAACCCATCGAGAGATGGTACTTTTGTGCACTGTCAGACCTTTCTTGGCGCCCACATAACCCACAAAGAGTTGATCGTTCACCCGAAGTCTTTAGTGCGGTCATGATAGAAAGACAGCGCACATTTTGGGTCCAGACGGTCGAGTCTATATACATATACCACATAGCCCGCATCACACGAAGATCCCGTAATAGATCAAGGTAAAAGAAATATTTAAAAAGTACAGAATCACCTATAGAGAGTTTGGAACATTAAAGGTCTGAAATGCCTGAAACAAAAGTGGTTTTACCTGTTTAGGCCTTTGTATTTGTATCAAATAATCTAAAGATGAAACAAAACAAAAACAAAGGGCCAACAAAGTCATGCCCTGGTCAATAAATGGTTCTTGAATTACAAGGAAGAAAATGGACTAAAACAACACTGTATAAAGTGTGAATTCCTCTAACCACTCCCCCTGTTGTAATTCCGACCTGGCTGGTCAAGTATATGGGCATTCTTGGAGTGCGAGTCAAATTTAAAATCCGCTCCAAAGGTTGTGATTGAACCGGAAGGAGCAATATGGATTTAATTAAATGAGTGCCATGAGCCACAAAGGCTTAAACAAAACTTTTACATGGTTAGAACTACATGTCTCTATGTCCTTACCTAAAATGAAAATAATCAGTGGGTACTCCGTGCCGTAATAGGAGTATGGCGTGTTAGTGCAGACCGATGTTGCTCGATCTGCAATAAAGATAAAAGAGCCCCATTAGACTCTATTTAACCGCTATTAGTCGACGATTACGCTGGTTTACAGTCTTGTGTGTACGGCTATTCTTACATGAAGCGAGTACGCTCCGACCAACCTCGGCCACGGGTGTGCGTTCTCTTCTGGATACTGACATAGATGCTATCAGGAAGTGAAAATATATACAGTGCCTGCTCTAAAAAGCTTGAGCGAATACCTTGGCAACTACGTAGTAAAAAGCAGGAATGCTTTATTAGCAGACAGTTGTCCAATTGTAATAACAATAAAAAAAAGTTTAACATCAGATTTAACATTAACTGCAATACCAGATAAGTTTTGTATATTATCGAATGAGAGTGCAAACGACAATACGTGGGCAGTACTATTAGACCCCTTAGAGAACAGATTGGGGAACATGCAAGGGCACTACAACAGCAAGACACAAGATAGCCTATTGAGCTACATGCCAAAGTATCTCCCTCCCAAGGAACACACAAGCGTTTCGCATTTTTTGGTATCGATGTGGTGGAACCAAATGCCAGAGGAGGAAATAAAGAACTGAGACTGAGACGCACAGAGGCGACATGGATTATGCGTCTCCGAACTGTGGAACTGGGCCAATGGTATTGCATGCATCATCATATTTCATGTTTTTCACTTCACATTGTATTGACATGTTTGTAACGATCTTCAAAAACAATTTTAATAGGTTTGTAATCATGATCCAGATAGACTGTGCACATAACCCACAATCGGACAATTTATGTTGCATGTGTCCTACTAATGGATTTGGTCAGAAGACCGATGTCTTCATCAATCAGTCTTTGGAAGAAAAAAATATATGTACCACCAGCGGAAGGTTGTAATAATGAACTAATCTTAATCTATCCCAATTAGAGACATTGTAATGTTTCCATTCCTTTAGTTTTTTTTTTAACACTTTTGTTGTTGAATTTACCTAATATTTTTAGACAAGTATAACTGTTTAGATATGAATTTGACCGCAACTATTACAATCTAAGTTTTCACATATCCAGGTGATCACTCCTTGTTATAATGGCCTTTCTCTAAGATGAACGTTTAAATTCTAAATTCTCGTTCATATAGGCAGCACGTATTTATAACTATATCTTATACTGCACATCAAGGTATTAGTATATCTGCATGGGGATACACGATACCCACACACACTTTACTTTTCTCCTCTTTTTCTGTATAACTATGAACATGGTTGTTTTTCCCGTCACAAACTTATCATATACAAGAACTGGTCCTACTAAGACCCGTTATGTAGCCAACAAATAGCACGCCAGCGCTTGTTAAATATTTTATGCCGATTTTAAAAGCGAAAATCATTGTTTAAACTTTACCTACATACTGTGCTGATTTATTCTCTGTATCCCGCCCTGTTCCATCGCGGCTGGTGCCGTTTGCGTGGAGGGTGAGGCGAGCCGCCATCTTGGGTGGGGCTGGACCGGATCTAGCGGTCTAGTTCTCCCGGGAGTCAGGCTATAAAACCAATGTGTATACAGGAGCGCAGCGGACGAGCGCAGCGGGCGCGACGAATGCGCGCCGAAGTCGCGCACAAGTCAAGCCCGTCTGCGCCCGTCCGCGGCAGACCGGGGCCTGGGGCCAGAATCCCTGGTCAAAAGTACACATATTCCTCCCTAGACTTGCTACAACTTAGACCTTTAGACAGCGCGGGACCCGCCCCACCCGCGTATGTCCTAAAGCGTGCTGCCACCTATGGCATCTTGAATCCCGAGCTTATGGCTGATAAACCCACGCGCCCCAACTTTTCTATTTCTCATTTATCCTCGCCTGACTCTGAGACGACTTTTAAATGTTATTATTTAAACACCAGGTCCATGGTAAAACACCATATGGACATTTTTTTGTTGCTTCAGGCGGAGCAACCTGATCTTTTACTCCTCACAGAGACTTGGCTCAATGCAGACTCCTTGCCCGATATTTTAGCAGCAGTTCCCTCTAACTACTATATCCTGCATGTGAATAGACCTGCTGACAAAAGGGGTGGGGGAGTTGCCGCGATCATTCATAATACTCATAAACTAACTCTTCTACCGTCTCTTGATCTCATAGGATCTGATAACATTACCTTTAAAATGGACACTAATAGCGGATCTCTACTTATGATCCTCATTTACCGCCCCCCTCAAAGTATGCCCACATTTGCGGCATCTTTAGCAGAACATCTTGCCCCTTTATTAATTAATCACAAGAAAATCGTGCTGCTGGGCGATTTTAATCTTTGGTTGAACTCTACTGAGTTGGATACTCAGGCAGCTGCGCTGAAGGAGACCCTACTAGATATGAATCTTATCCAACAGATACATCTCCCTACCCACGAAAAAGGGCATAGCCGTGATCAAATTTGGTCACAGAACATTCCCTTGGCTATTAATTCTATTACTCCCTGCATCTGGTCGGACCACTTTCTGATTCATTTTTCTATCACCATCGTAAAGAGTAGAAAGCTGCCGTTTCAGAAAGGAGGGAAAGTCAGAATATGGAAGAATGTTGACATCACTGCCTTTCTCGACACCTTAACCTCATCCCTTCCCCTATTAGATCAGGATATTGAAGGGATTGAAGAAGCCTTTTCCAGCTGGCTACTTCAGGCAGCTGATGCACATGCCCCTTGTTCCAATTTTCCCCGCTCCCGCCCCAATGACGCTCACAGGTGGTTTACACCTTATTTGAAAGCTTTAAAACTTGAAGTTCGTCAAAAGGAGCGGAAGTGGCGAACAGCGTATTTAGAACTTGACAAAGCCAATTACTGTAGGGCCCGAAAGGACTATCAGAAACTTATCCAGAAACACAAAACTGACTATTTTTCGGAAAAAATCCTTAACTCACACAATAAATCAAGAGAATTGTTTAACATCGTGGAAAGTCTCAGTGGCAGTGACAGAACTTCTCCACATGTGGCCCCCACTCAGGACCTCTGCAACTCATTAAACACTTTTTTTTAAAATAAAATTTACACCATAAAACAAAGTATCCTTACTACTCTGTCTCCCTCCCCTCTGGTTGACACCTATCATAATCCTTCAACTCTGGAATCTTTTTCCCTTATTGACGACGCCAGTTTATCTAAGCTCTTTGTCAAGGTCAAATCTGGCTCCCCTGATGATATTTGCCCCCCACATATTTTGAGAGAAGTGGGAACTACTATTCCCGAGGGCATGCTCTCCATGCTGAATGGATCTCTCTCACAGGGTAGAGTCCCTGACAACTTCAAAAAAGCCCTCCTCATTCCCCTGATAAAAAAAGTCGGAGCTAACCCGCTGGACCCGCTTAACTATAGGCCCATATCATTGCTGCCTTACTGTGCCAAATTACTGGAGGCACATGTCTGCGACAATATTTCCAAATTTATGGAAGAATCAAAGTATCTTGCACCCAATCAGGCGGGTTTTCGCCCTTGTCACTCAACTGAAGCAGTTATTCTCTCGGTGCAGAATACTTTGAGGCGGAATGCTGACGAGGGGATCCATCAGGCTCTGGTGCTACTGGACCTATCGGCTGCGTTCGACACGGTTGACTATACCATCCTGGTCAACCGTGTCGAGCAGGCCTGTCTCAAGGGCCCTGCACTGAGCTGGATTCGCTCATTTATCACTGGCCGCACTCAATCTGTTAGACTGGGTTCTTTCACAGCTCCCACTATACCTACCATCTGTGGAGTGCCTCAGGGCTCATCTTTGTCACCGCTGCTATTTAATTTATACCTACGCCCCCTTCTGTATTCTCTCAGGAAAGCTAGAGTCACCATCTTCAACTATGCAGATGACTTGCAGCTCATCTTCCCTTTAAGCACCAAGGAATCAGGGGAAGAGTTTCAAAACACCATGTCTCATATCCTGAGTTGGATGAGCTGCAGTCATTTGAAACTCAACCCAGGCAAGACTGAATTGGTCTTGCCTGGGCAGAGTGTACTTAGCTGGAATCCTAGCTTCTGGCCATCCAGCAAGGGAGCCCCTCCGTCTAAGTCATCTTCAGTTAAGAGCTTAGGAATCTTTATCAGTGAGGATCTCTCCCTGAAAAGGCAGGTTGGTGCAGTCGTGTCATCTAGCTTTTTCCAACTGAAGAAAATTAAGAAAATTGCCTGTTTTTTCTCCCTGGCGGCCCTCACACAGATTGTCATCTCCCTGGTTCTGTCTAGATTAGACTTTTCCAATAGCCTCTATCTTGGGCTCCAGGCTGGAGAGCTAAAGCGCCTCCAGCTGGTTCAGAACCAGGCAGCCAGACTTATTCTGAATATATCAAAAAGGCAATCTGTTAGAGCAGGGTTAAAACAGCTTCACTGGCTGCCTGTCGAGCAACGGGTAGCTTTTAAAACAGGGTGTATTCTATTCAAGTCCCTACATGACTCTGGCCCTCTATTCATTAGAGATCTATTCAATAGATACAATCCTTCCCGTAATCTCCGGTCCATTCACAAATCCCTTCTGATCGTCCCTCCTTACAAGAGGAAGCGTCTCGGAGGTTGCTGCTTTGACCATCTTGCAGCCACCTTCTGGAATTCTCTTCCCCTACAATTAAAACTGAGCGATAATATCCTCAGTTTTAGACACTCCCTTAAAACCTGGCTTTTTTCCCAGGCGTTTTGTTGAGCCACCTTTTCTCTATTTTTAATTGGCGCGCTGTGTTCCTTTTTATAGCGCCATGAAGCCCCCGGGCGTACGAGCGCTTAATAAATGCATATTAACATTAACAAGAAAAGTGGCACTATTTGGGTCTCTGTCCGTCTATTACAATTGGATAACTGTCTGCTAATAAAGCATTCCCATTTTTGACTACGTAGTTGCCGAGGTACACGCTCTAGCTTTTTAGACCCGTCACTGTATAGATTTTCACTTCCTGTTAGCCTCTATGTCCATATATGGAACAGAACGCACACCCGTGGCCGAGATCGCTTGGAGCGTACTCGCTTCAGGTAAGAATAGCCGTTACCGGAGACTGTAAACCGGCGTAATGGTCAACTAATAGCAGTTGAATAGAGTCTAACGGGGCTCTTTTATCTTTATTGCAGATCGAGCAACATCGATCTGCACTAACACGCCATACTAGTATTACGGCACAAAGTAACCACTGATTATTTTAATTTTAGGAAAGGACATAGAGACATGTAGTTCGAACTGTGTAAAGGTCTTGTTTAAACCTTTGTAGCTCATGGCACTCATTTAATTAAATCCATATTGCTCCTTCAGGTTCAATCACGACCTATAGAGCGGATTTTAATTTAGACTCAAACTCCAAGAATACCCATATACTTGACCAGCCGGGTCGGAGTTACAACTGGCGGAGTGGTGTGGGGAATTCACACTTTATACAGTGGTTTTTTTGTCCATTTTCCTCCTTATACTTAAAGAACCACTTATTGATCAGGGAATGACTTTGTTAGCCCTTTTTTGTGTTTTATCTTTAGATTACTTGATACAAATAAAAAGACCTAAACAGGTAGAACGACTTTCGTTTCAGGCATTTCAGACTTTTTATGTTCAAAACTCTCTATAGGTGATTCTGTACCTTTCTAATATGTGTTTTACCTCGATCTATTACGGGATCTTACCGTGAAGCGGGCTACACGTATATGTATATAGACGCGCGTTATATCTCACAAATCACTCTTGCACTCAGAAGTTTATAATATGCTTATCTTTACACAACAATAAAATAAGTTTTGTTTATATAATAAAGTCACACTGTTTGGTTTTAAAATATTCTGATCGGTTTTCCACATTTAAGGTGAATTTTGCTCTCCTTGACAATAATGGGTGATTTTCTCACCATACTGTTTTCCACTACGTGTGGCATTAGTGTTTATTCTGGGCTTATTGTACCATTTCCACCACTGAAGAAGTCGGGGATATTTCCCAGAGCGACTAAACACGTGTTGGCTGGAACCTTTTGCGTTCATTGGATTAAAAGACAAAGAAAAGACTATCAGATTCGGTTCGGTTCGGTTCAAATAACTTTATTTCGATTCCTCAAAGGAAATCATAAAAGTATACTACATATTTGAGAATAAACCAACAGTAAATCACAATACATTACTATGTAGTCTAAAAAAAAACAAAAAAACATCATAATACATTATTACATAATTCTGATTTACACAAGATAAATCAATACCGGTTTCTGATTGCAAGAGCCGATCAAATAAAACTTAAAACAGCATTACAGATTTTTTCGGTTGACAATGATAACAAATATTCATAAGCTTCTTTATAATAAGGCGTTCCAAAGGATAATAATAATGGTCTAATGAAAGAATTTCTTGGATCCTTGTACAAGGTACAAAATAAAATAAGGTGCAAGGTATTCTGTGACACCTTATTATTACAGGGACAACAAGGTAATGTCACTTTCCAACCCCCCTGCTTTGGGAAAGCAAAAAGGAAGTGTAAGGTTCCGAGACGAGATTCAAAAATTTCTTTGCTTTAACTATATGACGAACTGTCAAAAGAAAACTCATGGCGTGTGCATAGGAATTTTTGTTATAGTCAAGGTAGGGCTTGATCCTTCACAATTGTTGTAGGGTGTTTTCCCCTAGCTTTTTGCACCGCATAACCTACTGAGCCTACATATTACACGCAGAAACAGACAGGCGCCATCACTTCCTATACAACCACGCCCAAATTTATTAAGCACCCCACCCCGCCCGGTTTGTTACAGTAGCACATGGCGGTAGTGTTGTTTGTGAACAGCTGTGCTACTCTCTCTTTGACAGAGGGGAGGAATCGCCCGGAGCTCCAGAAGGCTGATGTGGAGCCCGGACTCCGCCGGAGACCAGAAGCCTCTGATCTCCACCTCTCCCATGTGGCAGCCCCATCCCAGGAGTGATGCGACCTTCAATACTGTGAACTCCGGTTGGGGAAGGGAGAGGGATCTGCTGCAGACCCAATCCTGGTTCATGAGTCACCACTGCAACCGACTTGCAGTTCCCTCCGAGATCTGGACGACATTAGAAAGATTTCCCTGATGCTGCGCCCACTGGAACTTCAGGTCCCACTACAGAGCCCACATATGCCCTCTATAATTTACAAACAAGGGAACCCGATAGGTGGCTCCAAAGTTATTCCCTGAAAAATTGTTTGTTTTGCACTAACTTATTTTTCCTCCCTCACTTCCTCCCTAAATGTTGGGTACAGGACTGTGCCCTGCTGTAATTGCTTGTACTTGCATTCTTGCTTCTATTCAAAGATTGACGTAAATAAAATTCCGTGTCCGGCTGGACATTGGAAGTATATATAGCACTTATTCAAGTCTATATGAATTTTTTCCTTAAATTTGCTCCTCGCTCAGGACCACTGTTTTCTGAAATAACACATATGCCCTCTGGCATGATCCACCAGCAGGATGCAGGAGGCCATGAGGCCCAGCAGCCTCAGGGTCATTCTTACTGAAATCCGGGATAGAGGCTGAAACATCGGTATCATAACCTGAATATCCCGGACTCGCTGCTCAGAAGGATAGACCCGAAACTGCGCTGTGTCCGGAACTGCTCCGATGAAAAGGAGTATCTGAGATGGAATCAGGTGCGACTTCAGCACGTTGACTGAGAACCCCAGCAAATGCAGGTCGTTGAGATAGGGGAAGACTGGAACCCCTGATCTGCGCATAAGCCGAGACCACCGCCATCACTTTCGTGAACACCCGAGGGGCGCTGGTAAGGGCAAAGGGGAGCACGGTAAACTGAAAATGTTCGTGGCCTACCGTGAACCGTAGGTAATGCCGGTGGGCAGGCAAAATGGAAACGTGAAAGTAAGCGTCCTGCAAGTCCAATGCTACCATCCAGTCTCCAGGATCAAGGGCAGACAAGACCTCAGCCAAGGTTAACATCTTAAACTTCTCCTTCCGGAGGAAGCGGTTGACGTTCCTGAGGTCTAAGATAGGACGCATGCCTTCGTCCTTCTTGGGTACCAGGAAGTAGTGTGAGTAGCAACCACGACCTACTTCTGGCACAGGGATGCATTAGATAGCTCCCTTGGCCAAGAGAGCCATAAATTCCTGGCGGAGAAGGGGATGGAGGGAGGGGTAGTCTCGAAGGGGGAGGGAGTAGCCCCTTCGAACTATCTGCAAAACCCACCTGTCCGACGTGATGTTTTGCCAGTGGAGGAGGTGATGGCGGATCCTGTCACCCACTAACAACTGGTGGCCCTGAAAGGTCGGACTAGGAAGGTTTGGAGGCTGCTGCAGGGGGAGCATTGGTGGGCTGGCCTGCCCGATGGCCCCCAGACCCACGACGCTGGGTCCCATGTCCCCGGCCACACAGAGGCTGGGTAGCTTGCCCTTTGGCTCTGGGTGGAGCGTGGTGGGGCACTCTTCCATAGCAACTAAAGGGGCGAAAGGCAGAGTGCATTGGGCAAGAAGTTACTGCGAATCCCAAGGACCTGGCCGTAGCCCTACAGTCCTTGAAAAGCTAACGTGCATTGTCCGCCTTGTCACCTAACAGGCGACGGCCATCAAGGTGCATGTCCAAAAGGGTAGATTGGATATCCCCAGAGAAGCCAGACGTAGAGCCACAGGGCTACCGATACGGAAACCGTTCTGTCCAGCGAGTCGGCGGTATCCAGCCACACAGGCTGGTGAACCTTGCTGCGTCTCGAGCCTCAGCGACAGCATGATTGAGCACGGCCCAGGCCACCTCCGGGCACCGTGGCAGCACTTGCGCAACCGCATCCCACACGTGTGTGTATAACGGCCCAAGAGACATGTGGTGTTCACCGACCACAGTCCTAAGCTGGCGGAAGAAAATCTTCTTCCCAAGATTGTCCAGCTTCTTGGATTCCCTATCCGGGGGAGCAGTAGGGAATGCGCCTTTTGACGGAGAGGAAAAGTTGGTCACCCGTAACAGGGCGGTGGCGTCGGGCAATCATCCTGTCAACAGTACCCCTATGCTGGGCTTGGACCAAGTGCGCAGAAGGATGTCAGTGAGGGCCTTAATAACAGGTAGCAGGGGCTCAGAAGAGGCTGCTGCCGGCTGCATAACCTAAGTCAGGAGGTTAGTCCTGACAGCCACCGTAGGAGGCTGAATGCCTCAGCAGTCCTATGCAACACCACAGCGTAGGAAGCTCCTTCCTCCATAGCCACAGTAGGGAGAGAAAGCATACCAAGGTCTGGGGAGGTGTCCAGACCACTGGCATCACCAAACTCCTCTCTCCAGTCCGGTTCCTCAAGTTGGTCTACAAAAGGGTCAATAGACCCCTCCCAGTCCTCCTCACTCTCCTCTGGTTGCCACTCAGGGCGGTAGGGAAAGCCAGGAATGAACAATGGGACAAAAGTACCCTCCAGCACCGGTACCAATGTCGGTCTGGCGCTTTGTCCACATCGGGGGTGAGGCTGGGGTCGACGCTGGTTGGGGGCACAAATAGCACCAGAAGTGTTGTCACTGGACTCGGCGCCGGGGAAGGTACAGTGAGGTTGACCGGTACCGATTCGGATCCAGGCCTGGATCCTCAGGGACACTGCGACGCTGGGGCCAGAGCAGGCAGCATCGAAGGCCCAGGGCCCCCAGCCGAGTCTGTGGGGCCCGAAGGCGAGCCTGTGGAGTCAGGTTGCCCAAAGATGCTGTGCAGCACTACATAAAATTGGCGAAGCTGGGCAGGGGACGCTCCGGGAAAGGGAAGTAAGCATGGAGCCGCCCCAGCGGGCTCTGAGGAAGGAGCCGGAGAGCAATGGCGCTCCGGGTCCCGCGTCACTTCGGCTGATGGACTGGGAGAAGGCGAAGAGCGATGATGCTTCTTCACCTTCTTCTTGTGCTTCGAATTACCCAAGGAGTGTGAAGACTTCGATGATGAGTGGTGATGGCTCTGCGATCGCTCCCGCGACCTTCCCCTCGACCAGGACCTAGAGCGGCACGGAGCAGACTGATGGGCATCCAAAAGCTTTCGGGACTGCTCCCACAAAGACTTTGTGTTCCAGTGACCGGCAGTCAGAGCACGACTTTGGGTCGTGGTCGCGCTCCAGGCACCCAAAACACACGAGGTGCAGATCGGTGATTGACATCAACTTGTGGCAGGGGTCACAAGGCTTGAAACCCGGGCTGCCACCTAGACATCCCTCGTGCACCTGGAGTCATAAAACTCAAAAGACATCGAAAAAATGTAGAAAAAAGGTTAGTCAAAAAGCAACTAAGGGGCAAGCTCTCTCCGGATCTAAGCGGACTGGCGCGGAAAAAGAAAGAACTGATGTCAGCGCGAGGGGCAGTGTCTAAGTAAACACCGCAACGTCATCAAAGTGACCACGACGCCGGAGTCGACCAACGCCACCTACCAACACAAATTCCTCAGATCTAGTCTGACGCCTGGGGGGTAATTCTAAGGTAAGGAATCTATAACTAATGGTCTCTTTCAGATAGGAAGATTTAGAAAATTGCTCAAGGTTATCAAACATTAAATATGTGATTATACCAGAGAATATGGAGGCGTATAAACATATGGCAGAGTTTATTACAAACTTGCTTCAGAAAACCCTCCCTCTCGTAAATGCAAAAAAGATAACTGATTTCTCAATCACTAAGTGCACAGGATTCCATTTCAGGAACCAAAAAAAGGGCCAGCTCACAGGATTATCATACTGTCATGATTTTAGAACTAAAGAACAAATCAAGAAATTAATAAAGCCAGAGACTGGCTTTTTGTATGGGTCTTACAAAAATGCTCAACTATATCAAAAGAGAAAATGTGACTCATGACTTGAAAGCACAGGCTTTCTAGCCAGTTCATACTGCAACCCAAAAAATAGAGTCCCTTACAGCAATGTGACTTTCAGGTTCTGAAGAATTTATGGAAATTCATGAATATTTTCAAGAAATGATGGTCTGAAAAAATTGGGAGCCACACCAATCTAAGATCAAAATGTTGGTCAAGACATTAGGAAAATTAAAATAAGAAATGCAGAATTTATGTTTTTGTTCTGTAAATTCTAAAGATATTGAAAATGATTTGAAAAGGGGAGACACACAAAGTGGTGGAGGTAAACCAACATCAGTGATTTTTGGGGCAATTTCCAAGCAGGATCTAAAGAGACCTTTTAAGATACCAATGAAAAATAAAAAAATTGGTAGGTTAATTGTAGATTATAGGTTCCGACTTAACTAACATCTTCAAACCAGAGGGCACATCCAATGCATTCTGTGCGGCTCGGGGAAGTATCTTAACACACTCACACCAAAAAACATGAATTGGCATACAGGGCCAACAAAGGGAGAGGGATTCCTCTGGAGCAGAAGTGGACAGTTGTGTTGAAGAGGGAGGGGGAGAAGAAGCACAAGGAGTATAAAGTTTCTTTATGTGGGAAAACAAACTTTTTTGTTGGAAAGAGACTTAAAAATATTTATTAATGTTAAATTAATCTCTGTGAATATTAATTGTTCAGGAGTGTTGAAAAAATAATATGTTTAGGTATATCTTTGAACAATCAAGTGTGGATATAGTTTGAAAATAGGAGTCCTATTTGGTAGAGGGACATATATTCATGTGTTCCTTTACCAAACAGGCTTCTTGTATCGAAATTATAAGTATTTACACTGAAGAAGTGTAGCAGGATACAGGAGGCTCACTGTTCCAATGCCATTGCATTAGTAAGGGAGAGATGCTACGGAAAGCAGTAAAAATTGATCATGGGTGATTGAAAATCAAAGTGGGACAAAGGAGGCAGATGGCTTACATTAAATATATATATTTTTTTAAGTACTTGCTCGACTCACATCAGGAAACTATTATGCTACTATTGTAGAGGATTCTTGCCTCTTAACAGAGTAAGTTCCAAGGTTAGCAACTGTCTCCAGTCCAATGGTGCTATGTAGAGATTGCAATGTGGTAATTTAAGAATGTGATCGGCAATCAACTGAAAAAAAGAGAGTAATTATCTTAATGATGCAGGATAACAACCCCCAGAAAGACATTTGGAGAAAAATGCATCTGGGTGAATTGGGCTTTAATTGTTTTAGTGTGAAATAAAAGCTTCAAGCTCAGATTGATTGCTTTCTGATGTAATACTCTTGTAGTATAAAGAAGCAAGGATTTATCCACGAGTGTTGCCAGATCTCTCACTTGTTTATATAAGTTACACCCTGAACAGTCAAACTGTGTACAAGATAGTAAAGGGAACTTGGAGAGAAGGTCGTTCGTTGTTGGCAGAGTCAGACATTTGAAGAGTGTTTGATACTGAACAGAGAAGTTTTTAAAGTAAACAAAAGTTCTGACCGTGAGGCACTAGCGTGGGAGATTTTAAAAGCTAATTTTCATGGTGTGATGAATTGAGATTATAAAATACTAATGAAAATATTTCACGTTCACCGGGCTGGCATAATCCACAATCTGACTTTACCTAATCCGACATGTTTCTACCTGGGGCAGTTCTTGGCAGTCAATGCTCATTAGCTATGGGAAACAATGGATTATGCTAAAACTGAAGAAAAAAAAATAACCGCCTGGTTTCTTAAAGCTAAGAAAGTATTCAATGTGGTAAACGGAGCATAGCTAGACATGTTTATGGCCAGAATAGCATCACTGGGGCAATTCACCAGGTTACTGAGAACCCTGTGTAGATTCCGTGTGAGAGCCCAGTGTAGGGGGCACTAAAGCACATCTAATAATAGGGAGGGTGAGGAGTTAGTAAAATCCAGATTGAGAGAGGAACCAAACAGGGATGCCCACGATCCCCACTTTTACTGACCTTATTCATTGAACCACTTTAAATTTTATTTCAAATGAGGAACAGTTTAAGGTCAATCATAATATCCCGGGAGCCAAGAATTTATTATTGTATGCTGATGATGTGGTGTTATTTATGGCCCTGACCAGCAGAAAAATCGGACTATTTGAAGTAACTGACAAGGTTTCTAAAATCTTCAGGTATATCAAAAATCTAAAAGAGAAGGGATTTTGATAAGTGGATTCTCATCGGACCTGAGCACAGACATTAAGATTATGGTAACTGAGGGGCAGCCCGATACCTTGGCATTCAGGTTAACAGATAGGTATTACCTATGAATCATCTTAATTATGCCCCTTTACCAGCAAAAATTGAAAAAGATTTTCGTACTTGGAGACATTTGCCTTTCTTTATTACAGCCATATAAATCTAACCAAAATGCTAACACCTACTCAAGTGCCTTCTTATACGCTTGTTAATTTTATTGGGGTATGAAAAGTGTCAATGGTTGCCAGTAGGAAATTATGTTCTGCTCTGGGGATGGGTATTTGCTCTTTGCTGGATACAGAACTGTACTATTTGTCATGGCCGCTTTTATTAGGCAGCTGCTTATACCTCAGCCTGAAAATCCATGTTTTTAATTTAATCCATCAAAACCACCCAGTCTTTTACCTGGCTGGACAGGCTACAAAATTTCATGCCATAAATTTCTCAAAAGGTTCAATTTAAAACCAAAAGGACATTAGACTGATTTTATTCAAAATGGATGAAAACATTTAAAATAGCAGGAGATTTCAGCTGTATCCCATTATGAGGCAATCCTTGGTGCCAGAAAAATTAAAGGATTTGAAAGGATGGTAGCAAAGGGTTTGCGGGAATTAAAGTAGCCATAGCTTGCCCAGTTTACTGCACTACAAAAACAGTTTGGAATTGACTATAAAGACAATTTTATTAAATACCCCCAATTGTGTAACTTGTTTTCTGGGTTAAAAAAAAGAACCTTATGCTCAGTGCAGTGTTCGGCTGCCTTCTCAACCAAGTTTTCATAATTAGACACCACCAATCTACCAAATCATACTAACAAGATGAGATACTTGATAACGGGATTTGAACATACTTTTCACAGAGGATGATTGGGGTAATAAAAATAGAGGAATAGATTGTGTCCCAAAAGTTCACATTTGAGACAAATCCAATATTTCTAAATGTATTGATTATGCTATACACAAGAAATTTAGCATAAAAAACCTGAGTACAGAGAACAGTTTTGACACTGCAAAAATAGCACTGGCACTCGCACACAAGTGATATGGGAATTTCCTTGGATTCAAAGTTTCCATAAGTGTAGGAAACAATATTAGATTCAAGAATGCAATACAACCATTGTGCGGCCCTTTGTGGAGGGTGCAGAACCGAGAAAAAATTTGAATTCAAGAACAAAGAATCTGCATTTTTTTTAGTACATCAGTGGCTCATTTAATAGTTTGAAAACAGAGCTGAAGAACCGCTTTCATGGAATGAGTGGATACATAAGATGAAAACATTATGACCAATGAATAACTATTCTACAAGCTTGTGGGAAGAAAAAAATAAAACACTGAAGATTTGAGGAACATTAATAGTTTGAATTTCGAACTCTTATTGTTGCCCGATGAGCCTGCATACAAGAGAACATGAAATAATAGTGGGAATACGGGCCACCATGGAGCAAACATTTTGATGATTGTGGCTCTCACCCACTTTTGAAGGGAGGAGCCTAGTGTGATTAAATGACTTAGTGCAAACTTAAGATTACTTTATTATTTGAGAGCGTACTAAATCTAATAAACAATAATAATTGTTTATTACACTTGCTGTGTATTTTGGGAAAAATGTTGTCCAGATTTGCTACCAGGTCACCAAAATGTGTACTATGTTCAAGCTGAAAAAGTGGAAGACTCAAGTCATAAGCTTAGTGTCATGTCTTTCACCATCAGTGTTGTAATACATCAATGGTAGTATTGGCCTCAACCTCACCCCTACTTTTCAGCACATCTCAGAATTCCAGGCTGAAAAAAACCATTGCTTCTCATTTACAGAACAAACTCTAGTGTCCCCACGGTTGGCAGACCAGTAAATCTCTAGTAAGAGCTGTCAAACACACCCAATCCCTTCCTTGCAGGAATGAAAGGCCCAGGAACAAAATGTGCATAACAGAACAGAAAGCTGCACTCTGCACATGGTGTAGGTGTACGTGCTCGGAGCTCATGTATACTTGTGTACTGTGGAGGACCATGTCCACTGGTATAGGACTTTTCCACATTACAGTGTCCTCCTGCCCAACATCCTTGTGTAATTATCCCATGCCATTGCTTTTCTCCCTATTGCCAGTGCTCTCATGAGTGTGCTCAGGTCACAGCCCTGGTCCCATCATCTGTGCCCCTCTATCACTGTACCTGCGCAGTATCCCCCCATTTCAGTGGAAGAGCCCCAAATCAAATTATGTGCCAAGGTCCCAATGTGCTTGTGTCTGTCACTTAAGCAGTCTACCAGTGTATGACATTAAAACTGTCCCCGTTTTCATGCCCCTAAATTAACCCTGGTGCCAATAACATGAATTGATTTACAAACAATGAATGTTAAATACATTATGGCCGTGCATTCAGCGATTCAGGTCTTATTTCACATGCTTTACTTAATCTTGCATTCCTCAAGAGATAGATATTTTATAAGGTTATTGTTTAGCTGTATTTTGTTTTGTGCATACTTTACGGCCATGCCAGGTCTTTATGAGGGGCTTTGATTGAGAAAGCTGGCACTAAGGCTGAAACCAAACAAAGTGCCTGTCAGTAGGTTGGCCTCTCTGCCGAGCATACAGAACAATGTTTATGTATTCCATTTGCAACTGAAATTCTGTGGAAAGGATTGTGAAGGGGGTACTCATATCTCAAAATATTTGCAAGGCAAAAGTAAGAGTAAAAAAAGTGCTTACATTTGAGGGAGTCCAGTGTGTTTGGGGGCAGTGAAGTGAGGGGGATGGGAGGAAGTGCATTCGGGGAAGAGGGAAAAGAGGGTGCTGAAGAGGAAAGAGAGGTGGTTGAAAATGTGCAAATGGACAAGGGTATGCAGAGAAAAAGAGGATACATATCTACCATAAAGCACACATAACTGAAGACCAGAACTCCTTCCACAGCCCTCCAAGCTATTTAATTCACAGACTCACAATTTCAGAATTGAAACATTTCCAATGTTATTAATAACAAATCCTTGTTGTTACTCATTTATCTTAAACAGATAAACATTGACAAAGCTTGACAAAGCCAATCGTACTGACAGGTTTTAGATGTATGTCAGTTGTTGTGTCATTTATCTGGATGCAATTACATCTCAGAGAGAAACCAAAATACCGGTCAGGTAGCACACTATGGGAACAACAAAAATATATTTGATATGTTCCTTTATAGGGAACCCCCACTTTTTTTATCCCACTTAAAAACCAATCTGCACATATTTCTATATAACTGCTTGCAGCCAGCATCTGTTGGTGCTTCCCGAAACCGGATTAGAGCATTTTTTTCCCAAAAGTTAAGGCTGCATACAGTGCAGACACTGGGAAACCATACATTTTAAAGGGCTAAAGTTGACACGCTGTAGAATTCCCACATTAAATTAACTGTTAATCATATTAACACAGTAAGATATGGGGCAGTTTTTAACATTACAAGACTGTATGTTCCCACTGCTTTATAAGCCTTGCATTATCACTAAAAAGTTGGAGTTGGCCTAACGGCTAGGGTGCTCGACCTGGGGGATCTGGGTTCGAGTCTCGGTAAAGACGCCAAAACCTCCTGTGATTCTGGGCAAATCACTTAATCTCCCCGTGCCTAAAATGAATGTGTGTCCTCATGTAACGTAACTGGTGATATGTAAAGCGCTCTGATAGCTGATTCAGTTTGGGTCTAATTCGCGCTATATAAAACTCTGCAAAAAAGAAAATATATATGGTCACTCCATAGAGGACATGGCCAATGAGTTTCAAACAGATGCACCTGTAACAGTCCAGTGCATTCATCACTCGCCACACATGTATGCGTTCATAACACATGTAGATTGTTTTGCTTGACTGCACAGCACATACTATCTGATTATTTTGCTATTTATGTCAGAGAGACAGACAACAAGGCCACATCGAACCACTGAAACAGCATGAACGTGCAGCAAGATTTCTTAAATGTAATTGTTTCCTTTTTGCTTCTTACGCTCATGGAAGTAACGCCGTCATACCCTGCAAAGCATACACACCAGGTGGGACATTCATTTAACTTTCATAATGTCAGATTTCCAAAGGGAATATCTACAACGTTAATGCAACATGCAATTAGCCCAAATTGGTAATTATTGCCTGTTGATGAGCCTAAAACCCTAAGTAGTGCTTGATGCTTTGTGGCTGGAAGTTAATGCACACACTGAGGTGGATCAGATCCTGTCTGGGAAATTCTGCGGCATAGCTAAATGGTGCCAGAGTGGCAGTACGCAAAACGCTGAAAAGTAGTGTTACGTTTTCTCTACCAAACGTAAAAAGGAACAGGCCTTTCACGGTCTCACTCAAAATAAGTCACAATTCGGTATATAAATATAAACCTGTATACCAACGTGCATTTTTCCAAATTGCCTGCCAATAGGTCCAAATTCGACGCCAAAATCCTACTTCCATAGATTTCAGACTTAAAAATAGCCTGGTACTACTGAGCATTTGGAGACGTTATGCTATTGGCTAATTGAGCTTATAAGGTGACAAAATGTTATGCAGGAGGTACCATTTAGCGTTGCGTAAATCGTTGAACAAAACCTGGCCCAGACACCTTGCAATTCTAACCTGGTATCGGGAGCTGGATGCAAAGCAACTCGCTGGTAAAGCTGGCAACCGAATACTGAGCACCACACTCTGCAATACAAGGAGAACAACCACCACCAGGGAACAGCTTTTCCTGTTCATCCTGACAGTCAACAAAAGTAAATTAAACCACCAGAGGTCGAGTTGTATCGCAAGTTTAATAACAAGAAGCCATAAATGGCGCTGAAAACAACCCACCGAAAATTCCAGTGTGTTTGGGAGTGGGCAGGCAATATTAAAGATCACGAGCCTGCCTTTTCAGGGGCGGACTCCCACGTGCGCATCTGTTTACCATTACTCCGTGGCGCAGGACGGTCGGCATCTGAAGGAAGCCCGCGCCTTCAGAGCACGCGAGCCTAAAACAGCCTCCTACAGGGCACGCGTTCAGAATAACAAACAGGACTTCCGGGAACACAGATGCGTGGCGGCAACGAGGTACGGGTCAAAATAGATACATATTCATAGACAGCGCTTCCTGGACGTGGGAACAGGTGTCCGCTGGTCCACGTGCTACAAGGAGTCTGGGATTGGCATGCAGGTTATTGCATTTATGGACGCCTATTGACTCATCAGATTGTCGTAGTACAGTCTGTTAACTGCACATTTCATGGCACTACGTGTCTCCACGCTACTAAAATAACGAAGGAAATTATGATGGAGAACTCAGAAGTGGGTGCCTCCCAATCAATGCACCTAGAGACAAACGCACATGCGTTAAACATACAAATGGCCAATGTCTGTATAAGTAAGTGGCTGGTCATGCTTACAAAAAAGACTTCAAGTTTACCAACTAGGCACCTCGCCAGGAGTATGAGGCGCTATATAACTGCAAAAGAAATATAAATGCAGATGAGCAGGGCTTCTCTTCCCCGAGAGCGTCTTCATTAAACCACACTTACTGCAGAGTCGGACTGAAATAGTAGCGAGCACCCTACGTCGTGGTGTTTTTGAGGTGTACTAAACAGGAACCAGGAGATAAATAACAGATTCTTACCTGTTCCATTTGCATCTTTGATATTGGGGGAAGGGGTTGCCTTACTTTGGTACACATTTCTTTGCAGCGCACAACAGGTTGGACTCGAGACCTTGGATAAATCTGACCTTCTTCATCTCTCCTTCGTGAGGAAGAGATGTTTCGCGGAGTCAGGATGCCCGACAGTCGGAAAGCGCCGGGCGCGCTCCTTCTTACTCATACTGGCTTTAGTTCGGATAAAGTTGAACATTCTTCAGTTCTGTCTGCAGAAACTATCAAGTCTGATGGACATATAAACAATGACTTGCACGGGGTTTTAAATTACTACGCGCGGCCACGAAGCACGGTGACTACTTTGTTAATGCCATACACACTCGTTTATTTCTACGTGGGAGGGAGGAGGCAGAGGCCTTTGTACAGGACTAGATTTTATTCTCCAGCGATGGTTGTTTCCATGAATCACGTGCTTATGCAACGGAGAAAAACAAAACAAGGCCTGAGGGGCGCGTACTGAGGACGTGGAACAAGTACTGCAGACTGACGTGCCACATTTCAGGTTAAAGAGTGTATGATCTGCAGACGATGTTCATTGCAGTTAGGAGGTCACAGAGGCGCGGTTTGGATGCCTCGGGGGCGATAGAGGATCGGATCTCACTGTGTAGGTGAAACTTTCTTGCAAAGACGATATACGAATATATAACATACATACACACACACTAGGTGGATGCTCTAACAAATAACTCCCATAGAAGGAATTTCAAGGAGGCACTGTAGTAGAATTCTTTTTACGACACTGATTCTCTCTGGAATTTATTCTAAACTGGTGTAAATTAAGGGAGAAAGGCATGCAACTTGGAGTAGGTTAGATTCAGGGAGGAGCCACACTGAGGGTGGAGGTTAGGAGGGGTCCTTGAAAGAACAAGCATTGGCATAGCCAATAGGCCTCGCCTTTGGGACATTATAAGTGTTTAGCCATGCAACAGTTGATGTTGCACCAAAGATCTTGTGCTGCATAATTAATACTTATGAGGTCCCAAAGGCCTGACCTATTGGCTATGCCAATGCGTGTTGAAAATGTAATCTATAATTCACTATTTTTGGCTTCACAACAGTTTAAATTAGATGAAAATTGGTAATAAATTAAAAGTTGTTCTGAGCCGGGGGCCCTAAATATGTTCTGCAAAGGGACCCAAAATTCCTTCAGAGTTCACAGTTGCCCTGACTGGAATCCTTGGGGCTGAGAGGCACACATTTGGCTATAGCAACAATAATGCGTGTAACTAGCATCATTGTCTGACTCAAAGGCCAATAATGCCCAATAATGTGTCAGTGGTGACACTCAATCCCTTATGGTGTCTAGACGAACCACATTTTCAGGAACCTGAAAAGCTCACCATTTCGATGAACGCATTTTGCAGCACCAACAATTTTAAAATGAAATGCACTTTCAGAAAATATATTAGTGTAATTAAATGTAGTTTACTAAAGAAATGTAATATTTAGCGAATTTGCATTACAAATTGATGAAAATAGTTTGGGAAACCGGTAAAAGAATTGTGTTCAATGCGGACTAAAAGCAAATTTTATTTTAATTTATGATGAGCATGGGGCCACCATGCTAGTGGCATAAGAACAATTGTTACTTACCTGTAAACATGTGGTTCTCCATCATTGGTGTCTTTCATAGATTCACATGCTTGAATATTCCCCGTCGTCGAAGTGGGAGTCCCACGGTAAATAAAATAGCAATAATGCTAAAGATATATATTATATATATATATATATATATATATATATATATATATATATGAAAAACATAATACATAATAAAAGAGAGGAAATACAACTGAAAACCTCTAAAACAATTCCTACATAGGAATGCATGGTAAAGAGAAAAAACTATTTGTAACACATTAGTGTCATTATGTTAGTCCAAATTACAGCCAATCAGGCGCTAGCACCCTCTAGAACCTTCTCCTCAAGCTCAAGCCCTCAGATTTTCGTAGCACCAAAGTGACCAAGAGTGCATGAGGAGAAGAGAGCCTCTGAGGGGAGGAGGGTGGGTCGCATGTGAATCTATGAAAGACACCAATACTGGAGAACCACCTGTTTACAGGTAAGTAATGAATATGCTACTTACCAGTATGCATCTGTTCTTGGCATGTAGGGCTGCTAACATTCATATCTATGCATAGATCGCCGCCTAGTGTTGGGTCCGGATGATTGCACATTGTTGTCCTGGAAGAGTCTTCGAAGTATCACGAGATAGGTGGCTCCTCCCCTGGACTACAGTGCGCATGGGCATCGACTTCATCCCCAGATTGTTTTTTTCCGCCATTGGGTTCGGATGTGGTTTCGACGTCTCCGTGTCGGAACCGATAAACTTTGATCTTAAGGCCAAAAGGTCTTCGTTACCTGCGTCGGTATTGTTTGCGTACGGTCTCGAGCGTCGTCCGACTCTCTAAGCCGGAAATCTACGGAGTCAAGTAACTCCTCGGACATCGAGGCCCTCTCGTCGCAGCAAGACCCGACGAAATTAACATGGAGCGGAGCCCGTTCAAGTTCTGCCCCGTCTGTGGATCCAAATATCCACACATCGATGTGCATCCGGTCTGTAATAAATGCCTGTCGCCGGACCACAACGAAGAAAACTGCATGGCCTGCTCTCAGTTCAGGTCCAAGAAGACGCTCAAGCATCGGCGCGCGGCGCGCCTGGAGGCCCAGCGAGCGACACCGGCACCCGACAACATATTCGACGACCCCGCGGAGGAAGGCGATAGCCATCATCTCCAGATTTCGCCACCGTCGACGGAGGTCCAGGCCGATCCAGAGGAATACATCGAAGGCCAGGCCCAAGACCTTGAATACGTCGAGGAGGTAGGGGATGACGAAGAAGTTTATGGGGCCGCGGAAGATAGCTCAGGTGAGGAGCTATGCCCCGAAGTCTACATTATTCAGGCTCAGGTCACGGGATCGCCACTCGGCCTTACCCACGACCCTGCACCGCTATCCCCGGCCCCGCCTTCTGGCCCGGCCACGGACACTCAAGCGGAGCTGCCATTGCCCGTATCGAAACCGAAACCTACGGATTCTACGGCACCCAAGATGGCCGACGTCCAGCCGAAAACGAAACCGAAACCTACGGAATCGATCAAACCTAAAATGGCCGACGTCCTACAAAAAATATCGAAGCCTGCTCCTTCATCGACTCCGTCGCCCTCCGGCCCACAAAAGTCGAAGAAGGCTGTCGAGTCGACAGCGCCGCAGAAGGTGCACAAGGAACCCTCCTCCAAGAAGGCCGTCCACCAGGCGTCGACCACAGTTGCTCCGGCGCGGACATCTAAAACTCTTGACACGCCTTCGGACGCTACTACGGCGCCGTCAAGTAAACGCCCAGTCGACCCGAAGTCGACTAAAAGCCACGACCCAAAGCCAGCTGGCTCAACGCATCGGCACAAGGATGCCGGATCTGCAGCAACGGCGTCGGCGCCAAAGCCTTCAACGGAGCCGCGACACATTGCAGCCGAAGATTCGTCGACGCAAATTCCGTCGACACCAAGGGACTCCGACGCCACCGAACATCGGCCGTCGGTTACAAAACCCTCTACCTCCTTCACAAAGCAGGTTACCGACTCCCTGAAACGTATTCGGGAGAAGACTTTGTCATCCACGGCTTCCACGCCATCGGCTCCAAAATCGGTGGACACACCTCCGAAGTCCTCGAGCAAGCTTCTTTACACTCTGCCACCGAAGGTGGCCCCAAAGGCATTTGCAACAACGTCGGTGCCAAAACCGTCGGATCCGTCGACGCCAAAGAGCCACTCGGATCAATATCAAGCCTCAGAGGACCAATCTGAGCATTGCATCGATGCCCAAACAGGGAAATTGACCCTTTATAAGAGGAAAATCACTTCCCAACCACTGGAATCCTATGTTATTAAGAAGAGGCCAGCACAGGACATTCCTTCCCTTATTGAGCCTATTCTGCCACCACCAAGAAGGAGTCCATCACCTTCCCCCAACCAATCAGGAGGAGAGGATGATGACCAACAGGACCAATACAATTTCCCAGTTGGCAATGACCCTGATGTTCAGCAGGACTCATATGACGACACTGGGGACCAAGGTGGCCATCAGGTGGTACAAGATCCACAGGGTTTTGGGGCACGTACATCTCCAACAGAGGATTCTGCAGCATTTAATGCTTTAATCGAACGGGCAGCAGCAAATCATAATGTGGACATGCATGCTGACCCGGTAGAGGAAGACTTTTTGTTTGACACTTTCTCTGTCGCAGAAAGAACAGTTAAAATACTTCCTATGCTTAAAGGTGTCCTTAAACATGCCCCAGAGATCTTTAAGAAACCTACCAGGGCGAGAGTGGTGAACCCACGTATCGAGAAAAAATACAGGCCAGCACCTGGAGATCCTGCATATATTCGAGGACAGTTGCCTCTGGACTCGTTGGTGGTCGCCAATGCCCGAAAGAGGGCAAACTCCCAAACCACGGGTGAAGCTCCTCCCCCAGACAAGGAGTCGAAAGTGCTTGAGGCATCCGGCAAGAGGGTGGCGGCGCAGGCTGCCAATGTATGGCGTATTGCAAACACACAGGCACTATTGGCACGATACGATAGGGCGCATTACGACACCCTAGAACAGCTCCTTCAACACCTACCTGATGAGTTTAAGGAAGCAGCCGAAATGCTCATACAAGAGGGAAAGCTTATCTCAAACGCTGCAATAAAGTGTGCACTTGATGTGGCAGATACAGCGGCTAGAGGGATTAACACTAGCGTCATGTTAAGGCGACAAGCTTGGCTTCGCATATCTGTCACATGCTTGAATAGAATAGAAAGCAGTAACCTCCGAGAGCTGAGATTGCTAAGCACATATGGCAAGCAAGACAGTAATAAAAATAATAATACAGTCATGTAAAACATCATAGCAATCACAGCAAAAAGAGCAAGGAGGGGGGAACAGAGGCTCACCTTAATGGAAAAGATGGCGAAGCACTGCCTGTCCCACAGCGGTATCCGCTTCATTGATGGCATCCAAACAGTAATGCTTGGTGAAGGTGTGCCTGCTGGACCATGTCGCTGCACGGCAGATCTGATGAAGAGGCACACCAGCAAACAAGGCGGTGGATGAAGACATCGCCCTTCGTAGAATGAGCCCTCACTGAAGACTGCAATGGTTTGCCAGCTTGTAAATGGAAGAAGGTAATGGCTGAGGAAAACCAACGGGCAATTGTTGGTTTGGAAACTGGATGCCCCTTACGCAGTCGTCCGTAAGCAACGAACAGTTGATTGGACTTGCGGAAGGAGGCAGTTCTGGCAATGTAGAATTTAAGGCATCGTTTGATGTCCAAAGAATGTAAGCGCTGTTCCGGCGGAGAGCTTGGGTCCGGAAAGAAAGTTCGTAGGAACACAGGCTCATTTAGATGAATATCCGTAGGCACTTTAGGTAGGAATGACGGGTTGGTGCGAAGTGCCACTCTGTTAGGTTTGAACTGTAGATAAGGCGGCTTGACAGTAAAAGCGTGAAGGTCGCTCACGCGACGAGAAGAAGTCAAAGCTAAAAGAAGCGCAACTTTCCAGGTGAGGAATTTGATATCCGCCTTATGGATAGGCTCAAATGGTGACTTCATAAGTTGAGATAAGACAATATTGAGGTGCCATGCTGGAGAAGGGCGCCGAACAGGTGGGAACTTGCGTAAGAGCCTTTTGAAGAATTGCCTTATGATTCTGGATGAACAGAGGGAAGAAGAACCATCAAGTCGAAAATGAGAGATTGCAGCTAGGAAAACTCTCAGGGTAGCATGTGAAAGTCCTGACTGAGCGAGACTCAAGAAGAACGGAAGAAGATGCTCCGGAGTGGAATGGATGGGGTGGACGTTCGCTGCCTCACACCAATGGCAAAATCTCTTCCACTTGAGTTTGTAAGTTTTGATGGTGGACGGAGCCCTATCCTGAGCAAGGATGTCTCTGCACTCCTGAGATATGTTCAAGTTTGCGAATTCAAGGTGCCCAGGTTCCATGCCGACAACTGTAGCGTGGAGGGGTCCGGATGGCACACCTGGCCCCTGTCCATCGTTAAGAGGTCTGGACGGGTTCGCAGTGGGATGGGCTCACACTGGGACAGCAGAAGCAGTTCCGAAAACCATGCCTGTCTGGGCCAGCGAGGTGCGATCAATATGATGTGGCAGGGCTGTCTCCGCATCTTCCACAGCACCCGCGGTACTAGCGGAATCGGTGGAAAAGCGTAAGCGAATAGATCGCACCAATCGATCAAAAGGGCATTCCCGCACGACTCGGGGTGGGGATGCCAACTTGCGTAAGACGGGCATTTCCGATTCTCCGGTGTCGCAAAGAGGTCTAGAGCTGGGGGACCCCATCGGTGGAACACAAGATCCAGAGTCGGCTGGTGCAGTTCCCATTTGTGCGTTGAGGAAGTGGACCTGCTCAGAGAGTCCGCCAGGATGTTGGACACGCCCGGAAGATGGACAGCTGTCAAGGTGATCTGATGTTGGAGAGCCCAATACCAGATCGACTGGGCCAAGTGAGACAGATGTGGAGACTTGGTTCCTCCCGGTTTGTTCACGTAGTGCATGCTGGTGGTGTTGTCTGTTTGGATAAGCTTCAATTCAGAGGGGGACCCCACATCAATCTAAGGCAGGTAGACGGGGAAAGAAACATCAAAAGCGGAATGGGTACCTGCCCTATGGATTTGGACAGAAAGGCCTAGGAGAGGTCCAATGTATTAATATAGAGACACCTAAGCCCAGGCAAATTACACCACAAAGACAGATTTATTCGTTTTATATCAAAATTTATTTTTCATGAGTAAATTTATTTTAAAGACTGCCTTTTATTGCAGATACATAAATATGATTCGTGGGTTAACCTACACCATAATAAATAGACACAATGATAAAAATAAGTATAAATAGTGGTTCAGATTCCGCTCTAACATATCATCAACATTCATACAACATTCATTCTCAAATCATACAACACCAAGCGATGATGGTTGTGGATAACAGAGGGACCGATGGTTCGAGGTCCGGGTAGGTTCTGAGGGTTCCTAGATGGGAACAAGCGCCTACGCGCGTTTCGGTGTATAGCCCCGTCCGGGACTACACCTTCATCAGGGCACAGTGGGAGGGCGGAAGGGGAACCACAAACAGGTAAGGTTTCTGTGAAATAAACATTAAAAACAATGGTTAGGTGTATATACATTTTTGCGAGGGTTTAGGTGTAATCTAGATAGGCTGACATCTGAGATCAGACTACGGACATCCAGTTTGTGAGCGGTCGGGACTAGGCTTGCAAAACACATTCATAGCATCATAGAGGTATTTATTTACAGAGAAGGGGAACAGTGAAGGAAAAGTTTAAAGGCTAATACTGGCTATACTCTACTGGGACTCTTGATAAGCAAGATTCACAGTGGGGGGGTTTTCTGACGGAGGGCTGCATATTAATTTAATTGAAGTGCTAAAAATAGGTATGTAATGGTTTAGAGGTTTTTACCTGGTTTATCACGGGTGGTGCCGTCTAACTTGAAGAGGCACTGTAGTTATCAGCTTGTAATAGGGATATGTCGAAATTCACCGGGAAGTTTCTGCGGGAATTTAAATAGTTAACATCTCATAGAGAGCCTGATTACTTCTAAACATTTTTAAGGTCTCTCAGTAGTTAATGGTCTGGAGAGAACATCAAATGAATTTTGCGGTTTTGGCATACCTGATGGACAGGGCAAAGTGTCTGCCCCCGGGAATATGCTCGGAAAAAGCAAGGCTGATAGGGTCCTAGGGCAGGTTCCAGGCACGGAGACCCTGTTAAAAAACAGTGCATGCTCATAAAAGTGCACAGTGCTGGTTGATAAGAGCATGGAGCGCTTGATTTAAACAATCACGCAAATAAAAAAACGGGCACAATTACCAGTGATGGCAGGGGATGCTCTCCTCGGTGGATTCTCAGTGAAGGGGGAGCGCGCCGCCGACCAGTACAAGGTTAAATAGGCACCTATACAGAGAATATAAACACAAGAGGCGGCTGGTTTAAGGATTGGAATCTACAGCATGTATTCGCTAGCGCCTCGAGTGGAACTGAGTGAGCTGGGGGGCGCGGGCTTGAAATCTTACCCAAATGGTGTCAGAGAGGGTAATGTGACCCCTCTGCTGTTAGGCAATTAAAGTCCGTCCTGGCATTCTCATGGCTACGGGGATCAGTAGCGACACTGGCAAAATAAAATAAAAGATAAGGGTCACCGTGTGACTTCCGAGTAAAACCCTTTGTAATAGGGTCTGCAGTTCTCGCGGACGGGCTCAAGAGGGCATAGCAGACTAAGGGATGTCAATTTACTTGAGGTCGCATCAAGTCGAGTGTTCCGGTCGGCGGTCTCCACAGGTGTTGGAAAGGCTGGTCAAGGAGCAGGGTCACGCTGCTGTGGACGCCTCTATATAGTGGGCTAGGAGCTGTAATAGCGGTCAGCTGAGATGGCGCGCAACCCCGGAGGGGGCAGTGAAATGAATGACGGTTTGAAATGGCCCCGGGATGAAAGGGAACTGTGGTGGCCATCTAGGAGTGGCGAGAGGGGCCTGGTTCCGAGATCGGAAGCCCTCATATAGCATGATGGGGGGCGCAGAAAGGTGCTGGGCTGCTACAAATAATCGGGGGGGGGGTTAAAATTGCTAAAGAAAAAGGAAATTCGAGAAGTATGATGTAAGAACAAAGAGAGAATAGGAGCCAAAAATGCTTCCGAGTAGATCAAGTGCACTGTCATTAGAGAGAAATTATGAATAGTATCTGTCAGTGGGCGGGGTGCCCTCAGCGAGTGCTATTCAATAACTTATTCCTGCATCATATTAATAGGCCATAATGGGGGACTCAGATTCCAAAAAGGCCCTTGTCTGCAAAATACTGCACAGAAGGGAACGAAGTTATAGTTTACAGTAATGCATTAGCCCACGGGCATTCCTCGTTGAGACCCTTTTCCATGCTATTAAGAAAAAAGATCCAAAAGACCTCTCGTTTTTTTTCTCCACAGTGTGGGGTCTGTGCCCGCCGGTGCTTGCATCTTTTCCAATATGGACCACCTAAGGTCTGTTTCAGAATGTTCGAGGGACATCCAGTGTTCGACAAGGGGAGCTCCCCTTTTGCCGATACGTATATTGGATTTATGCTCCCCGATGCGGAATCTTATCTCCCTGCCCGTTTCGCCAACGTATGGAATTTCACACGGGCATAAGATAATGTAAACACAATTGGTCGTCCGACAGTTAGTCATTATGGAAAGATTTATGCTGCGGGTGGGCGTGGGGATCACATTTCCTCCTATGGCGTTTGGACATGCTTGGCATCTGCCACATTTGTGGTTGCCAGTGATAGGGTCAGGACCAACAATGGACCTTTGGATCCATGGTTTCGAATCACGCATTTTGCCTCTTACTAGATGGTTTCTGAGATTTTTGTTGCGCTTGAATGCAAAAATGGGTTTGGGTAGAACATTTTGGTCCTGATTTAAATTCAAAAGGAACCAGCTGGAGTTAATGGCCTGTCTGAGTTGGTTGTTGGCCGTAGAGTGTCGCGTGATACAAACAATTGATTCCTTAGGGGTGGGGTTCCTGGGTTCGAACATGGAATCACGGTTGTAGTATCTGGCCCGTTTAAAGCTCTCCTTGACCAGCCGGTAAGGGTAGCCCCGTTGTAATAACTTCTCCTTAAGCATGTCCCCTTCAGTTAAGAAATCCCTAATGTTTGTGCAATTCCTCCTAATTCGGAGAAATTGACTGAACGGGATATTATCGCGTTGACAGCGGGGATGGTAACTGCCATATTGAAGGATGGTGTTACGGGCAGTGGGTTTGGTGAAAAGGGATACCGTAATGACCTGATTATGATGTTCGACCCATAGGTCCAAGAATTCAATTTTGTCTTGGCTGAAATGGCTGGTGAACCTAAGATTAGGGTCAGCTAGATTGAGCCAAGCAATAAATTCAATCAGGGTGGTGTCATCCCCCTCCCAGATGAAAAACACGTCGTCAATGAAACGAGACCAGGCGCGCACATTCTCGAAGAATGGGGCCATCTCGTTGTATATATGGGTTCGTTCGAATTCTCCCATGTACAGGCAGGCAATGCTGGGTGCACACGCAGCTCCCATGCTGACTCCACCTGTTTGGTGGTAAAAATTGTTATTGAACTCAAAATAGTTTTCCATTAAAACTGTTTTTAGGCATTCCATGATGAAGCTGGCATTCTCAATTTGGGGGTTAGATGTTAAGATCTTCTGTACAACGGACAGAGCTCCTATCTGGGGGATGTTGGAGTAAAGAGACTCCACATCCAGGGTGACCAGGAGTTGCCGGTTGTAATGGTAAGTCATTCCTTCCACCTTGGAAATAAAGTGGCCTGTGTCCTTGATGTAGGATTCCAGGGTTCCCACTAGGGGTTGGAGGAATCGGTCAATGTATTTGGATAATGGCTCTAAGGCAGATCCAATCATAGACACGATGGGCCTGAGAGGGGGGTCATGTAGATTCTTATGGGTCTTCGGGACCCCATAAATGATCGGCATTCTGGTAAATGTGTGTTTGGATAAGCACTGACTCCCCGTGAACAACAGGTAGGAACGATTTGAGCGCAAGGAAGATCGCCATCAACTCTAGCCTGTTGATATGCCACTTGCGTTGGGGCGGAGTCCACTTGCCTTTGATGGATAGGCCTTGGAGATGAGCGCCCCACCCCTCCAGAGAGGCGTCCGTCGTGAGCGTGAGATCTGGTGCGTGAACGAGGAACGACGTTCCCGTCTCCAAATTGGTTGGCTGCGCCCACCAAAGCAAGCTTTTTCTCATGCGGGCCGTGACCACGACTAGGTCGTTGAAAGACCCGGAGACCTGATGCCACTAAGTCCAGTTCCTCCTGAATGGGACGGGTTCGCAATCTGCAATTTGGGATCAGTGCGATACAAGATGATGCCATTCCCAAAAATGACTTTAACGTCCGAACAGAAACGGATTGTTTTCTTCGAATGAGGGAGACCAGACGAAGGATCTTCTGTCGCCGCTCCTGAAAGATGAACGCTTTTGAAAGTCTTGTGTCTAGGATCGCTCCCCAATTAGTTTCTCGTTTGCAGAGGCGCAAACTGTGCCTTTTCGACGTTGATGGTCAACCCCAGGGATTGAAACACCTGCTGGCAAAGACGAGTGTCCTGACATAGTTGATGGTGGGATTGAGACTTGAGGAGGCAATCGTCCAAATATGGAAAGATTTGAACACCCTGGAGATGCAGGTGAGCCACCACGGGGGCCAGTACTTTCGTGAACACACGAGGAGCTGATCGCAGCCCGAAGGGCAGGACCTTGAACTGATAGTGCATTTGTCCCACTTTGAAACGCAGGTACTGGCGATGTTGTTGGATAATTGGAACATGAAAGTACGCGTCTTGAAGGTCTATGGTGGTCATGAAATCCTCGCTGGATAGAAGACGCAGGATTTCCAGTAATGTCAGCATGCGGAAAGATTGGCACTTTAGGAACTGGTTGAGAGCCCTCAAATCCAGAATGGGTCGCCAATCTCCGGTCTTCTTGAGTAGGAGGAAGAATCAAGAGTAAAACCCTTCTCCCCTCTGATGTTTCGGGACCACTTCGACTGCCCCTTTTAAAACAAGAAGACGGACTTGATGGTAAAGCTCCTAGAGGTGTGGAGGAGGTGGGCCAAAAGGTGGAGTACGAGGAGGAATCTCGACGAATTCCAGGGTATGACCCCGCCGTACAATGTCCAAAACCCAGCGGTCCGAGGTGATGGAGGACCACTGAGAATAAAACAGAGAGATTCGACCTCCAACACTTTGGGGATTGCAAAAGTCATTGGCGCTTAGGAGTGGAGCCACGATAGGAGGACTTTCCCATATAGGGTCTGGATGGCTGCTGACGAGTCTGCTGAGTGGAAGTGTAACGCTGGTTTCCCTGATTGTAGGAGCGGTATTGTTGCCCTTCTCGAAAATTGGAAGAAGTGCCGCGTCCGCGCGCACCTCGAAAGGACTGCTTCCGGAATTGCAATGTGCCCAAAGACTTTGCCGTATCAGTGTCTTTCTTAATTGACTCCAGGGCATCATCGATGTGAGAACCGAAGAGCGATTCGCCATCATGCGGCATATCCAGTATCTTGGATTGGACTTCCTGCCGGAAAGAGGTGGATTTTAACCAACCCTGGCGTTGGAGGGCAGCAGCACTTGCAAGCAGACGGAAACCTGTATTCGCAATATCGACTGCACAGTCGATCATTTCTTCCGAAGCTCTCTGCCCATCATGAAGAATCTGCTGAGCATCCGCCCTGGAAGCTTCCGGTATAAGTTCCATTAATGCAGATATGTCTGACCACATCTGCCGGTCATCGCGTCCCAAAATGGCCAAGGCATTGGCCGCACGGACAGAAGTAGAAGCCATGGTTGAAAACTTGCGGCCAATAGCGTCTAGGCGTCGACCCTCTCTATCTGGAGGTGCGGGGATTTGAGACGCTGGGTTCCGGGCTCGACGCTGTGCAGCTTGAGTGACTACTGAGTCCGGTTTAGGGTGAGAAATCAAGCATGCCGGAAAACCAGTTGGGGCCTTGTATTTTTTTTCTCAAGGCGCGGTATTTGAGCAGGTAACGAGCTCGGAGCTTGCATGAGTTTAATTCCCTCCTTCCAAACAAAATCGATGATTGGGATCGTGTGGACCTGCTTATAAGGTTTATCCTTAAAATCGTAGATGAAACAGTCCTCCTCACGTTGCGATCTAGGTAACTTGAAACACTGAGCCGCTTTGTCCATTAGTAGATGAAAACTGGCGATACCTACAGGAGGTGATTCACCAGTTTCCTGGCTGAGGAGAGGGCGTCTGTGCTCTATAATCGTCCCACTCTGCCATATCCTGGTCGCCTGCATCTTCGTCCGAATTGTCAGGGACCTCTCCGTCTTCACGTTCCGGGACCGCCTCATCATCTGCATCGTGCGGATAAACAGTAGTATGGATCCTGATAGACATCTGAACCTGAAACGAAGTTGTAGGTGGCAACGTTGGCGGAAGAGACGGTGGTGGCAGTGCAACAGCAGCAGGAGATGGTACGGGAGTACCTTGTGGCGTTGCTGGAAAGCGACGGTTGTAATCGTCCAACATATGTTGGAGATTTGAGATTAATGTCAATGGTATCGTAGCCATAGGCACTTGGACCAACTGCTCCTCAGGTTGAGACTCTTGGTCTCCGCCTTCTTCGTCAGTGTCCGAGTCCTGACATTTTATAATCAAGTCAGAGGGGCTATGGGCTACCCCAAACGTGTCACCTTCATTTTCAGAGTCACTCTCATGCTCGGAGGTAGTGGCGAACATTGGAGAAGGTGGTTGCGGCTCTGGAGCCGGGATCTATTGGCACGGAGTCTTATTGCGACGATGGGTGGAATCAGCAGAGGATCCTGAAGGCACCAAAGGCAATGAGGAAAATGAAACCGGTGCCACCGTCGACGGAACTAATTTTGCTGTCGACGAGGATGATTTTGAAGAACTCATCGTAGACGGTGCAGTCGTCGACGCAGGTTGAACCTCCGTAGATGGAGTCCTCGTCGACGGGGTTTTGGTCGACGGAGTCTTGGTCGATGAGACCTTTCTTGGAGACTTTAGTCGACGAGGATTCTTTCTTTTTCGTCGACGAGGTGATGGGAATCGTCGACGGGACAGGCTTGGAAGGCAGAGAAACTCTCATCGACGTGTATGCTGTCGACGAGACCGTCGTCGACGAAGTGAAAGCTGACGCCGTCGTCAGCGTTGTAGTCGAGGATGCAGTCAGTGCGGTTCTCGTCGTCGGGACGCTCGTAGACGGTCCCGTCGACGACGGAACTCTGAGAGGCGTGGAAACACCCCGAGAGGCAGAAGAAGACGCCTGAGAGCCAGATCTCGTGGGCGTAGTGGTAGTAGGAGTGGTAGGAGACACCACAGAAGCCAAAGGCAGGGCCAGTTTCTTCTTTTTGAGGAAAGGAGATGGAAAGTCCTGAACACTACCACGCTTAAAGGCAGAAGAAGGAACAGATTGAAAACTCTCCGCATCTGACAGGGCAGAATCTTTGTCCTTTAGACATTGAAGCCAAAGGAGAAGACGGCCTTCTCTGTCCTTAAGAGTCTTAGTAGAAAAAGTTCTACAGAACTTGCAACTGCCAGCATACACTTCTGGTGGGGGTCCTTTTCAAAAAGGCGCAGCTTCCCACAAGAAGAGCAAGGTCTGAACAAAGACTTCTTACTTGACATGTTGAGAAAAGTCTGGAACTAGAAGTTTTGAGGTGAAAAACTGAGCAGAGCTCAGGGAGACTCCCTTCACACGACGTGCGGTAGAAAATCTGAGGGCTTATGCTTCTGAGGAGAAGGTTCTAGAGGGTGCTAGCGCCTGATTGGCTGTAATTTGGACTAACATAATGACACTAATGTGTTACAGATAGTTTTTTCTCTTTACCATGCATTCCTATGTAGGAATTGTTTTAGAGGTTTTCAGTTGTATTTCCTCTTTTTTATTATGTATTATGTTTTTCATATATATATATATCTTTAGCATTATTGCTATTTTATTTATCGTGGGACTCCCACTTCGACGACGGGGAATATTCAAGCATGTGAATCTATGAAAAAGACACCCCTAATACTGGAGAAAATCATTTTATAGGCACTAGTTGGAAACGGGGAATTAAAGTGTTTAATCATCGGATGGTAAAAATTGCAATATGTTAGGCTGATAAAAGTATTACCCGGGGAGGATGGGTTCAAGAGCAAAACAACTTTATTTGCAGCTGATCTCAGCCACTAACTCGTGAATTGAAAGTCAGTGGTGCAAAATGTGTGTGTCTCTGTGGATATGCAAGTGTGACATAAACATCAATAAAATCATTGTAGGTTTGAGTTTTTAAATTTAAAAGTGATTTTTTTATTGATTGCTACACGTGTATGTGATTGTGTGGGTGGGTGAATGCGAGAATGAATCAACAGTTCAATGGGTATGTGAGTGCATGACTGGATGGCTGGATGAACGAGAGTATGTGAATCTCGTACAGATTACAACACCAAATGTACTGGCTGCGGCTGCCGGGAACAGTAGTGATGTGAAAGAATCCAGAAAAGAACAGACCGCAAATGTTACTAAAGGGGTCAGTATCCCAAGAATTAATAACATTATGTATGTTTATATTTGTCCTATCACATTTGCACATGGATGGAAGTAAGGGTTTGCCAGTGGGAGGAAGTGCCTGGGAGGCCTGGCCTCAAGGGGATGGGCAGCGGTGAGAGAGAAAGGCAGAGCTGGAAGGGGGCGGGGGAGAACGGTTGTGGGTGAGGGAGGAATGGGGATTCACCGTCACCAGCGTCATGGTTGACGTACCATGGAGGATGATGACTAGCTCATGCAGAGTGGTGAGGAGACAGGATTAAGCGAGGCCAGGGGTTCTTAAGCATACCTGAACAAGTGGGACAGAACTGGAGAAAGGAGGCCTTCACAAGAAGTGCAGAGTGGCAAGAGAGGGCAGGAGAAAGATTTGCGATGGGCAGTTCACCAGAGCCTTTAGGCTTAGGGTCCCGAGAGAGCAGGATCACTGGGAGGAAAAGGAACAAGTTAGAAAAAGAGCGAACGCTCACCTTATGGTTAGCAATCAGGGATTACCAAAGATTCCATAGTCGGAAGACAGTGTGCTCAGTGGACGCCAAGATTTAACAAGCTCGGCAGGGAGTGGTGCGCACGCTCGTGTTGCTGGTCTGCTTGGAAGGAACAAGCCCGGGAGTGGTGCCTGTGTGCAGTCTGCTCTTTTTGGAAGCACACACTCATGCTTGTGGCGCGCCCCCGCAAGGTGGATGCCGCCACAAGCACGAGTATGTGCTTCTGAAAGAGCAGAACGACAGCTAAAGGTCTCCTATGCAGTGCATGCGCGCTGCGTAGGTGAGACCTAAAAAAGAGGGAACAATTGAAAGTTCTAGGTCAAGGTAAATGTGTTGTTTTAGAATATAGTCAGACAAGGCCTTTAGGGGTAGCATGCAGTCCGAGGATGTAAAACAGTAGAAAGATTCCATTATTTGCATGGGAGATAGGAAAACGGTATGTTTCCAATGGCATGCGCAGTTGTGGCCTTACTCAGAATTCCCAACTGTAGGTTTATTCGATATAATGACCTTTGTGAACACAAATGCCTAGAGCTGTCCTTGACAGTGCAGGGCCCTGGACTTGCCTTGTGACCTGAAGGGGCGCGCCTAGATGCGCCTTGCTAATGGACAGCGAACTACTTCCCTAGTTTACCTTTGGTCCCTGGTTCAGAACATAAGGCGGTGGTGGAAACATACCATGTTTTGTTATTTTGTAGTTGACCAGAACTTATTACGTACAGGCTACGGAAAACCTCTTGCATGAGTTCCTCTATTCTGTGTCTGTAAATCACCTTTATTTCATTTCACAGATCACAGCCACTCAGTTTGAAGTCCTACCCATACCCAACCTCCTCCAGTCTATTAATCTATCCCACCAACAATGTGCAAGAACTCACGTAGTTCCCACTAATGATCACACCTAACTCCTACTAATCTAACCTACTAAAAACAAACTGGAGCAAATGCACGGAATTTGTTTCTAGACAGCACAAGAGCAGGGCCGGACTGGGAACCAAAACCGGCCCTGGCAAAGTGCTCGGATGCGACCGCGCTCTTTGCCAGGGCCGGTTTTCAGCCCATTTTGTTACAGGGCCGTTTTTGCAGCATAACGGCCCTGTAACAAAAACGGCCCCCAGGGGCCCAAAACCGGCCCCCACCCTTGCGGCGCACCGGGGGATTGCCCGGTGCCTGCAACGGCCAGTCCGGGCCTGCACAAGACTTATCCCAGTAACCAACAATCAATCAATCAATCGCTGGATTAACCACAAACCATGGGTTCTGGAGTAGTGTGCTACTCACTGTAAAACACTTCAATGACTCACCAGTGGTAGTAAGAGCTATATAAATCCAATTGTAATACAATATCTGTAAGAAGACTGTTTCCTACTCTGATTTACCATTCTGAGCCACAAGGACAGACAAAATTAAAACGTCACACTGTCTCAATATCAACGCAAACTTGAAAAAGATGTCTGCAGATATAACTATACAAACAATTATGAAACCAAAAGTATTTTAGTTACATCTCGTATACTTCCAAAGCGTTTTCTAATGGCAGAGACAAGGAGGAATGCTGGGCATGTGAGACAGTAGGAAATGATGACCAAACTGATGATGACACACAGGCATCCACGAAACGTGCAAGAATACTGTTGGTGGGCATGTACACAATAATTCACTGTTTCACAAGTGCTGCTGTAGCTAATGGAACAAGCATTTGCAATGCAATAGGTCTCCCATGTACGCGAGTTTGAGCTATTGACATTGTAAATTACAATGCCTTTTTATTTATGTTTTAAAAACGAAAACAAAAATAAAAGTCATTATAATTTGCAATGTCAATAGCTCAGACTCACGTAAATGCGAGACCTATTGCATTGCAAATGCTTGTTTACTCTGTGAACTGGCAGTGTTCACTTCCCGTTCCCTTGTGATCACGGCCGGCTTCCGTAAGAAATCCACTTCAGCCCTCTCCTACCCAGCGCTATGGTACCGACAGACTTGGTTATTTATATGAGACGTATTTATCATCAAATATTCCCGAATTTACGTGGCTCTGTAGTGAATGCAACAATCATGTAATTGTATTTGTTTAAGAGCGAATTAAAGGATCGGCAATACGGATAAAGCTTCCTTACTGAGAGGCAATGTGTAAAGGGGGAGGGACTCCCAAGCCCCAGTTATTTCACCGGGAAGTTCAGATGGACCCGGCGGTGCTGGGTAGGCTGGCCTTTCATGCCACCAGCCATTTGCCCGGGGAGCTGGAGCCAGAGGTCGGTGTAGAAAATCTGGAATGCAGCTGGCACCCGTTTCTGTCCTCAGGTCCCAGGTCTCTGATACATTGCAGCAGGCACACAGGCCTAAATAAGGGAGGGGAAGAGGAAGTCAGAGGAATGGGAGACAAGGAGCCTAGAGAGGGGGGAAAGAGAGGGAGAGAGAGAGAATGGATGCACTGAAAGATATAGAGCGAGCAGATGAAGCGAGCAGGGTGGTGTGAGCTTGTCTGCCCCATTTGCTTTGGTTCCACAGTCGGACATGGGCAGGGCCATGCTTCACATGTGTAGAGAGCCACCCGGCCTCTGGACAACAATTTAACAAATGCACCCACGCACGCATTCACCCTCGGGACGGGCACGCCCCGAGGTATATATTAAAAGCGTGGAAGACCGCTCGGGGTCTTTCCGGCATACCAATAACTCTTGCGTGTGTGTCCATTATTACTGTTATATTGCTGCGTGTGAGGCCCTGACCTCGCACACCACACTGGCGACGAGGCCGGTACCGCTCCCACGCGTGCCTTGCCTCTAGCTGGAGCCGTCCGCTCCCTACCTGCTGCCTCCTGCTGACTGAAGCTGCTGGTGACGTCCCCGGCCGCGGAGCTCGTCCGCCGGCCTGCTTCCTTGGCTCACTGTCAGCTCCCGCCCACGCGCCTCCTGCAGCGGAGCGTGTTCGGCTGGCAGGAGCTGTGCCTGGCCTTCATCTTCGGTGCCGGGTGAGTGCGCTGTCCCCGCGGCCCCGTTGTGGCCCCCCCGCCGCGCGGCGCGTGTCATCGCCTGGGGGCTCGCCCTCCGCCCCGGCGCGCGCGCGCTCTGTGTTTCCAGCGGGGCCCCGGTGGGGGAGGGGTGAAGAGGGGAGACGCTGCACGTCTACCCCGAGGCCCAGAACACGTGGAGCCTGCAACGCTCACCCTGCCCTGCGCCCTCGCGCGCCGTCTAACTCCCAGCCTGAGGCCACGGAGAAGATAGCTGGAAAGACAAGAGAACGAGCCCTGCACAGGCGCTGCTCCTGGCCATCTGTTTGAAAAAAAAAATAAAGAAATAGTACATAAGAAGACAGGGGAACTAGAGCACTGGCACAACCAACGGTGCCTGGAATCATCATAGGAGGCTGACTGCACAAGCAGCCTACCAGGGCATCACGCCTGCCCCAGATCAGAGACTACATTCAGGGCCAGGAAGGAGTGAGGCTAGAGAAGGGACGCCAGCATGACTGATAACGCCACTGGAGGTGCGACCGCAGCGCCGGTCAACAATGCCACTCAACCAGGACCCGCAGGCCCACCTCAACGCCGCAACGCTGACACGCATGTCATTACCCATGCTCATACCGGCGTGGCCCCCATTCCACCCTTTAGCGAAACAGCAGACCCCGCAACGGCGGCACCGCGGTGGAAGGCGTGGCTAGGGCGTCTAAATCTATATTTCAAAGGGACTCGAGAAACGGACGACACGGTGAAGAGATCGCTCTTGATCCTATATGGGGGCCCAGAAATTTATGACCTCTTCGAGTCCCTCCCGAACACGGGAGAGGAAGATGACTATGATGCGGCGGTGGCCGCGCTCAACACGCATTTTGACCCCCAAGTGAACACCGACTATGAAAAGTTCAAATTTAAGCGGGCGTGGCAAACTGATGCTGAATCGGTAGACATGTACTATGCTAGGCTGCGCCGGCTGGCCAGCAGCTGCCCATTCACCGACCCGCGTGAAGAGATAAGGGACCAAATCATTGTGGGATGCCGGTCAAAACTACTCAGAAAGCTCATCCTTAGACAGCCTGGCATCACGTTGGACGCCATCCTAGTCCTTGCTCGCTCCCATGAACTGTCAGACTCAAGAGCGGACGAGATGGAGCTGGCACTCCGGTCCCCCATAGCCCCGCCAGCCGTACCCAAAATGGCGCCTATCAAGGAAGAAACCATTGACGCTATACACAGAAGACCAGCGGGTGGACGTTCACGACAGTGGCAACCCCGAGAGGCTCAATGCGCATACTGCGGTGGAGACCACGCGGCGACGGCGGTGTGCAACGCGAAAGGGAAGATCTGCTCGAAGTGTGGCAGGCTTAATCACTTTGCCGCCGTGTGCCAAGGAGGAAGATACAGGCCCAATGCCCCGAGGTCGCGGGGCGGGTACGGGTCCCGGGCGATGACTTCAAGGGTGAGACAACTTTCGTTGGAATCGGAACACCCACCTCCCGACACGCATGCCCAAGACAGGAGGCCTCACTACGAAGATGAGGATGACGACGAAGTATATGTGATATCGTATGTAAGCCGGGTCTCCACCAGGAAGAGACCACCCCCCATGTGCACGATATCCGTCGAAGGTTCGGAAATCAGAGCTCTCATTGACACTGGAGCCTCCGTGAATGTCATGGACTCTGACCAGTATGAACAAATGTCGCCCAAACCTTCACTCGCCCCGTCGAACGCCCGGATATACACCTATGGGGGCACGGTACCCCTGCCGCTGCGCGGAGTCATTAGTACCACCATTAGCAATGGAGAATACACCACAGAAGCGAAGTTCCACATTACTGAGGGAAAAAAGGGTACGCTGCTCAGCTGCAACACAGCCGAAGATCTGGGACTAGTTTTCTTCGCCAACCAAGTCCACCAATCACATGCTGACAGCATGCTACAAGAATTCCCTGCACTATTCAGTGGCCTTGGAAAGCTAAAAGGCAAGAAAGTCAAATTGCACAACGACACCTCCATTCGTCCTGTCGCGCTAAGACACCGAAGGGTACCTTTCAACCTCCGCCCTCAGGTGGAGGAGGAACTGAAAAGGCTTGAAGACCTAGATGTCATCGAGAAAGTTTCGGGACAGACCCCCTGGGTGTCCCCGCTGGTAGTGGCCCCAAAGCCAAAACAGCCTGGCGCCATCCGGCTGTGCGTCGACACGAGGCTGCCGAACGCCGCTGTAAAGAGGGAGCGTCATATCACGCCCACCATGGATGACATCGTCGCCGACCTCAACGGGGCGAAATGGTTTTCAAAACTCGACCTCAACGCGGGATACCACCAGTTAGAACTTGAACCGAACAACCGATACATCACAACATTCTCTACCCATGTTGGACTCCGACGGTACAAGAGGCTGAGCTTCGGAGTGTCATCAGCGGCCGAGGTGTTTCAGAACGCGATTAGAGAAGTTCTGTCCGGACTGAATGGAGTCATCAATCTAAGTGATGACATTCTCATCTACTCAAACACGTTGGAAGAGCACCACGCCCACCTGAGGGCCACTCTACAAAGACTCCAAGAACACGGACTGACTCTCCACCGAGCGAAATGCTCATTCTATCAGGAAGCCGTCGACTTCTTTGGCTACAGGTTCACGCGCGAAGGGCTCCGGATTGACCCGAAGAAAGCAGAAGCCATTCAGAATGCAAGCACTCCCAGAAACCCATCTGAAGTAAGGAGTTTCCTCGGAATGGCCACATACTGTGGCCGATTCATACCTAACTTAGCAGATCTGGCCGAGCCCCTCCGAACACTCACAAAACAGGATCAGGAGTGGGAATGGACATGCACAGCGAACCAGGCGTTCCAGGAGATCAAGGCAAGCCTTCTGGATAAAGCCACCATGGCCTATTTTCAACCGCGCAGGAAAACTGAGTTAATAGTAGATGCCAGCCCGGTAGGCCTCGGCGCAGTCCTGCTACAAGAACACGGCCGGGACGAGTGGAGACCTGTGGCGTATGCGAGCAAAGCCCTCACAGACACTGAGACTCGATACGCCCAGATTGAGCGAGAGGCGCTAGCCATCAAGTGGGCCTGTCACCATTTTCACTTATACCTCTGCGGACAAAACTTCACCGTCGTAACCGACCACAAACCACTCTTGCCACTGTTCACGGGATCCTCCAGACTCGCTCCCCCACGAATCGAGCGCTGGGCAGTCCAGCTACAAGGCTATAACTTTACCCTGATCTTTCGGCCAGGCGCCCACAACCCGGCGGACTACCTGTCCAGACACCCAGATGTGACCCGAAAGGCACTCCCGCTTGCAGATGGGCAGGTCGTGGAAGAGTTTGTACACATGGTGTTCGTGGCCGCATGCCCGGACACACTCACCCTGCCAGAAATAGGGGACGCGACGGCCGCCGACGAGACTCTGGCCAAAGTCAAAAGAGCGCTAGAACATGGAAGCTGGACTCGATTCCTAGATGGAGCACAAGGACTACGACCGGAAGTGAGTCACGCGCGGCAACAGCTATGGCAGATCCGCCATGAGTTGAGCATAGGAGATGAAGGTATCGTGCTGCGAGGACACCTCATCGTTGTGCCCGAGAGCCTTCAACAACACATGCTCGCGATAGCACACGCGGGTCACCAAGGGATGGCCAAGACAAAAGCCCGTCTGCGTAACAAAGTGTGGTTTCCCGCCATGGACCGCATGGTGGACGACATGGTGCGATCATGTCATGCATGCACCATCACGGGTGCGGATCCAGCTCCGGCCCCGGTCATCACGGAAGAGGCTGCGACGACACCCTGGACTCAGCTAAGCATCGACTTCGGAAGCTTCCCGGATGGGCGACACACATTGGTGGTGGTGGACTCATTTTCCAAGTTCCCTGTCGTAGAACTGCTCACGTCCACAGCGTTTGGGCAAGTCAAAAAGGCACTGGACCACATTTTCGCCACAATGGGGCTCCCAGACGAAGTGAAATCGGACCATGGGCCACCTTTTCAAGGGAGAGAGTTCCAAGCGTATCTGGAAGGACTACGGATTAAACACCGGAGAATCACTCCTTTGTGGCCGCAAGCGAACGGCGAAGTGGAAAGACTCATGCGGACCCTCAATAGGGCCCTTCGCATTGCCGTCAATGATGGAAAAGACCCAGAAGCTGCCTTGGACCAATTTCCAAGTGCATACAGGCAGACTCCGCATAGTACCACACAATGTGCACCCGCACACGTCCTGTTCAAGAGAGCCCCAAGAGGAAACATTCCAACGTCCCCCACCTGGACACCAGAAGTAAGGGACAGTGAGGCGATCCAATCAAGAAGAATCAGGACAAATCAAAAGGCAAGCGAGGAACGACATGCCAGAGTACCGGAGTTGCAGGAAGGAGACACTGTGGTGGTGCAAGACCGCCATCCAGGGTGGAAATTCAGGACACCATTTGAGCCGGAGAGATGGACTGTCGAAAAGATTCGAGGAACGATGGTGACCGCCCACCTCGGCCAACAGACTGTCACCCGCAATGTGTCATGCTTCAAGAGAGCCCCAGACACGAAGGCCCGTTGTGTGAGACAACAGATACATGTTTGCACCGTACTCAAATAATGGTTGTGTTCATTCATTACTAATAGCAGCTTCTGTCAATATATGTTCACAGGGGCTTGTCATTGACACGTGCATCTGTGCACATGTGTGTTGCAGAGTACACGGCGTGGTACACAATGTTTGTCATTTGAATGAGTCCCACTGGGCAGAGGGCTGCAGCTGAACGGGAGTGCTTTGGAATTCAGTCCTCTGCACTCCGGATTTCTTTGGACGCCTGATCCATGGACTGATTTACTTAGGAATGGGAGGTTAGGTTTATCCCCATGGTTAGATGTGGGGGTACTGTTAGGGTAAGCACTGGGGTATCAGCAGTGTTCGCGCTAGCCACGGTAATGCTGATGTTCGGGGTACTGCGGTAGGGCTCAGGGCGTCCTTACTGTCACCCAGTGAACAGAAACACAAATCACTCTCGCCCACTGCTGCGTCACGGCTGCGTCACTAGCAACCACCAGCGATAGGCGCCCTCGAATGTGGCTTCCTCTAATGAAGTCTTATGGGATTTTGAGACTTATTGTGACATTTTTTTGTGTACCGAAAAAGTGCTAGATTGGGGTGTGAGTTGAGTCAGAGTTATGGTTCAACTTATTTTTTGTTTACAAATTAAGCTTAATGTTGAATTAGTTAATGCCTAGCACTTCAGCTGCCACAACCTGTTCTCCTCGCCCCTTTCTTTCACTACTGCAAAACTGAAAAAACTCCGGGGCGCCAAAATATGTCCCAGTTGGTAATGAAGTCTGACGATTCGTGGGACAGGGAGTCAGCTGAAATGAGGTGAGCGCACAAGTGTAGTGGAGTCACTGTTCCGGGCTGGCGGGCTACTGCTGGAAATGACGCTGCTCACTGAGGGCTTCCAGACAGTGGGTGCTCAATGCCGCCGCCGCCAGGAGGCTGCTCACTGCAGCCGTATGGGGCTGTTCACTGCGGTCTGCCGGCCTAAGGCTGCTCACTGCGACCAGCCAGAGGCTGTTCACTGCAGTCTGCCAGGAGGCTGCTCACTTTGGTCCACCGCAGGTTTCCTTGAGCTACCGGCTGAAAGCAGACATCTACAGTGGAAAATGAAAAGCAAACATGTAAAATTTGATTTCCACAACATCATGGGTGTAGCCAGTCACCAGGAGATCACAGAGAAAGCAAGTTAGGAGCGGCACTATCATGCAGCTATAGTCTTTTATACTATATTAAGTTTAAGAACTGAACGAAACAATTGCAATTCTGAAAAAAACCTAAGATGTTGGGCTCATAAATAACATTATAAAATGTTGAACTCAACAGATGAAATAAGAAGGTGATCAAAGAAGCAACGTAACTCCACGTCTTTCTTTTAATATCCACGTGCAGCTTCTCATCCTCGGTCCTGCTTTGCCCAACAACAGTGCACTCTTGGACTTGCAGAACTAGAGACCTATTAGATTTTTTTTAAAAGAGACACCAAAGACAGCCTAAAAATTAGACAAATGTGGCCAGTTGGCAACCAGGTATGTTTTGATGTGAAACAATATCCACACAGTGGCACAATGAAGCTGCAACCTGGGGGTAAGAGGAAAGAAAGTTTTCGATGGTAGTCCTTTTTCTTGTTAATCCATTGTCCTTTCTAAACTGGCAACCTGTGACAGGGGCTGAGCCACTGTAGTTATACTGTGTGACAACCAAATCCCTTGGGATAAATGCAAATCTAAAGTTATTCAGGCAACATCAACAATTGCCAGGAATACTTTACAGTTCTAACAGTGGTACTAGACAATTTAAAAAAAATAGCAACACAGAACAAGTCCAAGCTCCTGCGGAGAAGCATGTCTTTCTTGTATATCAACATAAACCTAATGTGTTACACTCCTAGACATTCATCTAGCCGCATAGTGCGCAATGTGGCAGATACTAGATACGTTTTTAAGCTCAACAGGGAAACAAGTCTAGTAGGGAAATGTATATAGACCATACACTTTCTGAATATTTACTTTCACTAGATGTGAATACTGGAAGGTATTTAGGAAATAACAGTTCAACTTAAAAGCAAGGTAAGTAACGTTTTAGAGATTACACGAGTGTCTCTTTGAAAGAGTGGTTTAAATTACAGCTACTGTGATGATACTGGAGGATGCATAATCGAGAAGGTCAGGTTATAAGTGTTTTTTTTCTTCTGAGGGGTTTGCCAATGGTTGTTAATCTAAATATGAAGGTGTTGTACTGCGACTCTTCCAAACAGACCACTCACAAAAGCATATAATATACTGTATAATATATTACATATACCTTTTATTCTATTATGTGGGCGTGTTTTTAACCTAATAGAGGCGTGCCCATAGTCAAGTCAAGTCAAAAGGTCTTTATTCGGAAATAAAAAAATCCATAAAAGTACAGACAAACATACAAAAAACTGTACAATAGAATTATGACATCTGGAAAACAAGACTAAGAACAATCATACATGATCAAATTTCAATTCCATGTCTACACGAGATTTGCCCCTTCATGTGTTAAAAAGAACACTTTGTACATAATTTAAAAATACAGTTAAAAAGATACATTCTTACATACATAGTTTAAAAATGGATGGGTGATAGCAGCATTATAAGTGTACCACATAAAGAGATCTTTACAAATAGAAGAAAAAATGCAACTAGGAGAAGCATAAAAATAGGTGCAGTGTGCAATTATTATACCTCGATATATAAAGTGGCACGTGATCTGACGGCAGCTTTAAGAAAGCAGCTAACCCTGAATATAACTTCATCTGATCCCAATAGTAAAAAAGACCTAAATGCTAATTTAAAATTTGTCAGTTCATGTTTTCTACAGTAGGGCATTAAGTAGTGAACGGAAAGCTTTTTATAGAAGCTACAGAAGAACAAAAAATGCATAAGGCTCTGTTTCATAATAGGGTTACATGGGCAATTTAGAGTTTCTAAATGTTTGTTGTAACCCAAAGGAAAATTTAGTAAATTTACTATACTTCCATCTCGAAAACGAAACAGTAAACCCCTATTCCACCTTCCAAGGTGCAGACGTAAATACCTGTATGGTGGACCTGGATGTTTGATGTGGGGTTCAGAATAGCCCATATATTTGGTAACAGTACTTTTAACCAAGTTCTTCCTTTCCCGTTCTGCTCCATATAGATCATATAGTGCCCTAAGAATAATGGTCTTATGGGAACGGTTTATTAAACTTGGCATTAGGAACAGAGAACCCTGCCCTACACTTTCAAGGCAATCTTTTACCGCTTTTAACCATGGTATGCAGTGTGCCCTATCGCATTTCAAGCAATCTGAGATTATTTCACGGGTCAATATGGCGGCCGGGTTATTCCATAGCTTTAGCCAGAAGAGTGCTGGTCTTGATCTTACAAAGTCTTCTATGTATGAGATGTTTAATTCATTGTGGCATACATAGTTAGGGGAACAAATGACCCCGCCAAGCACCTTCCGGCAAAACCTATTTTCTTCCGTTTGAATGTGGGAGCAGTTCGTATAACCCCACACCTCGGCGCCATAAGTACCGGTTGGCATACATTGAGTTTTATAGATCTTAACTAAAGGTGTGATTACATCAGCATAGTTGGGTTGTTTCAGAGAGATGACGCAGTTTATGGCTTTACCCAGCTTATTCCTTGCATAAGATACATGTGCATGCCACGAACCAGTGTTTGAAAATAACAGCCCCAAATAGGGAAAGGTGCTGGTGCTTTTCAAAACATTTGTCCCTGATTTGATCTCAGCAATTTTAGAATTTTTAGGGCCGCAGCTCATGATTAATGATTTTTTAAAATTAGTTGACAAGCCTAAATCGGCCATAAAACGTACGAATCCTGAAATTAAAATGCGGAGTGCCTTTGGTGTGCGGCCCATCAGGACCGCATCGTCAGCATAAAGAAGGGTATGTATAGGGGCCCCATTTACATGAGGTACGTCTTTGGTTAGGACACTCAGGGAGTCGCTTAATTTATTAATGTACAAAATAAACAGGAGGGGGGCCAGCACACACCCTTGTCTAACCCCCCTGCCAATGCTAATATCTTCAGAAACTTCGCCAGATTGATTTATACGCACACATGCTTTTAAATCATGATGTAAAAAAGCTAAAAAGTGTACCAAATAATCATCTAAACCATAATCCAAAAGGGTGGACCAAAGGCGGGAGCGATTAACAAAATCAAAAGCGGAACTCAAATCCATAAATCCAAAATATAGAGGGGATTTCTTGGCAATATTATATTTTGCCATAATCAAGTTCAGGTTTAGGCATTGTTCCACCGTTCCAACGCTACTGCGGAAACCAAGCTGGCTGGGATGTAGGATCTTACTCTCGTCTGCCCATGTTCTAATCCTTTTAAATATAATCCGCCCCAAGACTTTCAAGGTGTTATCAATTAATGAGATGGGGCGGTAACACCCCGGGTCCAGCCTGTCACCCTTTTTAAAAATGGGAACGATTATACTACAAGACCATGTTTTTGGAATTTGCCCAATTATTAAATTATTAAAAACATTGCATAACAGTGGAGCCCAAAAATCGGGCTCACACTTCAACTGGTCAATTGAGAGCCCGTCAGGACCGGGCGCTTTATTTCCAGCGCTTTCTAATATGGCATCCTCAACCTCAGATACAGAGATATTAAGTGGGCTTAAGGGGGGTACAGTCAAAGGAGGGTTATCTGGTGTTGCATAGATTTGAGCAAAATGTTCAACCCAGATAGGACCGGTGATGTTACAATTAATTTCCGTTAAATTAGAGCCTATGGATCTTATCTCCTTTACCTCCTTCCAAAACCCTGTAGTATCTTTCAATTCGGCTGAGCGTGCCAGGGAGCCCCAGTGGGTTTTAAGCAGTTCATTTGATCTAGTACGTAGGGTACGTTTATACTCTGTTCTAAGCAGCCTTATTAGAGGTAAGTCCCTTGGTTCAACTTTTAGGGCAGCTCTCAAATTCCTGTTTGCCTTTGAACAGAGAGCATCAAACCATCTAGGTGTTTCCACAGCTTTACTAGAAGCTGGTCTGGAAATCTCACCTTTTATTACAGTACAAAGTTCAGAGAATGACGTGATTATGTTAACCCCATGGTCATCAATAGTGAGACAATTTTCGATCAAGACTGGATATTTTTTAATAATTTCGGCTAGGATTCCCCTATTATCCGTGCCCTTCCAAATTACCCTCAGTTTATCAGTTGAGACCTTCAAGTTTTTAGCACCTATTTCATTCCGTAAACACTTGCCCCTCAAAAGTGATAAGTGAATGACAATTGGGTAATGGTCGCTATAAATTTTGCATACAACTTCAGCCCTTATTAGGGCATTGGCAACAGAAGGTGAAACAAAAACATAATCAATTGTAGTGCCACCCCCATGACCAATAAAAGTGGAAAATGGGGCAGTGCTATCTTCCATACCTACATATTCCATACAATTTACAAGATCACTAGTTATGAGAAAATTTGACAGTTCAATGCCTCTTTTACATGGAGGGTTTCTTGGGTGTATATGAGCGTTAAAATCTCCTCCTAGACAGATACCATCAAATTTCCCAAATTTCTGTCCATCCATAATCACATCAATAAAATCAAATAAAAGAATAAAATTAGGATTAGGTTGGGACAAAAAATCGTTGTTGTAGAAGTTGATCAAACATAATCTTGTCCTCTGAGTATATGATAATGCCATAAAGCTAGGACAATGGGTTGGTAGTGTGTCTACTTTAACTTCCGCATTAATTTTTATCCAGATTGATAGTCCGCCACTTGGGCGTCCAAACGTGGGAGCTTGGACAGTTCTATTGTGGCAGCTAAACCCCTCAAATAACAAATCGTCAGTGCACCAAGTTTCTTGGAACATTAATATATCATGGCAGTTAACCCAATCTTTCCAAGAGGTGACTTCCATCTTGGCCTTCAAACCGGCAATGTTCCAGCTAAGAATTTTTAGGATATTATCTGGACTTGAACAAGGGCCCTGGACAGATCCTAGAACAGGTTTTACTGTGATGTGCCCTTGTTGTTCACATAATGTACCAACTGGAAAGTTCTTAGGTGTCAACAAAGGTGCCTCCGGAGATATATCCACTGGCCGGTCAGTGGCAGAGCATGCTAAAACGGGTTTCACTATAGCGTGCCCTTGTTCTTCACAGTGTATACTGGGTAAAAAAGTCTTGGATGTTAACAGAGATACCTCCGGAAGTATTTCCACTGGCCCGTCAGTAGCAGAGCACACAGAAATCAGTTCTGTGGTAGTGGGAGGCAGTCAATCCAATGTTTCCAGGTCCTGAAACATTGCAAACCTATTGTGTAACGGGAAAACCGGTGGGAGCTGCATCATTTTGTGTGGGGGACGGTAAAAGTAATTCAGTGGTAAGGGGGTCACTACAGTAGATGAGCCATGTCGGGCGAAGTTTTTATTCAACAAAAATTTTGCAGTACCTGGATTTCTAAAGTTAATTACAATACAGTCCCCATTAATGTTTTTGAAGAGAGGACCAACCCAGGTTACTCGCCTTGTGGATAAGATCTCCTTAGAGATGTCATAGCCCACCCCCTTATGCTTTGTTAACCAGTCTATGCACTTATTATGCAGTTGAACCCACGATTCTCCTTGACCTTCCCTAAGAGATGGGATACCAGCCAGAACTAAGACATAAGGACAAGCCTCAGGTGGAAGATGTAAGGCGGGGCCTTGATGTTTGGTAGGCCTAGTGTCTTCACGTGTGATTTTATTGTGACGCTGGCTGGGATTTGAAGCGGCCTTCTGCGCTGTGATAGTACGTGCCGCTGAATTACTCTTATTAGTTGTCATGACCAAGCCAGTTACAGCAGTAGGGGAAACGGAAGGTTTGTCAGATACGCTAATAGCGTTACTTGGGGGCAATGGGGATTTAGTTGAGGGAACGGACTGGTTGCCACCTCTTGTACTGTAGCTTTTAGTGACCGCAGATGTAATAGTCGGTAGTGGGTTGGTAGCAACCTGTGAATCCTTAACCTTGTTGGTGTCTTGATCCTCCCTAGTGAGAACACGAGTAGTGGATTCCAGATCCTTTAGCAGACGTTCTACTCTTATTTTGTCCAAGTTCACTATACCTTTTCTTTTGGCATCATCATTTTTGATTAGGTTTTCCAGTCTGTCAAGTCTTTTAAAAATATTATTAAATTGTTTATTCATTTGACCTTCGAGCTGTTTAAAAATAGTATCTGCGATGGTCTCAATGAGATTCCCCTCTGATTTAGAATGGTGACTGTTCATATTGTTTACGTTGGGTCGAACTAGACATGGAGTTTGAGTCATCGTTATTTATGACTACAACATCACCCAGATGAGGTTGACCCTGTACAGATACAATTTGTTGATTTAATTTCTGTTTCTTCCCCCTAGTCCACATACTTTGTGGCGTAGGTTGGTTTACACTTCTTAATGGCTGCTTCCTTTTATTGTGGGTTAATTTTACAGGAGCCCTCTTTCTCTTAGCAGCAGCATTATCACATACCTTAGTGGTAGCCTCTGCGGGAGTTAGTTCTGATAACGGATCAAGAGCTACTTCTGGGGCTATGTATATGACAGTGTTTTCATCATCCAGGACAATGGGCACAGTAACCGCAGGATGTGATGATTTAACCACTATGACCTCTGGATTTATATGGGTGTTGCCATTTGAGCAACTCGTGGCATGTGGTTGATTAGTATTCATAGGGCCCATAGAAAATCTTCTTTCAGTTTCCACAATCTCATTAAACGCGGTATCAATTAGTGTCTCAAAGGATGTTAATAATGAAATTGGGACATCTGTTTCCTGGATAGGAATATCAACAGTGGTGCTTATGTCAGTACAATCGCCCATTCTATTTGCCAATTAGGAAACAAACCTTACGAGGGAAATGTTAGTGGGGTGGCCCGCCCGACCACTGATGACCTCAGAGGGCCCGCCCTTTGCCCGGGCTTCGCCCGGCGACGTCCGCGCGCGTCCGCGACGCGGAGGAAGAGCCCCGCTTTAGTAGCGCCTCCGGGCGCGCTGCAGGAGGAAGTGGGCGGAAGTTGCCGCTCAGCCCTCTGGGAGCTGTAGTCTCCAGCCGCCGCGATGGAGTTTGGGCGGCGAGACCACAGCGTCAGGGCCCCAGGAGCGAAGTCGCGTGCTGCTGGTGGAGACAGGCTCGTCCGGGCTGTCTGTGCGCAGGTAAGATGACCCCCGCTCCGTCGAGGAAGAGCCCCGCTTTAGTAGCGCCTCCGGGCGCGCTGCAGGAGGAAGTGGGCGGAAGTTGCCGCTCAGCCCTCTGGGAGCTGTAGTCTCCAGCCGCCGCGATGCAGTTTGGGCGGCGAGACCACAGCGTCAGGGCCCCAGGAGCGAAGTCGCCTGCTGCTGGTGGAGACAGGCTCGTCCGGGCTGTCTGTGCGCAGGTAAGATGACCCCCGCTCCGTCGAGGAAGAGCCCCGCTTTAGTAGCGCCTCCGGGCGCGCTGCAGGAGGAAGTGGGCGGAAGTTGCCGCTCAGCCCTCTGGGAGCTGTAGTCTCCAGCCGCCGCGATGGAGTTTGGGCGGCGAGACCACAGCGTCAGGGCCCCAGGAGCGAAGTCGCGTGCTGCTGGTGGAGACAGGCTCGTCCGGGCTGTCTGTGCGCAGGTAAGATGACCCCCGCTCCGTCGAGGAAGAGCCCCGCTTTAGTAGCGCCTCCGGGCGCGCTGCAGGAGGAAGTGGGCGGAAGTTGCCGCTCAGCCCTCTGGGAGCTGTAGTCTCCAGCCGCCGCGATGGAGTTTGGGCGGCGAGACCACAGCGTCAGGGCCCCAGGAGCGAAGTCGCGTGCTGCTGGTGGAGACAGGCTCGTCCGGGCTGTCTGTGCGCAGGTAAGATGACCCCCATAGAAAATTTACATTTCTGAAATTAAATTTAGGTTTTCTAACACAACTGTGAGACTTAATTAGAGTGCACACAATGGCCTATCTTGCAGTTTGCAAATAGGATATTCTGCTACAAGCGTTGCAGAATACCCCTTCAGCCTATCTGGCAAACAGTCCATTCAGAAACAGGCAAAACAATCATCTTTCTCCTAGTGGTGCCCCCCGCTGGCTGTGCCAGCAGAAACCCTACATCAATAGGGTTGGAGTCCACTGTGCAAGTGTCCAGCCTATTTATAGTGCGGGTGTAATTTAAAGGGAGTCTTGGACTAGTGACCCGAGATTTAACCATCAAGGGACCCCTTACATCAGACTTAATAAAGGTGTCCATTACTGCAGGATATGAACGGGGCTGCGGGGACTTAAATCTGCGCTAACACATGGGACCCACAGGCTAAGCCTGCCATATCTGGAGTCAAACCTATGGATTGTAGGTTGCACACCAATCTCTGCAGTTGACCTTCAACCTGCAGCACTTGGAGAATATACTGAAAAGTAATATCACTGCCGCTATATCACATATTAACAGAAATAGTAGGTGACTGATCACCCTATAAAGATGCTATTCTCTCCAAATGACATTCATGTCTAGGTGTTGCTGCCTAATAATAGCCCCTTTCCATAAATGACTAACACCGGTCTGCTAAATTGTGCATACCTGTGTGTGGTGAACTTGACTATATGGATAGGGTTAATTTTACCCCTTGTCCTTGCAACAAAACAATCTGTGAGCTTTTATCTTTTCAGATTAGAAAACTAAATGCTGCTGGAAGATTTGGGTCAGCCTGTTGACTTGAAAAAAAAACTAACCAAGCAATGACCTTGCACCCATTTTGCTGAGTCGACTCTTTGTTTTGAGATCTACTGATGACTTTCATTAAAGGATAAACAGCCGATTATAGATTTACTGATTGCAGTTTAAAATATCTTTGCAAAAATTTCTTTTGATGTCCATTATACCCGGACCCCGACCCTGCAACAGCTCAGTCTAGATCGGTTGAATGCACAACAGTCTCTACTCCAAATTATTGGCAGCACAAACTACACAGGTACGGTCCAGAGGTGAAATAAATTAGGCAAACCGTCAAGTTTGCTGGACGTCATATAATGTTAGCACAAGATAAGGATTTGAAGCAAATCTTTGGAAAGCCACAAAAAACTTGGAAAATCTATTTTTTGAATTAAAAAAACAAAATCTTTTTACCGACTTGTTTAGTTAGACTTGTTTAGTTAAAAAAACAGTACAGCGAACTCGAAAAGTCTACACTGAAAGGATAACAGATGTATACATTTTATTTTTAACTAAATGAAATCCTCCTAAAATAGGAAACGTTGCACAGAAAGAAGTTGAACAGTTAAATAAACGAACTTGCTATACATGTAGAAAATTGCTATGCTACTAACAGGTAGGTAAATTCAACCGGAAATACCATAAAAAGAATGTGAGCAATATTCTTAGGATCAGCAAGTATCCCTTATTAGATTTGGTAAATGTTACATTTTGCACATAGTCATCCATAATGGAATTTAGATTGTTTGAAGAGATTCGTAATTTTGTAGTTAAGAGAACTTGGCAAGATAAAAGGATGCGCTTAGGATTACCCAATTCAATGTAACAGGAAAGCACGATTTGGAACACAGTTCTCCTTATTACAAAGCTGGATACTTATCCATCAATCCACATCTCAATATATGGCAAGCGACTAATCTCGGGTCCCTTTGGCTGCATGACGATACTTTCACGGTTTTTCGTCGGCTTCACAGAATTCCCAGTTTCCAACCAAAGTCCCTTCCCAGGGTCCGCTAAGTCCGGTTCCTTGGCTACCTGCCCTTTTCGGCAATACAGTCCTTTGACTACTGTCTCAAGGGAATTATAACCAAATCATGCAAGATCACAGTCAAAGAATTCAAGGGCGAGCTATGGTCAGAGCCCTCAGAGCGATCATGAATTTAAAAGGTTTCGCCAGCATAGGATTTTGAAGTGAAGGTTCTGCCTGCAGCTGTTGACCTAGATTTTGACGACTTGGTCTAGCTCGCTTTAGTGTAAAGAATGCATAGTTACTTACACGTAGCTTGCACAGAGGCATGGAACACTCTATGTCGTGAACAAGTAATTTAAGAACTCATCACTAAAATTCTGGATTTCTGAGCGCTAGCTTTAAAATACCCAACAAATTAACCCACTTATTATACCAAATTATTCAACATGTAAAATGTGAGGTTTAGAAACCTTCCCAGCTTGTTTACCACAAAAGTAAACATGTCAAAATGAATGCATTTATCCCTTAAGGGATGGTAAACACAGGGAGAACAGGATCTAAACATTGCAGTCATGCCCGGCTCACAAAGATTAAGTTGCATGCTTATCACATGCACAAAGGTACGCACAAACAAGCACACACACTTACACTGCCGGTCTGCAGTGACTGCCTACGTTAGCACTCGCAAGGGAAGGTGCTCTATTTAATGAAAAGAAAAACACGGCTTGTTCTTTTCTGTCGTTCCAGAAAAAAATGCTTATAAAGAAAGAGCTGAAGTATTGTTGATATGGTATCTTTTAGGTTAGCAGTATATAACGAATTATTATTTTATTCATTAGTATGTTATAATAATATTCACTGAGTGCGACCATTTCATAATTTTAGTACATGCATTTTTGTAGCACACTCTAACAAGTAGGCCTCTAGGTACTGAATGGAGCTCAATCATACCTCAAACAATTACCATTTCAGCTGTTGTCTGAACAAAAGTGAAGAACGAATTGCCCAGATTTCATAAGAAAACAGGTTCCTGGTCTTTGCGACCTGCATAGCAAAAATCTACCACCAATGGTGTCATACCAGTACTCGGAGGGTCATGAGCAGATGAGTGCAAGACTTTTGCGCCCTTCTTCGTTCCCAACTAGTGTTACTATTTGGGTGAATTGTGTTTTTGCATATTGCCAAAAATAGCTTAGTGGTGCTTCAGAACACTAGCTCCTTAGTTGAGGCATTCTGAACGATTGTGAGTCTGACTGGGAAAGCCCTTTGAGTTGCATGCACAGAACCAGTAGAAGAAAGCTGCTGCGAGGTTCTTTCTGTGAACTCCATCATCCTCCAACCAAATAGCAGAGCTGGTAAGGAATTCGAAGGAAATAGACCAGGCGCCTCCAAGAATAAGCCTCCAGATATGTGTTCTTTCTGGTAATCTGAATGTGTCACCTTGATTGGAGAAATGACCAGCAGGAGTATGGTTAGTGTCCACGGGTAGATTAGTTCTTGAACCATTACGCTTTATCCATTAAGAGACTCACATTTGCCACCGCTCCGTTATATGCTACAACACAAAACAAGCTCTTTTTAACTTGCCTTGAGCTAGAAGGAACACATCTCATATTCTAAGGAGATCCCACTCCCCATAACAGTGAACATGTTGGACTTCCATGTTCTCAGACAGTTCAAATCCATATGCAATGTATTTTTTATTTGTCTTTTGTGACAGCAAAGTCAAAACTCGACTCCATCAAAATCCTATGCTCGAAAATGCAAACGCAGCTCCGCCTAGCACCAATGCCAACGTTAATGAGCACGTGTTTAACAGCTCTGCAAATATACACTGGGAAAACCAGGATTCTGACTTGCACATGGGATGGGTTGAGTGTAGTGGGTGGGATGGAAAAGAAGCACAGGTTGGTGCCTGCAAAGCCATAATCGAACATGTGTCTAATTGCTCTGCAAATATTCACTGGGAAAAACAGGATCCTGTCTTGTGCATGGTGAGTGATGGGGTGGGTGGAGAGGGCAGAGACTGATGGGGTGGGACGGGAAAGAAGAACAGGTTGGGGCCTGCAAAGCCTTCGTTCGAATTATAAGACTATTCAATGCAACACCACTTGTAAACCACCGGGATACTGAGGAATTTAACTCAAGGGCAACAATGGAGGTATAATTGTCTCTGACCGGATGCTCCCAAGAAAAAGCAGTACCTGCCTCCAAAAGCCTTTAAATCCAGTTACATTGTGAATTCAAATCACTTTACTCCTCCAAACAAGTCATGCAAAGTCTTATTACCGACAGCTCCCTGGAAGATGCACAGCAATCTCACAAAAGTAACAATAGTTACAAGGAACTAATATAAGGAATTCTCCATGAATTCCATTTTTAGTAGACTGGTAACCCTAGATATATCGGATTGCCCTGATACCACTTCTCTAGTTCTTGGCTTTACTTTTATAAATGATCATCAGGTTGATTCACCCAATTGGTTCACCTGAATAAAACCAAAATGACAACTTCCAAAGAGCACTGATTTGATTAATGAAGGCTCAAGAGTATCAATGTATTGTCCCATGAACAAGGAGTCACTATGTAACCTACAGTCCGCCATCAAGAACCTCCCTCCTCACAAGGCTGGCTCAAGCATATTACTCCTGGTGAATTCATTAAATGGAAAAGAATCTAAGCCCAGTAAAAAGCTACAGGACAAAAACTAGTTTACACTATGCTGAACCGTTTTAGCAGAAGACGGTCCAGCAAAATAAAATGAATATGCTACTTGCCAGTATGCATCTGTTCTTGGCATGTAGGGCTGCTGACATTCATATCTGTAGCATAGATCGCCGCCTAGTGTTGGGTCCGGATGATTGCACATTGTTGTCCTGGAAGAGTCTTCGAAGTATCACGAGATAGGTGGCTCCTCCCCTAGACTACAGTGCGCATGGGCATTGACTCCATCCCCAGATTGTTTTTAGCCATTGTGGCAAAGATGGAGTGTAATAGTGTAAGCGATGGCCATGCTAAGAGTAAGTGTTAAAAAAGTCTGCAGCCGCTACAGGCGCCGGGGAGGAGGGCGGGCGATATGAATGTCAGCAGCCCTACATGCCAAGAACAGATGCATACTGGTAAGTAGCATATTCAGTTCGAGGCATGTGGGCTGCTGAATTCATATCTGTAGCATAGAATATATAGCAGTCCCTCCATTAACGGCGGCCGCCTGTGCCAGCTGCAGAAGTCTGAAAAAGTGTTTTAAGAACAGCCTGCCCTACAGCTGCCTGCTGCTTGGAGTGCACATCTACACAGTAATGTTTAGTAAATGTGTGTGGTGTAGACCATGTGGCTGCTCTACAAATGTCTTCCAAAGGGATATTACCAAGGAAAGCCATAGAGGCCCCCAACTTTCGGGTGGAGTGGGCTCTTGGAGGGACCGTCAAAGTGCGCTTAGCCTTGTGATAGCAAATCTGAATGCACTTAACGATCCACCTGGCTATACCTGCTTTGGAAATGGGGTTGCCTTTGTGCTGGGCTGAGAAGGCAACAAAGAGTTGTTGTGTTTTCCTAAAGTCTTTGGTCCTATCGATGTAGTACATCAAGGCTCGTTTGACATCAAGAGTGTGGAGCATTCTTTCGGCAACCGTTTCTGGGTTTTGAAAGAATGTGGACAGTTCAATGGTCTGATTGACATGGAACTGCGAAACCACTTTAGGAAGAAATTTAGGGTTAGTGCGCAGCACCACCCTGTTGGAGTGAATTTGAATGAATGGCTCTTGTACAGTGAGCGCCTGTAGCTCACTAACACGTCGCAGAGACGTAATGGCAATGAGAAAAGCCACTTTCCATGTCAAGAACTGAATCTCACATGAATGTAGAGGCTCAAAAGGTGGGCCCATCAACCTGGTGAGGACCACATTGAGGTTCCATACAGGAGCTGGCGGGGTCCTGGGAGGGATGACCCGCTTCAGGCCTTCCAGGAAGGCTTTAATGGCGGGCACTCTGAAAACGGAGAGATGCTGCCTGTTCTGGAGATAAGCCGCTATGACGGATAAGTGTATCCTGATGGAAGCGTATGCTAGATTGCATCTGTAAAGATGTAACAAATAGCAGATGATGTTGGGAGTGGATGCATCTAGCGGGTTGATGTTGTGTTTAGCACAGTAAATGACAAACCGCTTCCATTTTGCTGCATAGCAAGCTCTGGTAGTGGGCTTCCTTGCATTCCGTATGATATCCATGCATTCAGGAGGCAAGTTAAGGTAGCCAAACTCTAAGACTTCAGGAGCCAGATCGCCAGGTTGAGCTGTTGCGGATCTGGATGCTGAATGTCGCCATGGCTCTGCGTCAAAAGCCTGGGCGTGAGGTGTAGCCTTTGATGCGGTACCACGGAGAGTTCTAGAAACGTGGTGTACCATGGCTGGCGTGCCCACGTTGGAGCAACCAGGATGAGCGTCATCGAGTGTTGCATTAGCTTTCTTGCCACCAGCGGTATGAGAGGTGCTGGGGTTAAAGCGTACGCAAATCTGCCTGACCAGTTCATCCATATCGCATTGCCTTGCGACTGTGGGTGAGGGAACCTGGCGGCAAAGCTTTGGCATTTTGCGTTTTCCCTTGTGGCGAACAGGTCTATCTGTGGATGACCCCACTGCTGGAAGTACGGGCGGAGTACTGATGGATGTATCTCCCACTCGTGCATTTGGTGGCTGTACCTGCTGAGCAGGTCCGCCATTTGATTGTCTGTGCCTGGGAGGTGTTCCGCCATGAGGAAGATGTTCCTCTGAATGGCCCACTTCCACATGCTCTGAGCCAGATGAGATAACTGTGGAGAGTGTGTACCTCCCTGCTTCTGGATATAGTACATGGCTATCATGTTGTCCGTCTGGATCAACACGACCTTGTTGCACAGATGTACTTTGAATGCTTTCAGTGCCATGAAGATTGCCATCAGTTCTAAGTAGTTGATGTGCATCTTCTTTTGCTGTATTGTCCATAGTCCCTGCACTGTGTAGTGGAGTACGTGAGCTCCCCATCCCTGGAGAGACGCGTCCGCCGTCAGGATGATCTGTGGGACAGGCTCTTGGAACGGTCGGCCCTTGCAAAGGTTGTGTGGATTCCACCAATGCAGAGAGTTGTATGCCCGACCGGTGACCAACACTAGGTCTTTCAACTGCCCCTGAGCCTGATTCCACTGATGCGCTAAGCATTACTGGAGCGGACGCATATGTAACCTCTCGTGCGGGACTATGAAAATGCAGGAGGCCATCATGCCTATCAACTGCATGAACACTCTCGCAGGAAGCGAGTGTTGCGGTCTGAACTGTTGGATTAGCGACTGGATGTTGTTGATCCGCGCTGAAGTTGGCTGAGCCGTGGCTGCCAGAGTATTGATTGTTGCACCTAGATATTGCCGCACAAGGGCCGGCTGAAGGTGCGACTTTGGATAGTTTAGGGAGAAGCCCAGACCGTGAAGAAGGTGAATGGTGTGGGACATGTCGGCGGCGCACTGCTGGGCCGACTTTGCCTGAACCAGCCAGTCGTCCAGATAAGGGTAGACATGGATGTGTTGTCTCCTGAGGTGCGCCGCCACAGTCGCTAGACATTTGGTGAACACTCTGGGGGCCGTGGTCACTCCGAAAGGAAGGACCTTGAATTGATAATGCCGATTTTGAATGGTGAACCGGAGGTATTTTTTGTGTGATGGATGGAGTGGAATGTGGAAGTAAGCATCCTTGAGGTCCAAGGTTGCGAGGAAGTCCCCCTGAGTGAGTAACGGAAGAACTTGCTGCAGCGTTAGCATGTGGAAGTGTTCTGAGAGAATGTATTGGTTTAGGGGCCGGAGGTCGAGAATAGGCCTGAGGGACCCGTCCTTCTTCGGGATCAAGAAGTACACTCCTGTGCCTTCTTCCTCCACTGGCACGAGCTCTATAGCGCCCTTTTGCAGCATGACAAGAACTTCCTGCTGCAATAAGTGCAAATGCTCTGTGGACATAGGACGGTGTTTTGGTGGTATTTTGGGTGGAGTGGATGTGAGCTCCAAACAATAACCGAACTGGATAAGTTTCCTGACCCACCTGTCTGTGGTGATGGATTTCCAGACTGGCAGGAACTGCTGGAGTCTCCCCCCGACAGGTGTGGAATGGTCGGGGGCAGTGACAGGGCGTCACTGTTTGTTGGAGGCGGAGGAACGGGAGTTGTTGTTGCCCCTGCCTCTGCCCTTGGCGTTGTTGCCTCGATAACCTCCTCTATTTTGTTTGGGGTAAGAGGATTGCGCCCCACCTTTATTGAATTGTGTTTGCTGGGACATTTGGCCTCTGGAAACACCCCTAGTGCCTGAGCGACGAAAAGTGCCCCCCCGAAACTGTTGGGATTGGAGAGCTCCCATGGACTTCGCAGTCTCTGTATCCTTTTTTATTTTTTCCAAGGTGGTATCCTCCTCAGGACCAAATAATCTGTCAGGGTTAACTGGCTGGTTGAGGATGGTAGTTTGGATCTCAGGCTTAAATCCGGAGATTCTGAGCCATGCCTGACGCCTTAACATCACACTGGTGTTAATCGCCCTGGCCGCAGTGTCTGCAACGTCTAGTGCACACTTAATTGAAGCGTTGGAGATGAGCTTCCCTTCCTGGATAAGCATCTCCGCAGCCTCCTTATATTGGTCTGGGAGATGTTGCAACAGGGTCTCTAGTGTGTCGTAGTGTGCCCTGTCGTACCGAGCCAAGAGTGCCTGCGTGTTAGAGATACGCCAGATATTGGCCGCCTGAGCTGCTACTCTCTTTCCCGATGCTTCTAGCACTTTGGACTCTTTGTCCGGGGGAGGAGCTTCACCAGTGGTCTGCGAATTCGCCCTTTTGCGGGCATTAGAAACGACCAGGGAGTCCAATGGCAACTGGCCCTTGATGTAGGTGGGATCGCCAGGTGCCGGTCGGTATTTTTTTTCAATTCTAGGGTTGACCACCCTTGCCCGTGTGGGCTCTTTGAAGATGTCCGCAGCATGTTTGAGGACCCCTTTTAGCATTGGGAGGGTTTTCACAGTCTTTTCAGCTGTTGAAAAAGTGTCAAAGAGGAAGTCCACCTCCACAGGGTCAGCATGCAGTTCAACGGCGTGGTTCTTTGATGCCCTCTCAATCAAGGCATTGAATGCCGCAGAATCCTCAGTGGCAGAGGTCTTGACATTGTAGATCTGAGGGTCAAGTGCGGGTTGCTGATCCCCCTGGTCTCCTGTGTCCACCCATGCGTCCTGTTGTTCATCAGGATCTGCGTGGGCCGGGAAGCTGTATTCCTCATCCTGATCCCCAGCATCCTCGGCATCGGAATAAGTTGGCGAGGGCGTGGCAACTCTCTGCGTCCGAGGAGTCAGTGGTTCGACCAAGACCGGTGAATCCGAAGCAGGCTTTTTGCGCTTTAGAGGAATGGTGTATGACTCCAAAGGCGTTGTCGCAGTTATTTTCCGCATATAAAGCGTAAGCTTCCCAGTGTCGGCATCGATGAAACGTTCCGACTGTTCCTCCATCAAAGGTGGTCGATGCTTTAGGCCCCCAGCCGGGAGAGAAGGCTTCAACCCCGCAGCACTCTGCAAGTTCGCTTCGGGCGCCGCCCGTGGTGCGAAGGCCTTCGGTGCCACCTTCGGCGGCAACGTGAAGAGGATTGGCGTCGATGACTTGGAGGTGGGGACCGACTGCTTCAGTGCGGAAGGTGTTTTGGGGTCTTCCGCCGAAGCCTTGTCCCTGATACGCTTCAGGGAGTCCGAGACCTGCTTCGGGAAGGAAGCGGACGGCTTCGTCGACACGATATACGACTTTGGTCCACCCACGAGTGAAGACTCGAGCATCAATGACTTGGGCTGTTCGGTCCGAGGCTTGACCGTGTTGGCGTCCTGGGCAACCGCTTTTGGGGCACCAGTCTTTGGCTCGATGCCCTTGCTGGTCTTCGGCTCGACGCCTTTTGCGGCCCTCGGCTCCACGCCTTTGCTTGGCTCCAGCTCGACGCCCGTTCTGGACTTCGGCTCGACGCCCTTGCTTGACTGTGGCACGACGGCCTTCTTGGGCTTCTGCTCGACGCCCTTGGTTTGCTTCGGCTGGACGGATTTCACCGACTTCGCCGGGTCGACAGGCTTCTTCGGCCTGGGCAGTTCCGACACCTCGGAAGACGAGGGTGTCGACGGTGGAGCAGAAGGTTTCGGTTTCGAAGGCGCCGGAACCACTTTAGGTAGTGTGGACACCGAAGGTTTCGGTTTCGTTTTCGGTAATGGTGGCTCCGTCGAAGTGTCCGTAGCCGGGTCGGGAGGCGGGGCCGTGGATTTTGGTAGAAGGTCTTGGGTAAGGCCGATCGGCGATCCCTCGACCTGAGCCTTCGTAAGAGTTCGAACGGGGCATAGCTCCTCCTCTGAGCTATCTTCCATGGCCCCATAGGCCTCATCGTCATCTCCTACCTCGTCGACGACTTCTTGTACGGGTAGGCCTTCGACATCCACTTGATAGTCGTAGTCGATTTCTTCCGCTGGAGGTGAAATCTGCAGCTGAACGTTGTGTTCGTCTGCTTCTCCGCTGTCGAAGATGTCCACCGGTGCCGGGGCCGACTGCCGGGCCTCCATGCGCGCCACGCGCCGAAGCCGAATCGTCTTCTTCGAACGAAACCGTGAACAAGCCATACAGTTGGCTTCATCGTGGTCCGGCGACAGGCACTTGTTGCACACCGGGTGGACGTCGATGTGTGGGTACTTCGATCCGCACACGGGACACTTCTTGAACGGGCTCCGTTCCATGTCGCGTTGTCGAGGGTCTTGCTGCGCCGACTGGGCCTCGATCACCAAAGAGCCACGCGACTCCCTGGATGTCAAACTCGGGAGGCGAGTCCGAACAGAACCGGGCACCGAACGCAAACAATACCGACGATACGAGAAAAAGGCCTTTTGGCCTCGAGAATATTGTCTATTCCGAACTGGAGAGAATGAAAGTACATCCGAACCCAATGGCGGAAAAAAACAATCAGGGGATGGAGTCGATGACCATGCGCACTGTAGTCCAGGGGAGGAGCCACCTATCTCGTGATACTTCGAAGACTCTTCCAGGACAACAATGTGCAATCATCCGGACCCAACACTAGGCGGCGATCTATGCTACAGATATGAATTCAGCAGCCCACATGCCTCGAACCAATATATTACTGCAGAAGAACTAAAACAGAGAGTCTAGGCCAAATACAATTTGAATAATAAACAATCTTTTTAAAACTGAAATAAATCGACATTCAAATCACGAGCAAATGGAATACTTTGGTGTGAATCAGTAATTGTTAAAAGGCTGAGTCCTTGCTTCCGACAGCAGTGTCAGAGAGCAATCCCATTTTTTAATGATAAAACGTCACAATTTTCTAGCTTGGTGAACAAAATAATGAACATCAACCAGAAGTTACCATTAGGTGCTCAGATCTCCACCATCAGCATTTCCATATGCATTTTAAAATTGCTTTAAGATGTATTTGTCAAATGAGGAAATTCTGGCTTTAAGCTCAAAACATATGCTAATGGTTCCAATCTTGTATTAGGCCTCACGTTCAAACTATAAATTGCCAATTTTTATAATGAACTACAGAGATGAGGTCAGAACATTTTCAAGAAGAATAGAGTGGGAGCATGCAAGGAAAATTATTGTTAATCCTCAATGACGATGCAATGAGGAAAGGCAGACGAAAGACAGGGGAGTAATTGAGAGTGAGTGGCAAAACGTGGTAGTACTTTGCAACTACCACAATAAATTTGTATTTTTAGGTTTGTAAAGCGCACTATGCCCATGGTCATCAGAGCTGCCACCAGGTAAAAGGGACTGCTGAGAGAAAAAACATACCACTGTGATCAAGGATGGGAGATAAGCCAAGCTTTCAATTGCTTGCGGAAGGTCATATAGGCGATGAATGAATGAATGTATTTGTTTCAATTCATTCATTCATTCATATAGGAGATTAAACTAGCAATATGGAGGGGCAACGTGTTCCACAATTTAGCCGCTGCTACAGAAAAGGAACGACCACTCCATCTGGCTCTCTGAAATCTCAAAATGTTCACCTTCCTCAAAGTGGAGGATCTGAGCTGTCTCTTAGGGGTGTACCAGTGGAATGCTGTCCTCAGAGATACTGGCCCCTAGAGGTGAAGGGCCAAATGGACCATACAGAGAGTTTTTAAAGTCAACCGTTTCCTAACTGGCAGCCAGTGGAGGGAGCGCAACCCTTCCCTGACAAAGTTGTTTAGGTACATCCACATCCAAGCGGGCTGCCGAATTTTGAATAACCTGTAGTTTGTTGAAGGTGGGTTATTGATATTTAGGTATAGTGCATTCAAATAGTCTAAACGTGAAGTGACTAATGTAATAACTGCTGCTACTCGGAATTCAGCATTTTAATTTAAAAAAATGAACTCACAGTCCTATTGCCCTAAGAGTAAAAAGTAAGGGTATTATCAAAAATGACACCGAAATTTTTTATGCAGAAACAGGAGTAGGTGATGGACCGCACATCTCTGTGCACAATAATTCTAACCACATGAAATGGTGTGCCCCAAAGACCAAGATCTAAGCCTTTTCAGCATTTAACTTCAGACATTTCGCCTTTATCCAGGTGCTAATATAAGTCATACAGATTTTGAATTTTTCTGCAGCTGACACCAGATTGTTGGATATTGAAAAAGTGTACATTGTTATGGTGGAAGGCTGATCATCAATATCCTCTCCCACTATACTGAGGCGAGAGCTGCAAAATTGGTGCAGAAAAATTGGGAATTCTCCAATGCTTGCTGGACTGGGGGGAGTGGAGAATTCTTTAACCACTTTGAAGAGTTTGTTGGGGTTATTGCTGGCAGATCTTTTTTTTTTAACATAATATGAGGATTTTTCAGCTACAATGGAGCACTTGTACATGAGAATCGTCTTTTTCTGTTTGCATTTTTCCTCAGAAGAGAGTGTTACCTTCCACCACTTTTCTTGCCTCTGACATTTCCGCCTTATGTATTTTAGCTCATCTGAGTACCAGGGTGCGGGAGCTTTAGTTCTAGTACCAGTCTTGTTTTTAATAGAAACAAGTTCAATAGTGGCAGTCACCCATATATTAAAATCCTCCGCCATAAATTCCTGTGAACTGTTATTCTTCACCAATGCTACACTGAGTGCTCGTTCCATATCTTTGGAGGAGATTTTACTCCAACTTCTCTGGGCTTGCGCTGCAACCGTTTTATTCCCTTTTGAAGAAGGATTCTAAAAGATACTGCTAGATGGTCCCTCAAGCTGAAAGGGTATCTCCCACCTCCAATACTACAGGAGAGTTTACCAGTAACTCGATATGTCCCAATATCGAGAAACTACTTCAGAATTAAAATGTTATCCAAAAGGATTTGAGACCAAAGTGAAAAGGTTGCTGGCAAGCTCCATTGGCTGATTTTGACGAAGGAACGCCTATTTTAGCTACTGGCACTAAGAAGCTTCTGCCCCACTTTTGGTTACAAATTGTCTGCATTATAAACAAGATATCCTATTTTTATGCAGATCCCCCTTGCATGGTTGTAAGTGGATGTTTAACATGAGGAAGTGGACAGACTGCTTAGAAAGAAACAGTGACTAGGAGGAAGAAATTAGGTTAATCAATAAGAGGGAGGTTGTCTAGAAAAAAGCACTTGGCAAAGCAACTATGCAGTGAAAAACAACTAAATAAAAAAACAGGGGCAGGATAGCAACGAATGAGAAGTTAAATACTAATAGGTGAAAGGAGAAACATTAATGAGTGAGAACTTTGTAAAAAAGCATTTGGTGATCCAAAAATATATATCCCTCTTCCCAAACAAAAATAGTATGTCTCGAATATGAGAGATACTCTGTTTTATTATTGCCCCTATTGCAAAACTGCAGCGGGACAAAAAGCACAGTCTTCGTACAATACATTAAAACCACTTACTAATCACATTAGGAGGACTGCATATTCACATCAAAACAGTTCACTGTGTTTACATATGAGCCACAAATCATAATATTAGAAGCATGGTAAGAATTTTCTTTAAACAACACTAACTTCTACTACGAAGGCATGTGTCACTGACAAGAAGTAATCAATGAGGGCATCAAAAGAACTACAATTTTACACTAAAACTGTCATAAATGGCAGTGATCAGGTTAAATAAAACTAGACGTCAAAGGCATCAATCTTAATTAAAACCTGACTGAAAGGCACTACAACCCCCAAGTCATTGTTCGACTCCCATGGTATTGGCAAAAAGACCTAAGATGCGGTAAGAAAACGGAGGGCTTATTGCGAAGTGTCAAATCAGTGTCGACAAATGATTAACTGTCAATTTACTATTGCACTGGACTCCAATGTATCCTCACATGCGGTAACAAATTAATTACGTTATTCCCAGCTTCATCACTGCTCTTTACTTTAGAGATCACAATGCATGATAGAGTAATCATGCATTGAAACACTATGTTCTATTGTTTGTAGAATTCCCACCTTACTTCGTGAGTTTAAGCCTGCCCCACAGAGTTTTCATTAAGTGAGTGCTCAGACATGACTTTTGCACACGGAGTTTGAATCCCAAATAAAGAAAAATGTGTGAAGGTCTCATTTGTGTCCATGTGACATTATTGAACATAAGTCTCTTTCATCAAGCAATTGTCCAGTAATGGGTATACATATGTGGCTATGTGCCATTGATGAGGTTCTACCACTGATAGAAATTTGGGGGCACATGCATCATTGTAAATGCCAGACGCAAAGGGGCAGATTCTGCGAATCTGCCTCTTTAAGACCTGTGTTTTTGCATTTGGGATGCATCAACCCAAGCACAAAAGTGCATTTTTCATAGTTCCATGCTGCGCGCACACACACACTCGCCCTTGAGGCATGTGTGCGTGCAACAAGTGATCACATGCAAATTTCAGGGGTGCATCAGGTTGGCCTTTTGGCCCCCTTGCACCCTTGAAATTGCATGCACAATTTGCGAGAACCTATTTGGTACTTGCAAATTGCACAAGCAATTCCCATTCATTCCTAGGCCCAAGGGAATGAATGGGAAGCTATTCCTCAATTGCGAATCGCAATTTAGGAATATGTAGGAATTGCTAATATTTTAGCGAAACCTACATGCATAGTCAATTGCGATTCCATAATTGCAATTCCTTAATAATCGCAATTATGGAATAGCAATTACCTACAATGATGCATGTGCCCATTGGTGACTACTTATAGTTTTGACGTAATACCAAAAAGCAAAACAAGCATTTACAATGCAATGGTCTCGGCATTGATAAAGTTAGAGCTATTGGCATTGCTCATGACATTATTTTTATTTATGGTTTTGTTTTTAAAACATATAAATGAATGGCATTGTCATTTACAATGCCAATAGCTCAATGTAATGTAAAAAGGGCCAATATCAAGAACATCATTGAACAAGTAAAAACATTCTTATATGAGCAACTGATGCACAAGTGCATAGTGGTTGGAGTCTTTAACACACGAGACATGGGCCAGTGTTAGGCAACCCAGGGCGACCATCAACAAACCTTATTACAAGCTTGCCTCAAAGAATTTGACCTGGAATAATCCAATTTAGAAAGGACCAAAGGGTGCAAATCAATTCACAATTTCAAAGACATATATCTTTTTAAGTAAAGACCTGCTAAAAAAACAAATAACCTGTAAGGTCCAGCAAACAAGTGTGTGACCACCTCCCCATTTCCATAGATATCAACATAGGAGCAATGACGCACAAGAATTACAAATTACAAATTAGCAGGCTGCTCTCTTGATTTAAACATGGGCCAGTTAACAAAAAGAATCAAATGGAGTCCAGCCAGCATGGATAAGTGCTCTTGTCAGAAAATGCCCCCGGAATCCCGCCGCACCGGAAGTCAGGCAAGGTCGCCTGTGACGGGGGCAGGGCCGCGTCCGGACCGGAAGAGGAGGCAGGCGGAGTCAATGCGTTTCGCGGCCCGGGGCTCCTGTGAGCGGTGGAGAGCCCCGGGGCCGCCAGCAGGAGGTTGCGCGCCGCGTGTTGAGAGCAGAGTCCCCCGAGATTGGCCAGGTAAGTTCCAAAGGGCTGGGGGGGCTTGGTGCACGTGTGTGTGTGTGTGTGTGTGTGTATGCTCGTGTGTGTATGTATGTGTACGACGGTTACGGTGGACGCCTCGGTGCACTTGTGTGTGTGCGCGTGTATGTGTGTGCGCGCGCGTGTGTATGTGTCTCTGTATGTATGTGCGTGCGTGTGCCCTTGTGTGTGTGTCTGTGTGTATGCGCATGCGTGTGTAGTGTTTTGAGCTTCCCAGGGAGACAGCGCCTGGCCACAGCGCGCGTTCGCGTGCGCGTGGCAGTTTCAAATCGCCTCCAAGGCGATGCGCGTGGCCAGGATTGTCTCCTGGGAAGCAGACACGGCCACAATAGGTTCTCGGCGAGAACGCGCTTCCGCGCGCTTAGCCGAGACCTAAAAAGAAGCTTGAAGATTTGATAACTAGCAAAAAACAAACATTATATTCTTGAATTCTGTTTCAGTGTGCAATGATTTAATGGCCCAAGAGCCAATTTCAAACAGTCACTACTGAGACTGAGAAAGCAGAAAAGAGTACACACTGTGAACTCTTTTGTGTGATGGGACATTGTTGTTTGAGCCATTGTGTCTGTTTGCTTCTTTCCTCCAATCATATTTATTGGTTTCAATATAACGGCTAACTTTACATCAATGGTGTATACCATGTGCATCAATATCATGTGCATCAATATCACATCCACGGTCATTCATATTCATACAGTTAAAGTTTTAGTTCCAGGTGTGTATGTCTTGGCTTTTCAGGAATTCTATACAGTAGAAGCATCACACGGCCTACCCACCCACCAGTTAGTCTATGCCCTGCCACCTTTGATGGAATTAACTCTGTATACCCCCATCAGGAATCACATGGTTATGGAAGAACTAAGGGGCAGTTACAGCATAAAAGTACCAATCCTACTGAGGTTGGCTATGCCTTTTATCACTGTTTTGCGGTGGTATGGTGCCACAAAGTTGTCAGGTCTTGACTAGAGCTAGGCTGATGCTGGTGTTTGTAGGCTGGAATACCAAAGTATTCCTGCCCTAGAAATCTGTGCTCAGAAGGGATAACCATTACAAATGAGTTTATTTTTTGCAGGCAGCGCATCAATGTTGTTGTTTCTGAATATTCTTCAAAACTTTCCAAGGTATCTCCAACACTTGATCAAATGTGTCATAGTTAGCCTCTATAAGGAAGACAGAAACTCTGTTGTCATTTATTTACTGGCCGTATCTGCCATATTTAGGGATGCCTTAATGCATGTGCTCTATATACATGCTTGCTCTCTCGCACTAGTGCAGGTCCCCTCTGCTGTATTCTTCAAGTAAATGTTCTAGCGAGTCTTCAAAACCACCTGATCGGAAAAGGCATCTCTGGTAATAAGTGCTGTGGAATTTGTGATATGCCATGTCTGCACCAGACAAGAATTCTTCCTCACAGTTCCAGCTTATTTCGTTTTTTGCTATGGAGAGTGCTCCTGCAGTGACATTGGGGCTTACAGATCTGTTTCAAGTTATAACGCCTATAGTTTAAAGACATGACGTGAACTAACGTAAGAGAGAAGGCTCATGGGGCTGAATATTATTTCTGCTTGAATCTGGGGACTATTGATCTTGCTGCAGCCAGTGTGGAAGCTCCTACATTATAAAGGCCCTCAGCACTGGCTTTTCTTGTTATTGGACCCAATTCTATTTCATGTTGGATATTACTTTTTACAACTAATCTATTACTCACTATGAGATTGCTGCCATAATGTGTGGCAGCACTACATGGCACCAAAGGGACAAGTGGATTTTGTTACAGGACAAGTAGATTTATGAAGCAACCTGCCCCATGGACAAGCAGATATTTTAATAAATTCCACACCCCTGAAGCTATTAATTGCTCATCTTATCTTTCAGAATGGCTTTCAATATACAGCATGTTGAGTGTAGTGTAGCCCACTGATTTCAATATCAGTTCATGAGTACATATGGCGCGACGAGGCTCAGCAGACATGGTGTACTGGTTGCCCCTACACAATATGCGTACACCTGGATGCTGTGCTTTGTAGCCATCGCTGCAACCCCAGTATGCATACTTTTGAAATGTATTCCGTGTACCTCTTCATACTGTACAGTGCAGTCATGTCGCTATTTAATAAAAGTGCTCTAGTGAAATAAGTCAACTGTGGTCATATGTAAAACAGAATCACAACACGGGGTTTTGGAAATACACAAACCTCTCCCATCAGGCCGCCTCTTTTTCAGTGCATTGATAAATTTAAAAAATACAAAGCGAATAGCTGTGGGAAACAAAAAGCAGCGTGCGAACAGTATAATTTGCCACCCTTCCAAATAATCAGTGCTCACCCCCTCCCACTAACCTTTCTTTCCCTGTCAGATTGCGGTGTGACGTCCTTTGTTATTGTAGCTCCACCTCACTCCCATTCTCCCTGCATATCTCACGCCGCACCCAAGCACCGACATGTTTATCTGAGGGTTCTGGTGGGGCACCGTGCCCTTGGCACGAGAGCAAGGCGTAACTACACACGAAGCACGTTCCTGCTGTCACCTTGTCTGTAATCAGCATGCTTTGCCTTGAAAGTAAGAACAACAACACTTTAACCTCACGAGTTTCTATAGTTCTTCTCGGTCGCTGGATTTTACCCTCGTAACAGGGTAGTTACTTGATGACGTCTGCCCTCGTGACACCACGTACTACGCAGCGTCACAGCCGCGTTGCACGGTAGTTGATGATGACGTCTGCCAGGAGAACCGCGAGGCGCTCGAGAGCAAGACGCACTCGCGCTTTACTTTAGTTGTGATTTTCCTGCAAACGCGCCTGCGGATTACACGAACTGGAGATTACTCCCCCAAAAAAGCTTTTTAATAGCTCTAAAATTATTTTTTTCATGACTTGGTAAGGCCGGTGTTATAAACTCAAAGTAGACACGAAAACAGCACTCGCGGCACAAGACCCAAACTGAAGCAAACATTCTTGATAACTCAATCACTGGACCGACCTCCCTTCGTCTGTGGTTCAGCAGTCAAGAATCCAATGAACCCCAAACAGATCAAGAGTTCTGGCTGTTCAGCCAACTGCCGCTTGAGTGATTCGACGGAAGGCCGCTCTGCAAGGAACCGCCTCGGCCATAATGAACTGTCAGTGCTGTGATGGGACGGCCGACGCTGCAATCGATGCTGCCATGCATCTTCCACTGCCATAACTGCACAGTGGCATGAACAGGGACATTTGTTTGCGGGTTTATATTGCGCGAACTCGAACCAAAGGTATTGGAGCACTTTACATAAGCACCAGTTGCATTATACAAATACTTTTTTATGCACCTGGAGAATCAATGATTTGCCCAGAATCACAGGAAGTTGAGCCAATGCAGATACTTGAACCCAGTTCCACAGTCGGCAGCTGTGGTCGTTACGCCACATCCTATCCCAATGCGGACATGGACAGAAAGCTGCGGTACAAATGGGAAGACCATTCCTGTTGTGGCATTATAACTGCGGCAATAATACTACTATAAACGCATTGCCGCTTCTGAAATGGAAACTCTCCTAAAGGCAACTTACTTTTTGCGGTAGCACCAACAGCTACGCTAAACTTAAGTAAAACAAAAAAACACGACAACTCTGCCTTTTGTCTGCCCCATGAAAAAATAGATTTGCATCCTCTGTTCTTTTAACTATCGTGGCACACATACAGCGTACCTGGAAATGAGGCCAAGTAATCTATCACACCGATTATCGACTTCTAAAGGGTTTCAACTGATGAAAACAAACATGCAACTACAGCCGCATAGCGTTTAGTAGCAGAGCTTAACAAACAGAAGAAAACACAGATAATATGAACGTGTTTAACTAACTTTGCAGCTAGCAAATGTTTCCACGATGGATGCAAGATCGTTAGCACCTTACCTGCCCGCAAAAACTGTATTACTTCTCAGGATGAAAGACTTCTTCAGCAAAAGCGTCTTCCTCGTTAGAGTTTTTTTCTGCATGCCAGCTCACAAGCACACACAGACAGCTCCAAGCCGATGAACACCGGCACCTGGAAAGCAACGTGCGAGCAGTACACCTCTCCTCGAAGCCTTCTTCGGCGAAGTCTGTGTTTCTAGCAGCCCCCGGAGGCAGGGCTCTTAGGCAGGGATGCAGAGCGTGCTGCGAACACCGCCACCTCCCGCGGTCTACTCTGGCATCGCCGTGCTCGCAGTGCCACGGCCTCTCACTCAAACATTTCAGCTATTTCCAAGCACAGACTGCGCCGCGGAGGCCTTTTTTCCTGCTGGTGATTCATCTTACTGTAGGAAAACGCGCTGTACTACACGTCACTTGAATACTTCCCTAAAAAGGCTTTTCCACTATTAAAGGCGCACGCACACCCATGAAACCAACTACAGGGCAGCTTGCCTTCAACTCCCAGTTTCACTCAATAGTCCGCTCCCCTGCCATTCCCCGGTTGCAAATTGTATGTCTGAGCAGTCAGAGTTCACGCAAACCACCAGGCATAGCTCCCACTTCGAGAAAGAAGCACTGCGTCCAGAATGGAGGCTTCCGCGACCTCAGGGTTGACAAATCCATAAAGTGCCTAGAAGAAGATGGAGTGTAGGGTCACAACCGGGAGACCCAGGTAGGAGGGATGTTGAGAAATCACATATGGTACATACCCTGCTTTCCTGCAAGTGGCAAAACTGCAGTTCACATTTTATCAAAATAATGAACATTTAAGTATCCAACGCCACATTAGCAACAATGCCTGCTTCATTTATTCCAATAGCATCGTTTGCAGTGTAGCAAACACCAAAGGTACCCACCCTCCTGACAGCCAGAGGTGCTCAAAGTGTGAACCTTGCAAGTCACTACTCCCAACTCCCATTTAGCTGAGTGCAATGCATTATTAATCATCCTTGCATTGTCTTCTACTCCAATTAAAATACATTTGAATCCATGCACTGTCTCTTATAAAATATTAATAATGAACAGAGACTGTATGTACTGCAAACAGACATTTTGCTAACTGACTTGGGGGCAAGTGGGGGTTGACACAAAGCACAACTGTGGAGCAAAACGCTGTTCGATTCTTCTAGAAATTAGCATTTATGCCTACTTCCTGTGAAGTCTTGCTTTTGAAATTAACGGTCAGAAATTGGGTTATTGATTTGGGAGGAGGCACCCCTACCAACTCAACAAACTCACTCTGGTTAGATCAAAACACCGTTCTGAGACAATCTGCTCAGCACCTGCAAGCTAGGGCACAAGCGTCAGGCACTTCACAGAGAAACGAATGCTAAGTTCAAGCAGTACCAACAATTTTAAAGTAAATAATACAACACAATGAATACCCAAACCAATTTAGAAAAATAGAAAAACATACATGATCAGAATAGGTTAAGGGGGACAGGACATGACGATTTTAAAAGTTTTACGGCAAGAAGTGTCTGACAATATCAAACACTTTGGAAAGACATCAGTTCAAAGTGGACCTAGACCAAGGCCTAAATTCAGGCTGACCATGATGGAGCAGACGTCACATACACTGTGCGGGTTGTCCCAGTAAAAGTTTTTTACTCTGGGGCGTGTCCAAGATGGTGGCAGAGTAGGACGCCCGTCTTGGAGCTCCGCCGTTTTTTTAGGGCCAGCATCAACATCGCCCCCTGACCCAGTAGCAGCTGTCATTCACCCGCAGGATACCAGCGGGACCACGTTGAAGTGCCCAGCAGTGATGAGAGTTGACGGAGACCTGGCCAGCTGGTACGGAGCAGTCTGGTGGCGTGCGGATGCCTTTGGCTCAGGCAAGCCAGGACGTCGCCTGCTCCTGTTGCCCTGGTGCCCGGACACTGGTTGAACAGCGGTTGTCTGGCCGCCCCTCACGATAGACATTGAACCGGCATTGGTGGCGGCGAGTGACTCTCTCCGGGGCCGGCCGGAGAGCAGCGGTGCCAGCAGCATGCTGTGCAACACGTGTGGGAGCGTGAAGGCAACAGTGTTTGGGCCAGGAGGCCGGGTGCAGCCGTCTCACCTCCCCTATGTTTCTCCTCCGACTGCAGCTGGATCTCAGAGACCCGGGCCCATAGCGCACGGGGCGGACTGTGCGGCGCAGCACCATCGGTACTTGTGCCCTGCTCGCCCCGGGGGGCTTTGACGAGGGCCGATGTCTGTGGCGCACTGCGGTCCACATCTAGGGGTCCAGCCCGTCCTACCTCAGCAAGCAGCAGAGCCCCTCCGCAGGGGTAGCTCTGGGTCTTGGGAGTGTGTCTCGCCCCTCCCTCCCCCCCCCCTTTATCGTCCGGCAGGCCCGGGAACATTGGGGGTGTGGTGAGATAGGGCCTGGAGGTCTGCACCAGTCCCCTCCTGGATCAAAAGGCCAGATTCGGAGGCGAGGGCGCTGGATTGCGGCTTTCTGCACCCACTAGTGGTGGACTGCCCGCCCCGATACACTCTGCTCTTTAACTGGGCCTTGATCCTGGGCACCATCCTGCCTCCTCATAGCCAGATGCAGGCCTGGCACTAAGGGTTTGCTGGACAAAGCAGGGCTAACTGACATTTGGCACCACCCACATCCCACGGAAGCAGACCACACATTTTTCTCAGCAGCTCACCAAACATACACATGCATTGGTTACTTCCTCACAACCTCAGGGATAATGAGGTACACAATAGCCGCAGACATAGGCGTAGCCAATCTTTCTGACCACTCCATCATTAATCTGTGCTTCCGTCCTAGTGCGCAGTCGACAACACCTCGTCGCTGGCACCTTAATACAAAACTTCTCACATACAACAAAGTATGAGCGACCACCCTAGGAGCATCGACTTCCTTCCTGGAGTTCAACGATACTCCAGAGACTGACATAGCCACATTGTGGGAGACGTTAAAGGTGGTCCTTCGGGGCCACTTTGTTTGAATTGCGACAGGATATAACAGGGAGAGGCAGGATAAGCGTCGCCGCCTAGAAGGCACATGCACAGTGGGGACTGTGGCGGTCCTCCGCCAACTGACAGCTATCTGAAAACATTTGACGCCATACAGATGAGAAGGGCAGAGTACGCTTTACTACGACTGTGCCAGAAATACTATGCTGGGGGCAATAAGGTGGGACGTATGCTAGCACACCGCCTCCGGGCACAGGTCATGGAACGGTGGTTATCTAAAATATAAGGGGCAGATGGCTCCATCTGCAAAACAGACGACGGCATTGCGAATGCCTTTGGAGCATTTTATAGGACTCTTTACACCGCGGAATCCTTACAGGGTGAGGACATGGCGACATACCTGGCCCAAGTATACCTCCCAGATGTAGGGGCGCCCGTGTACACTACCCTGGAAAAGGACATCACTATACATGAGGTGCTCACCGCTATACCTTAGCTGCAATGACACAGAGCGCCAGGCTCCGACTGCTATAGAGGGGAATTTTACAAAACTTTTACCTCCCATCTGGCCCGATTCTCACGCATGTATTCAACTCCATTTATAAACGAGGAGCACTGCCACACTCAATGCGACTGACTTCCATCACAGTGCTTCCCAAGCAAGGCAAAGACCCCGAAAGTTGCACCTCCTACTACCCGACCTCCCTGTTAAACGTGGATGCGAATATTTTCACTAGTGTACTGGCACATTGGTTGGCACCCTAGATGCAAGGTCTGGTCGACCCCACCCAGGCCAGGTTCACCCTGGAGTGAGGATGCAGCGACAACACAAAGAGGCATTGTGACTTATTGGACAAAACGCAGCGCTCCCGGATCCCAGCACTTGTTCTGTTTATCGATGCAGGGAAAGCCTTCGATCACGTGCACTGGCCGTATCTATATCGGGTGATGGAGCATGTGGGACTTGGGCCACGCTTCCACAGCAGGGTGCAATCTTGTTACACAGCCCCCCAGGCTAGTATTTGTGTCAATGGTGTGCAGTCGCCCACTTTCCCAATAGGGCAAGGGACCAGACCGGGCTATTTCTTGTCTCCTATCCTCTTTGAGCTCTACGTGGAGATGCTGGTGGAAAGAATAAGGGCCAATGCGAAGGTGACAGGGATCCAGATAGAAGGGAGGGAGCACAAGATCATGACCCCCGTGGATCCATCTAACTCTCTGGAGGCCGCCTTGACAGAGCTATCTGAGTTTGGGAGAGCGTCAAGCTTCAAAATCAACCCACAGAAATCTTTGATCCTGGACCTGACCCTCCAGGAGCCTGAAAGAACCAGTCTTCGCAACCAATTTCCGTTTCAGTGGGCAGAGGATGGGGTCCTATACCTAGGTCTACAGATGTTTCCCACACTCCTTGTCACCATGGAGCATAATTACGGGCACCTACTCACCATGACCAGATCGGACCTCACTAAGTGGAAGTCACAGGGCCTTTCATGGTTAGGATGGATGACTTACACAGGTAGCGATGGCACTTTACTATTTTTTAGCAGTGGTAAAGTGCACAGAGTCCTAAAGACAGCAAAAACACGAAGAGTTGAAAAATCTGGAGTGACCATGCTGAAAAGGCAACTTTGATGCAACACTACAACCATGACCAGCAAATGCATACATAAGTGCACAATAAGGTGAATGGGTTGTCTCGCGAGCTTTGGTGCATGAAACAGACTACATCGAAGCTGTAAAAGTGGGGATAGATTAGTTTAGGTTCATGATGTATACACTTAAAATGTACACAGCCCACTATCAGGTACACATTTTCTCAATTTATTGCCCAGTCAGGGCCCATTGGCGCTGCTGTGGTTATGGATACTGAAGCTTTCTATATTACTGAAATAAAAAAGAAAAGCTGGTTCTCCCATGCACTAGTAGGACTGAGTTTGCGTACCTGGGTATCGGAAGTCAGCTTCCCAACAGACTTCTGGGAGAGGTGAGGTATCAAAGCTTGTTGGTTTGCCTATCTACATACCATACAGACATTATCATTCACCTACAAGACTGGAAGATGATCTATGGAATAAATAATGCATGAACTAAGACATGCTATTAACAAGTGAATATGAGAAACTCTTTACATACACTGCATTCTGAAAACGATTAGTAAGAATATCTGACGATTCTTAATCTAACCCCTATTTTAAACACTGCCCCTTCCCAAAATCAGTCCCTTACCAGAGTTTATTCAAAGTTAAATGTATTCAAGTCATAATCCAAAATTCAAGTCATGACCCAATCTCAAATATAATTCTAACCCAGCCCCTCAAAACACCCAACATGCCAATCCTCACCCTAAAACATTTAAGGATTTTGTTTTTTAATTAACCGATTTATTAACCGATTTTCTTCATGATTACCCAAACTAAAAAAAACGGAGAATGCGCATTTCTTAATTTGTTTCCCCCATAATGCTTTCAATTGTAATAAGGCCTGTGGAAAAATCTGAGCAACCTGAAAGCTGTGGAAGACCATGGACATCCCTGGAAGTGAAGAGCCTCTTTTTACCTTCAGCCGCCTAGCCAACCGTATACAGGAGGAGTGAGGCACTCGCCTTCTGAGCCTTACTTGATTAGTCAGAATAAAAGTTTGTGTACACAAAATACATTTTTTACATTCACTAAGCACGGTTTTTCACTGAATACTGGTCAATGCAGAAGAATATTAATACAATTTTTGACACGCATCAGAAGAACCCAGAGAATTTTATGCAATGAAATGGAACTTATGGAACATCTGCAGCACCCAAACTAGCCAGAGATTTCTTAATCTCTAAAATATCTGCCCGAACACTACCATCAGCTTTATCCAAGGTCGTGGGGCCCTCCCCACTACAAAAACAGACGCTGGATGACTCCCACTAAAAACGCAACAATGTGAGAAGCTGGGATGAGTATCTGGTAACATTGCAGCTAGAATCTAACAGAGAGACATGTTCTCTACCCTGAAGCTTTTTGTTGTTTGTCCATTAACTCTACAACGATGGTCCACGCAACTATCTGACCTTATGGACACTTTATCAGATGAACCCTTAGACCGAATCTAGCTGGTGAACCTTTGGTGCCAGAAAACAGTTCACATATCACTCATTCGACTGAGCCTAACCAACCACAATTTTCCAGCTTTGGACACTTACAATACAGCATACCTTTGACCCCGGTACAGTTTAACTGTCACTTATTTTTCAAAAACAACATTTGTTGTGTTTCTTTTCTTTTCTAGTCATGTGGGTTGTGTTCCCCAAAAGTCCACTGCATTTGTTTCCAGTGTTTCTCAATGTCCTATTTTTACATGATTTTTCATCATTGCTCTTTCTATTTTATGTTGTAAAACGATTACATAGTTTTCATTTTATAAAGCTGGTTTGAAGCTTGCAAACATTCTTTTAACTGTAATGTTTCTTTTGATGCTGGCAACGCAAGACCTATTATACCAGATTAAGTTTTCCGTTAAGGCCACGGTTAAAAGAGATGCGACAGGCTTATTTCAAGAAGTCTTTGGTGTGCTTGGATAAGACCTGTATAGCTGAGGTGATGTGCCCATTGCAATATTTTGCAATGAAGAACATGGCAACTTTCCCTTCACGTACTTCTTGTGGACTTTCACAACCGCCCTGAGGAGTTCCTAGTGGGTTAAGTAGAGTTGGCTAATGGATTTCTACTAATCACTTTTTTAGTGATCTCCGTAACCTTCTTCAGCAACAATGATCACTTACCCAATCACTGTGATGAAAGAAAGGTCATTTAGTGTATTTACCATTTGTGCCATTCGATTTGATAACTGGAGATCACAGCTTGAAATTATATTGCAACATCAAAATCACTACTCACGTGTGGCATTCCCAAACCCATTAGTCAACTCCCTTTTATTATTTTGCTTATCACGTTTCTTGCCAATGAAATAAATCAACGTGTATCCTCACCTTGAGTTCATCCGAGCTCCATATTTACATGCAAACGAATGCTATGAAACTATCACATGTTGCAACCAACCGGTCTGTTTTGCTTCTTACACGTGTAGTTTTCAGGAATCCATCATCCAGTTCTTTTATGAATTTGCCATGCCCGCAGAAGTGCTGGTGATTGCTAGGGCACATCTGTGTGCACAGACATCTGGAATCTGGGCCCTTGCTCTTTGCAACAAATTCTGTGGATACTATATAAGTTAATTGGGACATTCACACGGTGTAGAACATTGGTTCACTCGACTAACACTGATTCTATTGTTTCTCACTTGAACCCTACTCTTTCTGAACTCAGCTGACCTTCACCATTCTTCTTGCATTAAGTGGCAATGCACCTACACCTACTTTTGCACTAGGATGATGTTTGGAATGAGGTTTGCTTGGATAGTACGGAGGTCCCACGAGGGGGTTCTGAACAACCCTCTCATAAATACCTTAACACCTGAATGAGAAAAGACTGATTGTGTGTTTGGTTGTCTTTTGGACTTTGATCAGTAGGGCAGATTTTGTCAGCCACAGCAGCTAAGCAAGTATTCTCCGGCCAAGAGGCAGTCTGTCTAGCATTAGAGGAGAGTCAGGTTGAGGGATCAGTTTTCACTGATCAAGAGGTAAAAATATGCTTTGAAAGATGTTGGCATATCCACTGACATTGTGCCAGGTCAATATTGGCAACACTAGGATCAACATGCAGATCTCTTTAATTTTGGAAGCAGCTATAGACAGGGCAGTGGAAGGGAAAGCAGAATACATAAATAAGAGAAATCAGTCACTCTCGCACCCCAAGATGCCACCTTATATTGGCACCAAATAGGCACTTTAAGTCCTGCAGGGGTGGAAAGAGATACTGTATAGGGGTTCCTAACAGACTAAAGATTAGGATTCGTTGCTCATCATACAGTTACCACTTGTGACAGGACACTTAGGTCCTGTTCAAGGAGTTTGCGTGGTCGCTGCAGAGTTCTGATTACAACATCCTCCCAATTTTCGAAGCTCTGGCACCACTGTGCATGTGAAGTTCCTCTGGAAACTTCACATGCAAAATTGGCACTGTAGAATGAGCAAGAAGTGAAATGACATCCGGGAAGGCCAGATGTTTCCGTTTTGTAAGTCTGTTCTGATAATCTGATAGTCTGATAATTGCTGATTTTGAAAAACTGTGTTCAACTATAAAAACTCTTCTGTCAGTCTCACTACCTAGGGAAGACAAAGAACCTAGGTGGTTTGACTCAGCCTGTTCACTTGCGAATAAAGAATTAAGAAGGGCACTAAACCTAGATGTAAAATGACCATCCAAATAGCCAGGAAACAGTATAAAACCAAAATAGCGGACAGAAAGGCTACCCTACCATCTGAACAATGGGAATCACTAGTGACCAGCGCAAATTTGGGGGGCAGCGGACCCTTCTGGTCCGCGGTCAGGAAAACAAGGGAAATGGGCAAGAAGCTTACAATGACTAGCTGTAATATAACCAGCAGTGCTTGGGAGACCCATTTCTCAAACATTTATGCTGTACCGCCTGAGGAAATGTCGACCCCAATCGCTGGACAATTGCAATTGCGCGGTCTACAGATTGAGGCCCACGAAGTAAAAATAGCTATAAACGAGAGCCTTGGAAACAAGGCGCCCGACCCTGATGGTCTGCCCATTGAAATTATTAAACATAATTTGGATTTATGGGTTCCAATCCTCCTAAATGTCTTTAATAGTTTACCGAGAAAACAACACTGGGTGTGGGCTTCCCACAGTAAGGCCAAGCCTCATGCAAATAACTAGACAACTGGAAAGCCAATACTGTGACTTCTACTCAACTGAATTAAACTGACCTGCGCGCAAAGAATTAAACTTAGTGCGGGGAAGTGAAACAAATCACAGATTTAATCTCTTTTATTTCGAGGATTTTTTTGAAGGAATAGGTTGGTTGAAATTTTACCAAAAACTTGTACAAATACTACACAATACAGAGGACAATATTCATAAAAATGACATTTTGCTTAAAACAAACAATGAAACCACAACAATTAGTGAAAGTGCAATCCCGCGGACAATACAGAGATGGCCGGCGCTGCATACTAAAGCTTCAACCCTGTGATTTAATTCCCACCCAAGGAGCGTGAGACAAGGGTCCCCCTCGAAGGAAGCAGTCGATCAAAACCTTACAACTTCAACCCTGTGATTTAATTTCCACCCGAGGAGCGTGAGACAAGGGTCCCCCTCGAAGGAAGCAGTCGATCAAAACCTCACAAAAAACATCCGGCCATATTACCCCCGTCCACCTTCTGGTCATCGTCCGGTTGGTGCATGTGGAGCTCTCGTGCAAGTTCTGAGGTCCTGATGAGAACCCCACCTAATAGTTAAGGGTTCGAAACGCGTAGACCATTCTTCCGCACCATAAGAACAAATTATTTGTTGTGTTATTTTTGCAAAAAGAAACTGATTAACAGTTGCGAAAAGCTAGTTTCTATGGTGTTTTTCCATTGTTTGTATTTTTCCTACAATCTGTTTATGACATTTCATTTATATAGTGAGTCTGGTATGTATGAGGTGTATGAGAGAGTGAGTTATGTATGCATATGTTGATCAACTTAGTATGAAAGATTGCACTTTCACTAATTGTTGTGGTTTCATTGTTTGTTTTAAGCAAAATGTCATTTTTATGAATATTGTCCTCTGTATTGTGTAGTATTTGTACAAGTTTTTGGTAAAATTTCAACCAACCTATTCCTTCAAAAAATCCTCGAAATAAAAGAGATTAAATCTGTGATTTGTTTCACTTCCCCGCACTAAGTTTAATTCTTTGCGCGCAGGTCAGTTTAATTCAGTTGAGTAGAAGTCACAGTATTGGCTTTCCAGTTGTCTAGTTATTTAATAGTTTACCAACAGCAGCCATGCCCGTTACCTGGGCAACTAGTAATATCGTCCCAATCTTCAAAAAGGGAGATAGGTCGGAACCGGCTAACTATCGTCCGATCTCCCTTCTGGACAACACTATAAAAATCCTGGGACGAGTAATTTATAACAGAGTACTTGAATGGACTGAAGACATACATTTACTGGACCCATGCCAGATGGGATTCCGGAGCGGGGTGGGGACAGTGGAGCAATGCTTAAATCTCAAATTAATAAATCGATAAGTGCCCGATCGTCCCCCACCTACCTTGCTTTTATGGATCTTTCATCCGCTTTCGATCTGGTGAATAGATCCAAACTCTGGACAATCCTACTGAACTATGGGCTAGATGAGGCTCTTGTTGGCTTCCTGGCCTATCTCCATACTGACTCGAAAGCTCGAGTCAGAATTGGGTTGGGCGGTGAAGTCTCTGGAGCAATTGACATTGGTAGGGGGGTGAGACAGGGGTGCGATTTAGCACCCCTGCTGTTTATCATTTATATTAATGGTCTATCTACCAGCCTAAGGAAAGTCACCAGAGATGTCCCAACAATTTTAGGGAAACCGCTACCAGCACTTTTATACGCAGATGATGCGGTGCTTATGGCCCGCACACCTAATGCCCTCCGCCTTCTTGTCCAGAGTTTTGTTCATTTTATGGAGGGATTGGATCTGCGGGTAAATTTTAAAAAATCCTTCATAATGTCTTGTGGCCCAGGGAAAAGGAAGCTCAACACTATACAGATAGGTACAGATAAACTTGAATCTGTGCCCACATTTCCCTATTTAGGAGTGGTTTTCGCTGCAAACGGCTCGTGGAGTGGGCATTTGGCCCATGCCACGAGCAAGTTCTCGAAAGCCACCAATTCCATATTGAGCTTGCCCCGCCCGAAGAAAATAGGTGCCACTAGAGCTATTTAAAAATTTTTTAAACTACAGTGTCTACCCGTTGCCTCTTACGGAGCGGAGGTCTGGGGATTTGGAGGTAGCTCATGCATTCAACGGGAAGAAAGCCGCTTTTGCAGGAAAATACTGGGCGCTCCAATCTCATCCTCTGATTATATCTGCCACAGTGAATTAAATCTCCTGTATGTTAGTGATTTTATTAGAGCAAGACCAGCACTGTTTTGGATAAGAGTCTGGAGAAATTATTCAGCCATCCTCACACAAAATATTATAAAAGACTGTTTAAATTGTGATCATGGTATGGCGATTCCTTGGCTCTCGGGAGTTTTTAAAACATTGTGTGCCGTGGACAGAGGCAATTTATTCTCAGACCCAACCAGGATCGAGTCCAAGGATAAAGTTGAGGTCAGAAATGCACTGTATGCACTTTATAATTCCGAAAGGATGGAAAGAGAATCATCAAAATCAACTGTCGCAAAATACTTGGGAAATGAATTGTGTAGGCATCCACTCCCGCCTCATCTCTCCCTACCCATGAATAGCTGGGAGAGATCACTATTGTTTCGTTTAAGGGCGGGTTCAGTAAAATTTTTGTTGTCTTTTCCCTTGGGTTATTGTCATAGTTCTGACTATAAACCTTGCCCGTGCGATGGTGTCAGCTTACAGGATGATTTGCATTTCCTATTCTTTTGCAAATTTTATGTAAGATATATTAAATGGTTTTTGACTCCGTATTTTAAGAAATATAGACCACTGACACTTAAGGAGTCCTATAGAATGCTGGTTTCGCTGGATTCAGATGAACTAATTTTCCGTACCAGTACTTATCTGAGACTGATAACAAGTGCGCAAAACGATGGAAAATCCCTGAATTTAGCCTCAAAATTGTATAATCGTATTGTACTTTTATTACTTTTATTATTATTATGAAATCTTTTGAACTAATGTATAATACAAATGAATTGTTTTTTAATCACTGTACTTTTATGAATTTTATGAAATTCGAATAAAGGTCTTTTGAACTTGAAAGTCTGTTCTCATAAAGTACTTTGCTACATGATCTTTTTGCAGATCTTGTAGTCGTGGAATTACAGTGATTGAGATGGTTGTACATTGAGGGACAAACACAACTTCTTCAAGATGTTGACTGCTTTAGTCTGATCTTTTGCTGGCCATCTAAATTGATGAAGCTTGCAGGAGCAAGTTGACCAACTGGAGGAATAACATTTTTCCTGAATGTCAGAGGTGGGCCACCTCTGGAAATATGTGGCCCTTTGCTTAAAGCCAAACAGAAATACTCAATTGATAATGTTGGCTGTTCACCACAATGCAGACGTAGTGACAGTGGTACAGAGAAATTGGAACATGTCAACAGGCACGCTTATGGTAATTAAACCTGGCATAGTCGCTCTATTCCAAGAAAGCCAAAATATACCATAGGTCTACCATCCTGACTGTGTGTTTGCACAGACAACAGTTCAATCTGTGGTGGCCTAAAATAGGATGCCACCCACTGAATTTCTTCTTGTGAGGAAGCATCTTACGGAAAAAAGGTCCATCCCTGGAACCTTCTCTATCTTCCCATTTAGTAACATGACCAAAATAATCATTACTGTAGAGCTTGAGCATATCTGTAGCTCTCCTTCAAGATAGCAACAGTGCCACTTTACTAATAATTCAAATTAATGGTAAAAGAAACCCATGTCTTCTACCCATTGATTGGAGGTAATGTTGTGACATATGGGGAAGTCCTTTGCAATCCTACCTCTCAGTGGCGGGTTGGAGGTGGAGGAAAAATGCCTTGAGGTGCTGTGCTCTTCAGTTGTATTTTTGCTGCATGGTTTAAACTGCACCTTTTCCTATGATAAGCCTAGTGCCTGGTATTGCGGCTGACATTTTTAGGAGCCTTGATGAAAGGAAGGTTATTAATGCGGATGAAAATGATGGCACTGAGTTAAGGCCCTGCTTGATTACGACAATCAGGGGGTAGCCTCTTAGTTCTGACCCAAGTGATTTTGCTTTGTTTGTATAAACCTGAAAAGCCTCATTAATATGCTTCCAAAACAGACTTTTTATCAAAAAACAGGTTTATGGTCAACCCTTGGACTGTATAAAAGCAGGATCCATGTGGCCACCAAAGTCTGCACAGAATGGATGCATAAGCGATTTGTATAAAGACAGCATTGCCTACGGCCATTGACATAGCTATTACTGGTGAGCATCCTTGTTCTCCTTAAAGGATCATTTCAGCTGCTGCACATTAGTCCTTGAGTATCGTTTCAATGAACATGGCATTGCTGTACCAGGGGGGTTTGGACTTCAAACCTTATTGCAAGTCTCTGTGCCGCCTCACTGCTTACTATGCTACCATTCCAGAGGTAAGGTACATACCGGCTATGGAAAGCCAGGGAGAGAGAAGGATTCCCCTTCCATGGTGATGAGAAGTTGAAAACACTGCCTCACTTGTGTGAATGAGACAATGCTTGTATGCAAGTGGACAGTTTGAATACTCTCGAGAGTGAGAGAGACGAGATGCATGTAGGCCTTGACCCTCCAGTAAACAACGGCTCACCCAGATGATCAAGGTCTCCATGTAAATTCAGATTATGGGGAATGAGTAAACCAATACAAGGGAATGTGTTCCAGACTATTGTGCATGTGTTGTTCTTTTGGAGAGAAAGTCCTTGATTTCTGTATAAGGTTTTCTGGAGCCCCGCACAAAGTATAATAAGCAAAGTGATGACAGTATTTCCCTGGACGATACCAACATACTGGCTAGAAAGAAACTCACATATGCTGCTCGACTAGGAAAGGGGGCACAGATGTTGCAAAAAGAGGAAATGTTGGCTAAATATGGCATGAAAAAATCGGTAGAAAGAGGGTCCAAGGGAATGTTTAAAGACCAAGCACAGATACGTCCCCCAAAAGAAGACAAAGTGAAAAGAACAAAGAGTAACTGTGGGTCTGAATCAACTGCATGTCAATCCGTGTCTGACAACTAACTCAGTACTAAATATAACTAAACATTATGAAAAGTGATTTAAGCACGACAGGATACTACCAAGCTATGAAAGTACCCATCAGTTATCGTCCGGTACCGCCCTTGTCATCATCTGGGCCGTGAATTGAATACCAAAATGGCGCAGCCATACCGTAAGGTACCTCCCCGAGACGGCCCAGAGGGACGCCCGGAGTACCGACGGATAGGTAAGTTTGTCGCCATTGTACTGATGCTGTATCGCGGAGCCGTATTACTAACTTCAGCGCCGCGATTGATTGAGGGCATACGCGTTGCTAGTTGGCTCTCTGTACAACTACCGATTTGGTGAGAACATAGTGTCTCAGATACAATATTCTTAGAAACGCAAGCCAGTTTCGAACTTTCTCGCGTTGGTCTACCCGCATGCAACCTTTTGTGGGGAGGCTAATTCTGGCTATCACCAGAGTCACTTGACATGTCGCGCTGACGGAAGTCAGGGCTTGGTACCAGGGGTGTTTTTCCACTACGAAAGCGATGAGAATTACAAAGATAAACCAACATATAATGAGTATTGTCATTTCTACATCTCTGCTCAGAAGTGATATAATTAGCATCTGCACCCCAGTGCTTAAGCGCTTTCCACTATAGCGCGTTACTAACCTAAGACCATTCCGCCTTTTTAACAAGATTCTTTATATGACCATCTGGTGCACTAGCTATATTTAAAATACTGATATCAATCACTATTGATCACTTTTTTTCGCTATCAAAGGAAAGAAATGACCTTTTCTACTTTTGTTATTAATAATCCACAGAGCTGCAACAGACTTAATCCTGGTCTGGATCAAATTTGTAATTTGCCTTTGGTGCATTGAAATGAAGCAGCTGCTTTAAATTTATGCTTGACGATGCTACAAAGGTTGTTTGTGTCTGTGCTACTATACCTGTTTCGATACACACAATTATGTTGTGCACGTGTTTATCATGACTTTATTGCTGTATCTTTGTGAAGCACTGTTACTTAGTTTTATTTGACTATTTAAAAAAATAAGTGACTATAGTCCTGCAGATGCAGATTAATTTTAGTATTTGAGAAATTAGATAAATACTTAAACGAGATCCAGGAAGGTAGTAGCAAATACGAGTTGTGGATGTATTACTAGCAATTGAACACTTGTATTGAAAGTAAGATTAAAATATATTGAAAGATCGCAAAGTGCAAAAGCTTCTTACCGCCATCTTTAATTTAATCCTACTTTTCATATTACTTTCCCATGAGGTTTGTGGAAGTTATGTGCGGGGACACTCCCAGAGTTTGTGAATCGTCATCACAGCATAAGCAGTTTAGAGCAGACTCCCTCCCAATAGTGTGAAGCTTGCGACAATCATAATAAACCCTGTGGAGGATTTTGAACTTTATCGGGCGTGACTTGATAGCAATTTGCGTGGGTGCCTTCAAGTTTGCCCACATCTCCCCGTGCCCAACAAAAATGAATGTGTGTCCTCATGAAACGTAACTGGTGCTATGTAAAGCGCTCTGATACCTGATTCGGTTCGGGTCAAGTTCGCGCTGTATAAAACTCAGCAAAAAAAAAAAAACGATGAAAGTAACAAAGATAAACCAACATATAATGAGCATTGTCATTTCTACATCTCTGCTAAGAAGTGATATAATTAGCATCTGCACCCCAGTGCTTAAGCGCTCTCCATTTTAGCGCCTAACTAACTTAAGACCATTCCGTATTTTTCACAAGATTCTTTACATGACCATCTGGTGCATTTGCTATATTCAAAATACTGATATCAATCACTATTGATCATTTCCCTCTTTTGCTTCTCTCTACTAGAGCTTTGCTCTACTTACCTGAGCCGCAGCCAGGTGAGGCGTAGTACCGTCCTCCTACCTGACAGGTAAGCGGATGACAGGCTTCATTAAGAGCCATGGGTGTACATGTAATGACACATATTGGGATAATTATAATCTATACCCTCCATTGGTTGTACTTTATAATTTTTTCTGACACCAATGTTTGTCTTTTGTCTTTTTTCTTGTTTGTCTGACATCACCATCCTGGACCTTATCAAGTACCCAGGAGGACTTGTACAAACCTAGGACGTCCAGGTGACACTTTTGTAACGTAAAAACTGTTTTCACTTATTCTGATTTTATGCAGTAGCGAGACTTGGTCCTGATGAAAGCAGCAGACACCTTGTTGGGTCTATAGACTGCAGAAACATGTTGACCTATACCATCTAAAATAGTAGCTGTTTGTTTAACCTACTATTTTTCCGCACTGGTTTTAACTTTTGGAAGCATGAGGGGTACCTAATAAATTTCTTTCCTCCTTGCTCTTCAATTTTATATATCTCACTTTGCTCACACACTCACTCACTTTTGCTACGCACTGCTTTTTCAGTTATCTTTATACGGGTACCTTTTACATACCTTTTATACACTGGGGCATCCACTATTAAGACAACAAGTGGCTGCAGCAATGCTCTCCTTGGTGTGAGGAGGCCCAGATGATGACAAGGTCGGTACCGGACGATAACTGATGGGTACTTTCACAGCTTGGGAGCATCCTGTTGTGCTTAAATACGTTTCATGATGTTTAGTTATATTTAGTACTGAGTTAGTTGTCAGACACGGATTGACAGGCAGTTGATTCAGACCCACAGTTACTCCTTGTTCGGCTAAATATGGCACCCACTCACTTTAAGATCTGCTATTAGTGTAAGCAGATGTCCTATGCTAAGCCAGTAGAAGAACATGCAATTCAGATCATAAACTGCCACATCACTGACCGCAACGAGCCATACACACTAATAGGGGGCCTGGGATGACAGAATAAATCTTCGATCAAGGCAAATTCCACCTACGTATCTCTGGAATAGGGCAGCTTAGAATGGATCGTACATAACTAAAAACATGCCACAAACAAATAGGCAAGAAAACGTAACAGTTAAAAACCGGAGGGCCCACACTACCGGCAGACTTCTTACACAAGAGCAGAATAAAGATATTTAATCACTAAAAATGGCTTTGAATAATCTAAGGTAGGGAAGGAGAATGATTAAACAATACAACTACATAAAGATAATAGCGTTACAGCAAAATCACTTGAAGATGTTGGAAATCGTCACCCACTTTCGGACAGTTTTGCACACAAATCGAAGATTAAAGCAGCAAAAGTAAATATTTAAAGGATGGTGTCTGGCACAGCTAGCATTCACCAACATTTTAACCTTACAAGAGATTGCAAAGCACTATGTAAATACCAAATACAATACAATTAGAGAAAAAAAGACAAAAAAAAAGAAAATAAATAACCACGGAAGTTTAACTTTAGGGACGTAGAAAAATGCAAAAACTAAAATGCCAGAAAAAACTGAACCGTGCATGATTCTCAAATAACTTTCATGCAGGGAAACATTATTTTATTTCCATTTGTGTAACGATTGGATCCTATCGCTTGGGTGTTTCATGTGCCGATAACCCAGTTTACTGCCAAAAAGGAAGGCATCCGAATTTCTGACTTATTGGCCTCCGGGATTAAAGTCAGAAACAGACTGTATGCAGTGTTTAGGTGAAAGTTATTAACTTTCAAACTCAGATTCGTAAACGGCATATCATATGTTTGGCATTTTCAGATTTGGAGAGTACAGAGCAGAGGACAAGAGGCATACACCTTTAAGCTGTTGCAAAATATATATGAATATCCATACAAATTCATGTGTATGCACTTCAAAAGATATCATGCTTAGATAGATCACATTAACATGAGGCCTGGAGCGCAAAAGGGCTTCCTATCTGACCTTGACTGGACAAGCTTCAACAAGCTATCCTGTCCCCCCTTAGAGGTCACTTTGCCTGTCCTGACTACATGAAATTTCTTATTCTGGTTGTGCAAGTTGCTTACACAGTGCAGAGCCAGCTTTTTTGGGCTGTCCATATCTGGCTGTTTATAATTTGCATGGTGCAGACATTGCACATCCATGTTAGCCATATTTGGCTTGGTGCCTTATTCTAGTTCCACTGACATGGCATTTCTCAATGTATATATCACCTGGAAACCTGTCACCATGGGAAGAAGCGGTCTGAGAGCCCCTAAGGCAGGAGACCTGACTTCTTCCTTGCTAATTAGCAATGATTCATGCTTTTGGTACCAATAAATAAATTTCACTCTGTTTCTGAGCAAACCTGCTATGTCTGGTGAGTTTCATTCATTTGCTCATGGGAGGGTGCCAGTATTTCCCCATCATAAGCTCTCCACACAAACATTTCACAATCCATGTTGTCACAAAAAACGCAAACTGGGTTACCTGATGGATTGCCATTCACACTGGTGGCATGCGCCATGTCAGCATCCGGTCTATGTCCGCTCCAGAAAGAGGTTAGAGGTCATGCACGTTTCAAGCATCAAGTTCAACCTGCCAAGCAACCTGCAAGAAAGAAAAGCTACAATTAGACATTCACCATACCTCTCAAAACTTTTCCTTGCTGGGGCTGAGGTTATCCTGATCTCATGCAGAGAGGTTCAAACATTAGTGTCAGGCAAGGTTACACTTGGGTTAATCATTGCAGTACAAACTTGTTTTGTCTACTTAACAGCAGATGAAAACAGAAAACTTGAAGTGAAGTATTTCAGACACAAAAATACAGGCACGCAAACATTATCTTTGTAGATGGTAGAAACAATAGGTGTCTATAAACTAGGTTTTACTGGTTAACTGACAGCCTGGTGTTGTATGGGTGAACAATGACCTTCCTTCCATACTAATCTGCACGAGGGAGGGTCGGATACATTTGGCATTTTTCTGCACACCATTGCACTATACCTTGCGTTTAGATTATTTTATGCACCTAGGCCGCCACATTTTTGCTGCACCTTATAACCGGTTATACTTCTGTCCCGGTAAATCTTCATTAATCTCCCAGCTAACGTATTACTCTGTGTGACTTATCGCTGTTTCTGCCCAATTTTACTCTTAAGAGGAAGACAACCCTGAACAAGTCATGGGGAACTCCCTGTAAGACGAAACACGTGCTGGCGGGGCAAAAGAAACAAAATAAAAAACACGAAAAGGAACCTTTGTACATTATATTGTATACTTTAAATGTGATAGGATTTGGCGTGTGCTCAGGGTCTTGGTTATTATATGTTACAGATCCATCAGATCTGTTTCTAAGGAGGTTGGGTGATTCCTCCTTCCCTTGGAGCACAGCAACATATATTAGGTCTGTTGTACAAACTCATGAATAGTGAGAGCCAGTGATTAACCAGTAGATTGTCACCCCATTGGTGTGACGTCATCATTCCACTCATCATGGGCATTGGGGTCTGTCTGATGCTCACCCTCTTCCAATTGCTGGTCATCGCTGTCCTGGAAAATATCCAAAATGGATACTGATGGCGATATAGGTCTGTCTTTCTGAGGACTAGGCGTACACTGAGGAGCAGGAGTTGCATCAGGGGCTTACCACTTCGGTGGAGGCTGCTGAGCGGAGTTGGCATCAGGGAACCATTTGTAATAGTCAATTAGCATCATTGGTAAGTCTGTGATCAATGTAATTGGAATATTGATGGAAAGTTTCTGAACATGGTACTGTTCATCCTCCTGTTCCTCATAAGGATAATGCTCCTGAAACGTATCAAATTGTTCAACAGAGGGAACCTCTTATCAGAGAAAGAGTGATCACCTTCAGGGTAGGCTAACTGATCATCTTCTGCTTCTCAGTCCTCTGATTCCGGACACTTCACACTTAATTGTAAAGGGCTGTATGCAGGGCCAAATATACCTTCATCCTTAGATTCCTGAAAGCCCAGGAGGCGTTCTAGAGACAGTAGAGACATTTTTGAAAAGTCCTGAGGGAGAGATAGAATTGAGCCCTTACTGGGAATATGTATTTTACCTCCATTGACGGTGACATCGATGAAGCAACGCTGAGAGGAATCTTCGTAGACAGGACTGCAGCGGGTGCGCCATCGGCGGTGAAGTGGTCGACCAGGAAATCTTCGCAGATTGTGTCATCGTCACGGTTTTCAGGGACGACACGGCTGCTGCAGTCTTGATCGTCGACGTAGTGGAAATCGCTGTCGATGGTGCAGATGCTTCTGGTGACGTAGATGGGAAGTTCTTCGTCGACGGTCGTTTTTTCTTTGATGAGGGCTCCCTGAATGGGTTACGAGGAGCAGATGGAGGTGCTGAATCAGACCTTTGATGAGACGAAAGAAGGGTCAGTTGTCTCCTTTCTTGATCTTTTTTCCTCACTAGTCTCTCTGCTGTGAGAGATTTTTTTTAGAGTCTGAGAAGATGATGATTCTCCCTCTCTCTAGAAGAGGTATGAGTCTTCTCCTCACATTCTGAGTGTGAGTCAAAGATAGCCTTCTTCTTCTGTAGCCACATAAGTAATCTACCCTTCCAGTCTTGGGGGATTTTCGCAGAAAAAGTACAGCAGTACGTGCATTCTTTCGGCTTATGGTCAGGGTAAAGACAGGACAGGCATTCTTTATTATTAAATCATTGTCCTGTCAGTAATTTAGTTTGGAAAGAGAAAAGTAATTTAACGCTACTAACACAATGCAATTACTGTACATAATTATGAGTGGGCATCCGGTAATTCCGTACTACTGTAATCTTCAGCATAAAATGCAATATTTCTAGTGGGCAATTCTGAAGTGGTGATGTGCCTTGCTCCACGGTCCTCCAAGGGGACTTTCAGTGATATGATTGTGGGTGAAGCTCTTATGGATAAGGTATTCCTCCATGCACCAAGAATATGGGTTGTTTAATGTTCCCGAACAGGTGGTAGTTCTGCCAGCATTTCCCCCTGGGTTGGGGTGGTCACAATGCCAGCACAATTTGTCCTTTTGTGTTGCTCGTGGTCAGGTGAGTTAGGCTCGAAGGGATCTTCCTGGGGCCCGGGCAAAAGCCACTTAACCCGACAAACTAGGATCCCACCCAGCTGCAAAGATGTGTCAGTGACTTTAAATATTCTCAGCTGGAAACAGGGACAGCAAAGTTTTAAAGGGTCACTCTGTCTCCTCTGCTTAACATTACACAATCTGAGCCACCACAAAGGTTTTTTTTTGTTTTTTTTTTGCAGAGTTTTATATAGCGCGAACTAGAACCGAACCGAATCAGTTATCAGAGCGCTTTACATAGCACCAGTTACGTTACATGAGTACACACTTTCATTTTAGGCACGGGGAGATTAAGTGATTTGCCCAGAATCACAGGGGGTTTTTGGCGTAGTTACCGAGACTCGAACCCAGATCCCCAGGTCCGAGGTCGAGCGCCTTAGCCGTTAGGCCAACCCCTGCCCCCACAACATTTCAGGTTCCCTGAAATGTTGTGGGGGGAGCCCTGCAATTCAGATCTGCTGCCTGGGCTTTCCTTCCAGCTCTCCAGCTCTCCAACTCAGGTACCACTGGAGACAAACTGGGACCTGGAGAGGCTACAGCCACATATGTCATACCCACTCCATACATATCCTATGCGCACCCAAGTAACAATCACGCAGGCACCATCAATGCCCCACATGGATGGGCAAATGGCCCAGCATGTAAGGTATTGCCAGACAAATTTAGAGACATGGCAGAAGCCAGAATGTCGCCTTTCTTAAGCAGATGAAAAGTGAAAAAAGCCCAGCCCTGCTCTAACACTGTCCCCGATGTCAATCCGCTATAGCCCTATGTGTGGACAGCAGTCACACTCATCAAAAGAAGGGTGAACATGGTGTGACCATCTGACCAGACCCTGGCAGTTGGTCGTAATCCTTGTTGCAAACTATGCCCTCAGAAAACACTCATGAAGACTGTGTGTACTATGGCAATGGTCCAAAGGCTATAGCTTGCCATTGTAGTTTTGAGCCAGGGGCACACTCTACAGAGTCATGCAGGGGATCTTTCTACAGCCCAGCACTCACCAACATTTGCGGGTGGTTTCCCACACTGAAACCAGTTCAAGTTTTACTCTTCTCAAGGGAATGAATTAAACCATTTTCAGGGTGGTATAAGCATACTGGCTAATTAGTAGGTGTGTACACAAAAAAGGAATTTCTCTGAGAAGAAAACAATTTTCCCAGGGAGAAGAAAAGGTTTGCAATTGCCCTATAACCTTACATTTGCAATTTCGGAAGCGTGTACATTTTTTTTTAAATGTGGATATGGAACATTACAAAAAATAATGTTATTTACTTAAAACACAGGTGCAATAAAACGTGGGCATATTTCCAAATCAGCCTTTTTCACATTGCTAATGAGCAAAAGGGGGTGGGGGTATTCCTTTTCGCCTACCAGTACAAGAACAAGATATCTTCAACTCTTTGATGATGTAACAAAAGTTCATAACCAAGCAACGGAAAAGCAACACGCTGAAAACGTAAACTGTATTTACTGGCATTAGGGTAACTAACCTGCCTCAGCATGTTTTCTTGCTCAGGCTAACATTGGAAGTGCTCATCTCTGATGGAGTTGCTTTTGCATCTCTCCTCCTGAAGCATGAAAAACCAAGACGAGCTTGCTCAGCCAAAGCCATTTATGTTTCTGGTAGTATATGAAAAACGCCCTTTCTCAGTTCTAGGATCTCACGCTAGCCATCGGTTTGTGTTTATTGTAATTAACAATTACTTATCACAAGCCATCACAGATATTCACAAAACATATAATTCCCTCACCAGACAACAATGCTTCCATCTTCAAGTCCTAGCAGTTTCAATTCCCCCTGTCAAAAGGTGTGACGCTGCAAAGTACGCCTACAAAGAAAACAGCCACACATTCAACATATCAAGGAAACGTACCAGGACAACATATGATGCACAGCTAATGTGGATACAAAAGATAGCCTCAAATGTTGTTCTTTGGATAGGGCATGAACCTGTCCCATCAGCCACTCGAGTAGCCCTGTCCGTAATTTGCAAAGACTCGAGGCCCCACAAAAGATGGCCTTAAGACTGCTCGAAGCTGATACAGTAAAAGAAGTTAATATCTGGAAGTCTGATTCCTGCTGCACGTGAAGAACATCTTCACTGGAGTATTGTTAACGCACAGAGCATTAACTGGTCCACTATCATAATACTGTTTCACTCTCATCCTTCACCTATATCGAACAATTTTGATGAATGTAAATGTATTAAATATTTTGGAACAATATTTTTGGTATACAGAATAACTTTACACCGGATATGTTTTAGTCCTCCCACCTTTCTCTACAGCATTTTGTTTATGATATTCTCTCACACTATTAATGTTCTTCAGCCTTAGTTGGTCAAATTCTCTAACAGGTTTCTCTTCACCGAAAATTCTTAACTCTTCTGATCAGCTGCTTTCTATCTGTACTTCTCCTCACCTTGCTCCTGTCTGCTTTGCTCTCCATTGCTATTTCTCTCAGTTCTATGATGCAACTTTCTCTTTGCATTCAGTATTGTATTATAGCAGCCATATAGCTATTCACTACCATCACTAAGCTGTTAAGCTCTTCAACTAACATCTAGTTCCCGGGTGTCTTTTTCGAACTGCACAGTTGTTAGATTGTTAGTTGGAGTGGACCTATGTGACAGATGTTGAGTTGAGTGAGGTGCATGAGGTTTCAAAGTATGGTGAATTGTTAGCTTCTAAGAAGAAGGGGAATTGCAATAAGATTGAGAGAATAGCACGGTGGTATAGGAGGATATTGACTTTTTTGTGGTGTGATCTGTGTCACAGATAATCTAGCTTGTTTTTTTGCTCCATGGCAATGTGGTTGACATTTTTACTTATTCTAGCAGGAACAGAGTTCCATATCTTTGCTATCTGAACTGAGAAGCCATCACCTGTAGGATACTTTGCGAAGGGAGGGATGGGTTTTAATGGTGCCAACAAAGAGGCGTTATCTAGTATGGTAATTGGGACTGTGTGTATGCTTTAGGTAAACTGGCCCTGGGCAGTGGTTGAATCAATATGCAATGTGACTAAAGGACTGGTGAAACAAGAATCCGAAATATGTCAATTAAGGACTTGTCTTGCAACTGCATTCTTGATTAGAGTTTATAATCGCCTATATATTCATTCGTTGGTTTTGGTGGTGTGTCACATTCTTGCAGCCACACGTGGACAGATGACACCTGGGCTATTTCCTTCATGTTAGCTTCTCTACTTGAAGTGTTCAATTTGAGATGGTTCCTTAGAATTCAATTGTCAACTTCTCTGAGGTATTGCCCTTTGGCACAAGAATATAAATCTCATGGATTTTCAAGTATTTGCATAATTTGCTTGTCAGCAGTATAACTGTAGAATTTGAAGATGAAGATGTATGTAAAAAGCGGACATGCCTGCTAAAGAGAAAAGAGGCAATGGTGGTCCTCCAGGACCAGAATGGTGTTTAGGAGGATGTGCTATGGTGAGAGATCTATTAGAAAGGAAGGAACAAGACAGTGTACTTTACTCCTATATTTGAGACTGCTGCAATAGAGGACATAGAATTGTAACTAAGTCCCAATCTTTATTCCTGATCTCTTTCTATATTTTGTTATTTTATCGCTGCACCAATCCTCAGTAAACGCTACTATGGCTAAAACATATTCCATTTCAGCTAAGGGGGCCACTGTAGGTCGTACAAAATGCTAAACACGTGGTAATTCCAAACCTGTTAGTTACTTTACACGTGATATGGTTGTCTAGTTTGCAGTTAAGTAACTTGTCCCTGCTTCTCTGCGCCAAGAAGCCCCAGGAGGGAATTAACTTTACTATATAAACTTGCAAACGATACCACAATTTCTCCTTTTGTTGAATTCTATCTTACGATTTCGTTGTCGTTGGTAAAATGTTTTGGCACGCTGAGTTATAAGTATAAGAAATACATTTTTTTAAAGTTTTAACTGCCTGAGGTCACTGGCACTCACTTAGCCTGATAAAATGTAATGCGTGCCATTCCAAACTTTCACTACGATAGCCGTTCCTGGTACAAACTATGCTTCTTCTCCTTACCGATGAGCCTGCCTCAAGAGCTTTCACCCAGTAAATCAGAGACGTGGATTACAAAACTTGAATTGTGAAGAAGGCATAGCTGTATTCCTAGTTGGGATACTGACAAAAATTGCACTTTAATCTTTGGCCTGATGCATTCCTGGCTTGCAATTACCTCTGGTGCTCGCGAGAATTGGCAGCATCTGAGGGATGCTCTTCAGTTGTCGTTTCACACCAGTGTTCCCTAATTTATTTGAAGTATCAAAATAAAAAACTTGGAATTGTTCGTTTGAGGCCGGCAGATTTCCCAACGACCCTTGACGCTTTCTTTTAGTTAAATGATTGTTGGCTGGCGCGCACTTTGAACTGCACTGCTGATGCCTCCGCCGTCAATAGTGGGCCTCTTAAGCATATTATACTCATCTGATGGATAAGTCACCCTGACAATTTACGGAAACGAGATAACGTCGCGCCGTCTTGGCGGCGACCACGTGACAGCTCAAGTTAACTGGAGCATGAACACTTAAAAGAGCGGGAGCGGGCACCTGTACCGCGGCGCCCGAGGAGGCCGCAGCACGTGCTGCCCTCACGTGACACCAATGAGAAATCGCAGAGGCCTTACTCCACCTCAGCAGGCTGCCTGACGCATGAATGCAAAGGCACTACACCGTAACGAATGCCGTCCCACCAAACTATTAAGCTGTCCAAAAAAGTACACCGCCCCTCCGAGCACACCCTTGCCACGAGCATGGGCTTGCACACGTCTGATCTGATATCTGCGCACCACACACTACGAGTAATTCAAGAAAGGAATGCGGCTATTTTGCATGATAAAAACAATTTGAGAAAAAACAGCCCCTGCTTTCATCACTTCAAACCCTTTCATTGAATTCCAAACGCCCTTCTGGGCCCGGTTGTAACTTGCTCGTGTCATACCTGCCTGGGAATAGGGCTAAGTCATCTGTGCAGGGTAGATTCAAAACAAGCAGCTGGGGGGCTGCGGGGTTCAATTTTCACTATTTTCCAACGTTTGGTTGAATTGCTGTTTTTCATAAGTATCACCTGCGCGTAAGTTGTTTTTCTTGCTCTGGAAATCATTTTAAGGGGCCTCTCACGATCTCCTTTAGAATTGATGACCTTTCACACAAACATCCGAGGCATTCCAGATCAAAGAGGCCGCCCGGCTGCAGATAAATCATACACAGACCCGGCAAAAGAGCTGCAGTGATCCGCATCTGAGGCAGGTCAGTGCAAATATGCCTCACTCACCTAGCCATCCTTCAGCAATAAACTGCACGCAGACACCACCACAGACACTTCCACTAGGCCCATCTGACCTACAAGCCATGCTCATACACTCCTCTCGGTAAATAAGTGAGCTTTAAGAATGCAACATTCCTTCCCAGGCGTTAGAATGTGTTGTCCAGTCACTGGCATCTCCAAAGTTCATGTCCACAGGGCCATCCCACCTAGGCCAGGGACAGCCAGGGAGCCTGGGCAGCTCGAGACTTCGCATACCACCTTGTTCTCACTAGTGATAAATGCCACAGACTTTTGGGTGTCTAATTGTGTAGCTTTTAGATTACATTTATGAAGGTAATTCATTTTGACGGCACAGTTGTCTAGGTACGTAAATACGTATGCCTTCTTTTCGCAGACAAACAACCAGTCAAACATTTGGCAAAAAACACTCGAAGCAGAGCTTGTCAGAGGGCTTCTGCCCTTTGATAATATTTCTTGTGTTGCTTTTCATACATGGGGATATGAAATTATGCATCCCTCAGTTGGACAGGAATCAAAGTCAAGCTCCATTATGAAAGTGGGGATCCTTAGCGTAGTCATCCAAAATACTAACGGTTTAAAGCTCTGAGGCTTATCCTTGGTTCGCATTGAAGAGAAATTCAGCACTGCAAGGTTGAAGACGAGTTAAACATCTCAAAAGTGCTTTAGAAAGACAGTAAAGACATGCATCGGACAACGAGTTGGCCTAATGGCTAGGGCGGTGGACCTCGAATCTGGGGAACAGGGTTCGAGTCTCCGCAATGACGCTTAACATCCTGTGATTCTGGCAAATCACTTAATCTCTCTGTGCCTAACAAAAATGAATGTGTCCTCATGTAACACAACTGGTGCTATGTAATGTAAAGCGCTCTGATATCCGAAACCGGGTCAAATTCGCGCTATATAAAACTCCGCTAAAAAAACACACAAAAAACATCTACTACTCTTCCCCCACACAGTGCTCCACTCTCCACTGCCCTAGCAGATGAGCCCAGCTTTAAGTGCGCCGCAGTACTGAATCAATGACAGCTCGTTATTCTAGTGCCAAACTGGCATAATTCAGTGCAAACTCTCAGGTAGAGGCATGCCACTTTTACAGGTCCCTTAGCAGCACTGACTGCCTTTTCTGCACTGCTGTATGCTTTAAAATGCTTTTCTTCAATTATGGGCTCGTGTACACGGGAGGCACAACAACAATTCTGAAGCTTATGAAAGTGAAGGAAAGCTCTCCATTCACCTATATCCTTGAGCAGTTTTTGTATGTGGGCCCACCGTGCCACACCATAATGTCACAGCAGTAAGACTCCATTAGCTGTTCTCATGCTACATAATGAGGTACAGCCATACATCCACCAGTCTAACTCTCCTTTTCAGATAGACGCTCTATTACTGTTCCTGGTTTAAAATATCTCATAGATCTGGTGATAACAATCCACTTCTTTCCAGCTTACATCCTTTTGTCGTCATAGCTTCCAGGTCAAGGGTGTTCTCAACAGTCTCTCCATTGTAATGGGGTGGAAAGCTTTAGGGGGCCAGGAACCTCTGGCCAATGCTAGGAAGCTACATCATCCATCCACCCTTGCCCCAACCCTCCTGCAAAACATTCTGGGATAATCCAAAATGGTGACTTCAAGTTGTCTCAGGTAAGAGCTCCCTTGAGAGACTCAGCTCTGCCCTTAGCTGGTACAGCTTCCTGATCCAGTCCCACGGACGCTTAATAGGTGAGCCACCTCCTGTGTTAGCTCTTAAGGTCTTGGCTCCCTCCTTTGTTTTAATGAACCTAGGCTGTCCCAGCCAAGCTAATTATCAGATGCAGATTTCGTCCCCACCCCTTACGTCTGGTAGGAACCGAGTCAATCACTGTTGATTGTCACTGTGTGCGGGTAAGTTACTGCTGAGAAGCAGGTGCCTAGCTTATGAGGTGGTGTAATGGCAAAGGCCAGGAACCTGATTATGCGCTGAGACCGGGAAATATGACAAATCTTTAAGTCCCTATAGATGTGTATGTGAATTATTGGAGACTGCACATTCAACCTATGTGTACTAGTTTTATCTCTACTTCATATCTTGCTCGACCTTCTAGGCCTAAGCAAAACTATTCTTTACGGCAGATTTCACCTACAATGCATAATTCAGGGAAACACCACAGATTTTCCAGTAAGCCCTACATACCTACACTATGAATGCCCACTCATATTAGGACAGGATCCTTGCTCATTCCCTGCGCCCACCGACCATTCCCCTCTTTTTTGCCCCACAGCAGTCCGTCACTTTTCTGGACAGACCGCCCAAGGGGGGCTTGGGGGAGGGAGCCGACCGCCGGGAGGTCTCCTCCCCCGGGCGGTTTGGGAGAGCGCGAGGGGTGTCCCTTTAAGAGGGACAGAAGTTTCTAGAATTGGGCTGGTCCAGTAGGACCAGAATAGCCCAAATTATAAACCCCCCGCCCACTGCCTACCAGCCACCATTTTAGGTTTGGTGACCTGGTGGCTAGGTGGGCTCATAGCTTTTTTGTCAGAGTTTATTGTAGCTTTGTGTGAATTGGTGTACTTACTTCGTTTGACATGGAGGATTACCGCGTTTTGGAAGCCATGCGCCTCTTGTCCGAGGCGGGTCGCATGGATTTGCTGGTCGGAGGGGGGCAGGCGCGCCCCCAGCGCCAGGCCTCTGCTGGCGTATCGGCGGCGGTACTGGCGTGTTCCTCGCCCAAGAAACGGCGCTCGGGCCAGGTAAGCGAACGGGGCCGGTCCCGCACGAGGAGACCGGCCCCTTCCTTGCAGGCGCGTGTGGCGGTGGGGGAGGGGGGAGCGCCGGTGCATGGCGGCGCTCCTGGGATCGCTCTTACGGAGGCGCGTTCGGCGCCTTTGGTTATCCCGCACTGTCAGGTGGGGGCGGGAGGTGCACCGGCGGAGGAGCATCGGTCCCCGAGGCAACCGGGTCAAGCGCCTGACGCGCTTTCGTTGTCCTCAGCGGGGCGGGTGGTGCGAGGCTTCGAAGCTGAAGCGCTCGCGCCGGTTTCTTTGGTGATGGCCAAGCGGGGGAGGGGGGGGCGGAGAGGGATCAAGAAGCGGTCCGCTTCTGACCCAGTGGGGGAGCGCAGAGTGGAGCCAGAGCTTGTTGTATCTGCGCGAGGGAAGCGCAGGGGTTCTATACAGTTGGGGGTGTGTCATGGGGCCTCTCAGCAGCACTATATGCCGGATTTGAATGTGGAGCCGAGTTTGGTGGCAGAGACACAGCTTAATATTGTTCCAGGCGCTAGAATGTTGCTGACATCTTCGAACCTTGCTGTAGCAGGTATGGATGTGGCTGATTTTAGGGCTTCTAGCCAACTTGTTACAGGTGGATTGGGAAGTCAGGTTGGTATGGAGCCTCATGCTGGCCAGTTTCTTTTTGCACAGGATGTTGTTAATACTCGTGGGGATGTGGACAGTAATGTGGGCAGCCCGTTATTGTTCTCTACCCCGGGTTCTTATGTGGGGGCTGCTTGGTCTGTTGGAGAGGGATCCAGAGGAGAAGGTGAGTGGGCCCAGATGGGTGAAAGTAGTTCCATGACTGGTGAGGTTTTGGGCCAGGATATGGTAAGGTCAGGGGCTGTTGTGTTTCCTGGTTTGCAGGAAGGGAATGTCCGTTTACGGAGGGATGACAGGGGATTGTCACAAGGGGGTCATGGAGCTTTTCATGGTGAGAGTCGGGGGTCTGCACCTGCGCATGGCCCAGGTTTGGGGGGATTGGGTAGGGCGGTAGGGGATGATTTTGTGAGGTTAGTTCACCCTGGCGTGGGGTTTACAGGGGCTGGGGGTTTCTCAAATACGTTGTTGGAGCGTGAAGGGTTTTCCAGGCAGAGGATTGGAGGGCCTGTCCATGGAGACGCTAGAGGTCCTTATGTCATGTTCGGTTCTCCTGGATGGGAGCATTTTGGTACAGCAGGTTTAGCGCAGCGTGGTCTTCACAAGGATATGGAGGGCATCACGAGAGGTGTGGGGATCCCTTTACAGGCCCCTTCTTCAGCGGCAGCGGGCGCTAACCTGGATGAGAGTGATGAGGAAGAGCTGATAGGCGACTCTCCGGTTAGGGAAGTGCCATTGAAGGGTTGCATTAGGGGACGTTCCTTGGAGAGGTGTCAGGGGTCGCTTGTTGATGCTAATTTACGGAGGTCAAGGTCTGTTTCGAGTGTTGCTTTTAGGGACCCTAGCACACCAGTCCAAACTTTTTCTTTTCAGGATAGGAATAGGGGCGGCGATCCAGACTTGGCAGGGCGCGGTCCAGTCCACTTTCGCCAAGGGGAAGCGACGAGAATGCCTAGCGCGGCCCTCTCTGTTCCATCGAGGGATCCCGCCGCGGCCAGCACACGAGGGTCTGGCGTGACCCCGCTGGCCCCAACGAGTAGCAGGTATAGGTGGCAGGCCTTGCCGGCGGCTAAGGAGCTACAGAGTCAACGCACAGGGAGGTACGGGCGCGTACAGCCTGCTCCCCCTCCTGGAGTTTCACAATCATTTAAATGTACGGTGGTTGATACCGGGTTAGGTAAGACCCGTGGTGATTTGTTGCACACTACTGTCGATTCAGTGGTGTTGGACTACGACGAAGACAGTCCTGAAGAAGGTGAAGTGCGGGATACGGAAAGGGGGGTGCCCTCTCATGTTTCTTCTAGTGTGTTACAGGCTCCAGTGGTCCAAAGTCAAGTGCAAGGGAGAAGAGAGCACGGCCCATCGAGTAGGGCGCCTCGCAGACCGGATGCATTGACCTCGGAGACACGGGCGGAGCCATCGAGAGTGGTCTCTCTGTTGCCAGGTGAGCAATCAGCCACACAGGCCAAACCTAAGATGGTGTCTGTGGGTACCGGTGGTGAAACTGAAGTGATTAGTAGTGATGGCCGTCTGGTCAAAGGTCGATATGTAAAAGACACAGCAGTTGGTACAGATGATGTGGTAGACATTCAGAACACAGTGGTAGGTCATGTTATGGCTGGTGCTTCCAGCAAGGTTAAAGAGCCTGTGGCCAGTAAAGAACTAAAAATCAAAAAAATGCCTTACATGGGGGTTACGAAACCATTAGGTGCTCATCTCATGTTAAGTACCAAGGAACGAATTTGGAACGGTGAGTATGTGGAACTACTGAAGCTACTCCACAGAGAAGTCCGGTCCAAAGAGGGGTCTAAGGAGGAGGAGTTTGAGCTGGCAAAACGCCCCAGAGTGCCTTTAACTATTGAAAACTGGACAGCTGCATTTTTGATTTATGCCAGTGTTTATTGCGAAAAGTTCCCTGAGCGCAGCGTGTCCCTTTTTAAATACATGGACGTCATTCGCAAGGCCCAGATCACCGGGGGTGGTTTTGCTTGGTCTCAATATGATGAGGAATTTAGGGCCAGAATGGCTTGGGACCCGGAAGCTAAGTGGGGGGAGATAGATAATGACTTGTGGCAACACACAATGGGGTCAGCGTCAGGGGGGAAAACCATTTTCACGGCAAGTGGTTTGCCGTTAGTTTATCGGCCCTTTCAGGGGAAGCCCACCCGGGGAGGGGTGGGGGCCACTGCAACCTTGTACTCAGGGTCTGGTTTCTGTTGGGAATTTAATAGGGGCTCCTGTACCAGGGAGTATTGTAAATTTAAACATGAATGCTCAGGCTGTGGTAAGAAACACCCGTTGTCAAAGTGTTGGCATAATCAGCCATCGGACGGTACACAGGGAAAGCAAACAGTTTCAGGAACATCGAATACGACTACACAGTTTTCAGGAGGAAGGGGATACAGAGGTGCTAAGGGTGCTGGGTCCAAGGGCTCGTACGCCAGTTAATTTAGAAAGGCTGCGCATTGCCCTACATGGTTTCGAAGATCAGTCAGCAAAAGTTGCACTGTTGGAAGGTTTTCAGTTTGGTTTCCGACTCGGTTACTTAGGTACTAGGGACCGGAGGTGGTCTGCCAATTTAAAATCAGCTTCTGAACATGCCGCAGTGGTACAAGACAAACTTAATAAGGAGGTACATGAAGGGAGGATGGCTGGCCCGTTTCACGATTGGCCGATCCATAATTTGATTGTTTCACCGATTGGAGTTGTCCCGAAGAAAGAACCGGGACAGTTTCGACTGATTCAACATTTGTCATGGCCTGAAGGGTCGTCTGTGAATGATTTCATTGACCCAGAGGCAGTGTCTGTCTCTTACTCTTCGGTTGACGTGGCCATGTCACTTGTTGTGACAGCGGGCGCAGCCGCTGAGATGGCTAAGTGTGACATCAAGTCTGCTTTTCGGCTATTGCCTGTCCACCCGGACGATTGGAGCCTTTTAGGTATTCAGTTCAATGGTAAGTGGTACGTGGACAAGGCGCTGCCGATGGGTTGCTCTATATCATGTGCCTTGTTTGAGTGTTTTAGTACTTTTCTGCAATGGTATTTTTCCCATCAGTCCGGTCATACCCTGGTAACACACTATCTCGATGATTTTTTCTTTGTCGGATCCCCGGGCTCCGCGGAGTGCCAGAAGGCTCTGGACACATTCCAAGGGCTCATGGAGGATTTGGGAGTTCCTTTGGCTCCCGAGAAAACAATGGGCCCTGCCACTGTCATATCCTTTTTGGGTATTGAAATAGACTCTGTGGATATGTCTGCTCGACTGCCGGAGGACAAAAGGGTCAACATGATTGAATTGCTGGATGTGATGTTGTCAAAGAGAAAAGTGTTGGTGAAAGAGATTCAAGTGCTTTTGGGTCATTTGAATTTTGCCTGCAGAGTGGTGAGAGCGGGCAGGACCTTTTGTAGGAGACTGGGCAGGGCTTTGGCAGGTCATCATTTGCCCCACCATCGTGTTCGTTTGTCTGCTGGTGTCAAGGAGGATTTGAGAATGTGGAAGTTTTTTCTGAACTCCTTCAATGGTGTCCCCTTGGTCAGAGAGGTTGACTTTCAGTGGGATGTACAAATGTTTTCGGATGCTGCTGGCAGTGATGGTTTTGGGCTCTTTTGGAATGGCAAATGGTGTGCAGAACGTTGGCCCGATGAATGGTTGAATGGAGGTCGCAGCATCACTTTCCTGGAACTGTTCCCCTTATTGGTCGCCTTGACACTGTGGTGGGAGGAATTGGCGCACAAGAAGGTGCTATTTCGTGTGGATAACATGGCGGTGGTGGAGATAGTGAATCGCCAGTCGGCCAGGGACAGTCAAGTGTTGAAACTTATGAGAGTTTTTGTTCTTGGTTGTTTGAAACACGATATTCATTTTCGTGCGTTGCACATTCCTGGCGTGGACAATGACATTGCGGATGCTCTGTCTCGTTCGCAGTGGGAGAGATTCCGTGGACTGGCGAGGGATGCGGACAGATCCCCGACTCCGATGCCGAGTCATCTGTGGCACGTCGGCGAGGTCGGGTCGTTCAATTGGTGGTAGGTTCTCTGTCTGTGTCCACGCGTTCTGCGTATTCCCTTGCGTGGAAGGAATTTCTGGAATCTGGTGCTGTCAGAAGGGAGGATCTGTCGAGTCGGTCGGATGATGTGGTCAACTTTATACTGGATCTCATGGATAAGGGTTTGACTAAAGTAACCATTGCTGGGAAACTGGCGGGGATTGCTTTCATGGGGAAGTTGTGGTGGGGCTATCCTCCATCTGCAGGGGAGATTGGTAGAAGGATGCTTGAGGGCTGGGCCAGGGAACAAGGGCACATTGGTAGATCCAGAGCCCCTATATCTTGGCAAGTTCTTGCCAGGTTACTTACGGTTTTGCCTTTAGTTTGTTCAGATGATTTTGAGGCATGTCTTTTCTCAATGTTGATGGCTTTCATGTTTTTTGGTGCTTTCAGGGTATCTGAGTTGTTGGGTTCAAAGTATAAGTGTGGTTTGTTTTGGAAGGACGTTTTTTGTTATGATGAGGGAGTTCATGTATGGTTGGCCAGTTCTAAAACGGATCAAACGGGTAAGGGGAAAGGTGTATGGTTACAGGCATGTGCTCCGAAGCTTACTTGCCCTCTACTGCTTGCGCGGCGCTGGCGTTCCTTGTGTGGGGGTGGCGATGAAGTCCTGGTTTTCCAACATATCAATGGCACCCCTGTAACACCTTATCAATTACGTATGGTTTTGCGCAAAGCGCTGCAGCACATAGGTCTCGATGGCACTATTTATGGTACTCACTCTTTCAGAATAGGTGCTGCCACTGAAGCTTTTCACCGGAATTGGTCTGAAAGGGATATTAAGCGATTGGGGCGCTGGTCCTCTAATTGTTTTCAGCGTTACGTGAGGAGCTCGGCGGAGGAGGCGCATGCGTCATCCTCCTTCACAGGATTCTAACTCTCTTTTCTTTTTCAGGATCCGTTGCTGGGCCTCGCTCCTCGGTGGTAACGGTCTGGATAGTGGGGCATTCATTTGTCAAGTGGGCCAGAGTCCAGGCGGCGAGGAGTTACTTTGGAGATCTACTTGGTTTCAATGATCGAATGTTTAACGTTCTTTGGAAGGGTAAAGGTGGGATGCTCTGGAGAGAGTTGATACCTTGTTTGAACAACAACATGGTGGGCGGTGTCTGCCCGGATATCTTAGTCATTCATTTGGGAGAAAATGACCTATGTGCAACGAAAGGTGTAGTCTTGCTGCGAGCTATGAAAAGAGATTTAGGCCTCATTAAGGAACGATGGGCTGGGTGTCATGTTTTTTGGACAGAGTTAATTCCTCGCAGGATATGGAGGGGAGCGGTGAATCCCAGGGCGGTCGATCGGGCTAGGAAGAAAGTGAATTCAGAGGTGTCTCGTTGCTGTAGGAGCCTTGGTTTCAGTAGGATTTCACACAGGGACATTAAGTTTGAGGCTGTTGAGTTCTTTAGGGATGATGGAGTTCATTTGTCCCGTGTGGGCATGGAACTTTACTTGTTGGAGATTCGCGAGGTTTTAGCCCGGGCATTGGCCATGCAGCGCTGATTTTCTCCTTTGTCTTTCGCTTTGCGGTTGGGGGGCAGAAAGGGAGGCGTTGTTTCCCCCGCCTACCTTTCTGGGTGGCGGTGTTTTTGGGTATCATTACGGTTTTTAGGCAGATTGCTGGTTGGGTATTAGTTCAAGTATTTCTTTGACAAGTGCTGGGGTATGTTGGTCATGGTTTGACCGTTCAGTTTTGTGAGGGGGGGTTATCTGCAGGAGTGCAGGGTCAGGCAGGGTTTATGGTTATGGAGGACCTGACCGTTGTTATTGCAATTGTGGTTGGACGAATAAAGTTTTAACGATGACGTATGTTTGTTTAATGACGAAATGTTTTATTGATGAGGTAATTTTATTGATGACGTTATGTTATAATGCTGTTATATTGTTATTGATGTATTGTTGGGAGCGGGAGGGCTCAAATGTTTTAGGGTTCGGGGGGCTGAGTTTGTAGTTATTTATTTATTTAGTGAGGTTTAGTTTTGTAAGGCGTTGCCAAGGGTTGTGTTTTGTAATGTGCACCTGTGTCTTAATAAAGCGGCCTTTTACACACACAAACAACTTTTGGTCTACTTTTCTCCCACCCCTCGCCCTCTCTCCCAAGGGGGGCTTGGGGGAGGGAGCCGACCGCCGGGAGGTCTCCTCCCCCGGGCGGTTTGGGAGAGCGCGAGGGGTGTCCCTTTAAGAGGGACAGAAGTTTCTAGAATTGGGCTGGTCCAGTAGGACCAGAATAGCCCAAATTATAAACCCCCCGCCCACTGCCTACCAGCCACCATTTTAGGTTTGGTGACCTGGTGGCTAGGTGGGCTCATAGCTTTTTTGTCCCTCCCTCCCTCCCTCAATTTGTCGTTTTAAATGCTCCTGTTTTCCTCTCGCTGCTCAGTTTTTTCCCCTTTTTTGGGGGTTTTTGCCCCTATTTTCTTTTTTGAGTAAAAGGCTGTTTTGTGGGCTACCGGTGTGCAGGGGTTGTTTTTATTGTATTTGTATCCGTCGCTAGACACAGGTGCTGTGCGGTGTTTTTGGGTATCATTGCGGTTTTTAGGCAGATTGCTGGTTGGGTATTAGTTCAAGTATTTCTTTGACAAGTGCTGGGGTATGTTGGTCATGGTTTGACCGTTCAGTTTTGTGAGGGGGGGTTATCTGCAGGAGTGCAGGGTCAGGCAGGGTTTATGGTTATGGAGGACCTGACCGTTGTTATTGCAATTGTGGTTGGACGAATAAAGTTTTAACGATGACGTATGTTTGTTTAATGACGAAATGTTTTATTGATGAGGTAATTTTATTGATGACGTTATGTTATAATGCTGTTATATTGTTATTGATGTATTGTTGGGAGCGGGAGGGCTCAAATGTTTTAGGGGTGGGGGAGGGTTCGGGGGGCTGAGTTTGTAGTTATTTATTTATTTAGTGAGGTTTAGTTTTGTAAGGCGTTGCCAAGGGTTGTGTTTTGTAATGTGCACCTGTGTCTTAATAAAGCGGCCTTTTACACACACAAACAACTTTTGGTCTACTTTTCTCCCACCCCTCGCCCTCTCTCCCAAATCCTCTCAGCTGGATAAGTGAGTATCTGTCTCTATTCTCAGATGCACACAGCTCCAATCGCTATCACAATAAATAACTCCCTGGAACCTCTCTCGCCCACCCAAATAGAACTGCTCGAATCTGCATCGCCAGTATAAGCAGAACCATCATGATGAACGCGTGTCTTTCCACGCAGGTATATCCCCTAATTGCCCACTCCGATCTTCCCCCCACATGGCACTGCACTCACAAACCTTTATCCACTGCGCCGATAAGTTTTTACTGTTCGCATGAGTATTGAAATCGCACGGGTTGCTATTACTACGCCGCATGAGTATAGAAATCTCACGGGTTGATATAATTACGCCGCATGTATGTGTATTACTTAAGTCAACTGCCTTATGTACGGACTTCAATTTCCAATATTTTTCGTTCTGATATGCATTTTTTTAAAAATCACATCACTTTTCGACTAGATAAGCATGCGTATGAATGACAAGTACTATAGACACTAGTGCAAACCTCATCATGTACCTATTAATGATTTTCGTTCCGATAAGCATGCATTCTAAAGGATATCACTTTTCGTTTCGTTAAGCATGCAGCTGGATGGCAAGTGTTTTAGACACTAGCACAACCACCATCCATAGCCTAGTCACTCCAGACAATTGATTGCTGTTATGCCACACAACGTATTAGTTTCCCACAAAAAGATTGCTTTAACTTTATTCATGCCTAGCATTCTAACGCAACCTTCATATGTTTTTCTTCCTCTTTTTCCCATTTAATGTATGTATGTAAATGTCATATAGGCTGAGTTCATATTGTTCTCAAGACAAACATGTCATTTCCTGTCCTGATGATGATGCATGTATTTATGTAATGGCATCGAAACGTCGTCAACCTAAGAGCACCATATGTATTTTATAATGTCACAGAATGTTATTTACAATGGTGCGTCAGAACAAAACCAAGTCTGTAGCACTGAATACTAGTACAGACCGCCTTTTGCGCCTTTACACAAACTACTTTGTTTTGTTTTGTCTCCTGTGGGTCACGGGTCGTGCCCACTTGTACATAAGTGTTGATTCTATGAACTAGGGCAAAATATTTACACTAATAAAAACCTGTCCGGCTGGACAAAGGACATACGTACTATCTAGTGTATGCCTATCTTTTATATGATCCTGATATACTAGGGTCTACTGTCTTTTGAAACAAACTTCTGCCCAAGGACCCTAGTGCAATTCCTTTTGGGTTTCCCTTGTTTTTTATAACACTCATATTATGAGGCCCATTCCAGGTAAGTACCAATCCTTCTCGAGTCCATTCTGTGACAGGCTACCTGTGAGCAGAACCGGGCTGAGCGCAACGGTAGTCATACACAGTAGCCCACACGCGCACATGTGCACATGCAACCAACCCAGTGCTGCATATCCTAGCTGAACAGCAGTGGTCTTATTTTAAAAGATGAACACCGGTGGTTAACACGCTCAGACCAATCACTCTGAATTTGCCATGAGTGAGACTCTGATAGCGAGACTCGCTCACAGTAAAAGTTCAAAAACCGTGTTGTCTACTGTGAAAGATCCTGGTGAAGTAAGTGGGCGGCATCAATCTGCTATATTTGTTTTAGCATAGGCAAGTTTACTATCAGGGAAGAGTTTCGAAGAAGAACTCTCCCTGGTCCTCTTTAAACTCAATTTGAAATGCTTTCCAACTAGCTTAAGAATGCTTTAAAATTCATTTGGATTTCTTCTGGTAAGGATAAATTACATGGTTCTCCCTCATCTACATATACTACACTACAATTCTGCCATATGCATTTCATTTCACACATGACCTGAGCTTCTTTCTCAGATTTGTAAGATTCACTTCTTCTACCTGTGGGTTAGTTCCTTGCATGATAATTTCGACTAGCATTCTTCACTACAGGTCTTTAATGGAGTTCTATTTATATCTTACATCAACTTTGGTTGAAACAGTGAAAAATGGGTCCAATAATGTGATTTCAACATCAGGCTTTCACTGTGACGCAGAGCCTTTGGAAACTCAAACTGTTTTTTTGATCATCTTGTGAAAAAAATACCTACAACTGTAGTTTGCCAGTATAGAGATCTTTCATGAATTCAAATGCTTGAATTATTATTCTCTGTGGTTAGGCAGTGAACAGTCAACCGTCAATGTTTACACAGCAGAGTACACAAACCAGTTAACAATGAAAGCCTGCCAGGAACTCATTTTTGTAAAAAATTAAATTAGCAAGGTAGAAGACGTTTTCACTCATATGAATCCAACCAAAAACACTGTTTTCAAAGAGCTTCCCAAGTTGAGCCCAAAGTGTCAACTTGATATCTTTAGAGAACTAAAAGGCGTGAACGCTTAGACAGACAATGACCACTTGATCACATTATGTATTTCATGAGCCCATCCCACTATGAAACATATTACATGGCAAACAATGTTCACTGCCCTAACCTAGGCGATAGAGTGCTGGTAATGGCTTGCCCAAGCCGAAGACAAGGAAACAAAGAGTTTAAAGAGCAATTCACAGCTCAGAAACATGGAGGGCAATAAGACTATTAACATCAGTCTCTTTGATCTAATCTAATATGGTCAGCAGCATTCTCTCATGTCCTTGCCTTCATGCTATTGCTGAATTTAGAATGCAGGTAAAACAAAAGTTGGGACGTCTCCACTTTATAAACATTCTCTTTGATTAAGCCAATCTCATTATTCAGCACAAGGAGTCAATGGAAGGAATCGGTTCATTGTTTGAGATGACAATAAAAATGTAAAGATCTGATCACCTCAAGAAGTCTTAAATATTAAGGCCTCGGCATGAAGGGGCATGGCCTAAGTGGCCAAAATGGCAGATGCTCTGTCCTGAGCTTCTGGCATCAGAGCCCCGGAAAGTCCTTCATCCTGTTATTGGCCAGTGCCTGAAATGCTACAGAGGAGCCAATGTAGGCCGAAGTGCCTGGGGGCCCCCCCAGGCCAGCTATGGGTTCCCAAGGGCCCGGGAAGAGGCAGATCGCACAGCCGCTACCCGGCAAGCCTCTTACCGACAGGGCAGCCAGCGTGAAGAAAAAGTTGGCGGCAGGCTACTGGACACAGGGAGCCCCTGCAGATGGAACCAGGTCCATCCTCTGTCGTGGGGAAATTTAATGCGGGTCTCGCCGAGGATTGAAGCGGCCTTAGGGAAGCCAGGCTCTGCAGAAAGAGTCGGGCCATAGAGTGCCTGGAGGAGAGGTCTCGGCCAGACAGGTGAAGAAGGGAGATCGGCCCAGATAGCCTGCCGGCTGCAACGAGAGAGTGTTGGAGCGCACCCCTGTTCAAGCGCGGACTAGTCCAGTGGACTCGCAAGTGAGGGCCTGCCTCTGGGAGCCAGTATGCTTGATGATGCTTGGGGGAGTCTCCCTCCGGTTAAGCGAGTTGGTGCACTGCAAGGGGTGGGAGCCCCCCACAGGCAGCTCTGAGACTTTCACACCGAGGAGGTGACCACATTGTGCCCTGGGTTCCGACCTTCCATTTGCTGAACATTCTCGGTGGTGCCTGGGAGAGGGTTGGATGGGAGACTAATCGACTGGGTGGGAGGGGCGTGAACTCTAACCTGGCTGCTCGTGCAGTCCGAGAATTCCTTCCCCATACAAGTTGGTCGGGTGGGGTCCGGCCCTTCACCACCGGACTCTGAGGGCCAGGAGGAGGCATCAGAATGGTGGGGACACCTGGTGCCCAAGACCGATCCTGCTTGCATCCAGGGGTGCCAGAGCAATAAAGCTAGCAAAGGCTACTGGGACAAAGACACAGACGAAGGGGCCCAATGGCCACCCTCAGGCAGCTATTGACAGATATACTACACCGATCCTCCAGACAACCTCATGCTGCTCGAGGTAATGTAGGCAGCAGGATTGGCACAGGAGAATAGGATTGGCGAGGCTGGTGTGGATGAGGCCGTCCCGTGTCAGGACCTTCACAATGTGGTTGATAGAGTGACAGGCGCTGAAGACCAATACTTCATGTTTAGAGCGGAGGGCTGAGATGTACAGAATTGAATGCACTACTTTGGTTTCTCTTGACAAAAAGATTTCAAAAGCCTCTGCTTTGCTCACAAAGCATTACATGGCTGTGCTCTTAATGGGAACGCTTCCATACCAGACAACCAGTCGCTCAAGGTCACCTGAGTGGGGCCACTGGGTAGAGTGGATATCCGAGCAGTAGCAAGGAAAAACTTTTTCTAACAAACTTCCTTGGACTCTTGACCCCAATATGGATTTGAAAAATAGCATATTGTCTACTCACTTCATATTTTATTTTTTCTGAGGAGTTTTGTGCAGCAGTCATAAGAGTACCAGAAGAAAAACAAACATAATGAAAAAGAGAAGGGGTTCTAGCCATATGCAGGAGCAAATCTTAGCTATAGCATTCTGTGCCTTACGCCACCCCAATGAGATAGTCAAACGTTTTGTTGAATAATTACATTTTCAAGTGGTTTCTGAATCTAAGATAATCAGTTACAGAGTGAAGCTGGGACCTGACACGATTCAGTGTTTCAGGTCTTGGACCTGAAACGTATGCCTCCATGCTGAAGTCTTCTGCAGGACTGTAGTTGCATTAGACTAGTTAGGTGGAAGAGAATCTTAAATTCCTGGTGGTATGTAATGCAGTAGCACAAGATAAATTTGCCCTTTGAGCCAGTCAGGACTGTACATAATACAGAGGGCTTTTACATTTGATTTTGTCTCCCACTCGAAGGCAAAGAAGCGTCTTCAGAGCTTGGTATGCTAGTGTGTGTAAATGCAGGCCCATTGTGGACGCCTGGTTTCTTTAATACATGTAGGCTAGAAAGGAGATTTTTTGGGGGGACCTGTACAGGTCGCTTTAGAGTAGTTCAGACGCGCCATAAATATCTCTGGAGGAATTAGAGGATTTTCTATAATTTAGTACGGTTCCTCGAGCAACATATGTTCACTTCACAGTACATTGATATATGTGCCTTACACGTTTTGTGGGGAAACCGCTCTAAGGCAGCATGAGCACCCTCAAAATTACATAACATAAGTTACTATGTTTTTGTGGGGTAGGAGGAAAAAAGAAATGCGGAATGCAATCTCAACATTATGATTCATTACAAATTGTTCCTAATGTAGGTATCCGATGAATCGTTAGTGCCTCACAGGGCCGGCGCTAGGCATGGGCAGCGTGGGCAGCTGCACAGGGCCTCGCGCTCAGCTCACCAGCATGGGGCCACGCACTGATGATGTGTCCTGTTTGTTTCCCTGGAGATATATTTTTAAAAAAAAGGTGTCGCCTTGCAATTAAGGTCCATTGGAGGGGGCCCCCTCCCTGGGCCTCTCAGGGATGGTGTCTGTCTGGAGGCAGAGTGGAGGGAGACGCTCCCTCAATTGCAAGGAGACCATTCACAGACACTGTGGGGGGCCCATTGTCCAGCATTTTGGCGCCCCCACAGTTTTAACTTTTAGACCACAATCAATTCTCACACCTATCGGGCTGAAGGTGTGAGAAATGCTTGTGGAGTAAAAGTTAAAACTGTGGGGGCGCAAAAATGCTGGACAATAAGCCCCCCACAGTGTCTCTGAATGGTCTCCTTGCAGGGGGCCACTTATCTAAATTAGAGGGGGCCTCGCACGTTGCCTTTTAGCCCAGGGCCACGCAAATCCTAGGACCGGCCCTGGTGCCTCAGGGGCAACCTGTCTTGTAAATATTCCGCTCTGAAATCCTGCATCACTTCGTCCTCGGCCTCGCATTCTATATTTGGCACAGTACCCGCAGCCACCACACACGTGGCCTACCTGCCAGGGGCTGAAGTTCAGGTTGCACAATCCAGGCTTACACATCACTTTGGCACGTGCTTCTCGTGAAGCAACGCACGCAGCGGGGAGCCAACTGTCGGACCTCTGATCTCCGTGCGCCAGCTCTTACTCCCTCCTCCGTACCACGTGCCGGCAGCCTCCAGCATGGCGGACCCACACTGAACGCTTGCTGGAAGTGGCGGGAAGCAAGGGGGGAGGGGGGGCAGCTCGACACTTAACGCTCTGAGGCACACAGGCAACGGCACGCACATACAGGGTTATAGTTTTTCACTGCACTAGACACCTGGAATTAATTGATTCTTTCTTTTATGTGGTTGATAGCATGTCAAAACGCATAGCCAAAATAGTTATACTTCCCCAAAAAAATACAACGCCAATGTTTAACACGTGAAGAGAATTACTAGCATAGCAAATCGTAAATGGCAAAGGCAAAAATGCTTACTTTGAAAACACAGAAGTTAGGAAATGCCAATAATTAACAAGATACGGACTGACAACCTACACTCAGTCCTCTCAGTAAAACCGTCGGATCAATATCTGGATCAGTATTCGGTCTGCAGAGGGCACGTTTTTGTAAAACCGTTCAAAGCAGGGGAACTCACCCACGTCCTTATTTCTGCTGAACGGGGCGAGGGCACGACGAGTGCCCCTCTGACCAGTCCTTCTTTGTCTAGTGCCACTCTTCACACGAAAACCCGAAAGAGAGATTACATACATATCCAGGTGTCCGCAGGGTGAACTCTGTACTCTGCTTGTGCTAACTGGAAGCCTCCTGGTAGCTGGCAATCTGTTTTGGATATCACCACCATTGGCAGTCTTGGAACCCGATGCAGTCAGCTCTAGGCCTGGTAGTGACGGGTGTGTGTGTTTCATGACACTGCAGGCAATGTGCATTTCTATCCAAGTGTGTCTGGGCGCCACACGCCCAAATGTGGGCAGTTAAATGAAAAGGGCTAGAGAAGAAGTGCAAAATAGGAGTGGCCAGTAGACACTGGATGTAATCAACAAGTAGTCTGATTTGGTGTAGAAACAACACAAGCAGGTAAGAAACCCCTTCGGCCTACTTTCATTCTTCTGATTATCCTCTCGAGGGGAACACATTACGAGGCAGAAGTTCATTTGGCGCACTGATACTGCTTACAACCAATCAGGCTTTAAGGGATGGGTTAATGAAACATCCTGTGCTAGACTGGACCCAGGCTTGGTTTACCATCCAAAAGTGGCATGTGCAAAAAACATGTTTTCTTGAAAGTAGACAGGCTTATATAAATTGTCACACCTGGAGTTCTAGCATTAGTGGGAAATGTCTTAAATGGGTGTCCAGTTCAAAATGTCTCTTCATTAAAAAAAAAAGTTCTGGCTTTAATCAAATAGCCAAAATTCACTCTATATGCAGAAGCCATGCCTATCCTGTAGCCTGCACCATTCTATATTGACGAAAGAGGGTGTGCACAAGTTGGGTGAATGTAAGACTTAGAGAATTACCAGGTATGACTGATTAATATGCTAAGAGCTTTACTCTCAAGGAAAAATCTATGAGAGTAAAGCAACACCTTGAGACTTCTGGACCAGAATAAAAGTTGCCTTCTTATACTAGTAGATCTTTCCTCGGTGTTTGACACAGTCAAACATGACCACTTGATTGCTCTGCAGGAAAAAAGGATGGGGTTAGCAGGCCCAATCCAAAATTGTTTTTCTTCATTCCTACACAATGGAACTCAAAGAATCAAAATGGACCATTCCCTTCCTAACAGTGTCCAAGTCTGAACTGGAATGCCTCAAGGTTCAGCACTTTCACCCACGCTCGCCAACCTATTCATGGAACCTCTCACCGAAATTCTGAATCATTCAAACATACATTACCACATGTACGCAGACGATACTTAATTGTACTTGACAATCTCTACTCCGGATGGCATCAAAACCCTTAACCTTGCCCTTGCAAAAACACAAAATTGGTTAGTCAACAAGCATCTTATGCTAAATACTCTGAAAACTAAATACCTCCTGATCTTCCGTCAAAATCACTCTACCCCCATTCGTGACTGGCTCAGGCAACTAATGGCCCTCAATTACACTCCTCATAGTGTGGGCTCAGCTAGATCATGAAGCATAATTCTGGACAAACACCTAAATATGCAAGACCACAACAGTGCAACAACCAGAGTAGCTAATCACAAACTCAATACCTTAAGGAAAATCAAACCCTCCCTTCCTCCCGTTGATATGAAGCTGGCAGTCCAATCCCTTGTTATCTCTCACTTAGATTATGGAATTGTGACCCTATTTGGACTTCCCAAAGCCAAACTGGCCCCTTTAAGGGCTACTCTGAATTCTGCTGCCAAACTCACTGCTGGTTCAAGAAAACGTGAACGTATCACATCTGACTTAATTTAACTCAAGTGGATCCCCTTAGAAGCAAGGATTTGTTTTCAAGATTGCCTGCTTGACACATAAAGCCCTTCATCATAAAACTCTGGTTTACCTGGCAAACAAACTTGAACTATCCGGCCTGAATCGAGCTCTAAGAATATACTGATGAAACTACAAAAATTAAATAATAAGAAAACCTATAAACGGGACTTCTCTGCTTTAGCGCCAATAATTTGGAATGCTCTTCCTCCCAAAATCAGATCTAACCCTTTGATTGCCTCATTAAAGAAAAGAAGTCAATGGTTTGCTCCTGAAGAGTTACTTGCAAAGATAGACATGAAACCATCAGAACTAACTAATACGTCAGGTCTTCAGTACTCTTGAACTATCAATGATGAGTTTGTATTGCTTTATACCTTCTATTTCCGGGAGTATTCTCCTTCATGTTATTATTTAACTAACTGCTTATTTGTATCTGCTATCTTTCCTGTTCCTTTTGTTTGCTTTTGTGTACAGCGCTCTGATACCCGGATGGGTCATGTTCGCACTTTATAAAACTTTTCAAATAAATAAATAAACTGTGTTCCTTTGCCTGTGGTAGATAACACAACCCAGTACGGTGTCTAAAAAAATTAAAACCGTTTTTCAAAATCAAAACAATGGTTTATTCATTCTTGAATAGATCTTATGTGATTACGTATAACAAAAATAACGCAATGCAGGTAAGAAAAATATGCATTCTATGCTTAAAAAAACATGGCATGAACTATCGCTGTACTTTTTGGGTTTGCCTAAAAATGTTGATCTTAATTTGGGATTACATTTAATGTGCCACATAATGCAAACATAAACAAAATAAATGATGGATGTACTAAGTTCTGCTGCGAATAAAACTATAATAGTTCAAGTCTTCAACTCGGTTACTACTGAGCAGAATGAATAAACTGGAAGGAGACAGGGAAATGAAGGAAACTGCTGGAAGGACAGAAAATAGGCATATATTGCTAATAGAAAATACCCTGAATGCATTTTATTTTGATTTATAAACCTAAATCACATTAGTGTTTGTAAGAAAAAAATACCTTTGTGATGGACATTTTTTTATCTAAGGACCTGATGTATGAGCTTAACTGATGAGAGTTACAAGTTACGAAAGTCATCTAATTACAGGAGGGTAAAGGTAATGCTTCGTAATCCCACCCATAAACCTTACAGAGTCCAATAACCATGACCTTGAAGGAGCGCATTTTATTTAAATATTGGTCAACACAAGAAGAATTAGTAAACTAGGTTTCTAACAAACAAATATTTAACCACACAGAGCAACAACACAGCCAAACAGTGATATGCAACAAATCATTGAAAACCCCAGGCCCCAACGATACGGTAAACCGAACAAGAATGTGCTATGCTGCCATGCTAACAGTAGATGGCATCGTACAAGTGCTAATAACTTGAAAACACAAACCAGGCTTAGACTAATGGAACTTACTCAATATTGTGGTTTCGAGACCGCGCAGTTTTCAAAGAAAAATAGGTTTCAGAAATTAGCAAATACTGCTGTTTTGTTGTATGTGCACTCGAACTGAACATGCCTCGCACGAGCAAAATGGCTCTATACACTATTGGTGTTACTGCTAACGTCAGTTGGGCTACCTCGTATGGACAGGTAGAGCTTTTTACCAATAGGTGGCGCTGCCACACCCGCTGTAGTTAATCTGCACGGTGCTTTCTACCAATGTTCCCTGCGCCAGATGTCACTTTATGTAACACGAGAAGGTGGGGCTCCCCTCCCTGTGTGCGCATCTATCCACTCACATTGCAAAATCGCCTACCACATGTTGTAATTGTGTTTAACATGAGCGTAGTGCCTACACAGGGAGCTTTCAACAGCATCGAGGTGAATTTTAGATCCAGGTAGTTGATTAATGTGACGCGGACACGCCGTCCTATTCAGGCTTTGGTCGCCGCGTGGCTCCTGCTTGCTCTCGTACATTCCTCAATCATTCAGAGCCCAACCCTTCAGAGCGGGCATACAACGAGGAGCGAGGTATGATTAGATTTCATGTGCATTAGGCCTATCCTCAACACCAGTTATTACAGTTGGTGATTTGACCGTTATTTCATGACTTTGGGTGAGGGAATTTCATTATCAACATTTATAACGCTTTTTTATGACATTATTGCTGCTAATGTCAGCGTCCAGATCACGTAAAACTGATGTAACCTTAGGGCACCTGCAAGCGCTTTAGGCCTGGCAACAACCAAGAGATATGGAAAGATATATATATATTTTTTTTTTTACATTGAAAAAGCCGTGAGGCGAAACGCGTCTGTCGATAGGGGGGGGGGGGGGGTAGGCTGAGCACCTAATAAGGCATTTTTGCTTGAACAGAACTTCATGTGTGCCTTTCGTTTGTGAACAGAAGGGGTGTTCTCTGTCCAGAGAATATACGTATATATATATATATATACGTATATATATATATATACACATATATATATATATATATATATATATATATATATATATATATATATATATATATAGAGAGAGAGAGAGAGAGAAATATATAAATATGCAAATACAACACAAATTCTCGATAGTCAAATCGTAGTTCTAATGTCCAAGGCTGAGATCAGTCCTACCAGAATGATGAATGACCGAAAAGAGGTTTTTGAATGGCGCTGCGGCTTCGAAAGATATCCTGGTATGTGTAGGGTCTTGGGCCCTAGGCCCGTACGCAGCACAACGGATGACACAGACATGACTGGGGTACATACAACTGGCCCAGGGCACGTTTGTCTGGCCCCTTTTATTGTCCGGCGACAAGTCACTCGTGACACCCGTGTTGGATGGGAGTGGGGGGGGGGGGGGGGGAGTATGACAGGCCAGCCCTAGGGAAGTGGTTGGCAAACCAGTATATGGCCAAACATTAGAACGTGTCCAGCAGGACACTACATCTCTCCCAAACTTTATTGAAAAGAAACAAGCGAGTCCAAACTGTGGGAGTGAATGAACAACAAAACCTCAATGGACCTCCTCAGGCAGTACCCAGGACTGCACAGTATCGGCGAACAGGTGCAGCTGGGAGCACCTGACATCACCGCACACATCCGTAGTTTCACCAGATGATTCTGGGCACGAATGCGATGCAGATGACTGTACTATCGTAAGACATGGTCTAGTGTCTCAGTGTGATGTCAGCACACTCTACACCCACCCACCACCAGGCGTCATTGGTCAATGACCCTGGCCAATAAAAAGGGACTGAGTGCACGCGCTGAGGGCCCATTCACCCATCTCATAGCACTGTGTCCGTGTCTGCCTCATTGTGTGCTTGCTGCGTCATGAGGGCCTAGCGCCCCTCACCTCAAATCACTACAATGGCGACAAGGTCGGTATGTGCGCCCATGCGTGCCACTACCCAAATCTAATGAAAAGGGGGAAGAGAGCTGCCCGCTTGGAGGGCACCCACTGCGACGCGCCAAGAGGCCCGCGGGGCGTGAGCCAAGCCCCGGGCCGACACGACCGAGGAGGTGATCGGGAGCCGACCCCGCAGCTCGTGAGCACATCGTGAGCTGCCCCCCCTGCGTGGGATAAAGAGAGGGCCGCGCGGAGCCCACCTGCAGCGGCCAGAACCGGGCCGTGACTGACTGCCCAAACGTGAGGAGACCACTGCAGAGCCTACCCGCGTTGGCCGCGAGCCCTGGCGTATGAGGAAATCCACGCGGAGCCCACCCCCGTGGATGAAGAGGCCCGCCGGCAAGAAAAGTGCCCAGGAGAGAAGTGCGGACCGACCGGAGCCCACCCGCGCCGGCCGTGACTGAGCCCCACCGTGAGGTGCCCAACGCGGAGCCCACCCGCGTGGCAAGAGTGGCCCTGTGGCCGAAGGTGAGCCTACGCGCAGTGTGCCCCGAGTGCAAGAAGACCAGCGGAGCCCACCCGCGGCCTGCCTGAAGCGTCCCCCGTCCCCGCCGCGCAGCGTGTGTGGTGAAAGGCGGCGGGGTGAATGAACTGGAGTGCGAAGCGCCCGCAGCGTAACGCGAGCTGCTTGGCGGGAAAACGTCGCAAGCGGAGCCCACCCGCAGAGGTCGCAACGGAAGCAATGGCGGCCACCACCTAGCGCTGCCGAGACCGTGTATGCAAGCGGTGCCCACCCGCGTTGAAGAGGACTGCCGAGAGCCAGCGGGAGCTCACCCCGCTGCTTCCAGCCCTGAGGTGAGGAGCAAAGTGCTTGACGACGCAAGGCCAGCTAGAGCCCACCTCGCTGCACCCAGAGGAAGCAGGTGCTGACTCCCCCGCTGCGCAGGGCGAGTGATTAGAGGCAACGGCGGCGGCGAGGCAGAAAAGCCTCAGGAAAGTGCCCGCAGCGTGTGGAGAGCTGCGAGGCACTGACAAGCGTAGCGGAAGGGCCACCGTGCGGCCTACAGCCGATCGGAGCGACCCACCCCTGCACAAGCCCGCGAACTGGGAGAGGAGCGATCAGCACGCCTCACAGGAGCAGTGACCCCCCCCTGCAAGTACCAGCACCAGCGCTAAGGAGGGGAGTCAAGTGACACTCACCAGGACGAGGACAGCAGCCAGCAAAATCCTTGTCCTGCTCGGGAGGGGAGGAGGCGGCAGGCTGTGGCCAGCAGCCTCGGTGCAGTGTACAACTGCAGGAGCGTCAACCTGAGCCCACCGGTAGGGACTTGGCACACAGCCTCCGGATTGCACCGAGGCCCAGCTTCAGCAGCATGGAAGGAAAGTTCCCAAAAGTGAAGGAAGACTGCTGGTGACCGTGAAAAGCGCTCCCCTGCCATCTAGTGGCCTAAGGACACTACTGCCCCCCCACAATGAAACGCTATGGCACCAACTCGCATGCCATAAAGAGACAGAGACTAGCAGGCAACTGTGTGTCAGGAGGAAGGAGCGCAGCCCAAACCTGTTGAAAAGGTATGTGCACAGCAGCCCAGAGACACTAAGCCACCGACAAGTGATGGCGCAGGAACGCCACACCGCTGCAAGTAAGCCCCACCAGGACAACGCGGCACTGCGCAGGACAGCGCAAGGAGTGAAGAAACTTCACGCACCAGAAGGACGACGGAGCAGAAGCACAATCCCTCAAAAGCACTGACGCCGCACCAATGGAAAGCACGGTGACGCCTAGTGGCCACAGGCTGTCACCACTGCCGGAAGAAAGTAAAGGAGCACCACCACGAGACTCCCCACCAGGCAAGTGCGACATGGAGGAAGCCCGACAACCGCCAACACTGCTCCAAGGTCCCCGAAGAAATCAAGCACAACCCGTGACGTAACGGGAGCAACCTGAACACGAAGAAGCTCGGAGCGGTGACGTAACCCTCCGGACCCAAAGAAGCACAAGAAGAGCGCGGACAAAAGCGCGCCAACGCTACAGCACCGGAACGGAGCGAACAGTGACCAAATCAAAGTCAGCAAAGCGTGATGACTCACGCAGAAGACCACCCCGCTGGTCACCCAAGAAAGCCGACCCCCCCAGACGGTCGCACGAAGAACCCGGACGGTCACACGACGTGACGCACCCAAGAAGCCGGCCAGCCAAATGGCCGCACCAAAAGCCGACACACCGGGGGTCGCGAAAGGAGATGACCGAAGCAAGGGTCAACGAACCGTAACACAGCAAGTATCCCACAAGAGGACAGAAGATAGCCTGCCATCATCGGCAGAGTGGACCGGCCAGAGGTCCAAGAAGTTCGAACATCAAGACACAGTCCACGATCAGCGACTAACGAACTTCAACAATTCAACATGTAACGTCTAAAGAGAGAGAGATCGCAACGCCCGGTCCAGTCACAGATGAGTAGAGACAGTGTCCGTGAACCAGGACAAGACCGATGGAAGCAGGCGGAGTGCACGCTGCCTGGAGAAGTCTGACCAGGAAGAGGAAGACAGCAAGGTGATCAGACCGCGTTGCGAAAAGGAAAGTGAGGAAGCATGAGTGGCACGACGCCACCAAAGGAAAGGAAGATGGAGAAGGAGTGGCACGACGCCACAAAGGAGAAGAGAAGAAAAGGAGAAGGTCTAAGTGGCACGTCTGCCACCACCAAAGAAGAAGAAAGGAAAAGAGGTCTGGTTGGCACGTCTGCCACCACCGAAAAGAAGGAAAGGAGAAGAGGTCTGAAGCACGACGACAGGAAGACAATGAGAATGGAGTAGAGCAAAGAGGAGTGTGGACCAAGACACTACGACGCACAAAAAGGGGAAACACCGAGGGGAACGTGAGCGGTACACAACAGTCCACACGCACGACCGGGATAAGTAACATCACTGGAAGCGAGCATCCACGTGCGAACCCGACAGTCATCCAGGAATGACGGAAGCGAGCAGGCCGGTCTGTTGATAACACCCACCTCTGGGATGGAACGGACACAAGGGCCACGGAAATCCAGGGGCAGAGGCCTCAGGGACACCGGTGGCAGCGGGTCCCCAACGAGAGACGGACTGTTGAAGCTCGCGCTGAAGATCCTGGAAGACGGAAGGTCGAACAAGAAGGAACCAGTGCCAACAGCACCCTTTCAGGTGGAACTCGGACACGGAGAAAAGGACCCGTAGCGAAGTCCTTCAACATGTTGAAGAGGCAAGGCGGCATGTCCACCGGTCCAGTGGAAACCTGGCAGAAAGGCCTCCGGGTCGTCCAGTGAGAGGGGACACCCACGAGAGAGGGGTATCCGGGAGAGGGATAACCTGCAGCTGAAGATCCCGTCAGGAACCGACACCAGTGTGAACTAAGTACTTGACCAGGACGGTCCAGCGGAAAGCAACACACTCAGGACCTGCAATTCTTACCTCTACATGTTCACACGATGTGAAACAGAGCGAGAGAGACTGTACAGCCCACTTACAAGCTGCAAGTCTGCCAAGGCAAGAAGAAACACCATTGCCAGTATTTGACGTGACCAGCAGTGGAGAAGACTACGTGGGGGTCGTCGTGATTGAGTTATGGGTTTTGTGTTAACTATATTCTTTCCCACAGGTTGGACTTTAGTTAGTTTAATTTTCTTAACTAAGGTTGGGAGGGATGTACTATCGTAAGACACGGTCTAGTGTCTCAGTGTGATGTCAGCACACTCAACACCCACCCACCACCAGGCGTCATTGGTCAGATGACCCCGGCCAATAAAAAGGGACTGAGTGCACGCGCTGAGGGCCCATTCACCCATCTCATAGCACTGTATCTGTGTCTGCCTCATTGTGTGCTTGCTGCGTCATGAGGGCCTAGCGCCCCTCACCTCAAATCACTACAATGACGAATACGATGCAGATGACGTATGGATCTCTCAACCACATGTCCGTGGGTCTACAGTCCATCTATGCAGTGTTGTTCATCCCGCCTGCTCTCATGGTGTTGGGAGTCATTCAGACAGTTCAAACTGGGGAGTGCATCAGAAGCGGTGATGAAGTCTGCTACAGAGATTTCCTTGGAGGCGCCTTGGCTCCGTGAAAGACAAACCTGCAAAGACTGCCTGCAATGACAATGTAATGCTGCATTGACAATGCGATGCTTGGACGTATTCCTCTGAGGCCGCAGGGCCTCCCGATCCCTGTCGTTGGAGCAGTTTCAGACTCCTCTCTCATGCCGGGATTTCCTCACATCAGATTTCCCTCGAGATCCTTTTCACTGGGTTGTCCCCGGACTGCAAGGGCTGGGTGGGGCCTCATTAAGGCCACGCAAAGGGGTCACTGCGGAACCCGGTCGCTCGTGCAATCACAAGGATAGGTGATCCAATGGTCAGGAGTGCTCTCTTCAGCAGGACTCAGGCGCACATGGGGTCTAACAGATGGTCTCTGGGTGAATAGTCTCCCACTGCGCCAGGAATGACTCATTGGTCCCCGGATGTTTCCTTAGGTGGTTCTGGTGATGCACATGGCAATGAAAATGATTTTACCATTTGGCAACTTGCGCTCAAGGTGGCGATGTCTTGCTAGGGGTGAGGATGACTGGAGGGACGACGTAGCCACTTGCGTTCCTTCTTTGGCATGTGCAGTTACTAGCAGGGATGCCATCCATCTCAAGCAGCTGTAGACAGGTGTTTGGACAGTCGCACTGTGAAGCATGGGGCAGAGACACTGCTCACGTTTGCTGGCAACTTACAATTGGTCCTCCCCCGCGGAGATGTCTTCAGTGACGTCGCTACACTCATGAGGCTGGCTTGTGTTGATGGATGCCCTGTCTGGTAGTGGCATGAGTCCTCGGTCTTGTGGCATTTCTTCCTTTCTCCTGCGCACCTGTGGTTGTCCGGATCTTCTGTGTGATGGGTCTGTCACACACTTTTCTCTCCTCTTTCCTTTTTGTACCACTCTCTTCTCCTCACCAACTTTTTCTCACAATGTGACGTTGTGCCACTCTCCTCTTCAGACCAGGCCTCTAGCTGTGAAGTTCACTTCACATGGACCTCCCTGGTCGCGTCCTGTTGATAGGACCGTTGCTCTTCTTCGCTGCGGACCTCTCGCAGGTCCGGTCTTCTTGGTGCTCCACTCACGGGATGCCGGGTCACCTTTCTTCCGTCTTCTCTCCTTCGCTAGAGGGGATAGTGCTTGTGTCTCGAGGCTGCGCCGTCACAGCACTTGGTCCAGCCTAAGTGCAGGGGTGCTTGACCAGGTCGGTCACTCTGTGTGACATGCTCGATGACGGGCCAACAGCGGCCATTCGGTGCTCGGAGGGGGAGGAGGAGGGGAGGGATGTCTGGTGTGGCCTGGTTCTCACAAAATTATTTATTGTTGTCTGAAAACGGTCTCTTTCCAGGGCTCCTGCCTGTGCTGTCCGATTTCCAGGTGGGGCCCTCAGCACACTTCTGATCTTGTGCTCACGGTTTCTCACTTTTTGCCAGGTGCATTCTTGTGAGCTGGTGCCCCGTCAGACAGTGGTGGGGCTAGAAGACAGGCTCTACATGGGGGTCCACTGCTGGCGCAGTGTGGCCTGTAACTCTCTTGCGGTGGTGGCCGTTCACCATCAGGGGGCCTGCGGTGCTGTTGCCTTGTGCAGTACTGACCTCAACTCAAGCACTATGCTGGCTGCGACACGTCACCTCCTTTTTTCAATCTTCTACACTCATAGTCACGTTGATACCTGCAGAGCTCACCTCAAACTCAGTGTGTCCGCGGGAACTTCTCCTGGTCCGCTTACTGGGGTCGCAGCAGCAAATATTTGCTCAGTTCTCGGGCTCCTGCAGGGGCATTAACATGCAGGTGCCATTGTCCTTGTTCATAGTGCAGCCGTAGTCTTGTCCTGTACTGCCACTGATGCGGCCATACAAGTAGTAGGTGTGGAGGTGCCTCGGGCTAGACTTCCCCCACGAGGCATTGAAGAGTGGCAGCCAGCATATACGTGGGATCAGACATGCTCATTGTGCTGCATTCGGGCCCTAGGGCCCAATACCCTACAATGGCAAAGGAGGACACAGACAAATGGTTGGGGTACATACAACTGTCCCTAAGGCACATGTGCCTGGCCCCTTTTGTGAGGCGCAACATCACTTGTGATGCCTGTGCTGGATGGGTGTGGGGTGAGTATGACAGGCCAGCCCTTGGGGAGTGGCTGGCTAACCAGTATAAGGCCAAACACTAGAACGTGTCCTGCCGGACACTACAGTATGGATAGGATTGCAGCGCCACAATAAGGAATTCAGAAAACCTAGGTGAAGTGAACAATCATGGTTTGAGTTGTTTCCTAAGTAAGAGGCTGGATGACGGTCTCTGAGCCAGGCTAGATAATTCCACTAATTTGCTGTGTACTAGGAAAAAGCTCCCACCCTCCTTACAGAGGGTTTCACAAAGTTGTTAGAGCAGCACTCATGGAACAAGGCGTCCACATTATTTTCAAATAGTACAAAGCAATGATGGAGAAAGGAAGGGACAGCTATTGACAAACAGACACTTAAAAGTAACTTGGTAGCCTGTTCAAATTTAAGACATGGCTGCACACAGGCCTATGGCTTGTGGGCTAATACAAGCCAGGTAGCAGCATGCAGAACTATTTCAAGCTGTAACAGAATCTACTTAGAAGTCTAATTTTCATGGAGTTGCTGTAGTCCAGGCATAGCAATTGCCCGAATAACAAACTTGCTGTAGTTAGTCTAGAGGAAGTAGTGAGAGAATTAGATGCCACCCACTTAGCTACAGATTCCTGGCACTCGTGTAGAAGACACCGTGTAAAGGGAGAATTGTGGCGCAACTGGACAATCAATTAGGAGTCATCTGCGTATCAGAATAAAAAATAAAAAGTAAAGAATGAATAAAGAATGCTAGAGGAAGGAAACATATAATACAAAAGGGAGGGACTTAACAGAGTGTCTTGAGGGAAACCACAATTCACTGGTTTAAAAGAGGAGATGAAGGGATAAAGAAATACAACTAATATGCAAGTTCACGAGAAAAGAGGCCACCCCCCACTAAACTTCAGCAAAAAACTGAAGTAGGATGAGGTGAGAGACCGTGAAAGCAGCAATAGAAAGATGCGAGAGGATTAAGGCTGCACAGACTCTTATCAAATGTTAAACCGAGTTCGTCTAGTGCAGCAGTAATACCAGACTTGGTGCAGTGACCTGACAGAAAATCTGTATGGGAGGAAAGAATCTGGCACGGAGAAGAAACGAGAAACTGCTCTTTTCGGGGGTCTGGAGACAAAAGGCAGTAATGACAGTGTGATAGTCTGTCAAAACACATGGTCGAAAATAGATTTCTTATACGGCTGTTGACCAGTGACAGTTTCAAGTCTATAGCAACAGCGGCTCCAGTGGTAGACCTCGGTAGCAAAGACACTCTCGGAATTCAGAGAAGAAAAAAAGTAGAAACCCCACTCGGCTGTATTCCTTCACAACTCTTGATTACTTGGATGAGCTATTCACTGCCTCTGTATCTCCTCTTTATCGATCTGTCTGATAATGTAACTCTAGCTCACTCTACCACTTCACTTCGAATTCTGTTATACCGAAGTTTTACGTTCCCCGAGCCATAGTCCCTTTATTCACCCCTTGCCTGAACCAGTTGCTCTCCCCCTTTTCCTTCTCATCTTCATTTTGGATTCCAACATTGTTCCTCCTCTTGAATTCCTACCTTCCCTCTCTCGCTCACCCTTTCCCCATCTCTCTAAATCACCGTCACCATTTATTTTGCTAAGTCAATGCCTCTAAGTGTCTTAGCCCACCACCAGCCAGTCTTTTTACCCATCCTTGGTAAAAGTGGCATAGTCGCATTTAAGTGTCTTTTGTAAGAGATCTCCATCTCAACAGCTGTTCTCTGTGAAGCATGCCAATACCTGCTTTAGAAATGTTGCACTTAATGACAATTTAATTTTAATAAATAAATTATAGACCTCAAGTAAGGAATGTGACTATGGTAGCCGCCACCATCTGGAAAATCCTGGCTTGGGAGAGAAGGATTACCATGTGACCCAGACTCAAAATCAGTGAGCTAAAAGGGTGCAACAGTTTTTAAGACGAGAATAGGAAGTAAGTGTATTTATTGGAATACTCCTGGGTAGTGGGCTGGTCTAAGTTTGATGACTCACGACAAAAAAAGATCTAATTTTAACAAATGTGTCCAGGAGGAAGGTGGGCAAGTCATCACACTTGGTCTGAGAGAAATTATTGTGTTGCGACTGGATGAATTATTAGACATTTTAGAAGACTTTGAACTAAGGGTTTTTGGCATTCTGGAAGTGAAAGAGGTAGAATTATGCTCCAGTCATGTGAATAGCCGACTTGCAGTTTTTGAAAGAGTATTTATGGAAGACATTGTTATCAGGCTATAGATTTTGCACCGTGCTCACTAATTTGGTTTACAACGTTTCTTAGAAGCAAGAACATTTTCAGTAGGGTACTTATTATGCAATGACTTAGAGCAAAGATCGACATCTTCACAAACCTCAAAAAAAGAAAATAGTTTGCGATTTTGGACCACGATTGTTTAAGGATGGATAAAGCTCCTGACCAAAGTAGAAAGTGTGTTAGGAAGGGAGACTGAATAAAAAGCAAAAGTGGTTTGACGACATCCCAGGATGACTGGCTTTGAGGGTGGTATTTTCCCTTGACAAGACTATCAAGTGCCAGGTGTGACCGTAATTATTTCTGTTAAGTTTATCACAAAAACATCTAATTGGTCTTTAGTGTCACGGTGGCCTAGATATTAAAGTCTCCAAGGAACAAGAAATAGGATGCTTGGCATGCCTACATTGCTCCAAGGTCTGGGGACAAGATACATTAGACAGTTCAGTAGAGTGCATTTAGGCAAAGTAAAAAAACAATAGCTAATACGTTTTCAGCAGGACAAGCACAGGGCGATTTACGAAGAGTAATTTTAAATTTGAACTAAAACCATTTCGAACTCCACCACCACTTTCCATAACCTCTCAGCACACATAAGCTTACATTCGGGTGAAAAAACCTACTGCAATACCACGTATGAGAGGCCATGAACAAATTGACTTTGTAATCATTTAAGAAGTTTTGCCTGTCTACTAACAGATTACGACGTTCAATAATATCTGAAAGTAAAGCAACAGAACGACAGCAGAATGGTAAAATGAAAGAATGTGGAAGGCAGTATTGAGAAAAAGATGCTATAAATATTTTAACAATGATTCGAAGTGATGCCCAATTGAACACACATCAAATGTGAACGGCCTGCACAATCTGTGTCTTTTAGATACTTATTTTTCTTTTCAACAGTAATGGAGTTAAATAATGCACCACTGTTACACTAGCAAAGAGGCGCCCACGCATCACATCACCCAATGATTGGCTGAGAGTATATCTTATTGTGTAGCTTCAAAACATGAAATTAGCTATGTATAGACCACACACGTACAGAAATAACCTTTCAGAAAAAACGTGAAGGTCACATTCCCATGTACCGAACTACACCAACATCAAGTTAAGTAATCCAGTATAACCAGAAATATAACATTGCACAATCTGTTTTAAAAGCAAACTATTGAGCCTTATGTTTTTATTTATGGTGCTCTGTTTAGGGTTGACATTTTACCTTCTAGCCATTTTAGAGGGTTAGGCTATACTTGAGGTTCTGAAATAGGTTGTCGGTTTGTGCTTCTGTGAGTGATTCAAGGATTAAATGTGTTCTTATGGAGGGCATTTCTGCATGGCTACTCACTTTGCTTTCTGTTCTGAGCACGCGAATATGGAACGAACGTTGGTATCAGATGGGGTAGGAGGTTGGTTGGGCATTGGGATAATACTGCAAATCCAAAGGGTCAGGTTGGGATAAAAGAAGAGTGTTTTTCCATCACAGCATTTGGCACCCCAGACTCCGTTCCACAGCCCAAGTGCAGTGATAGGGAGGTTTGGATGCAAGCTTGAGAGCCCCTCTCCCCAATTTGTTTGTTCATTTGATTCCTCTGAATCTCAGTGCGTGGAGTGTTGTTAGCTGCTGTTGAGCATATTACTCCAATAACAAATTTGTACCTAAACCGTGTCAGTTAGATTCACTGTATGGATTTTCAGAATAGAAGCTACACGGTCTATGGACACCTCAAGGCAATAAAGTGTTGGCTTTTATAAACTATAAACAAGGCAATCGATTCACTGTACAGCTAACGAAAAGAAGCTGTGTCCTGTAAAACTACACTGAAGCCTATATACAACCTGGATATGTAGAATAAAGTGTATTCAAACCCCTTATGGACACACTGTTCACAATACTTTTGTAAAACAGGGCCTTAGAACTAACAGAAGGAGCACCTAGCAAGGTATTAATGGTCAATAAGTCGCAGACCAAGCGAGCAGTGGTTAGAAAGCCTTTCAAAGGAAAGAACCCCCGAGCTGAAATCGTTGGAAAGAGCATGAGTCCAAAACATAAATCAAAATTGTTGTAATTCGAAAAGCATATTAAAGTTTACTGCAACAGTTTCCCTCTTGTCAAAATGAGTTTATTTGGCAGATTATTTTGTGGATCAAGTTTGTCACAAACTCATTTTTACTTGTTTTAAAACTGTAAGCAGAATTGGATTATAAATCAACAGCCCTGCCAAGTACCACTCATCAGGTGTTAGTCTAACGCATTTCAGTGTGGTGGTCTGTATCACCTGCACTGAAATGCAAAGTCACGCATATTTAGCGCCTCCTCTGCTATCAAGCAGCCCAGAGCGCTGGCTGCCAATATCCATTTTTGAATGAAAGCTCAGAGTGTCAGAGCATGCTGCTCCCACCAGACTTGGTACTCCCTGAGCTCTAGCTCAGCTGCTACTGTTACAATCAACTCATCTCAAAGAGGTGTCTACTTTTGGTTCTCAGTTTGCTGTCCCTTGGAAACCAAGCAATTTTCATCCTTAGACAGCTACTGTACATCCTCGTTATTCACTTGCATCTTATGTACTGTTTTTCTTCTCTTTGCCATCTTGTTTTATGTTGTGATGCCAAGTTCGGCTCTATCCCTACCTTCCTAAAGTTAACTTTCCATATTTCCAGCTGCACATGGCCTCGCATGTTCTTTCAATTGACACTATTTTATGTAATTTTCTGTGTCATACACTTACATTTCTTGATCAGCAGGCTAATCTGGTTTTCCTCAGACCACCTTATATGGGAAGGTCTTAAGGTAACGTGCTCAAATTTGTGGACTCAATGCTACATGCTTATTCCCTTTGTTGGCAAGGACTCTTATGAGCAACCCACTAAGAATACCCTTCTCTGATCATTAGAAAGCACTCACAGTACAGTCCTTTTTTATAACCTCTGATCCATGACTCTCGAGTCACACTGCCTTGCCTGATCAGCTCCAATCCAATAAATGTAAAATATCTCTTCATCCTACCCACCCACTTCCCTGATCCAACCATCAGATAGTCCAACTCCACCCCAAATCACCAAACACAACACTAATAACCATATCAGAATCTAATGCACTTACACCTTTCAATCCCAAACTACTACTTCTGTGGCATGTTTTCAAATGCTAGAGCTGCCAAAACACTCCACCCTGAAATCTTTAACCTAGTCTCCAGATACACGTTCAACATCCTCTGCATCACTGAATTCTAGCCAAAAACACATTCTGATTGTCTAATTCCTCAAATTTACAATATCGTCTATACTGAAAGGCAACACACACTGGGAAGCACCATTGCTTTCATCCATAATGGTACACTGAGCCTCAAAACTATGTATAAAGTAAAGTCCACATTTGTAAAGCGCACAATCACCCGTAAGGGTCTCTAGGCGCTGGGGGGCCGTCGGGAAGATTAAGCGAGCTATTGCCCAAAGTCACATGGTGCTGGGCTAACCTGCCGCCGGAGCCGGGAATCGAACCGTGGTCTCCAGATTCCAGCGTCAGTCGCCCTGGCCGCGGCGCCACACCTCTTCCACTGTATACACACCCCCTTACCCGAGTGGATTCAATTCACAATAAACAATCAACGTCGCTTTGCTTAGTGTTAACTCTATACCCCTTACAACCACTAAAAGAGCTTCCTACGGTCCGTCACAATATTTAAAGGCAACCTTAAATGCACACCCTTTAACACCCTGGTAAATCTAGCACATTCCCACAACATTCAACATTCATTCCAGCCAACAAACAAAGAAAGAAGTTTGATCTTGCAGCCACTGATCCGAATGTCAACCACAGGCTTTGTGTCAATCCAATTGATTGGTCCGCTAACTTGCCGCTCACTCCAACAAGTTTTTTTCCAAATCCATCAAGCCAAACCACATGGATTCATTGTGTGAATAAACCGACATACACCATATCTAGCCGACAATTACACTAGCATATACTGAAACATCATTATTTTAACATTAGCCAAAGAAGTAACAAGTCTGCTACGAGACCACACCAATTATGGTTACCCAAATCAACTGGCAATAAATGAAGCCAGAAATGAATAAAATTAAAGCTCTTTCACTTTACACCAAGTTAAAAACAAATCCAGCTACATTCAAGAAGAAATAAAACTCTACCCAATTAAATTCAAAATTCATTATTCAATCTCTTACTAGCAGACCATAAAAGATACAGTATTTGCATACGATATAAAATTGTTAAAAACCATTAATTCGTGACAAATTGCAGCCAAAATTGTTTAAAACCAAGGTTTGCGGTATTCGGGGGAGCGGGCTGGTTGCGGGTGACTGAGGGGTTTGGGAGAGTTTATGGGGATCCATTGGGGTTGGGGGTCTCCGGCCTCCCGTTGGGGGTCGGGTGTCCTCTATGCCGCGACAGGTACTTCACCGTTTCTGAGGTATGGGGGGGGGGGGGGAGTTGATGGAGTGGGGGGGGTGAAGTTGTTGGGGGGGGAGGAAGGGGTCACATGGTCACATAGGAGTCCTGAATGTTAATTTGTGTGTGCAGGCTGGGCCCAATAGCTGGGCGTTTACTTTCGATGTCCCCTGCTGGCAGATTTCGAGGGTGGGGGACACGGGCCCGGGGGCTCTCTTCGGGTCCTTAGCTGGAATGTGCGGGGATGCCTGGATAAGATTAAGAGGGGGGCAATACTACGACAGGCTAAGAGAGCGGGCGCAGATGTACTACTGCTCCAAGAAACACACCTGCTAGGCACAAGGTGCCATGCCTACAGCGCTATGGTTACCACCAGGTATTTCAAGCTGGTTTTATGAGAGGCTCTAGAGGGGTGGCTATCCTTATACATCGCAGAATCCCTTATATCCACTCAGTGGACTGATACACAAGGTCGCTATGTCATCATTAAGGGCACATTGGGTAAGGACCCGTTAGTGTTGGGGAGTATCTATGCCCCGCCCCCTTTGCAGTGGTCCCTGGTTAAAAAACTGTTTGGTGTATGGGCCGCTATTTCAGATACCCTTCAAGTTATAGGAGGAGACTGGTATGACGTCATGGACAGCCAGATAGACCGATATCGACCCGGGGGTGGGGTGGGGTGGGGGGTGGAGGGGGAAACGGGTGGTTGTAGTGGTTGTAGGTCCATCCACTAAACTTCATGGTATGGAACAGGGTCTTAATTGGGTGGACACTTGGCGACACTTACATGGCAATACGAGGGGCTACACCTATGTTTCCGCGGTTCATAAATCCTTTTCCAGGCTGGATTACCTGTTTGTCCCAGGTGAGGCGATACATAGAGTATAGGCGGCGGGCATCCTTCCCCACGAGCTGTCGGACCACTCTCCCATAACGGTGGATATTGGCCTCGATAAAGAGCAGCGGCCATTCAGGTGGCGCTTATCGGTGTGGCATCTTCAGCTGCCGGACTACCAGAAACACTTGGGCGAGGCCATTGTCCACTTTCTAACCGAAAATGTGGGGTCGGTGGCTGATGTAAGTATGGTGTGGGAGTCGATGAAGCCGACGCTTAGAGGGGTGGACATAGCATGGAGTGCGGCAGCGAAAAAAACGCAGGGAGAGCCTGGTTCGGGCTGAGGCCAACATTGCGGCACTGGAGCTTCTGGTGAGTACAGAGGGGGGAGCACGCGCGGCGGGACAGCTCCTTCTAGCGCAGCAATCGTATGAATCTATGCTGATGGACGAAGCCAAGCAGATCTGTTTAGCTACACGCAGCCGGATTTATCAATGGGGGGACAAGTCCGGGACGATGCTCCACCGGCTCTGTCAGGGTACGTTTCAGGCCCAGATGCTGCCCCGGATATCGGATCAGGAGGGTTTGCTGGTCACACACCCCATGTCGTTGGCGGAGGGGTTTGCCACCTACTACGCCAGATTATATGCCCCAAACTAATGTCTCCCCGCTGATGTGGTGGACAAATTCCTGGCAGATATGCCACAGCGCGCGGTCTCAGACGAGGTACGAGACCGACTGGATCTCCCCTTAACAGAGGAGGAACTAGGCACAGCCCTGGGCGAGCTCAATACGGGTAAAGCGCCCGGGCCCAACGGGTTTCCCAGCAAATTCTTCAAGAAATACCACCTACAGTTGGGAGCACTTTATAGACGGGTGGTGGAGGACGCAAGGGAGCGGGGCTGCCTTCCACCCGACTGGAGACATGCGGAGGTGGTCGTCTTCCAGAAACCCGGCCGTCCCCCTGAGCAGCATGCCTCATACCGCCCGATCTCCTTGTTGAATGTGGAAGCAAAGATTCTGGCTAAAGCACTGGCCAATCGCCTCCTGCCTCACGTGGCCGATCTGGTCCACCCAGACCAGGCCGGATTTATGCCCCAGAGGGCGACCAGGCATAACATACGAAGAGCGCATGAAGCAGTGGTGGCGGTCCGGAAAACAGGAGTGCCCGCGGCGCTCCTGCTGGCTGACATGGACAGGGCATTCGATTCAGTGAGTTGGGTCTACCTCTTCGCTTTTTTACCCCGGCTGAATCTGGGTCACCATTTTCTATTGTATATACGGCTGCTGTACACCGACCTGACAGCCTCGGTCCGGATAGCAGGAGTCACCTCCACTAAAATCAACATCGGGAGGGGCACCCGACAGGGATGCCCTCTTTCGCCCTATCTTTTTGCCCTGGCCATAGAGCCGCTGGCCATGTGGGTCTGCATGGACGCGCAGCTACGGGGATTTGAATGGAATCAGAACTTATCTGACAGAATCGCGCTATATGCGGATGATGTCCTCTTTTTTCTAACAGACATTAACAGGTCAGGACCGCGGATTATGGAAATCATGCAGATCTTTGGCGAGACCTCGGGGCTCTATCTGAACCCTAACAAATCCACGTTATGGGAGCTGGGGGGACATGCGCGGGCAGGAGCTTGGGCCTCTGCGTTACAAATTGCGTCATTTTCATCTCTGAGGTTCCATCCATTGCATGGGAGCAGAATGTTGTGCCGTGTGGGAGCGGGCCAGAGCAGATATTAAAACTTGGTCCTGCATGCCGCTGGACATCTATGGCAGGTCTGCGATCTTTAAAATGGTGGCCCTGCCCAGATTATTGTATCAACTGCAAAATCATCCCTATCCAGTCCCCTCCCCATGGTTCCAGCAGGTCAATGCAGTACTGGGGCAGTTCCTCTGGACCGGGGGTGCTGTGCGGGTCGCAGTGTGCACATGCTTTCTCTCCTCCTACTGTGAGGGCCTGGCGACTTCGGATATCCTCTCTTATTACCAGGCGTCTCATCTCCTCATCCTCAATGACTGGTGGTACGGGGATAGGAGAGACCCGGCATATGCACTGGAACACCTCTTAATGGGAGCTCACTCGCTTCATACCATACTCTTCGCAGCAAGGATACGGAAGACACTACCGCCTGGCACGCAGTTAGAGTTTCAGATCTGGAGACAGGCCCTGCGGCGTATGGGATGGTGGAATACTCTGACGGGCGAAACGCCCCTCTGGCGTAATGGTAGACTCCCCGATCTGGCTGCACTGCAGGGCTTTGGGGGGTGGGACAGCATTGGAATTTCCACACTGGGGGTGTACTGGCGGGGGTGACCCTTAAGTCCTTTCAGGAATTAAGCCGGGAGTTTGGTATGCCCCGAGCCCAGTTCTTCAAATACCTTCAATTCCGGCATGCTCTCTCCCCGTATTTGGTGGGCTTGGAATCACTCCCCGAGTTTAGTCCCCTAGAAGCTACGGTCTTTATGGGAGATTTGGGCCCCAAAAGATATCCCGTATATACCAATCCCTAGTCACGCACTGCTCCCCTTCGCTGCAGAGGTTACGGAAGGCCTGGGAGGCAGATGTGGGTGCCTTGGAAGAAGAGGACTGGAGGGAGGCGTTGGCCGGGCCCCGGGGTGCCGCCATATCCATACGCCTTCGGCTTATACAATTCAAATACCTCCATAGGATGTATTTCACCAGACAACGATTATGGCGGGCGGGTCTGATAGGCTCCCCGGACTGTCTGCGATGTGGGCGGGAGGTTGGGACGTTTTTACATACGGTATGGAGCTGTCCTACGCTGGCCAGATTTTGGAAAAAGGTGTGGGATTGTCTATCTAAAGTGCTTGGGTGGGAACTCCCCCGTACACCACAACTGGGCCTCCTTCATGTACTGGAAGGGGTGGGAGGGAACATATACAAGAGACATCTGCTATTGTTGGGCCTCACCCTGGCAAAGCGGGATGTGGCTAGAGCATGGAAGGATACTCGGGCCCCTACAGCCGTAGCATGGAAGAGGGGGCTTGACTTTTGCATGGGTCTGGAGGAGCCGATATTTGTTGCCCGGGGCTGCCCACTGAAACACTTCAAAATTTGGAAGTGGTGGGCCGATTTCAGGGGCCTATGGCTCGAGCCTCCGGTGGATCAAGACCCCCTGGTAGATGTGGGCTGAGACACTACAGACGGATGCACACCTTGGGTTTAGATGTACTGTACGGAAGCGGAAACGGAGAATGTTGACCATGCGACAGGGGGGGCTGGGGGGGTAGGTGGTTGGGGGAGGGGGGAGTTGGTTAATGGGGGGGTCAATGTCTATTTCCTGCTCCTATAACTGTTGATTGAACATCTCGTTAGAAAATTGGATTGTATTTTACTGCTTGAAGCTTAAGAGTCCTGCAGTTATCTCTGGGGTACAGAGACATGCATGTTGTGTACAATCTTCAATAAAACAAGTTTTAAAAAATAAAAAAAAACAAGGTTTGCAATTAAAATAACATTTTTAAGAAGGATCCTTCAGGCGCTGTGTACAATAAGGCTCTTTTAAGGCGCTGTGTACAATAAGGATCTTATACCAAAAGAGGGTCAGACCCACATAAAGAAGTTAGAAAATATTAAAAGTATCATCATTTAAATATCATTGATTTTCGCAAGTGAAATGCACTTTTCAAAAAGGAGCGAAATGCAAAGCATTCATCTAGCTGCTGTTAAAATATCAGACCCGTTCTACATTTGCTAACGTTTTTTTCCGTAGCAGATGCAGTAAACTGCGAATGGTAAGAGGAAGATCATACTACAAACAAGCATCTGCAATGCAATAGGTCTCGCATTCACACATGTTTGAGCTATTAGCATTGTAAATTACAATGCCTTTTATTCACGTTTTGGTTTTTAAAACAAATAAAAGGCTATGTCATTTACAATGCCAATACCTTAAACTCTCACTAATGCGAGACCTATTGCATTCCAAATGCTTGTTTAAAAGTGTGTGTGTGTGTGGGGGGGGGGGGGGGTTGCAAACAGAAGGTAGCCGAAGGAATACAGACGGGGACAGTGTGGGGAAGCAAAACTGAACGTCCGGGGTATGGGGAAGTAAAAATGATGGTGCAGTGAGGGAAAGGGCAAGGATGGCATGGGGTAGCAAGCGATAGACAGAGAGCAATGTTGCGGGCAGGGGGAAGAAATGCAAATGATCACGAGCAACGTTTACCTGTAAAGGGTGTCCTATCACCCCGCCCAGCTTATCTGAGCTGAGGAGCAAAGCGCAGCGAGTTACCAATTTGGAACCAGTTAACTGCTCAGTAAAGCGCTACAATCAATACCTTCCGGTCGGGTTCGCGGTTGCTGGAGAGTGTGTCCAAAGAGACATTTGCAACCAAAGAGTTTTTTAGGTCTCGCCTCTCAATGCGCATGCGCATTGAGCGAGACTATAGGGGCTTAAACAAGGTTTACCTAGACTGGCGATTTACTGGCGATTTGATGCTGTGCCCGTGCGCTTTTAGGTGAATGCGCAAGCGCATTGACCTAAAATGCGCGTGCATCATCAAATCGCCATCTGTTCCCCAGCAGCACTCCTCCCACTTCTTTGAAGTGAAGCTTAGCTTCACTTCAAAGGCCCCTGCTTCATCGCCGCTCTCCCAGCTCCGCCCCCTGCTGCGGCCGTGTCGCATTTCTTCTCCTCCCTCCCCACAGCAATGCCCTCCGTCTTGTTCAGCTAGCTGGTAGTGCAATTAGGTGGAATGTATATTTCGCTTTCCGAATTATTTTCTTTATTTTAGCTTATTAATGATTACAAACGCAATTGATCGATTGGCGTCGCGCTCAAATTGTGGCTTCTCAAAGAGCGAAAAAATACGTGTATTGACGCCTTTTTAAAAAGCTGGGTCCTGGCCAGAATAAAAGGTGTGCACTTTTACTGACACCCAAAAGGATGACCCATAACATTGTGTTTAAGAAGCTTTTTTATTGAGCCCTCACGCGGCCCAGCGGAATGTACGGCTCTTGCGCCACTATTGTTTTTGCAGACAGTTCTGCTTAGTTTCTTTTAGCAATCAGCTGCCTACACGCGGGAACATAGAGCACCCCCTACACACACACACTGAGGAGAAACGAGCATACAAGTCCCAGAATTCAGAGCTCTATCGATCGGAAAAAAACAGGACGGACTAGCGGCCCATGACGCAAAGCCTGTTGGGAACCATGTCAAATTTTAAGAAGAATGAGGCCGAAGAGTACCGCAGGAGCGGATTTCACACCCGGAAGTAATGCCTGTTAGGCGCACACCTGTTTGCAAGATCACATCTTGGCCACACTAAGATGCGCCCTGGCGCTGCCTTGAAAATCAGAACGTGCACTGTGTTTTGGATACATTTGGCAATGTAAACCGAGTTCCCACCTGGATCAACACGAGCTTAGAGGCCAACAGACCCCACTCCGCTTCATGTGTGATGTACAGCTGCCCTGAGTTGCCACTCAGCATGTTGAATTCTTGTACTTGAAGTTTTGCGTTTAACGTCATGCAGCGCTGTACCTTTTCTTCTTACCTTTTCCTCCATCCCTACAAACTAGCGTTCACACGAACCCTGTTCTCAGAACTGTTGCTGGTCTGTGTCCACCGAGGCAGCCCAGGCCACCCCATGCGCTCCATAACAGCCCGGGTTCACTCTTGTTCTGGCCCGTCACTCATCGGCTCCTCTCGGTGCTTGATTTTGAACGCACCCGCCTCCCCTTTCAAGACGCCGGGACGCAATATTTTTTTCGATTAAAAGTGCCAGTGTCTCGTCAAACAGTTTCTAGGCGCAACAGGCATCTGGGGAGGGGCGTTACTTTCGTTTCACAGTTTGCTGTCACCTGACATCCTCGGAGGTCGAGAGGGGACACATGGAGCGCGGAATTTGTTTGGTGTGAAAATATTCATTGGTTCCCCCCTCCTTGCCTCCAATCAGTGGTTAATCCCTCGGCTTCCTGCCAGCCCCTTCCTCCCAGGAACAAGGAGCAGGTGAGGGACTCCGGTCCAAGCCAGGAGGGCTCGCACAGTGTGGACGACCCTCGTTTTCTTTCTTTTTAGGTCTCAGGTAAACCGCAGATGTGGCCTAACGACCAGAGCTGCCATCTAAGTCATGTAAATACAAAACATGTTGCTTTACAAATGCTATAGGTGTCACATTCGCGAAAGTTATAACTATTGGCATTGTAAATGGCAAAGCTATCATTTTAGCTATTTTAAAAACCAACACATAAATAAAATATTTGTCATTTACAAGACCAATAGCTCCAACTTTTCTAATGCGAGACCTATTGCATTTCCAATGCTTGTCTTTTTGGGATCCATTTCACAGAGGCACAAATTGAGAAAAGAGGGTAAGAGACCTTTGTTGAAATCATGGTTTTTAGCAAGTAAGCGGAGGAGCAAACCTAAAGTTATTGATGTTTAACATAGATGTTCGTTCAGAAAATAAACACGCCTGATCTAGCGGAATTTACATCAAGCACCTTTGACCTCCCTAAAGGCATCGCTGAGTTGCCACCTTCTGTCTCCCACGACCCCCTGAACAGCTCCCCATTTGCTACGAGTTAAAAAGGCCGGTGGTCACAAACGTGCTTGAGAGACCCTTCTGCAGTAAGAGAAACTCATTTAAGAAAATAGTGCTTAAAGAAGATGTACCGTGTAACAACCGAAGTAAAAGGGCCAGTCCTCATGGGAGGTTACAAATGAAGACAAGGCAGTACTAAGGAGGGACTAACAAGCCTAATAATGAATCAGAAGCCAGCATTTACGAAGGACAATGACAGCGGCGAGACGACCAAAGCCAGTAGGGGAGCGCCTGAGCCCACGAGACTGCAACCACCATTTAAGCGCCCGCAGCTGCATGAGCCCGTGACTGAGCGGGTACCAAAGTCAGGGCACCCAGACCTCGTTGCTAACGCTCCCAGAGGTGCTGGGCTGTCCTTTGGGGGGCCCCGGATATGGCGGGCAGCGGCAGGAGAGCGCCCGACACACAACGACACAGCTGCCCATTTGAGGTCTCCAACCCCCGCCAAGAACAAGCACCCTCTGCCCGGGACCCGACGGCGGCGCCCAGTGAGACTAGAGGTGAAGGTACTGGGGCTGGGAGTCTTTGCTACTGCCTCTTGGGGGGCCTCCTAGACTGAAGCCTCTAACATCCTGGTACGGGAGGACGCTTTTGCCACCTTGCATCCACGCCCCAGGACCGCCTCAAGAGGGATCCTGCTGACTGTCATCGGCGGGAGGGCACCCTAACCCGCGGACCCCTGCCCGCCATTTTGAAGCCTGAGACCGCCTGGGCCCTGGTGTGCCCGGACATTCCAGACGCCATGCACCATCTGCCTGGTGGCGGGTAGAGGACAACGCAGAGATCAAGACGCCCTGAGAAAAATCCGGCTTGCCGCCACCCTGCCTGGTTACCATATGGGGTCCTCTGCTGCGCGGCCTTGGTGTGGAGTCTGCCCGGCGGGGCCGAAGACCTGGCTGGACCCTGCGGTGCCTGGCTGGGCCCCTTAGCTGATACCTTCGGGAGGGTGAGCCTCCTCGTGGACCCAGGAAGTGGCGTCTGCAGATCTGGTAGGAGTTAGAGGGAGCGGAGTTGGCGGGGGACACCCGGGCACCTGCTGGCGCGCCCGCCATTGTGAGGTCCCTAGCCTCGGCCATCCAGGGGAGACGGGCGTTGCCATTGCCCCGGACCAGCTGCCCAGACATTGTTTGCGACCACCAGCACCCCCCGGCGCACCCTGCGGCTGAAGTGAGGGGGGCTGAGGGGGGATTGCGGGGGCCCCATTTGCTACTCTCCTGCCCGGCGACCATTGCAGGATTGCCTCGCGTGTTGCGGACCTGGAGTTGGGCGTATTGAGCCCCCTGAATCGGTGGGGAGCTCGGAGCACGATTGACTTCCTGAGATCCTGTTGTCCGGCCCCCGGGCCCATCGCATCACCCCCTTTTGGCCCCCTAGCCCAGGCCTGGACTACCGGCCTTCTTGGATCCCTACTGCTCCAGAGACAGTGCAACGCGTGGGCACTGGCCTGTACTGTTGTTGCCCGGGGGTGGGGGGGGGGGGGGGGACTCTGGGCAGCTGATATAGAGGACTGCTCGTCATATGGTGTCCTGGGAGTGATGGGGGCCCAGGGGGAGCAGCGCTACCTGCCATCGTCCCCGCAGAACCTGTATTCTGTGACTGGTGCTGACCTGCGTGGCGGACTTGCGGGGACCTGGGGTGCAGCAGGCGCGACTGAAGTGGTGGACCGTCGCCACGAGGAGAACCCCATAGTTGGCGCGGAGGTGCCCCCATAATGCGGGCTTCTACTGATACACTGAGCCGGGGCCTGTCCCGGCCACCTGGGGCCCCGTTCGCTCCCCAGGACCTTGGGACGCACTTGTGGCAGGGACCTACTACGTTTTCCCCCTTATACTGAGACATTGATCCTGGGTCGTGCCTGATTGCAGGAGTGGAGTGGTCCGCACCTGCCCTGTTTATTTCGACGCCCGTCAACGGAGAGCATCTTGTCCCGGAGGGGGGACTGGATAAGGGGCACCACAGCCACTGTGATTCCTTCTGCTGATCCCTGCATTGGAAGCCTCACAGACTACCTTGCGCCTCGCACCACTGTGCACACTGTTGCAGACCCACAACTGCCCTGGGTCACAGGCCCGGTGAAGGGCGCCTCTCAGCCCATGATGACACGCTCTAGATGGGGTAAGGATGCCCTGGGGCGACCCCCAAAGACAACTCAGTTGTAGCAACCATCTGCCCCGGCCGGGGTGGCCCCACGGCCCAGGGGGGACTAGTCGCCGGTAACCCAAGCGTTCCTGGCCTCATTTATGTCCGACATAAAAACTGAAATTGGTTCCCTACGTTCTGAAGTGCAGTCTTGTGTCCGAGAACTTAGAAAAGAAGTAACAGACCTGGGCGAACGGGTGGATGGGTTGGAAAAGATGGTCGATGCCCGTACGGAAGACCAGGAGCAACTCTGGCAAAGCTTGGCCACCTTGGAGAAGCAACACATAGAACTGCAACTTAAGCAGGAGGACCTGGAGAATCGGAGCCACCCGAACAACCTCCAAATCCGGGGAGTTCCGCGTGGAGCAGAGGGGAAGGACATCATGTTGTATGTGGTGCAGCTCCTACATGCGGTATGGGGAGACGACGACACTTCTCCGCTGACCCTGGACCGGGCCCATCGGGTGTCTGGACCCGCGGGGAGGCCGGGAGATCTCTCGGACATCCTCACCAGAGTACACTACTTCATTGAAAAAGAGGCCATCCTCAAGGCGGCGTGAGCTAAGCAGGACCTCACATACGACAGCCAAACGATCCAGATTTTCCAGGACCTGGCACCCAACACCCTGAGAAGACGATGTGCCTTCAAGCCGGTAACAGACAAGCTGCGGAAGCATGGACATTGCTTATCAATGGAGACACCCGTTCGCCCTCATCTTTGAGTGGGAATCCAAGCGCAGGGTGATGCGGTCCTACAGAGAGGCGGCTCAACCACTCCGGCTCCCGTCATCGCCGTCTGCCAGCCCCACCCAGCCCCCACCTTCGGCGCGGGTCCCTGCCAAACCGACATGGTCCACTGTGTGTCGCCATCGACGCTCCCCACCCCTCGATGAGTACTCATCGTCGCAGATCAAACAGGACATTATAGAACTCATTAGGTCCTTAGAAGGAGACACAGCGGGGTCTGCTCAGCATCAGTCAACCCCTTGAGGGCTGCCTCACGCCTCCACACTTAACATTATGGCCTGCTCCAGGAACCACCCCACCCTCACTGGGTTGGACGATCCAGACAAAGCTTCAACCACCCGACTGCAACATAGGCGGTGCCGGAGCTCCTCACCCAGATGAATCTGAACGCGGCTGCAGTCCTACCCCCAACTGTTCTTGTGAGAGTGACATCTCTGGGACTCTCCAAACCTTGTGGTGTAGGGTGACCCGAACCTGGAACAGGATATTGTGGCCCGGTTGACCATTGTTGGTTTTTTCTTCATCATCTGTCTGCTAACTATCTGCTCTAGCTTTTCTATTGTACCTTTTCTTGTCTCCTAGGTGTGACTGGCGGGTGGGTGGGTGGGTGGCCCTGCGGCTGCAGCGCGTCCTCTTGGCTCGATTTGATAGGCCCTCCTGCGCCTTTACCCCTATTCCGAGCTCGCTTCTACAGTGGTAGGACAGACTAATTTGGGATCAGTCATAACTGGGACTCTCCCTAGTCCCTTGAAAATGTTATGGCTTAATGTTAAGGGCCTCAACTCTCCTAATAAGCAGCGGCAAACGTGGCGCTACCATCTCCAGCACAACCCTGATATCATATTCCTCCAGGAAACCCACCTAAGGTTGACGTGCCGCGCATGGCGCATCCTAAATACCCCCTTCAATTCTGGGCTGCAGTGGACACCAAAACGGCGGGAGTGGCGATTTTGTGCAGAAGTGGCATTAGGCGGGGGAGGCTAAGCCCTTTCGAAGCTCAGATGGACGCTTCATTAGAGCGAGTGTTGGGATTGGGAGATGCCTATTCACATTGTGTAATGTGTACGCACCAAACCGGATGCAGGACAACTACCTCCGGACGCTCCTGCGGGAACACGTGCCGCAGGATGGTACCTCAATGATCCTGGGGGAGATTTTAACCTGGTATGGGATCCTAGAGTACATCACAGCGAGGCCTACTTGAATGGGGCGGGGGCCATGTCTTCGAATCTTCTGAAGCAGATTACAGATCTTGGCCTGCTGGACACATGGCGGTACCACTTGATGGAGGTGCGGGATTAATCGCATTATTCTGATGTCCACCGTTCATACTCGTGCATCGACTACCTGTTTGTATCTCATGACCTGATACGGGACACGCTGGCAGCATCTATGTCTGCTATATCGCTCTCAGACCATGTCCCTATTGAGCTACTCCTGCAGGACCCGGACGCTTGCCCCACCCGCGCACCAAGGTGGCGCTTGCCGCCGAGTGTCCTCCGGGACCCGGCTCATGTGGAAAGCATACGAGCTGCCATGGACTCTTACTTTGCAAGTAACAGTATCCGTAGATGCCTTTCCCCGTAGTGTGAGACGTATTCAAGGCCTCGATCAGTGGGCACATCACCTCCTTTCGATTGCGCGGGCGACTCGACTCCTTGAGGACAACCTCTCCGAGGATATAAAATCAGCAGAAAAACAGGACCAGGGGCAACCCTTGCTTGCATCCCGACGGCGGCTCGCGAACCTCCGGGGGCAACTCCGCATTTTGCGTACTAATAAGGCAGAAAGCTCCCTACTAGCGTTGAATCAGAGGTACTTCGAAGGGGCAGATAAGGTGGGCAGGCTGCTAGTGAGACGTCTGAGCGTGCGGGCGGCGAAGGCCCATATATCCAATATAAAGCTGCCGGATGGAACAGGAGCCTCCACAGAGCGGGCCAAGGTTGAGGCTTTTAGGGCCTATTATGCAGCCCTCTATATGGCGGATGAACCGTCACAGGACCTTTTAGCAGATGTGCTGAACCGATGCACCTGGACCCGGATACACCCATATCATGCCAGTTCCCTGGAAGGCCCTCTCACTGCAGAGGAGCTAACAGCAACTTTAAAGGATCTACCTCTTGGAAAGACGCCGGGCCCGGACGGCCTGCCCCTGTCCTTCTATCGCATGTTTCAAGCACAGCTCCCCTGGAAACGCCTTCCCATCCATACCAACGTCAGTGGCAGTTGACGTCTATCGCGGAAATCACGCCTCCGCAGTGGAAACGCTTATGGCAAGATATCCCCAAGGTATATCGCAGTATCCCGCAGCGAGAAAATGCATACAAAATCATGACACAATGGTAATATACGCCCACGCGATTGCACAAGATGTTTCCTGCCACGTCTCCCTTGTGCTGGAGGTGTTCCACTGCAACTGGAGAATTCATACACATTTGGTGGGCCTGCCCACTCCTGGCTCTGTTCTGGAAGTAGGTCCTGAGCCACATTAAAAGGGTGTTGGGGTTCCCCTTGTCTGAAGCCACAAGCACGATCCCTTTGGGTGTCAAACCTGCCAGCTTGAAGGCACTCACCCGCAACGATTGGATTTTAGCGCTTCACATGCTTGAGGCTGCTAAGCAGCTTATAGCGTTATACTGGTAGAAAGCGGAGACACCTCCAATTTCTGCTTGGTATGTGCGCTTATGGCATGTCATAACTATGGAACTGTTTACAGCGTGGCTGCAAGCGCATGACACTCTCTTTGAGGCTGTCTGGCAACCTCTGATTAAATACCTTTGCGCGATAGAGCATGCGCATTATATGCCCGCCAAGCTTAGAACGCTGCGACTCTTTTAAGATGCTATACTTCCACCTGATCCTGGCAGATTGCTCCCATAACCAGATTATATGGACGCCTAACCTCTCCCTATGGGCAATAGGAACTTCAATAGGATGCACGCTATAATCTCCATCCCTGCCCACACACACCACTTTTACTCTTACTGCAACTTGCCTGTCTTCTCTCCTATTCCCTCTTCCTTCGCTGTCTCTCTGTCTTTATTTGTCTTCCTTGGGCCTCTTGCCCGTGATCTCCAGTTACAGTTCAAGAGGTCTTGTACAATCACGCATCAAGTCGAGATAGCGCTATATAATGTGCCACGCGGCCGGCCAAACAGGGGTTGTAGGCGACGCACAAGTTACTTACCTTTGGTAACGATATATCTGTAAGAAACAGTAGTTAGTATTAGATTCCTTACCTTAGAATACCCCCAGGCGTCAGACTGGATCCGGAAACTTTGGCGTAGCAGTACCCTTGCGCGTCGGTAGGCGTCGTCTGCGGCTCCGCGTCCGTCGTCGGGATGACGTCGTCGGAGTACTTAGACGCCGCCCTCGCGCGCTGACGTCAGTTCTTGCACACAGCTTTCCGTGCCAGAAAACGCAGAGCCATGATAAAAACCAACACTGGTGCCATAAAAACTAGGGCCCTGAAAGGGAATGACCTTACCCCTAGATATCGGTTCTCAGAACGGGGAGGATGGGTGGGGTGGTAAGGAATCTAATACTAACTACTGTTTCTTACAGATATATCGTTACCGAAGGTAAGTAACTTGTGCATCTGAAAGAAACAGGTTAGTATTAGATTCCTCACCTTAGAATAGATACCCCAGCAATACCAACCCCGGGGGTGGGTCTGCGAACCAATAATCACACCAGAAAGTCCTGGACAATGGAACGGCCGAAAAAGCCATCTCTCCGGACTTGGCTGTCCAGGCAGTAGTGTCTTGCGAACGTGTGCAGCTAGGCCCAGGTAGCTGCCTGACAGATGTCCTGCAAGGGGACTCCCCGGCCCAGGGCAGTAGTAGCCGCCGTGGCCCGTGTGAAATGGGCACGAAGCCTCACAGGAGGCTCCTTTCGAGTCAAAGAGTAACAAGCCTTGATGCACAAGACGACCCATCGAGAAATGGTTTGTTTGTGCACCCCCCGTCCCTTCTTAGCGCCCACGTAACCAACACAGAGTTGGTCATCCACCCGGAACTGGCGTGTGCGATCCAGATAGAATGATAGCGCACGTTTTGGGTCCAGACGGTGGAGCCTCTTTTCCTCTTTCGAGGGATGCGGAGGCGGAAAGAAGGTGGGCAAAGTGATGGACTGCCCGATGTGGAAGGCTGTGACTACCTTGGGCAGGAAAGAGGGTCGCGTCCGCAACACAACTTTGTCCGGATGGATTGAAAGGAAAGGAGGCTTAGAGGAAAGGGCCTGGAGCTCACTCACTCTCCTGGCAGAGGTGATGGCAACCAGGAAAGCGGTCTTCAGAGTAAGGAGGCGAAGAGGACAGTTATATAGTGGCTCAAAGGGAGTGCACATCAGAAAAGTAAGAACAAGGTTCAAGTCCCACTGAGGCATCACGAAAGGGACTGGAGGAAACATATGGGTGATGCCCTTTAAGAACCTATTTACAATGGGGGACTTGAACAAAGAGGGCTGATCAGGTAGCCTTAAGAAGGCGGAAATGGCAGAGAGGTAGCCCTTCTGAGTGCCCAGAGCAGAGCCCTGCTGGGGAAGAGAAAGAAGGAAGAGGAGAACCTCTGAAAGAGGGGCAGAAAGGGGATCCACAGCCTTTGCTGTGTACCATGCCACAAACTTGTTCCACCTACAGGCGTATACCGATTTTGTGGAGGGACGCCTGGCTGCCAGAATGACATTACAGACTTCAGGAGGCAAGTCAAATGGCCTCAACGGCTGCCGCTTAATCTCCACGCATGTAAGTGGAGACTGGACAGGTTCGGGTGGAGGACCGTCCCCTGCTGCTGCGACAGAAGGTCCTCCTGAAGAGGCAGACGAATCGGGGGATCGACAGACAGGCTGAGTAGCTCGGGATACCAGAACCTCCGTGCCCAGTCCGGAGCCACAAGGATGACTTGGGCCCAGTCACGCCTGATTTTCTTCAGCACTCTGGGCAGAAGTGGTATAGGCGGAAAGGCGTACAATAGACCGCAACTCCACTCGCGACGAAAAGCGTCTCCGAGCGAGTACCGCCTTGGAAATTCCAACGCGCAGAACTGATGACATTGCGCGTTATCTTCTGTGGCGAGTAGATCTAACCAAGGCTCTCCCCACTGCTGAAAGAGGCCTTGCGCCACATCCGAGTTCAGACGCCATTCATGATCCATCATGCATTGACGGCTGTGTTCGTCCGTCCTGGCGTTCAGGGAACCTGCCAGGTGTTGAACCACCAGGGTCACGCCTTGATGTTCCAGCCACTGCCAGAGGCGCAGAGCCCCCTGGCATAGGGTCCACAACCTCACCCCGCCCTGTTTGTTGCAGTACCACATGGCGGTGGTGTTGTCTGTGAACACCTGCACTACACTCCCCCGGACAGAGGGGAGGAATGCCTTCAGTGCAATTCGGATCGCCCGTAGCTCCAGAAGGTTGATATGGAGCTGGGACTCCGCCGGAGACCAGAGGTCTCTGATCTCCGCCTCTCCCATGTGACCTCCCCAACCCTGGAGGGACGCGTCCATCACAACTACGTGCTCCGGTTAGGGTAGGGAGGGGGATCTGCCGCTGACCCAATCGCGGTCCGTGAGCCACCACTGCAACTGTCTTGCAGTGCCCTCCGAGATCAAGAAATGGTCGGACAAGTTGCCCTGATGCTGGGCCCACTGAAACTTCAGGTCCCACTGCAGAGCCCGCATCCGCCACCTGGCGTGATGCACCAGAAGGAGGCAGGAGGCCATCAGCCCCAGAAGCCGCAGCGTCAACCTGACCGAGAATCGGGATAAAGGCTGAAAGATCGGAATCAGAGCCTGAATATCCCGAACCCGCTGTTCGGATGGATTAACCCAAAACTGTGCAGAGTCTAGAACCGCTCTGATGAAGAGGAGCTTCTGAGAGGGGCATAGGTGTGACTTCGGCACATTGATGGAGAACCCCAGCAGGTGCAGTGGACACCAAAACGGCGGGAGTGGCGATTTTGTGCAGAAGTGGCATTAGGCGGGGGAGGCTAAGCCCTTTCGAAGCTCAGATGGACGCTTCATTAGAGCGAGTGTTGGGATTGGGAGATGCCTATTCACATTGTGTAATGTGTACGCACCAAACCGGATGCAGGACAACTACCTCCGGACGCTCCTGCGGGAACACGTGCCGCAGGATGGTACCTCAATGATCCTGGGGGAGATTTTAACCTGGTATGGGATCCTAGAGTACATCACAGCGAGGCCTACTTGAATGGGGCGGGGGCCATGTCTTCGAATCTTCTGAAGCAGATTACAGATCTTGGCCTGCTGGACACATGGCGGTACCACTTGATGGAGGTGCGGGATTAATCGCATTATTCTGATGTCCACCGTTCATACTCGTGCATCGACTACCTGTTTGTATCTCATGACCTGATACGGGACACGCTGGCAGCATCTATGTCTGCTATATCGCTCTCAGACCATGTCCCTATTGAGCTACTCCTGCAGGACCCGGACGCTTGCCCCACCCGCGCACCAAGGTGGCGCTTGCCGCCGAGTGTCCTCCGGGACCCGGCTCATGTGGAAAGCATACGAGCTGCCATGGACTCTTACTTTGCAAGTAACAGTATCCGTAGATGCCTTTCCCCGTAGTGTGAGACGTATTCAAGGCCTCGATCAGTGGGCACATCACCTCCTTTCGATTGCGCGGGCGACTCGACTCCTTGAGGACAACCTCTCCGAGGATATAAAATCAGCAGAAAAACAGGACCAGGGGCAACCCTTGCTTGCATCCCGACGGCGGCTCGCGAACCTCCGGGGGCAACTCCGCATTTTGCGTACTAATAAGGCAGAAAGCTCCCTACTAGCGTTGAATCAGAGGTACTTCGAAGGGGCAGATAAGGTGGGCAGGCTGCTAGTGAGACGTCTGAGCGTGCGGGCGGCGAAGGCCCATATATCCAATATAAAGCTGCCGGATGGAACAGGAGCCTCCACAGAGCGGGCCAAGGTTGAGGCTTTTAGGGCCTATTATGCAGCCCTCTATATGGCGGATGAACCGTCACAGGACCTTTTAGCAGATGTGCTGAACCGATGCACCTGGACCCGGATACACCCATATCATGCCAGTTCCCTGGAAGGCCCTCTCACTGCAGAGGAGCTAACAGCAACTTTAAAGGATCTACCTCTTGGAAAGACGCCGGGCCCGGACGGCCTGCCCCTGTCCTTCTATCGCATGTTTCAAGCACAGCTCCCCTGGAAACGCCTTCCCATCCATACCAACGTCAGTGGCAGTTGACGTCTATCGCGGAAATCACGCCTCCGCAGTGGAAACGCTTATGGCAAGATATCCCCAAGGTATATCGCAGTATCCCGCAGCGAGAAAATGCATACAAAATCATGACACAATGGTAATATACGCCCACGCGATTGCACAAGATGTTTCCTGCCACGTCTCCCTTGTGCTGGAGGTGTTCCACTGCAACTGGAGAATTCATACACATTTGGTGGGCCTGCCCACTCCTGGCTCTGTTCTGGAAGTAGGTCCTGAGCCACATTAAAAGGGTGTTGGGGTTCCCCTTGTCTGAAGCCACAAGCACGATCCCTTTGGGTGTCAAACCTGCCAGCTTGAAGGCACTCACCCGCAACGATTGGATTTTAGCGCTTCACATGCTTGAGGCTGCTAAGCAGCTTATAGCGTTATACTGGTAGAAAGCGGAGACACCTCCAATTTCTGCTTGGTATGTGCGCTTATGGCATGTCATAACTATGGAACTGTTTACAGCGTGGCTGCAAGCGCATGACACTCTCTTTGAGGCTGTCTGGCAACCTCTGATTAAATACCTTTGCGCGATAGAGCATGCGCATTATATGCCCGCCAAGCTTAGAACGCTGCGACTCTTTTAAGATGCTATACTTCCACCTGATCCTGGCAGATTGCTCCCATAACCAGATTATATGGACGCCTAACCTCTCCCTATGGGCAATAGGAACTTCAATAGGATGCACGCTATAATCTCCATCCCTGCCCACACACACCACTTTTACTCTTACTGCAACTTGCCTGTCTTCTCTCCTATTCCCTCTTCCTTCGCTGTCTCTCTGTCTTTATTTGTCTTCCTTGGGCCTCTTGCCCGTGATCTCCAGTTACAGTTCAAGAGGTCTTGTACAATCACGCATCAAGTCGAGATAGCGCTATATAATGTGCCACGCGGCCGGCCAAACAGGGGTTGTAGGCGACGCACAAGTTACTTACCTTTGGTAACGATATATCTGTAAGAAACAGTAGTTAGTATTAGATTCCTTACCTTAGAATACCCCCAGGCGTCAGACTGGATCCGGAAACTTTGGCGTAGCAGTACCCTTGCGCGTCGGTAGGCGTCGTCTGCGGCTCCGCGTCCGTCGTCGGGATGACGTCGTCGGAGTACTTAGACGCCGCCCTCGCGCGCTGACGTCAGTTCTTGCACACAGCTTTCCGTGCCAGAAAACGCAGAGCCATGATAAAAACCAACACTGGTGCCATAAAAACTAGGGCCCTGAAAGGGAATGACCTTACCCCTAGATATCGGTTCTCAGAACGGGGAGGATGGGTGGGGTGGTAAGGAATCTAATACTAACTACTGTTTCTTACAGATATATCGTTACCGAAGGTAAGTAACTTGTGCATCTGAAAGAAACAGGTTAGTATTAGATTCCTCACCTTAGAATAGATACCCCAGCAATACCAACCCCGGGGGTGGGTCTGCGAACCAATAATCACACCAGAAAGTCCTGGACAATGGAACGGCCGAAAAAGCCATCTCTCCGGACTTGGCTGTCCAGGCAGTAGTGTCTTGCGAACGTGTGCAGCTAGGCCCAGGTAGCTGCCTGACAGATGTCCTGCAAGGGGACTCCCCGGCCCAGGGCAGTAGTAGCCGCCGTGGCCCGTGTGAAATGGGCACGAAGCCTCACAGGAGGCTCCTTTCGAGTCAAAGAGTAACAAGCCTTGATGCACAAGACGACCCATCGAGAAATGGTTTGTTTGTGCACCCCCCGTCCCTTCTTAGCGCCCACGTAACCAACACAGAGTTGGTCATCCACCCGGAACTGGCGTGTGCGATCCAGATAGAATGATAGCGCACGTTTTGGGTCCAGACGGTGGAGCCTCTTTTCCTCTTTCGAGGGATGCGGAGGCGGAAAGAAGGTGGGCAAAGTGATGGACTGCCCGATGTGGAAGGCTGTGACTACCTTGGGCAGGAAAGAGGGTCGCGTCCGCAACACAACTTTGTCCGGATGGATTGAAAGGAAAGGAGGCTTAGAGGAAAGGGCCTGGAGCTCACTCACTCTCCTGGCAGAGGTGATGGCAACCAGGAAAGCGGTCTTCAGAGTAAGGAGGCGAAGAGGACAGTTATATAGTGGCTCAAAGGGAGTGCACATCAGAAAAGTAAGAACAAGGTTCAAGTCCCACTGAGGCATCACGAAAGGGACTGGAGGAAACATATGGGTGATGCCCTTTAAGAACCTATTTACAATGGGGGACTTGAACAAAGAGGGCTGATCAGGTAGCCTTAAGAAGGCGGAAATGGCAGAGAGGTAGCCCTTCTGAGTGCCCAGAGCAGAGCCCTGCTGGGGAAGAGAAAGAAGGAAGAGGAGAACCTCTGAAAGAGGGGCAGAAAGGGGATCCACAGCCTTTGCTGTGTACCATGCCACAAACTTGTTCCACCTACAGGCGTATACCGATTTTGTGGAGGGACGCCTGGCTGCCAGAATGACATTACAGACTTCAGGAGGCAAGTCAAATGGCCTCAACGGCTGCCGCTTAATCTCCACGCATGTAAGTGGAGACTGGACAGGTTCGGGTGGAGGACCGTCCCCTGCTGCTGCGACAGAAGGTCCTCCTGAAGAGGCAGACGAATCGGGGGATCGACAGACAGGCTGAGTAGCTCGGGATACCAGAACCTCCGTGCCCAGTCCGGAGCCACAAGGATGACTTGGGCCCAGTCACGCCTGATTTTCTTCAGCACTCTGGGCAGAAGTGGTATAGGCGGAAAGGCGTACAATAGACCGCAACTCCACTCGCGACGAAAAGCGTCTCCGAGCGAGTACCGCCTTGGAAATTCCAACGCGCAGAACTGATGACATTGCGCGTTATCTTCTGTGGCGAGTAGATCTAACCAAGGCTCTCCCCACTGCTGAAAGAGGCCTTGCGCCACATCAGAGTTCAGACGCCATTCATGATCCATCATGCATTGACGGCTGTGTTCGTCCGTCCTGGCGTTCAGGGAACCTGCCAGGTGTTGAACCACCAGGGTCACGCCTTGATGTTCCAGCCACTGCCAGAGGCGCAGAGCCCCCTGGCATAGGGTCCACAACCTCACCCCGCCCTGTTTGTTGCAGTACCACATGGCGGTGGTGTTGTCTGTGAACACCTGCACTACACTCCCCCGGACAGAGGGGAGGAATGCCTTCAGTGCAATTCGGATCGCCCGTAGCTCCAGAAGGTTGATATGGAGCTGGGACTCCGCCGGAGACCAGAGGTCTCTGATCTCCGCCTCTCCCATGTGACCTCCCCAACCCTGGAGGGACGCGTCCATCACAACTACGTGCTCCGGTTAGGGTAGGGAGGGGGATCTGCCGCTGACCCAATCGCGGTCCGTGAGCCACCACTGCAACTGTCTTGCAGTGCCCTCCGAGATCAAGAAATGGTCGGACAAGTTGCCCTGATGCTGGGCCCACTGAAACTTCAGGTCCCACTGCAGAGCCCGCATCCGCCACCTGGCGTGATGCACCAGAAGGAGGCAGGAGGCCATCAGCCCCAGAAGCCGCAGCGTCAACCTGACCGAGAATCGGGATAAAGGCTGAAAGATCGGAATCAGAGCCTGAATATCCCGAACCCGCTGTTCGGATGGATTAACCCAAAACTGTGCAGAGTCTAGAACCGCTCTGATGAAGAGGAGCTTCTGAGAGGGGCATAGGTGTGACTTCGGCACATTGATGGAGAACCCCAGCAGGTGCAGGAGGTCGGCCGTAGTCTGGAGGTGGCTGACGACTGTCTGGGGCGAGCCCGCCTTCAATAACCAGTCGTCGAGGGAGGTGAAGACTGAAACCCCTAACCTGCGCATATGAGCTGCGACCACCGCCATCACTTTCGTGAACACCCGTGGGGCGCTGGTAAGGCCGAAGGGGAGCACAGTAAACTGAAGGTGCTCGTGGCCTACCGTGAACCGCAGGTAGCGCCGGTAGGCCGGCAGGACGGGGATGTGGAAATAAGCGTCCTGCAAGTCCAACGCTACCATCCAGTCTCCTGGGTCCAGGGCAGCTAAGAACTGAGTCAGTGTCAGCATCTTGAACCTCTCCTTCCGGAAGAAGCCGTTGATGTTCCACAGGTCCAAGATAGGGCGTAGGCCCCCTTTGCCCTTCTTGGGAACCAGAATGTAGTGGGAGTAACAACCACACCCTACTTCTGGCCCAGGAACGCGCTCGATGGCCCCCTTGGCCAAGAGGGCCGCAACTTCCTCTCGCAGAAGATTCAAGTGATCCCCCTGTCACGCCGTGGTACTGCGGTGGCATGGCTGGAGGGGTCGCCTCGAAGGGGAGGGAGTAGCCCCTTCGGACGATTTGCAGCACCCACCTGTCCGATGTGATGTAGCGCCAGTGGAGGAGGTGATTGCGAACCCTGCCCCCCGCTGGCGTCTCGTGGGCCTGAAAGCTCGGACTAGGAGGGCTTTGAGGCAGATGCTGCGGGGGTGGATGTGGACTGGCCGCACCGTTGTCCCGGGGCACCGCCACGGCGGTTACCACGTCCGCCACCACGCTGGATGTTAGTCTGCGGCCCGTGGCTGGCAGGACGTGTAGGGTCACCCATTCCTTGGCCACGAAAGGGACGAAAGGCAGCAGATTGCTGGCTCGGGCCGACAGGCCCAAGGACTTGGCTGTAGCCCTGGAGTCCTTAAAGCGCTCAAGCGCACTGTCTGCCTTGTCGCCAAAGAGGCGACGGCCATCAAACGGTATGTCCATAAGGGTGTTTTGGACATCAGCTGAAAAGTTGGCGCACCTCAGCCAGGCGTGGCGACGAATAGCCACCGTCGTTGCCATCGCTCTACCTAGCCGTGGTATCCAGTCCACATCTGATGGAGTACCGTGCCGCATCTCAACCCTCCGCAAGAGCTTGGGCGAGTTTAGTCCGGGCCTCCTCGGACATTGTGGCAGCAAGTCTGCGACCGTGTCCCACAGAGAGTGGGTATAACGGCCCAAGAGGCACGCGGTGTTAACTGACCGCAATCCCAAACTCAGGGAGGAGAACATCTTTTTGCCATATTGCTCGTACCTCGTGGATTCCCGATCGGGGGAAGCCGTCGGGAATGCGGTTTGGGAGTTAGAGGCCTGGATAACCAGGCTCTCGGGGGTGGGGTGGGTGGACAGGAAGCAAGGGTCACCCGGAGCCGGGCGGTGGCGCCTGGCCACGTTCCTATCTACAGGGGGACCTGTAGCGGGCCTGGACCAGGTGCCCAGAAGAATGTCAGACAAGGCCTCATTAAACGGCAACAGAGGCTCCGAAGAGCTTGCCTGCGGTTTAAGGACCTCAGTGAGGAGGTTAGTCCTCACGGCCGCGACGGGGAACTCAAGGGCCAACGCCCTGGCCACCCGCGTCAACACCACACTATAGGCTGCCCCCTCCTCCGTAGCCACGGTAGGAGGTGAGACAAAACTAGTGTCTGGCGAGGTGTCCAGACCACTGGCGTCCCCTAGCTCGCCTTTCCAGTCCTGATAAGACAGACACTCACGTGCCAGAGGGTCCTCAGACCCCTCCCAATCCGCCTCGCCCCCGTCTCCTGGTATTCAGGGTCAAAAGATGGGGCCGGATCATAGAAGTAAAAATCTCCCATCGGCGTCGAAAGCGGCGTTGATCGACGCCGTTCCCGGACCGAGGGAGGGACTGGGGCCGGGTCGACCGTGGTCGGCGCCGGGGGCGACACGCTAGCAGCCGGCGCGGTCGTAAGGTCGACCGGCGACGACCCAGATCCGGGCCTGGATCCAGTGGAGTCCTGCGCCGACGGGCCTGAAGTCGCCGACGGCGCCGGGCCGAAGCACCCGACGGCGCCGGGCCCGAAGCACCCGGCCCGCTTGGGCTCCCAGCCGGTGCCACTGGGCCCGAAGGTGCTGCGGAACCCGACGGAGGAGTGAGCGACCTCATGGCTGAGAGGAAGGCGTCAATCTCCTCCGGCATCGCGTTCTGCCCAGTGACCGGCGGGTATGGAGCAGGCCGCAACGCCTGCGGCTCCGACGGAGCCGCGTGGGCGGTGTCACCCAGCCGCGTTGCGCGAGCGTCGAGGGGCGTCGGAAGAGCGATGTCGCTTCTTCGACTTCTTGTGCCTCTTACCTGAGGACTTGGAGCTCGAGGAGTGGTGTCAATCCTCCGAGCCATGATCACTCCGGCCCCGCGACCGGTCCCTTGACCTCCTCCCGGACCGGGACCTCGAACGGCGCGGGCCGACTGCCGGAGCTCGAGGCGCTTGCGGGACCGCTCCCGCCTAGTCTTCGACGTCAAGGCCCGGCAGTCGGGGCACGACTTGTCATCATGGTCGGGCCCCAGGCAATGAAGACACCGGCGATAGGGGTCGGTAACCGACATCAGTCGGTTGCAGTCGACGCAGGGTTTAAACCCGGGCTTCCCTACCGGTACCGTCGGAGTCGTTCGACTTCGAAAAAGAAGATCAAAAAGATCAAAAAGTTTAGTCGAAAAATGACTAACGGGTACCACTGTTCCCGGATCGGCGCTTGCTGGCGTGGAAAAAATAGGAACTGACGTCAGCGCGCGAGGGCGGCGTCTAAGGACTCCGACGACGTCATCCTGGCGCCAACGACGGACGCGGAGCCACAGATGAGGCCTACCGACGCGCAAGGGTACTGCTACGCAAAAGTTTCCGGATCCAGTCTGACGCCTGGGGGTATTCTAAGGTAAGGAATCTTAATACTAACCTGTTTCTTTCAGATATGCTGTGTTCATATTAGCCCCTTGTGTTGCCTCTCTGTGTCCATAGAAATGCCTGCAAATGCGGCCGGCCCTATATAGGGTTGTAGGCTTAACGCTATGCACATCTAAACCTGTACTCTGTTTTCTTTCTTATAAGTTGAAAATAAAACAGAATTTCAACAACAACAAAAAAAGACATGGACAAATGTATTGCCAATTAATTGGATTACAAGATCACCAAGGATCGTCATGCTTCTCTACCCTGGGGACAGCGTTGAAAAAAATCACACTAAACATATTAGACAAAGTGGGACTTCTGGTCACCCATTCTTCTAGACTTATTGTGGCTTTCGATAAAATTGACATTTCAGGCTAATTCCTACTAAGGAACATCACAACTGGATTTTGAGATTTAATATGGAGGTGATTTTTCTTCTTCCTCATCAACAGTCATTAAGTTGAGAAAACTACACATCAGGGAAAACAGCAATGCTATGTGCTGTACCTCGGAGATCTAAACTTGCACCTGCTTTGTTCAACCTGTAAACGGAACCCCTAGCCTGATGTTTGAAAACACAGGTGTTTCCATACACCAGGAGGCCAATGACACGCAATTGAAAACGTCTTCACTCTATGTGTTTGCCTTTAAAAACTCCAGAACTGGATGTCTGAGAATGTGCTCAACCTCAAGAAAAAGCCGGATCCCTCCTCCTTACACCCTCTTTCTGGGGCAAATGTAGTTTATGACTGCTGGAGTAGCTGACTAGATTACTTCGCTTCTATTGTAAAATACTTTGGATTCTCCTTAGACTCACTCACTTACAGGCTGTGCATGTACACTTCTACATTAATTCCCTCAAAAACATAAAGCATCTACTTTCTAGGATTATCTGAAACTGCAGTGAATACCCTCTCTTTCTCTAGACTGGATTTCAGTAAAGGTATTGTAGCAGGTGCTCTATAGTCAACTTTTACATCAATGTAAGCATTTCTCCACCCAGCCTTATCGCTACCACTAGAAAATTCAACCACATTTCCCCAATCATATTTCTCTCAAGCGTTGCAACCTCTACCTACTGCTAATAAATACCTGGATCAAGTTTAAACCATGATGTTCCATATTAGAGAGAGACTGAGAGACCTCAGAATCTGAAACTCCCTAAAACTGGAGGTAGCAAATTTCACAATTTCCCTCTCCTACAGACAAACATTCACAAGGGCATCAGAATCAAGCCAATTCCTTGCACCAAACACGTAAAAACGTATATTTCCTTCCTGTTCTTGAACTAACGCCATGACAACTTTACCAGAAACACCAGACTGATAATTGCATATTTTCAAATTGTGAATGCTTTTTCTCATGTCCCAAGTAACCAGCTGTTTCAGTTTTCCAGAGAGATTTTTTTATGCAATTCACTTCATTGAAAAAATGGAGGATGTAGTCTACATATAGTCCCTGAATACCTATGCGGTGCATAAGTACTATTGTTAAATAATTCAAACTGCTAAGTTTTGGATCGTAACTGTTGCCCCATTTGATAAATTGACACAAGTATATATACACTTTAGCTTAATCTGGGAAATTCTTGTGTGGATTGGTCAAGAGTGTAAACGTTGTGTAGGCGCATCCAGTGAAAGCTGAAGCCCCATTCTAATTCTCATATAGAACCTTTGGGAGGTAAAAACAAAATAAAATGGATGGATCAATTACATGCATATCTAAACCTGAAGTTGAAGAGTTGTTGAAGACTGAAATTAGGTGCACATTTCAAAAGCATACACGAGCAAAAAAGGCACAGTAAGTGTTGCGGAGAAACTTAAAATATAATTATCTAATTAGGTCTTACTTTCCTAACAGTGTTAGGTGCCTGGTTTGAAGATACCTATTTTGTGCTTCAAGAACTTACGGTGGCCCTACATCCGACTCACAGCTTACCACTGACTGGCTTGATTGTCACTTTCATTTGATTGCTTATTATTCTATGGCTTTACTTGTTCATCTTGTGTTTTTCTCTCCCCCTAGCATAGCATCTTTAACATCCTTTTGTTTGACTGACTTGTATCCTCCCACTACCCACTTTTAGGGATCTACTTTTTAGGTTGAGCCTGGGCAGCGCATGTGCTGCTCTGCGAGGCATACTGTATTTAGGTATGGAATAGAAGCTCCGCCCATTTCCCGCCCATCTTTTCAAATGGCGCCTGCTCCTATCCTTTCGAAATCTTTGCTTTTCGTTCATGAATAGGCTTAGTAGTCCCTCCTTGGTACCGCCATGTCTGCATTTGTAACTCCCTCTAAGGACTGGACTTTTTACATGTGTTGTTACACAGTCTGCTTTATGTTGTCGGAGAGCACTATTTTCTTTAATGGTCTTCCCCTATTCCACCCACGACGTTGCAGCACACCGTCCGCTTTTATATTATTAGTAATGTATTTATTTAATTTACAGTGCAAGCCACTTTAACTGTAGCGGGCATGTTTATTTAATTTACGGCGCGGTCCGCTCTCACTTTAGCATGCGCACTTATTTATTTATTTGATTTACAGTGCAGTCTGCTTTCACTATAGCGGCCGAACTACAGAACCTTTCTTTAATTATTTATTTTTACCTTTTGGGTGAAAGCGCCCCATACCACACTTTCACTTTGTTTGCTGTGCCCCTTTCTATAGACGCTGCTAACTATAACCGGAATACGGTGAGCAGTATCTAAAGAAAGGGGCGTGGCCACCATTAAAGTGGTCTCGCATTTGCGACAGTTTGAGCTATTAGCATTAGTAATGACAATGCCTTTTATATATGTATATGTATGCACACTCAAAGTAGGCTGCACCCCTGGTTTCAGAGGGTGAAGACATGTCAATCTTCATTTTGTACTAAATTTGCAATTAGAATTGGTGAATAGCTAAAAGCAATAGATTGCAAACTAAATGTAAGAGAACATTTACAAGTGTGGTTTTACTCATGTCTAAATTTACCTTTGTGACTAGACCCCTGAGATTCTACAAGTCAAGAGACTCATGAATAATGCATCTGATAAAGCATACCTAATGGGAGAATACTGGTGGAATAAGATGTCCTAGGATAGACGTAATTTGTGTACGTGTGTGATTTTGTTTGTTGTAGTTTTATATATCATAAACTTGACCCGAAGGTACAGGAGCTCTTTACATGAGCACCAGTTACACTACACAAGGTCACATTCATTTTGTTTTCGGCACGGGGAGATTAAGTGATTTGCCCAGAAACACAGGATATTGGGCATGATGCCGAGACTCTAACCTGGTTCCCCAGTTCCACAGCAGCTTCAGCCATAACGCCACATCCTCTCCCCCTATGCGTTGGTGCAGGAAATGTAATATTCAGTCATGGAACCGTTCTAATTTCCCCTGATTTGACCTAACTGCATTAGGTTGTCACAAAAGCAAATGCAGCAAGCTGTGAAAAAAATAGTTGTTTCTTTAGGCAAGGGTGCACATATGGTGAAGAGAGCTCCACTGCTTGGAATTTGAAGTATGTTGGTACACTTCTCAGTGATGTGGCACCTGCCCAGCAAATCTGCAGTGCTGGGAGGGGTGTTGCCGCAGAGGCAGCTCCACATCATGGAAATCATCGCCAGACATATAGAGATCTCTAAATACCAATTGCCCATTCTGGTTGATGACCTGTCCATAGTGCAGCTGCAAAATGTCAATTTGGAGTTAAAAAATTTAATGTTTGAGGGTTTCTTCTACAAAGTATTTATCTGGGGATGTTTTTCGAATAGACCAATGTCCTTCTCTCTTTAATGGTTATGTCCTTCCCTCTTTTTAGGTCGAGCCTAAGGCATTGCTTTAGCAATACTTGTTGGCAAGATTATAGTAGGTGACCTAAAAAGTCTACCCAAACTGCGGATCGGACACAGTGCATGTGAGCACAACCACGCGCATTTCGTGCGCGCGCCGCGGTCCCCTCTGCTGCCACTGCAGCTCACTAGGCTGCACACCCCCTCACCCGCCAATGTCCCTCCCACACTTCCTTTGATCTCCGCCGCGAGTTCTCACAGGCTAATGGCCCTCCCCCAGCAGAGAGCGCGTATCGCTTGTTATTTTGTTACTAGTTATTTATTGTTTCCCTCCGTTTGCGGCCCTTCCCGGTTTTCACCCCATCCCTCCATCTGCATCACCTTTAACCCTTGTTGCACCATACACCCTCCAAATTCACCCCCTTCTCCACTGTTTTACCCCCCCCCCCTTTATTTTCAGCTCCTCCCGTGGTTTTGGACTTGATGCTTTCGTCCGCACGTTTCTGGCCCCTCCCTGTGCTCTCCAGCTGGGCGTTCTCAGCCCTCCCGAATCTGGAAGTATCTGCACCAGCAGCTGCTCCGCTGACTTCACTCCTAATTGAGTTACAGCCATGTATGTGCGCCCCCTTCCCCTTGGGAGCCACTGACAGCAGTTCCAGGAATGCAGGGACCTCCCAATCGGAAGGCTCCCTGAGGCCCGCCACTGCGAGTGAAATCGACCCCTCATATTTACTGGGCAGCACTGCCCCCTCGCCGATGCCACATGCCCGTCACCGGTACCAACTAGCCCCATTACGTCACGTGCCAACCAGACAAGTGTTCCACTGCTAACTTGGGTCTCCTCCCTTCCTCATCCTCGAGCCCGGGAGACACATCTGCCCCTTCTTCGTGCATTCACCTCAAAGCCCTCCCGCGCATTCTCGTGCCAGGTAGTTCGCGGCCCCCGCCCCTGCCAGGCATGGCTGTCCCCTTGTATCAGGACACTGCCCCACCCATGTCAAAACAGTTCCCCTCCCTGGAGAGTGGCTGGGCACCGCCCCTCTTACTTTCAGTTTAGGGGAGGGCGAGATTGCGTGCCAGATTAAGCACAAGATGTTGTGTTGCTGATAATGTCCCCCTCGCCGCTCAACCCCTGCACTTGGCTTCGCTTCCTCTCGCTTCTGCGTGTCTGAGAACAATATGGGTTTATGTTTTCCTGAGTATTAGACCTCAGGCTGGCGGGCTGTGTTCCCCGGCACTCTCCAACTCACGTGAGTGCTCATTCACAGCGCTCACTCCATTGTCTTGGGTTGGCAGGGCGCCGTCAGCCCTCATAACTGGGGGCACCCAGGCCGCCATCTTCCTAAAGCGCAACAGCTCCTATTTACTTCTACGTTAAGTGTTTCTTCACTGCACGAAAGACTGTGCGCGCGCAGCACTCATCTGTGATCTGCCCTAATGCATACAAGGATTTAGACCACAAAAAACATAGTGCTCAGAGTATGCAAGACTTAATGGACATTCACTTGTGTGCAAGGGCCGGAAAGCGTGGCCTGAAGTCATACCCTTTGCCACTGCACACAGGCAGAATCACGCGCTGAATGTCTACCGTGACTACGCCAGGCACATTTTAGTACCACGGGAGAGGCAGTATGTACCGGTGTGTGTCACAGAATGCAAAGGGTCCAGTTAGTGTAGTGCTTAATGTTGATGCTAGCCAGCTTCTAAGTGCTCAAATGACGGTAGAGGATGTGTCCAGAACGACACACTTAGCACTTCAGTAACAGGCAGTGCTTTGCTGTAGTATACAAGCATTGTCCTTGCGGGAACCCCGAAACATCACGAGATTTGGGGCTGCTTAATTTGAGAGTCGTAACAATATTCTCATCTAGGATGAATGTCACAAGGTTTCTTTACCGAGCAGGAGGAGAGCATGTCACTGTGTTACTACTTCAAATTACCTATAGTGTAAGGACATTTGAATCAGGATTTCAGTTATAGCTTTCAGTGCTTTTGTTCCAATCATTCCAGATCGCTACGACTAATGTCATTACCAGTGCAACCGCTACTGCTTTCATTACTACTCCCACTACTGCCAGGAGTACAGCCCCTTGCACTAATATCGCTAGTACAACCTTTGGTTCTATCATGACAACTACTGCTACTCCCACTACTACTGTCAACTTCACCTACTAAACCTACTACTGTTGTTACTACTGCCAATGATACTAATACCAGCGCTACACATGCTACTGCTACTATAGTTACACCTGCGACTATAGTTACTACAACTGTTACTACTACCACTGCCGAAATAATACTAGTTCTTTACCTACTACTTACTAACACTACTACTGCTATTACCACTACTGCTACAGCTAATACTACTACTAGTAACATCGGATTATACCCGATGTGCACCTTTCCTTCAGGAATAGTTGACAGACAGTATAAATGTTGTCGTGTCACCCACACCATCCCCAGGGTCAACCTGCGTGACGGATGCAGGGGGCTGTTCTACAGGTGCACACCCGGGGGTGCGATACGCAAGAGCCGCTTTGATGATGCCTTTCCCGCACCCGCTAAATGTGCCAGATGCTTTCATCTGTGTTCCCTTAAAATCACTTTCATGTGGCTGGCATCAGATGGGGCACACACAACAACGGAGTTATTAGGAGGGAGATAACGCTTGTCTGTTCAGAAGGTACAGAGCCAACGTTGGTCTCAGCAGCGACAGGTGTGTGGCATATACTGCAGAGGGCAGGAAAGCACTGGGCATTACTGAACTGAACATAGCATGTGGCCACTAGCTGAAGGCATGGTGCCAACGGTGTCAGCACTGTTCTTTAGTGTATGACTATTACGAAACTCATTCAGAGGCCTAGATCTTCATGTGAGGGCGCACGCAGGAGCAGTACCAAGCAGGTGTAAGTTCCAGCAGTGTTGTAGTGTCTGGTCTGTGTCATCCAGAGCACCAGCACACACTACATGCTAACTGGAGAGCGTGCACACCTACACTGTCAGTGGTTGTGCTCATGCAGACTTTTGTGCTAGAAGTGTGGGATGTAGGGCCTGTTCAAAGCACAGCATCCGTGTGTGAGAAACAACAGATCTCATCTCTGTGCATGTTCACTGTGTATGACGTACGTTGTAGGTGGCGCAGCGGTGCCTGTGAAATTCAGCCCCCCAACGGTAGATGCTGATGTTTATGGACATAGACATCAGAGCTGGCATTACCAAGACAGGTGTCATCATCGCGTAGTGCGCATCATTGTTTCAGAGCCCGTTAAGTGCGCGTGGGCAAGTTGCGTGTGTGTGTCCGTGTGTGTGTAAGCATGAGTCAGCATGTGTGAAAGGTGTGGTGTGGGTGTGTGCCAGCCTGCTGCATTGTGTGTCTCTCTGCCTCGGCAGGACTCCGGCTCTACCTGGGTCCAGGCGAGGAATGCGCTCTCCTCCCAAATACGCAGGCAGCCTCCTCCGTCACACCCTCACACTCCCTCTTCCTGCAGCCTCTCCCTCCCCAGGGACAGGGGCCCTCCCCTGGCCCATCCCCAGTTCGCCCCACATCCCCACTCAGCCTCCCCCCTCATTGCTCCCCACCCTCTCCCTCCCCAGGGACACCGGCCCTTCCCAGGCACGCCCCAATCCGTCCATCACTGCTTGGCAGCGCCTACCTTGGCACCTCAGGCGCTGGAGGTGGGGGTGCTACGTCTACCCTGGCCCCCAAGGCGCTGGAGGTGGGAGTGCTGCAATATCACCATCTATACATTCCATCTTGCATTTTAACATCCTTTTTTCGTATTTTTATTCATCCATTTACACCCCTTTACGTTAACATAGCCTTAGTTTAACTGTATAGTTGCTATAGAAGCTTATAGTATGAACTTTTTTCTTTAAATTATCACTGCACTTACAAAACATAACTGAAAAACATTGCCATTTACGTCAATAGCTCCAACTCCAACTCCAACAAATGCGAGACCTATTGCATTGCAAATGCTTGTTAGTTCTTACTACTTTCCTCACGCTTGTCCAGAACGTGTTTATTGGGAAACCAGATCCAAGGCATACAGTTTTTTTTACATAGAGATGTTTCATACAATACATCATACATCTAGTAGTTACATTTGGCAAAACGGTGTGCTTTACCACTTCTGCCACAGACACTGTGAGGTACACAGTACATATGTCTCATACAAGGGTGAGTAAGTGATACATTGCCCCACACCGATGCCCATGAAGAACATGTAAATAAATATAAAGTCAATTTATATTAATTAATGTTGTGCCTTTGCTTCATATTTTGACGAGAAAAAATGAGGTATGAAATAGCCATCTTTCTGAATATACCTTTCAACGTATCCCAAATTCAGGCAAATCATTAACTGATAAACAGTCCTGTGTGTTATATGTAATCTGTAAGTACTCAAAGAGTATAGTCATGAATAATACGGCCTAAGGCATTATAATTTTTCTTTCTTTTATTTAATGCTCTACTTGTGCAATGTTCAGTAATATCCGCCTCATGAACGTAGAAAATCGCAAATGCACTCTTTTGGCAGTCATTTACTTAAAGCAAAGAAACTTGCATGGAGTACATATTCCTAGGAAACAAAATGTTTCCTTCATGAGAAGAAATTCTCTTCTGTGTGGAGAACAATAAATACAATTCTACATATTTAAGTCAGTAAGAGTAATTCACATCAACACCATCAGCAAACGTATAGAAGAGCTTCAGAATATGAAAACAGTGATTTGTCTAATCACCTCAAAGGATGTGGCAGGCTTAGTTGTACACTCCCTTGAACTGAGTGAGCTACTCAGAGAATAGAACACCAACATGGAACTGATCTTCTTTGGAGATAGAAAGCTCCAGGAGTATTATTATATGTAGAGTATAAGTTTTCTACCTGAGCTCCAGTGCATTCTTCAGTTTGTCCTGTGCCCCTAAAACATTTAGTATTACGCATGGCAATTAACCCATTTGAACTAAGGGTAAAGTCCCTTACACCGTCAAGCACACTTACAGTTCATCTAGCCTTACCAAAGATTGCGTTCATCTTGGCAGCTCGTCAGTGTCACCACTTATTGTCACTCTGCGGAAGTGGATTCTGGAGCGTATCCCTCTCTAAATATATGCTCATCAACCTCTCAAGTCTCTGTAACAAAAGAAAAGGCAGTATTATTTAAAGGCCTTTGATGTGATGTGGCTTCGTCAAAAAATGAGAAATGGCTTCCAGGAAATCTCAGGGTAGGAAACAACTACCTCGAGAGACGTGACATGCAAACAACACAGAATTAAACACACTCATGTTAGCTCAGCTGATATAGGACGGTGGCTCCACAAAGAGAACCCTATTTCTCCAAAAATCTTTCAAGGACCAGGCAGATGTCCCACAATCCAATGTTCTCACACTTCTCCTGATCGTATAAACAGTGTGCGTGGGGGGGGGGGCTGTTTTGTGGGGCAGAAATGGGCCAAAGCTTTGACAGTGTCAAGATCAAATGGCCACTACACTTACTTCACAGTCACAGTACTGAACCGTTCTTGTCCATTGTAATGGCACCTCACATGTGAGGTACTATTTTTACGGTTTAATGAGTAGTAGCACTAGCTGGGGGGACTTCAGCTTTTACCCACAAACTCCAGAACTTTTCGTCATATGAGGGAATTCAATTTTTCAACGTAAGTTTGGAGTTTGTAGACCACTCCATGCGTGCTGCACCAATGGTTTGCACTAACTAGGACTCGCATGGGTATGTCGTTTTCAGAGATGTCTGGGGTTGGCGGGTTTCCTTGGATGCTGGCTGAACCAGAAACCAAATAGCTACAATTTTTCAAAAATCAACCTACTACAATTTTATTTTGCTTTCTACATTTTTGGGTTTTTCCTTTCCAAGGTGAGTTTTGTGAGATATTGTTTTAATCTAGAAAAGTGTGTGAATACATAATAGTGTGACAAAATTCATCCTAAGAGAAAATAAAATTTAGAAGACGGGGAAAGAATGATTGCCCCCAAAGATAATACCTCAACAGGTGACCCTGGGACAGAACCAAGAATGATAATCCTATCAATATAAGTAATATCCAAAGTTCTAACAGTATGAACAGGCACACCATAGTAAGTAAACAGACCGCTATTTCAATCCAGACTGGTAACCTCTATTCAACATAACCTCAAAATAATCTCGGAATGCAGCTTGAATATAACTACCTCTCACCAATCAGCACTAAAAGTATCTGCCACGACTCTGCATCCAGAGACCCGCAACCTACCTAATGACAATTCCACACTGCTATAATTCTTCTTTTTTTTTATTTCAAATCGTTTTTATTGAAGTAAGAAAACAAAGCAAAAGACATTACATTAAATCTTCCATCAAAAGTGAATTACTACAGATGTTGTCAGACTAATACAGAAACTACAAATGATAAAAAATAAAGAGAAGAATCACTCTTGCTTGTCACGTGGTTATTGATCAAGTTGTGAAACACTTGACGTGCGGATGAATGGGAATAGCTCTGACATATTAACTAGGATCACACCCATATAACCATGATACTATTACAAGGTCGTATTGTCTCAAGGCGGCTCAAAATGGAGGGATGAACCGTCTAGTGACTTCCATAATTTCTTATTGGATGGGCACCACGTAGAGGACTGTAACGCCTGATTCGTGGCCCCTCTCAGGAAAGACAGCCATTCCTGCCAAATTTTAAAATTTACTTCCTTAAAACATTTCCACTTGCATAAAACAACCTTACATGCCAATGTCAACATTAAATCCAAAAGCTGGCGATCATGCTCATTCGCCAATCGCGGTTTCAACCCCCCTAGAATGACATATACAAATTCCTTCATTGGCTTTATCTTAAACACGTGATGAATGCATATAAATATTTTTTCCCAATATTCTCTCAGCAGGGGACAGTTGAATAACATGTGAGGAAGATCACCAGTCCCTGATTGGCAATTCCAGCACTCCGGGGAGTCACGTAATTTACATTTAAATAGCTTTTCCGGAGTCCAGAACGACCTATTTATGAGCATATACTTCGTCTGGGACAGGATGGGTGATACTTTGTGGGCAAGTGCTGATTTATGAATCAATTCCCAATCCCACTCTATCCCTGTGGAGTTAGGTTCCGCTTCCCATTTCGCTTCCACTGTTTTGTGAGATTTGCTGGGCAGCGGTAACAACAATTTATACACCTTGGAAACGAAGTGACCTGAGTGCATAATGCGTGGGAGATGTGTTATCAGCCACGGAGTGTAGGGTGTGAAGTTACGGCTGGTTAATGTCGCCTTGATTTTTAGAAAATGATAGAAGTCTATCGGGGCTAGGTCAAACTTCGTCTGTAGGCTTGAGAACGGGATTGGTTCGCTGTTGTCATACAAGTCTCCGGCCAGGTTAATACCTTTTTCGGACCATGACTCCCAGAAGAGTTCCACACCCGTGTGTTTAAGGTAGGGGTTTCTCCATAATGACATGCATGATGATTTAGAGAATGTCAATTTGGTTTTATGCGTTTGGTCAAGTCTAAGTAGGGCCCTTCTGGTATTCAACAATATGTATCTGGAGTGAGGTAGGTGTGACAGATCCATGGTGATTAAAGACTCAAGCGGGGCCTTGCCTACTAGTGATCTCTCAATGTTAATCCATACAGGAGTGTAAGTTGGTGATTTTATTAACCATTGAGCACCTTGCTTACAAAGAAAAGCTGTCTGGTAGTTCCTGAACGATGGCAGACCCAGGCCACCTTTATCTTTTGCCAGTTGTAGTTTCTTTAGAGATATCCTGGCTTTCTTGCCCCGCCACAGGAAGTTACCAAACAGCTGGTCTATTTTTAAGACAAAATTATTAGAGAACGTCATAGGGAGCATACTGGCCAGGTAGTTAACTAAGGGTGTTGACATCATTTTGAGAGTTTCAGCCCTGCCCCACCAAGAGAGAAATTTCGGAGACCAACTTTCTAGAAGAGTAGATATTTTTTTCAAAGTTGATTCTTCATTTATTTTTAGAGTGGAGACCAAATCCTTATCGAAGTCCAACCCCAGGTACTTAAAGCACTTGGGCTGCCATGTAAGACCAGAATCCCCCAAGATCCCCTCGTCCCCTATATTGTTTAGCAGCTTGACCTCCGTCTTGTCTTTATTGAGCTTGTAGCCCGAAACCCTCGAAAATTCTTCAATGTCCGACATGAGTGCAGACACTGCCTCATCCGCCCTTTCAGATAAGACAAGCACATCATCTGCATATGCTGTCAATTTAACCGTGCAGTCTCCAAAGGGTATACCTGCAATTTTAGGATCTTCCCTTATATGGTATAAGAACGGTTCAATTGCCAACAAAAATAACGAGGGTGATAACGGGCACCCCTGCCTCGTACCTTGCTTTAAGCAAAAGGAGGATGAGAACGATCCACCCGCCCTTACTCGCGCCGAGGGGCAGCAATAAAGTGACATCACTAGCCGTGTGAATGTTTCCCCCAAATTAAATTTATTGAGGACTGCTTTGAGAAAGACCCAATCAACCTTATCGAAGGCTTTTTCGGCATCTAACGTTATTGCCACTGTAGGGGTGTCTAGAAGTTTAGATTTCTCTAGCACATGCGCCAAAATCCGTGTGTTATCACTGGACAACCTATGCTTTAGGAAGCCCGCTTGAGATGGATGGACTAGTTGTGGGAGCACCTTTTGAAGACGTGCGGAGAGTATCATTGCTAGAATCTTACAGTCAATATTAATTAGTGAAATTGGCCTGTAGTTTTTTGGGAGCGATGGATCTTTCCCTTCCTTCGGGAGCACTGCAATTGTTGCCTCCGCCAGAGTGCCTTTTACTTCACCAGAGCTATTTATTTCTTGGAATAGGTTTAGCAACGGCCCAGTTAACATAGTTGGGAATGTTTTATAGAATTTTGCTGTAAAGCCATCTGGGCCTGGCGCCTTCCCTGATTTCAGTTTTTTAATCGCACTTTCTACTTCTTCAGCACTAATTGGGCCATTTAGACTAACCTGGTCTTCAGCGGACAACCTTGGAAGGTCACACTCATCCAAATAATTCCTAATTTTATCTTCCTCCACCTTTGTATTCTTTGCGTACAGGTCCTCATAGAACACCCTAAATACCTCAGCTATCTTATCTGGATCAGAATGTGAGTTCCCTGAGGCGTCCGTAAGGATGTTAATACAGTTTTTTTGTACTTTAAATTTCAAATATGAAGCTAGACTCTTTCCTGCTTTATTGGATTCACAAATCTTAAACCTCTTCCCTTTGTCTAGCCAAACTCCGGCCCTTTCACTTATTAACTTATTGTGTTCATATTTCTTATTTGCCAGAGCATAAAGAGTCATATTGTCTCTTAACCTTAGATGTTTACTTTCAAGATCTCCAATTTCACTTTCAAGGGATTCTAATTTCGCGTTATAATTTTTATTCATGGCAGACCTAATCTTGATACATACACCCCGTATTGTACTTTTCATAGCATCCCATCTAGTAAGATCAGATGTGTCCCCCTCTTTATTAATTTGCAGGTAAGAGACAATGGCAGCTTGTATTGTAGATCTGTGTTGAGCATCGCTTAATATCTCATCATTCAGGCGCCAAGACGTCTGCCGGGGAGATGATTTGGCATTTGTAATGGACAGGGAAATACAAGAATGATCCGACATCACACGAGGCTCTATGGTGGTAGATTCTATTCTGGGTACCCCGTTCTGTGTTATGAGTGCTATAATTCTTCTGAGCTGCCTTTCTTTCTCCCGCTTTCCTCATAATAGAAATCATATAAAGTAAGACAGTAGCAAAGTCCATCAGGGCAGATTTTGGATTCCCCTCCCCTCCCCCTTCACTCTTCATCAAAGTCTGTTCCCTCATGCAGATTTAAAGATCACAGAGCCAGCATAGGAAATCGGATCTAGAACATGATAGATAAACAGCTAACACAATAAAGGGACTTGCAGAGCTAATCAAAGGTGCCAGCATAACACTATAAAAAATGATTTATTGCTCACACTTCCTCATCCATCACACTGCTACGTGCTGCATCCCATAAAACAATAACTATACCCCTGTGGTCTCAATGCGCAAAATGGAAGCACTTCCTATATAGGCACAAAGGAATGGCAACACTGCTCCCGCCACATTCCACATAGCATCTTGCCCAAGCACTTCAGCGTCCCACATGCTAAAAAGAGGATTTAGAAGTCAGCTCACACTGCAATAATATTGGCACAAAACAACATCTGGATGATGGAAACATGTCTAGGAGTTGACAGCAAAATTGTGTGATAGGGTGCTGCTCTCCGGGATGTTTGTGGTGCAGAGGGCTCACTACTTTGTGGTACTTCTGATGGCAAGAGAAAACAAGCATTGAATATGCAATAGGTCTCACCTTTGATTAAGTTAAAGCCATTTGCTTTGCTAATGGTATTGTATAGCAAAGCACATAACTTAAACTTAAGGAAAGGCGAGGCCTATTGCATTTTTAATGCTTGTTTTTGTAAGTATGTTCCGACCAATTTTGATCTTTATAATTCATAACTTTCAACCTATGTTGGTGATCATAAAATTCGCAATGAAACTGCCCTGCTGGACTCCAGGTAACGCGCATAGCCTACCCCCCTTTCTCTGTCCTACAACTACAGCAAATGAGGCCAAATGGTTGATTTAAAACTCCGATAAATTGCATATTCAATTTTCAAAGGTGGCATATCCGGATTAACTGACCAGGAAGCAGGGACAACTTTTGGCATGGGCGAGCTGGGCCCAAGCCATCCGATTATCTTTCTCCAACTCCCCTCCCATGGACACTCATCTTCAGTTCAGCACCTGAACAGGTGATTAAAATGAGTTGTGACTTGGAAAGTGTGTGTGAAAAGGCACTTCACTGGTTTAAGGTACTCAGCCACAGCCACGAGACCATAGAGCAAACCAAAGCCCCCCCCCCCCCCAACTAGGATCACCAATGAGAGGGGGTACTTAGGGAAAGATCGAGGGGGAAGGGTAAGGAAGGGGGCCAAATTTAATTTTGCCTGGGCACTGTTTGAGCAATGTCCAGCCTGCCAGGGGGTGTCGTTTTTGCAGGTAGACGACACTGAGCGTCCGAATACAGCATTAATGAGTTAAAGGCTTTGTGAATCGGGCTCAGAGGAATTAGAGAAAGTTGTTCTGTTTACAAGCAAAGTATGCAGAGGCAATTGTTAGTTTAGGCTGATGTGTTTTAAGCCAGGCCCTTAATTACATTGGCCATGCCCCTTTGAGAGGCCCCCCTATATTTTTCATCCCACTTAAAGCCCTGCTCCTGAGGGTATTCATACGTAAGATATGATTTAGTGAACTTGGATTGCCCTAGAGGTAGGGAAAAGCAGTGCTTAGGCAGTTAATATTGTGTATGGTTAGAGTCACTGTCATTCTGTTACAGACTATGTGGGTTGACAAAAAGTGCCATGGGAAAAAACAATTAAAACGGTGTTGCTGTAAGGGCGGACGTAACTTACCAAAGCGTTTTGTAGTCTGCGGAAGGAACGGGAGCAAAACAGAGAGTAAAACGTTTAATATGGTCCTTACCCTATTATTAACAGTAAGTGATTGTACAGGTGTGCAGTGACTTATGGCGATCTAACCTGTAGGCGCAAAGAACACAAATAAAAAGTGCTGCGAGCTGGAGCAGAAAAGTAGGGATTGCAAAACTAAACTTGAAAATCAAATATTGTCCGAGAGATTGTAACTGCTAATACGTCCTGTCTGCGCGAGTGCTTTCTTTATAAAAATGCATGCGAAGGTCGTGCAAATGGTATTGTTTGCATGAGTGCTTTCTTTAGAGAAGTGCTTCCGAATGTCTTGAAAATGATATGGTTTAAAACTGTAGACATTAAAATTAAAACCGGGAAATAGTGGTGGACAGGCGGCCTTCCTGTAAGGATGGTGTAGTGCACCCTTGAGATTTTGGTGTGCGATGATGTTAGCCCAGAGTGGGCCTGAGAAAGAAGGTTTGTATCTATCCAAGACACGGGAACGCTCTCTGCAGTTGTATTTATAAAGTAGTGAACACGTCTCATGGTGCATATAAATAATAATGTCTACGATCAAACTTGTCTCGTGCCAGAAACGAGGGGCCTGGTATGGTATGAAAAAAGTCATATTGGAGACAAAGGGAGTTGCTGCGTGTGAAAGTCATGTTGGAGACAGGGGATCGGGTGGGGCAGGGTCCATGCTTGAGACCAAGTGGTTGTATGAGTGCGGCATAGGTCATGAGTGAAGGGCTGGCTGTAGCAGGAGTCGTGGCACATGAGCTGGCTGGGTGCGGCAAAAGTCACGACATAGGGGTATTTGGTTTTGGAAGACGTGATGCGAGAGGGGAGGCCGGGTGTAGCATGAGTCATGAGAGGTGCTGTCGTGTGGCAGGTGCAATGAAACAGCAGCTAGCTGTGGCAAAAGTCGTGCCAGAGGGGCTATCTGTGAGTGGCAGAAGTCATGAAAGAGGGCAGGCATGGTGTAATAGGAGTCATGACAAAGACAGGGGCTGCGCATGTCTTGGGAGCGGTGGATAGTATGCAGGCTTGCGGGGGTGGATGAGCTGGCGGGGGAGGTGGATGACCTGGCGGGGGAGGTGGATGAGCTGGCGGGGGAGGTGGATGAGCTGGCATGGGGGAGGCATTCAAAACTTTAAAAAATTGAGAGGGGCTGTGGAGTGGCAGGTGCAATAAAACAGCAGCTGGCTGTGGCAAAAGTCGCGACAGAGGGGCTATCTGTGCGTGGCAAAAGTCATGAGAGATGGCAGGCATGGCGTAGTAGGAGTCATGACAAAGACAGGGGCTGCGCATGTCTTGGGAGAGGAGGATAGTATGCAGGCTTGCAGGGGTGTGGATGAGCTGGTGCGGGGTGGATTAGCTGGCCCTGGGTTGGATGAGCTGGCGCTGGGTTGGATGAGCTGGCGCTGGGTTGGATGAGCTGGCGCTGGGTTGGATGAGCTGGCGCTGGGTTGGATGAGCTGGCGCTGGGGTGTTGGATGAGCTGGGGGGTTGGATGAGCTGGGGGGTTGGATGAGCTGGGGGGTTGGATGAGCTGGGGGGTTGGATGAGCTGGGGTGAGCTGGGGGGTTGGTGAGCTGGGGGGTTGGATGAGCTGGGGGGTTGGATGAGCTGGGGGTTGGATGAGCTGGCGCGAGGGAGGGGAGGTAGATGAGCTGGCGCGAGGGGCGGCATTCAAAACTTTCAATAAATGCTTCACTACTGCAAAGTTTTGCTGAGTGGCAAATATTTCAAAATCCCACTGTGTCTTCGCAAGCAGGGGGAGGGAGGGGAAGCGAAAGCACGCCACCATGCACGCATAGGGACAAAAAAATGCACGTTCGTGGGCACAAAGATGGCATTGGGCTGTCCACATGCGCATGCATTGTTTTGTCCCTACGAGTGCATGTTTAGCTTGGCGGATGGCGAGAGCACCCATCTTTGTCCATTTGGACACACATGCATTCAGCTTTTGCTGAATTGATTACAAAAGGTACTCTCCATGGCGAGAGCAGCGCATGTGCTGCTTTCGCCAGGCGAGACCTAAAAACTATGAAGGCGCAACTCTGTCCATCTTACCCAATATCACCACAGCTGTCCAAGAATGGAGGAGGGCCTTCAAAGATGTATGCAAGAAACTGCCACATTTGAGGATAGACTATGCAAAGTCTACGACTACGGAATAAATCGCCCACAAGGACATGTCACATCTGTCGATGGAGTTGAAGGACACCATGAGGCATCTGAAGACCAAGGTGACAATTGACAATGCATTTCGAGCACCAGAGCTCACGAAATTATCCAATGACCCGAACAGCCCACTGATGTATTCTCTGACATGAACAACTTTGAATGACACTTTACTGTTATTCATGGTCTTGCTACGGAGACTGTAGAGAGTATTTCATTGCTGGGTGATGGTTGAAAACTTTAATACGTTTTTGCTCTATCTGTATGGTTGTGTGCTGCCCCTTAAAGGCCCCAGGGACACCTTGGATCGTAAGGCTAGCCAGAATGCACGGTTCATTTGTGAGCAGATGCTATTGCTAAAAGGGTTTACGGAGGGTATTCGTGTCATAGATGTGATCTTCTTTTCTTGTGCAGGCGCAGGATTGGATCTGCGTACATGCTATGGACAATATGGGGAGAAAGTCTACGGAAATATGTTGCACAGTTGGGTTGGCCTTCTAACTTAAGTTTCCCAGTGCGGTTGTAGTCTGGCAATGGTGAACAGTTCACACAAAGTGTTGCCAGAATGTTTTTTTTAGTTCAAGTAACGCTATGGTAAGGTTCATGTGTTTGATTTCAGAATTTGGGAGGAGTAGTTATTTGGAAGTTGGGGGATTCAATGTGCAGGGTAGGTTACCAGATGGGCACATGTTCCTTGGAAGACCCGGCAAAATAATGGTGGCACACAGTGGTTTCCACTGAGATGTAGAGAGGCTTACAGGGTACGATAAGGGGGTGGGGCAAGTGCAGGCATAATTAGCAAGAAGTTAGCTGATACAATCAAGATTACCCCTCAAATAGCATGATTTTCTAGAACATCAGTCAATCGCAGAAGTACAGACAAGTGGTGGTCTACTTGGACTGATGCAGTAACGCCACAGCATTAATGCAATTTAAAAAGGAATTTCACTAGAAGCTGGGGTACACATCAATTTTTCAGCATATTATTCACAATAAAGAGCATAGCTATATTGACTAGAAGAGAGCAGCAATTTTGGTATGTCCAAATTGTTGCATATGTGGAAGGGCACTACTATATTGTATAAGGCATATTAAGCAACGCCACTTATGGAACGATTAAGGTTTGCCCCCACTTTTTTGAGGATCTGACCTCTGCAAGTATTCCAACTTATATTTGCTTAATAATATGGGAAGGCAAATGTAATACTATCCTTGATCCTGCACTGGATATGACCACCACCACAGTTACAGCTCTTTCGGCTGCCTCTCAAGCTAAGCTAAACATTATGAATGAGCATGAGCTAGTAGCATTTGGTGAAACTGGAATGGGAGTGTTTATATGCATTAAGTCACTGTTCAGAATCAAGCATAAATGACTGGATCCTTACACAGGATGTCTGCACCCAGTTGGCGGGGACAGGGATATGGGCCCACATGTTGTTGGATCATTCGCCCCTCCGGACTGGAAGAAACCTTTCCAAGATGTGGGTACCAAATACAGACCAAAGCTCTTCCCTTCTCAACACTCTGAGACATACTGTTTAAAGAGGAGGTATGACAGGCCATTATTGGGTATTTTTGACCAACCATTGTGTCTGTAACCTGTCAGAGTATTACATGGAAGGAGTTAAAAGCTTTCATAGGAGGCATTGCATCAGCACTGCAAAGCAAGCTGGCATGCTTAAATCAAATCCCTCCACATTGGATAGAATGTAAGGGGATCTTAGGAAATTACAATACGAATATTACAACAGACACTGTCTGGAGACGCTAGGGGCATAAAATAAAAACAAGCATTTGCAATGCAATAGGTCTCGCATTAACGAGAATTTAAGCTATTGACATTGCTATAGCTTAAACTCTCGCAAATGCGAGACCTATTGCATTGCAAATATTTGTTTTACTAGCAACCATGCGGCGCTTTAACATTCATGAAGGCCACACCCCTTTCTTTAGGCAAGCCGCGTCTAAAGAAAGGGGCGTGTCCGACATTAAAGTGAAAAGCATCTCTTTGTCAAGTTGACAAACAGATGGTTTTTTTGGGTAAAAGCGCCCATGCCGCACTTTCACTTTAATATCGGCCGCATACCTTTCTTTAGATGGGGTTTGTGTAAAGAAAGGGGCACGGCCTCTATTGATGTGAAAGCGCCGCATAGACGCTAGTAAACAAAATAGTCAAAAGTAGGTTGCTAATATTAATTTTAAAACGTAGCCGCTATACTTAAGCGGACCGCCATTAGTAAAAATAAAAGAGGGCGGCGTAGACCGCCATTAGTAAAAACAAAAGTGCCAACATGCTGTGAGGTAGTGGGTGGAATAGGGGAAGAGCATTAAATAATAGTGCTCACCCACTAGATAAAGCAGACCATAACCTCCACCAGTAAAGGGTCCAGTCGTAATGGGAGGTAACCAATGCAACTATACCACCAAGAGAGAGTGGGCCATAGGGATATTTAACCCCTTCGACGCTCATGACGAGCTGGGCTCGTCATGGCGTAGCCTCCTCGCACGCTCATGACGAGCCCAGCTCGTCACGTAACATGCGATTTTTAAAAACCCAGCGTACGGGCGGAATTCCGCCCGCACGCATGCGGTTAAAGACCTGCCCGGGTTCACATCCCTATTGCACTCTAATGTAAAACACAAAAAGAACCGGGGGTCTAATGGCCAACACTGTAGCCAACAAGCTTCACCTCCTCACAGAGGGAGTCAGAACATAGTTCACATGAAAGCCCACAAGGACCAAAAAAGCAATGAAAAAAGAGAGCAAAAATAAAGTGACTACTAGTGAGATCCAAAGACAACTAAATAGATCAAGAGACATACCATTCCGATAGATGGATAACCAAATGAGAATATTGATCACTGCGATAGATTGATGGGAATCCATTTAGTTGTCTTTGGATCTCACTAGTAGTCACTTTATTTTTGCTCTCTTTTTTCATTGCTCTTTTGGACCTTGTGGGCTTTCATGTGAACTATGTTCTGACTCCCTCTGTGAGGAGCTGAAGCCTGTTGGCTACAGTGGTGGCCATTAGACCCCCGGTTCTTTTTGTGTTTTACAGGTAACCAATGCAGACAAGGCGGTACAAAGAATGGACTAACAAGCCTAATAACAACTCGGAAGCCAGCGTTTACGAAGGACAATGACAGAAGCCAATTAAAATTATGGGCGGAGAGTGGGCAGGGCTTCAAAGCAATACCCCACTACTGAATGCCTCGCAGCAGCTCATGAGCTGCCCAGGCTCGACCTAAAAAGAATAGAATTCCAAGCCAGGAGGAAGCAAATAGAGAGTCAAATACCGAAACAAAAATGTAGCAGCATGGTGGTTTGGTAAGGGGAACCATCCAGGTAGAGCTCTAGCCAGGTTAACAATATCACAATGGACCTCCCAGGAGATAATTGAAAGTGAAGATGAAACAGGAAAGGTGTTTAGAAGCACACCCAACATATTGTCAGTGTTCCCTATACGACTATAATGCAACCAATATCACTATCTGAGATCAAACAGCCCAGCAAGCCTATGGTCGGGTGCATGAATCCGGGATAGTGATGGCTTAACCGTTTAATTCTACTAAGAATCTGGGGTGCCCAATACCTTGTAAATATGTATGAGGAAGCATGGATTATCCCGACCTCACTAAGGGAATGGGTCCTCATTATAAAACGTACACCTTTTAAGTTCCCCTTCGCTCAGCGCTTCATACAGGTGACTCTTTAATAAGCATAGATACAGAGATACTACTGAAGATTACAGCTATGACACTCATGGAATACATGGAAGGGCTGGTGCTATCAGATCAATTAGGGTTCATATCGCGCCACTTCACAACTAGATCTCTGAACCTTTCTTGGTTTTGTTCATGAAATTTACCCAGATCTATCTATCGTGAGGGTGGTGGGGCTGGACACAGAGAATCTTTCGGGTCACTAGAATGCTCTTTCATATTTGCAACTCTTAGGGTCAAGGGATTGGGCTTAATAGAATTTTATTCACTTCAGTATTCAACATATTGGTCCCAGGTGAGGGACTATGGAGATGCATTGCCAGATTTTAGGATAACACGGGGCACTAGGCAAGGATGTCCATTGTCACAGTTTTGGACAGTTTGAGACTGCATTGGGACCCCTTACCCTGTGCTCTCAGGGAATACCATTCTGGCAAGGACGTACAATTAGGAGGCTGCAGATAAGCCAGTAAACATCATACTATGTATTGGGAAACTAAACTGCAATGTCTCCCAAGTGCTGAAGGAAATTTGTACGTTTTGGACATCATATATTCTAGGCTTTAGATCAACTGCAGTACATCTGAGAGGCTCCCCTGGACCTCAACTACAGAGGAGCCAGTCCGAGATTTCCCTCTGCTGTGTCGGGAAGAGATGGTGCACTACTTGGGGATTAGAATTCATCAAGACAGAGAGGTTCTCAAGGACAACTGTGGCCCAGTGATTACTAGGTTACAGAACACTGTTGCAAGAAGGGAACACCCCCCATTGTCGATGACAGGTAGGATCATGTATATTAAAATAGTGGGCATCCTCTGGCTTTTATACCTATTTGTTAATGTTCCTGTTCCTCTGACCATCTGACCAGAATATGTAAAAGTTTGTGCACAATATTGTTTAAATTGGTGTGGGCTATAAAGCAGTATCAGGTGAGTTGAGACACAACAGAAAATGACTAAGAATGTCAAAACATTATGGAACATTATTCCAGGGTAGACCAAGTATGCGTTGCCTTTCATTGGCTATTTCACCTAGAACCCCATGTTCCAATAGAAGCAGAAACAGCTCCTCACTGTCCACTCAAAATATTAATAGCTAGACCATTACTGAGACCCTCCTCCAAAATACTTATAAGTAGCATGCACTGTATGGGCATGGCATCAGGTAGCAGCAGCCATGTACACTGCGGTCCTGTATTCATCAGAGCTGCCACTGGTAGATAACCCCCGCTTGATAGTCACAATTACCCTGGTTCCGTCGTGAGTAGGGTCTCCCTTGTTCTCCTTTTTCGCATGATAGTCACAATAGAGCATAAAGCACATGTAAAGCTACCCCGGGTCTCTAAACGATGGGTCTTGGTCTTCCAAAATGCGACCCTCTCCTGTCCAGGTGAACCACAGATAGAGAATGAATGAGTGAATGCAGCTGGTTGTCTTTCCTTTGCTACATTGTGCTATATCTCATATAAACAATAAATTGGTTGGCTCCAGGTAAATTCCAAATGGTGGAATGCAGACTCAGGCAAGTGCTGTCAGACTAATAGTGGCAATACTGCTGCTATCAGAACAGGATTGTCTCTTTAAATAGTACACATAGGTTGCAGCACTACACCTACCTGCAAAGAACTATATACACCGCAGTGAGGCTGAAGACATTTGGGCTAGATGTGGACACAGAAGCTACTGGTGTCAGTGGCTAATGTGTAACCCTGAGCTCACATGACCCATGCTGCTCAAATAAATACTGGTAGCAACTTTTTGCCTCGCAATCGATGATGCGGTCCCCCCCTCACCCTTGATGGCCGAGTTGGGGTTCAATAAGAATTTGATGACTTCCTTGAAATGCTCCTCAGTCATAGCATTGGTGCTGGCCAGGCGCCGGGAAGGTATTTCTTGGGGAGGAGCCCAGTGCATATTGTAAAGAACCGGCTACAAGATATCCATTGTACCAGTACTGAACGCAAACGATATGTTGCTGCCACACACAACATGCCCTAAAGATGTATGGGGATCCCTTTGAAGATGCTTACATAATGGAGGCGAGGTGAAAACACAATAGGGCAGAGATGAATTGGGTGGATATGGTTGGCATAGACAGATGACCAAGCTCTTTGTTCAACATTTTGGCAAACGCTAGACTGATTAAAGTACCATAGGGAATGTTTTGGAAATAAGCCAGTAATGAGGGTTAGGTGTAGCAGCTTTTTGCTGAGTACCAGATGCCCTCCTTGCCCTTACTGTCTTTAACAGTATCCTGTAGATCACCATTTATTGTGCACATTCCTGTGCGGACTATCTGCGTCAATTATATGAATACATATTTTGTTTTATTAGGTGACCATTTGAAAAATAATAAAAAAGATGGATACAAACTTATCATGCACGATGACCCCAATGATAAAATCATATCACCCATAATGTCATTTATTCTGCCAGTTCTATATGACCGCAGACCATGGGGAGAGGGGATTGACTGGCAGGATGGCTGTGACCTGAACGCTTACTGCTGAAACATGCAGTAATTGGCAGTTCACAAGTTTTAATTCTGGAGGTAAGACCGACTTAGGCTTCCAGCTTTCCAATGTACCAAATGCCACTCACTATGTGCTTCTTCACATGGGCCCAACTGATAAAGCTCTTGAGGAAAAAAGATAGAAATCAGCTTCACTAGGTCTACTATCAATTTGTAACAGGCTTCTAATGTTTTGAGGAGTCACAATTAACACTCCATTTGAATATTCTCAATAGAACTTAAAAGCACATTTACATGTACATTTCCATCAGTCACAAGAATTCGCACATGCAAGTGAAGAAAAAATAGTTGTACATTTTCCTTTTCCAGAAGAATCATTTTTTGCCCTGAAATCAAACCCCAGTATTTATATGGAATTCTCTTACCAACCCCTCCGCCTCCCCGTAAATCATCTTACTACTAACTTCTACACGAGTAAATCTGCAAGGAATTGAGGTGCTTAATTACCACTTAAATTTTGTGACTATACACAAATCCGAGAGCGTGTGGCTTTTCAATGCAATTCAGATTCCTGTCGAGCAATCAAATTTCTATTGCTGTATATCTCAGCAACAACGAATCAATTATAAAGACCCAATGAATCAAGAGTATGAAAAATTATAAACACTTTCTCAACTCGTAAGTTATTGAAGCACCAGGATCAATGTACATAAGGGGGCTTTCATGCACCAGATTCAAAGTACATCAGTCCAAAGTAAAGTAGAAATTTTCAGTCCAAAGTTCAACTCTGTCTCACGAGTTCTTTATTCACTCGAAGTATTCCAAAGTTCCACGTTTATAAGTTTCAAATCAAAATTTCAAGATTCACAACTTCCAATGTGCATCAGCACCAGCCAAGGGGCCCTAGGGGATTGTATCTTAAGGTACTGAAATTCATCATTATCCAAAAGACCTTTATCATACCACTCTTTCAGTTTTGTATTGATTGTGCCTTTAATCCTTTCCAATGGGTTCACAGCTACCTTCTCATAATATTTATCATTTCCAAGTTGGGACAAAACTTCATTGTTGTAGTCAATACGATTCATAACAACAATGTTGCCACCCTTATCAGCACTGCGTATTATTAATTCAGGGTGGTCAGTAAGTTGTCGTAGTGCCTCCCTTTCATCTGTTTTCAAATTGTCTCGTTGAAATTTCTTATTTCGTTGTCCTTCTTTTTTGATTAAATTGTCTATGTCCAAAGTAACTGCTTTGTAAAAGGCATCAATAACATTACCAGAAGACAGTTGTGGTGTCCATTTAGATTTATCTTTAAACCCACTAGGAGATGCTAGACCAGGATTAATCTCAAGATCTCTAAAAAGAGAGTTCATAGTCACAGGGTCATCTTCTGATTCAGTCAAAGACAATAATAGTTTCGTGTCACAAAGATCTTGAATAGTAATCTCAGTCAATATTGGTTTATTTGGTGTTTTTGTCCTTACGTTATCTTTCAAAGAAAAAAACTTTTTTAGTTTCAGTAAACGTACAAACTTATACACATCAATTTTAGTTGTATACCAATCAACATTCTTAGTAGGACAATACCCCAAACCTTTCTTCAATACATTACTCATACTAGCAGACAATTCAACAGATGAAAGGTTAATCACTTCAATTTCTTTGGAACTGGTATCTATTTCCTCCATGACCTCAGTCTCTCCCTCATCCCTGGGACCGCTTCTCCTGCGTTTGCCACGGCTCCCTCTCCTTGTCTTCCTGTTTGTGCGTTGCCAAATCTCCCTCCTGTATCTCGAATTCCTCTTTTGAACCTCTGAACCTCTACTAAAAAATTATTAGTGTTGGTGGTATCCCCACCCTGGTCCGCAGGCGCTCCTACACTACCTCCATCAGTAGATATACTGCTGGACGAGGTATTAACAGCTGAGCTTAAGGGAGTCAAGTTTCTCTTGTTATTATAATTTGATATAAAACTGAAAGAGTGGTATGATAAAGGTCTTTTGGATAATGATGAATTTCAGTACCTTAAGATACAATCCCCTAGGGCCCCTTGGCTGGTGCTGATGCACATTGGAAGTTGTGAATCTTGAAATTTTGATTTGAAACTTATAAACGTGGAACTTTGGAATACTTCGAGTGAATAAAGAACTCGTGAGACAGAGTTGAACTTTGGACTGAAAATTTCTACTTTACTTTGGACTGATGTACTTTGAATCTGGTGCATGAAAGCCCCCTTATGTACATTGATCCTGGTGCTTCAATAACTTACGAGTTGAGAAAGTGTTTATAATTTTTCATACTCTTGATTCATTGGGTCTTTATAATTGATTCGTTGTTGCTGAGATATACAGCAATAGAAATTTGATTGCTCGACAGGAATCTGAATTTAGTTTTTTATCTTGGAGTTTCCGAGATTACTTAAGGAAGTTTGGTAACCTTCCTTCCAGTCTTGCAGCAGTCTGTTGGATAATAATTTTGATATCGCAATTTAGCCATACTTACAGCTGAGCGCCCTTTGTCCTTGTTGCCTTTCTTTCTTGCTAGCATTTCTTGGGTTGGGCTGCCGCTAGTGGCTGTAAATACGAACAATGATGAATCGTGAACAAGAAGCTCAAGATCTTTTCAAGAATTTAAATACAGGCTCAACTGTAAATGCAGCAGTAGCCTCTACTTCAACAGGAAAACAGGAAGGTCTAAGAGCCAAATTCGTAAAACTAGAGAAACTTAAACGAGCAGAACTAAATAAGTGGTGGGACGCGGTTACACTAAAACAATACATTACCCTCAACCGCATCCCTAGAGGTCTCAGATCAACCATTATTCCTACTTATGAAGACTTGGAACCTGATTTATTGGATAAATGGGAACAGGAGCTCACCTCCAGTTCTAGTAATTTAATAAGGATACTTATAGATAATGCAGAACGCAAAATTGAGAAACTTTTGATTGAGATTAAAACATGTGAAGAGGAAATTAAACAACTAAATTTACCCGAAGCAACTGTCAAGAAGTACAATATGTTGGATGAGATCTTGACTAATTTGCAAGCAGACATCAAAAGGAGAAAAGCGCGCAAACTAAAAAGGGACGAACTAGATTATACATCAGGTAGGGTGTTTACCTTTGCGCGTAAATTTGATTATCTTTTCCAAAAAAATTATAATAACAAGAGAAACTTGACTCCCTTAAGCTCAGCTGTTAATACCTCGTCTAGCAGTATATCTACTGATGGAGGTAGTGTAGGAGCGCCTGCGGACCAGGGTGGGGATACCACCAACACTAATAATTTTTTAGTAGAGGTTCAGAGGTTCAAAAGAGGAATTCGAGATACAGGAGGGAGATTTGGCAACGCACAAACAGGAAGACAAGGAGAGGGAGCCGTGGCAAACGCAGGAGAAGCAGTCCCAGGGATGAGGGAGAGACTGAGGTCATGGAGGAAATAGATACCAGTTCCAAAGAAATTGAAGTGATTAACCTTTCATCTGTTGAATTGTCTGCTAGTATGAGTAATGTATTGAAGAAAGGTTTGGGGTATTGTCCTACTAAGAATGTTGATTGGTATACAACTAAAATTGATGTGTATAAGTTTGTACGTTTACTGAAACTAAAAAAGTTTTTTTCTTTGAAAGATAACGTAAGGACAAAAACACCAAATAAACCAATATTGACTGAGATTACTATTCAAGATCTTTGTGACACGAAACTATTATTGTCTTTGACTGAATCAGAAGATGACCCTGTGACTATGAACTCTCTTTTTAGAGATCTTGAGATTAATCCTGGTCTAGCATCTCCTAGTGGGTTTAAAGATAAATCTAAATGGACACCACAACTGTCTTCTGGTAATGTTATTGATGCCTTTTACAAAGCAGTTACTTTGGACATAGACAATTTAATCAAAAAAGAAGGACAACGAAATAAGAAATTTCAACGAGACAATTTGAAAACAGATGAAAGGGAGGCACTACGACAACTTACTGACCACCCTGAATTAATAATACGCAGTGCTGATAAGGGTGGCAACATTGTTGTTATGAATCGTATTGACTACAACAATGAAGTTTTGTCCCAACTTGGAAATGATAAATATTATGAGAAGGTAGCTGTGAACCCATTGGAAAGGATTAAAGGCACAATCAATACAAAACTGAAAGAGTGGTATGATAAAGGTCTTTTGGATAATGATGAATTTCAGTACCTTAAGATACAATCCCCTAGGGCCCCTTGGCTGGTGCTGATGCACATTGGAAGTTGTGAATCTTGAAATTTTGATTTGAAACTTATAAACGTGGAACTTTGGAATACTTCGAGTGAATAAAGAACTCGTGAGACAGAGTTGAACTTTGGACTGAAAATTTCTACTTTACTTTGGACTGATGTACTTTGAATCTGGTGCATGAAAGCCCCCTTATGTACATTGATCCTGGTGCTTCAATAACTTACGAGTTGAGAAAGTGTTTATAATTTTTCATACTCTTGATTCATTGGGTCTTTATAATTGATTCGTTGTTGCTGAGATATACAGCAATAGAAATTTGATTGCTCGACAGGAATCTGAATTTAGTTTTTTATCTTGGAGTTTCCGAGATTACTTAAGGAAGTTTGGTAACCTTCCTTCCAGTCTTGCAGCAGTCTGTTGGATAATAATTTTGATATCGCAATTTAGCCATACTTACAGCTGAGCGCCCTTTGTCCTTGTTGCCTTTCTTTCTTGCTGGCTTTTCAATGCAATTTGCAGGGCACCTTCCACATCCCTTAACTAAAACATGCTAATGTGACCTTTCCCATTATACCAAAATATTCTTTGATTTTTTTAGTGCCTTTCAGGAGAAGAATGCTTTGAATCAGAATGTGGAACTGGTCAATACAAATTGCTGCTTTTTCGTCATAAAACAAACTTAATTGCGCAAAATGCTGGTGAATCCGCCTATTAGCATATTTGTATGAATTAAAGCAATGTGTTGTCCAAGAACCACACTAACAAATGCCCGGCATGTAAAAGTATGTGCTTATCTGCATATGGCACAAACCAGTCTAGCCCGTTTCATGAAGAGTTAAACCTTTCTGCGCCTAAGGGCAGAGTTCCAAGTCTATTTTCAAAGCATTACCACTTGGCATGCACTAAAACAGTAGTAGCTTTTCATTAGAGCACCTGAGACTTTAAACTTTTCCCCACGTCTCACGCGCTGGACCTCAGCGCTCTTGCACCACATGCAGCATTTTCCTGTCGCTTTTGCTAGATTGACGAAGGTCACTTTGAATACTGATCACAATTTTGACGGACACATGAATCAACTCGTTTACCACCAAGCACCGCGCAGGGGCATAACGCACCTAAGCCGCTGCTCCGAATTAAAATGGTTGACCAAAAACGGATACAGAACAGTCACAAAAGAAAATTCACGTTTCATTAAGTAATTTTCTACCACGTGTTTACTAAAGGCAATCTGCATTTTTCAACTACATGGTGATACTTCCCTGAGAAATGATTTTTATATATTATAGTACTAGCAGGATAAAGAAAGTTAACATGGTTGAAATTAAGACATTATACAGACGTAACTATGCTCATGTTAACCTTAATCAATGTAGGCCTCAAATTCAAAATGGCCTACTCTGCTTGCAGCCAACCTGCAGCATACAGCCATGTTTTCATATGCGTCTCACTTTGCACACAGGTGATTCATGCACCAATAACTATGTTTCCACTAACTACTGAGGTGACCAACTGAAAAAGCTCTTGAGGAAAAAAAAAATTTGAAATCAGCTTCACTGGGTTTACTATCAATTTGGAATAGGCTTATAGCTTTTTGGGGAGTCACAACTAGCAAGAGGGATGGGAAATGCATTATGTGAATCCGTAGTATAGTGCTGACTAGTGTGATTTCAGAAACATTCCTTTAACATGATTGGTTCAATCTGTAGGAGTTCTAATGGAACCGTAGTCATGTAAAGGTTTCATGTGTATTTTGCATTATAAAGAATGTAATCCCTGATGGTGTTGGCAGGGCCTGACTGGGAACCGAAACCAGCCCTGGCAAACTACTCGCCCCCCTGGGGTGAGGGTGGGTGCGGCCGAGCTGTTTGCTAATGCCAGTTTTTGCCTATTTTGTTACAGGGGGCTGATATTGCCGACCCACGGTAACAAAAACAGTCCCCCAGGGGCCCAAAACCGGCCCCCACCCTAGCGGCCCACCGGGGAAACGCCCGTTGCCCACTATGGCCAGTCCGGCCCTGGGTGTTGGGCTCACTTTCCCTTGACACTTAGGTGGAAACTGCACTTCCATCTGACCTTCGATTCATAATCTTGGTTTACTTCTTTAGAGTTACATTTATTTGGTTCTGCTTATTCATTTTTGCATTTTATTCAGAGCATCAGCTATTAATTAATTTACGGGCTTTCAACCTCTTATTTTGCTTTTTGGAACAGCTTTAAGTCTTTCAGTAATTCTTCATGGTTTTATTATATTACTTGTTAGTCTTCATTATCAAGCCTAATTGCTTTACATTAATTTCAGAATGGTTATTAAATATTGAATTGAATTAGTGACCAGGTCCAGTCGAGGAGCAATAAAGTTCTTAGCCCAGGACCGCGGATTATAGAAATCATGCAGATCTTTGGCGAGACCTCGGGGCTCTATCTGAACCCTAGCAAATCCACTTTATGGGAGCTGAGGGGGACATGCGCGGGCAGGAGCTTGGGCCTCTGCGTTACAAATTGCGACCGGGGGCATTAAATACTTGGGCGTCTTCATCTCCGAGGTTCCATCGATTGCATGGGAGTGGAATGTTGTGCCGGTGTGGGAGCGGGCCAGAGCCGATATTAAAACTTGATCCCGCATGCCGCTGACCATCTATGGCAGGTCTGCGATCTTTAAAATGGTGGCCCTCCCCAGATTATTGTATCAACTGCAAAATCATCCCTATCCAGTCCCTTCCCCATGGTTCCAGTAGGTCAATGAAGTACTGGGGCAGTTCCTCTGGACCGGGGGTGCTGTGTGGGTCGCAGTGCGCACATGCTTTCTCTCCTCCTACTGTGGGGGCCTGGCGACGTCGGATATCCTCTCCTATTACCAGGCGCTTCATCTCCTCGTCCTCAATGACTGGTGGTACGGGGATAGGAGAGACCCGGCATATGCACTGGAACACCTCTTAATGGGAGCTCACTCGCTTCATACCATACGCGGCGAGGATACGGAAGACACTACCGCCTGGCACGCAGTTAGTGTTTCAGATCTGGGGACAGGCCCTGTGGCGTATGGGATGGTGGAATACTCTGACGGGCGAAACAACCCTCTGGCGTAATGGTAGACTCCCCGATCTGGCTGCGCTACAGGGCTTTGGGGGGTGGGACAGCATTGGAATTTTCACACTTGGGGATGTACTGGCGGGGGTGACCCTTAAGTCCTTTCAGGAATTAAGCCGGGAGTTTGGTATGCCCCGAGCCCAGTTCTTCAAATACCTTCAATTCCGGCATGCTCTCTCCCCATATTTGGTGGGCTTGGAATCACTCCCCGAGTTTAGTCCCCAAGAAGCGAAGGTCTTTATGGGAGATTTGGGGCCCAAAAAGATATCCCGTATATACCACTCCCTAGTCACGCACTGCTCCCCTTCGCTGCAGAGGTTACGGGAGGCCTGGGAGGCAGATGTGGGTGCCTTGGAAGAAGAGGACTGGAGGGAGGCGTTGGCCGGGCCCCGGGATGCCGCCATATCCATACGCCTTCGGCTTATACAATTCAAATACCTCCATAGGGTGTATTTCACCAGACAACGATTATGGCGGGCGGGTCTGATAGGCTCCCCGGACTGTCTGCGATGTGGGCGGGAGGTTGGGATGTTTTTACATACGGTATGGAGCTGTCCTACACTGGCCAGATTTTGGAAAGGGGTGTGGGATTGTCCATCTGAAGTGCTTGGGTGGGAACTCCCCCGTACACCACAACTGGGCCTCCTTCATGTACTGGAAGGGGTGGGAGGGAACATATACAAGAGACATCTGCAATTGTTGGGCCTCACCCTGGCTAATCGGAATGTGGCTAGAGCATGGAAGGATACTCGGGCCCCTACGGCCGTAGCATGGAAGAGGGGGCTTGACTTTTGCATGGGTCTGGAGGAGCCGATATTTGTTGCCCGGGGCTGCCCACGGAAACACTTCAAAATTTGGAAAAGGTGGGCCGATTTCAGGGGCCTATGGCTCGAGCCTCCGGTGGATCAAGACCCCCTGGTAGATGTGGGCTGAGACACTACAGACGGATGCACACCTTGGGTTTAGTTGTACTGTACGGAAGCGGAAACAGAGAATGTTGACCATGCGACGGGGGGGGCGGTGGCTGGGGGGTGGGGGGAGGACGGGGGGGTTGGTTAAGGGGGGAGGTATGTCTATTTCCTGGTCCTGTAACTGTTGATTGAACATCTCGTTAGAAAATTGGATTGTATTTTGCTGCTTGAAGCTTAAGAGTCCTGCAGTTATCTCTGGGGTACAGAGACCTGCATGTTGTGTACAATCTTCAATAAAACATGTTTTAAAAAAAAATAATAAAGTCCTTAGCCGATTAACATCGCTTTTAGTTCATCAGAGGAACTTTCGCTTAACATACACAAAATTTCACAACAGATCTCAAAAGAGCTCTGATATAGCCTCTCATATGCCACGGCTCATACCATAGTAGGGTTTGAATACTTGCTATTCCCTTATGTTGCCACTTTTCCTCAGATCTACATACTGGAGATGAAGGGTGTGGTAAGCAATAGTTCCAGGGTTAGAATGCTCTTTTGAGTCTGTGAAAACCTACTAACTTGCATGTTTTAAGGGTTTTCAACAACTCTTTTCTAATCTTTCCCCATACTGAGAAATGTTGGAAATTTACTCTTGACAATGGCAGATTAAAACCTTCTCGAGAGTTGGAAAAAAATAGGGGTTGGAGGGAAAGTTAACTTACAAACACTCAGATTTTCGTATGAGCAACTCTGCACATGCATATTTACTAATGCTAGAATGCAGTTCACAAATATTTTCTATGTGTAATATTTCTTGTCCTTCTGTAAATTCTTGGGAATTCACGAAAGCCATATAGCTGCACTTAATGCAAGGCCATATATTCCTGGGTGCACTTTTGAGACCTTCTTTAATAATTGGGCCCCTAAATTGGTATGGCGCTGACCCTGACCTTTTGTGTTTATTAAAATTCAGTCTCTCTTTGTATCGGCTGGCTTCACTGTGAGTGACAGCATTCTGCTCTTTCACAAGGAGCACATCGGCACACAAAGTAGTTTTGTTCAGTGTCAGTAACTACTGTGGCACTGTGTGCTTTTTGAAACCAAAACAGTTTTTGCTTTTGCCAATGTTTGTTATAATGCTGCAGAGAAATGGTACCTGAAATATTACAGTAGTTTAGCAAAATGTTGTTTTTCCGGTCCTTTTTTTATGAACATTTTATTTTGAAAGGAGTAGTAGAAGTGCAATCAGAGCTTACAACATTTACTTTGAGCGCCCACCCTAATAAAGGCTTTCAATTAATAAACCATAAATACAAGTTTGAACAGTATTAATGTAAGGACAAAGATATTACCTTAACTGCAGACCGTGCCCTTTCCTGATCCATAATGTGGTACTGCAAACCGGCAGCCAAAGGTTTTGTGCTGCAGGGGGTTGGGCCTACTTGTCCCAAGGACACAATACACATGAAAACTTGTTGTCCTTAACCCCAGACAATATTTCCTGGGCGTTGGGCTATCGGAATTCAACATTCCTGGATCTGGTAACAGAAGATAGGTTGAGAGTGGATCTGAAGAGTTTGAACTGGATCCAGAATTCCAGTGCCTTAATGCAGATTAAAAGCAGTGCTCCTGAGGCTGATCGATAAATTAGGGAAAAGTGGTAAGTAGGGTGATGCGTCATGATAGTGTGTGCCATTGAAAGCATAGTATTGCGTGTTGAGCAGTGTATTGTCTGATTTGTAGTTTGAGTTTTCGTTGTCATGGATAATATATGTTGGTTATGACCGCATTGGCTATGCAGCTATTTGTTAGATACTAGGAGTTTTAGTTATTGCAATTTCGATGATTTTTGTATCATTTTAAGTTGATTTTGTTGCCGTTTATTAAATGTGTTTTGCATCAACCTTTATCACAGTCTAAGCATTATTTATTTTGTAAAGGATCTTGAGGTATAAACTTGTCTGTTACGTTGAGGTATGTGTTGTGTGGCACCGCACCCACACTATGATAGGATTTTACTAAAAGTTCTAGTTGAGAATGTATATTAATCCAGATTGGTGATTGTTTATTCTTTGGTGCACAGAAGTAAACTTACTGATCAAGAGTAGACTATGCCAGGACCGGAGGCTCAGATTATGCATTTCTCCTTCATTTTATACAATCAACTGCCCTTAACAAAACATCAGTAAACCTCGACCACAAGCGCGCATGGAATGGCAGGTCCTCTTTGGCATGGCGCCGGATCTAGTGATCGAGTCTGACGCAAGTCCCCAGGGATGGGAAGCTCGATGTGGGGATGTTACCACTGAAGGACAGTGGTCAGAAAACGAGGAATCTCTACACATCAATTATATGGAACTCCTGGAGGCGTCTTTTGCAGTGCCAAAGTTTGGCAGCAAACAAGATCTCCTGCTCCATCCTCTTGAAGCTAGACAACATCTCGGTAGTGCACTATATAAAATTGCTTTGGTGGCACTCGCTACAAGGCATTAGCAGACTTAGACAGAGACTTCTGGAATCATTGCTTGCAGAACAGGATATCAGTAATGGTGGAATATCGATCAGACAGACTGAACGACACGACAGACTGAACGACACAGCAGAGTGGCACTCTAGACACCTGAAAGATTCCAGGGCATGGAAGTTGGACTCAACTCTGATCCAGAGGATTATGGACAGATGAGGACCATGTCAGATAGTCCCCTGTACCTCACGGCTGAACCATCAGCTACTGCATTTCTTCAGTTGGCACCTGTGTAGTGGAAGCGACAGATGCCTTCTTACAAGATTGGAGTCAAATTCTAAGGAACACGTTTCCTCTCTTTTTGATGATTGCCAGGTTCAAGGCGCTAGTCGGGCATCAGAAAGCGGAGGTGATCCATGTGACACCATAGTGGAATATGCAAGTTTGGTATCCAGTTCTTTTGGAATTTTATAGATTTTGCAATTCCACTTCCCTGTACTCTGCATCTTCTGAAGGACTCTCACAGTAACTTGCACCAATTGGTTCAGGATAGAACTCTCCTGCTGATGGCATGGAACATTACAGGAGATGCTGGGAAGTCTCAAGCCTTTCAAAGCAAGCTAACCTTCTTATCAAAAGAGTATGGGTCGACTCTATGACCAAACAATACTGCTCAGCGTGGTGTAGGTGGGCATTCTGGTGTCTGTGACAGGACCTCGATCCAAAGGGGGCAGATGTAGTCTACAACCTGAATTTGTTTTCTGAATTGCGGGTGCTAGATTGGCATGTCTCACAATCAACTAATGTAAATGGGCTACTTCGGCAAGTCATATGCCTTCCCATGACAAACCAGCAGGAGAACTCCTCCGGTCTACAGACTTTTGAGAGGTATTCATCTGGCTACGCCCCCGGAACCACGCTATTCTTCCCTTTGGAATCTCAATGTGGTTCTGCGACTGCTACAACCGTGGCAGGACAACAAATACTTATCACATAAGGAGCTAACAGGTAAGTTGGCATTTACTATATCTAATTTCATGTAAGAGTGTGTCCGATGTGAGAGCACTAGATATTATGGCTTGTATGTTAACCCCAGACGGGGTCCCATTATAGTATTTCCAGGAGAATCAAGTCCAACTAAAGAGTGGTCACTACCCAGCTTTTCCTTTTCATCCCAAACTCTGTGGTTCAATGCCTCAGGGCTTATGAGGCCATGACAGAAGAGCACCACCCTCCAGGGACAGCTCAATTTCTCATTGCTATCAAGAAACCTTTTTAACCAGTTTCACTGACTACTATCGCGCGGGGTTTGAAATTCATATAGCCAGATGTCCAGGACATATTGTTTAGGGTCAAGGACAACAAGTTTTCAAGTTTATTTTGTCCTTGGGACATGTAGGCCCAACCCCTGTAGCACAAACCCTTTGGCTGCCAATTTACAGTAATTATGGAGCAGGGATAGGAATTGTCCGCAGTCGAAGTAATATTTGTGTCCATATGTTAAGGCTGTTCGAACTTGTACTTCTGGTTAATTAATTAAGCCTTTATTATTAGGGTGAGCATTCTAAATAAATGTTATAAGTTCGAACTGCACCAAAGACAGTGCTTCCATTTAAAAAAAATGTGTACACACATTTACAAAGTTTAACAATATGAGGCTATGTATAATGCTAAGATGCAAATATGTGTAGAAGCTTGAAAGCAAGATTGAGGATTTTTTGCTTTCAAAATAAAATGTTCACGAAAAAATGCAGCTAGGAAAAAAAACATTTAGCTAAACTATAGGGAAATTTTAGGTACCATTTCTTTGAAGCTTCATTTAATAAAACGTGTACATGTATGCTAGTATTTCCCCAAAAATATTCATAATGGAAAGTACGGTTTCTCAAGGTTATGGGAAACAAATAAACAAGCATAGGCAAAGCCAATTGGTCGACATTAGTGGTCTCTCTTTTGGTTTTGTCAGTGCCCGTCTTGTTTTGACATGGCAACTGTAAAACGTCAGAGTTGTGAGAGCTGCTGGGCCCACTCTATTGTAATAAACATTTTAAAAAGCAAACATATTTCTTGGTCTCAAAAAGCACACATTGCCATAATAGAGCCTGGCCCGGAACAAAACTACTGTGTGTGCTGATATGCTCCTTGTGTAAGAGCCGATTGCGATGCAACCCATGGCTAATTCACTACCTGTGGCACAGAGCCACAGGTAGTGAATTAGCCATGGGTTGCACTCTTACTGTGATGGTTCCCGTCTCAGTTGAAAGTTTTCTGACTGCTATTCTAACTTCGCATATGACAAACAAACCATTTGACCAAATATGAGCAAGTAATCTTGGCGGTTGAAAACATTTCCATTAGAAGACGTAATGTTCAACACTTTTGACAATTCTAGAACATGATGTGGATCAAAATTTTTACCACAACGGTAACGAATTTAAGAATTGCAGTTACCTAGATAATTTCAGTTGTACAATGCGCTGCACACAAGAGTGGCAATGACAAGGTCACAGTGGACAATCTAAACGCTGATATAGTTGCCAAATATTGTGTTTTCGAGTCTAGCTCATCCAATCTAGATGAATCATGTAAAACTTCCAGTGATCACATACCCAGTACGTTGTTGACAACATTCCAGACATCCATTGAGCTCAGAGGACTCCAACATAAAGCATCCGAGAATGAGAAAGAGAAGTTTTAAGAGTGGGATGCAGCAAAGATGCATATGACATTTGGGTTTCAAATGATGGGTGCTACCCGATTCTCTGTTGTCGGCAATGATCCAACACTTCCATGGTCTTACTCAATTTGGGAGAGATGGGATGATTGCACATTAAAGAAATATTGGTTTAACACCCATTTCCTGCTTGTGGCTGAACGTTGGTGTAAGCAATGCATTACATGCTAGTAGTTAAATCTCAGCAAAAGCACAGTTGGGACCATGAGTCACACAGGAAAGTCTGACGAGCCATTTAATTGCCTGTAGTTAGATTTTGTTAAATTGTCCTTCTGTAAGGGATTAAGGCAGCTGTTCTTAACCTTTTGACTTCTGTGGACCACCACAGAATCATTAATAGAATCTGGAGACTCCGACTGAGTCACTATTGGAAGTCAGAGATCCTCGACCCTAAGCAATTTTTATCATTTGAACCTCAAAATAATACACTAAAGTACCAAAAGAAGCATACACCAAATACTAAAATATTTTGTTAAAAATTTTCAATTTTGCTTCTTTCTTTGTATAGACTTTGTCGATTTAATATAATAACATTTTGCAAAAGGCATGGAAGCCCAGCAGTAGGTATCCCACAGGTTAAGAATCACTGGGCAAAGTATATCCTAGTAGTAGTTTGTCTTTTTTCCCCAATGGGGAGAGACATACCCAACTAAATGGAGTGAAACTCTCAAGGTAGCCAAACTATTATTGAGGAATTTGATCCCATGCTTTGGCATGCCAGTTTCTCCAGAGCCAGATCGTGGACACATTTTAAGAATATTATCTTGAGTTACTCTGCTTAGCACCGATACATCAGTCAGAAATTCCACTGTAGTTACAGAACAGAGCATCAGGAGTTGTTGAGCAAAGTAACGGTATGCTGAAATCCAGAATTCAGAAGGTGCACACCTCCACCTCTTAATGAGCCTCAGAAGTACACCACACAAAACAGCAGGATTCTTCCACTCGTGAAGTGTTGATAGAGAGGGACAGGAGAATCTCTTTGGTCCCTGCAGCTGCACTCAAACATCAAACATGACAATGTTATAGAATATTGAGATGGACGAGCTGATGTGGTGAATTCTATCTCTCGTCCAGCTGACTGGCAATAACCTGAGCGGGGCAGCAGCAGTGCCATGACCTAAATGTTGGAGACTGAATAGTGTTGAAAAAGAAAGTTGATAAAGTCTATTTGGAGCTGCACTGGAAGGGACCACACTAGGTGGTCCTTGTTTGCAGCATTGCTGTGAAATATGCCAGACTGCCACAATGGAGTCAGACTTCCAGCACAAGGCAAGCCTAGTTGATGAAGAAGTGGTCACAACAGCAACTGATTAACCAAATCAAACCCCATCTCAGTGAGCGGGTTCAAAAGAAGAAAAGCAGAACTTGAGTCTTTACAAAATCGGTCCAGTCTGATCAAGCTCTAGAGCTACAGCAGCAAGATGAAGGAAAGGTCTCTCAAGAGTCTCAAATCCAGAAGAAGAAACAGAGACTTAGATAAAATCTCCACATTTCCTTAACTCCAGTAAAGTCTTGGTCTGCTGGGAGATGTGAGGATGATCAAATCAGAGACAGTCCACAACCTGTGGCAGTGGTCGAAAATGAATCTGAAGATGGAAGTGAGCACTCTGTATCAGAGCAGTTCAAGTGAAAGAGTATCACAAGGCAGAGTGACTTAGAGGTGCCGGAAATGTTTTTAAGAATACTGATAAGGGTGCAAAGACCTGAGACCATTGAAGAAGAAACAGAGCAGGATGATAGTGATAGTGAACAACCAAAGATCAATTTCGCAGAGATTAAGAGTGCCTAATAAAAAGTATGCATCTCCTGAATGGTCATATCTAATTGATTTTTGGGAATCAGAACAGTCAGAACAAACCATTGTAGCAGGGTTTCCGTTCTCCCACAGAACTGTGCATAGAGATTTGGAACCTCGGTAAATTAGGGTGACCCAAAACTCACCTCAGTACCCAAAACCCCTTACCAGGCTAGCTACAGTGTCTCATTGGTCATAACAAACTCCCAATGTTTAGACAAACCAGAACATGAACTTACAATACCTCAGGTTACGTGGAACACATGAACACTCTTTCGTTATACAATCATTTCAAACCAGAACATGGAGTAAATGAGGACACGTGCATATTTGAAATATTTATTTACTAATGCCGTTTTCTCAAACGCAGTATCTTAGATAATACAAGGAAACATTATCAGAAGCAAAGTTATCAGCATAGTTACTAGTCCATAGAAAGCAAACGGTGACAGCATGTTAACATGCTGTAATGAATAAGAGTTAACAACACTTATTTATTTCTCACCCTCCCTAACTCACATATTATATTAATAGCTAAGAAGGTCTCTATGGGTTTTAACAGGGCGGGCCCATACCTCAGGATCCTAGAATGAAGAGATCACATCAGCATACACCAGCTCTCTCTGCATGCGAACAGCATCAAGTGTGTCTATGTGCTCCAAGCAAAGCAATATAAAAACGCGCCTGAAGCCAGAACTTGGCAGGAGCTGCACTTATGTTATGTCTATGGAGGTGCGGAGATCAGTTCTCACAACAATCTGTGTCCTGTTATCCTTGTAGCTTCAGCACTCACTGTACAGACATTATTTATTAAGCAACGCTGATTTGAAAGCAATAACATATTATTCTCAAGTAAACTACTAGGTTGAAAGCTAAATCAACAATTATGTATCGTGTGCAGAAGCAGCAAAAGGAAACATGTTTAAACATTACATGAGCCTACGCTAACTTAACACAGTATTCAGGATAACACTAGCTATATGACACCCCCCCATGATCCGAGTACGGACAAGATAAGAGAACATAAGGGCCATCTCATGAGAGCAGAGTTCAAGAACTACGAGCAATGAATATATTTTAAACACCTCCGGTATAAGAATGTGTTATAATGAAACAATTTGAAAAAAGTTTAATTTGTTGCTCAAGTCAATAGGTCTGTGAAACCAAAAAAGTGTAAGAAAAATCGCACATAATATGTTAGCTGAAAGTCAAATGGCCGGATTTAAAACATGGAAAAGTTTTTAGGACAAGACCGTATAAGCAAAATATGCAGCAACAGCCTCTAGTATGAAATCACCGTCTTCATCCGAAAACAGTTCAGCCATCCAATTCAAAAGTGGAAAAGAACATACGTGTTCCTCCAGTACCGGAGCCTCCATTACCATCAGAGGACAACTCGGTGGGTTCTCAAGAAAGCTCAGTTCCAAGAAATCCTGCGCTGCTGCGAATACGTTCCAGGGACCCATTAGTCCATGCATCGCTGCTAAGGCCATAATCCTTTCGCCAGAACAAACCAACTCGTGAGTAGTGATAGGACTCATCAGCTGATTAAAATCGACGTCAGGAGAAACCGGTCCGCACAGACACAAATCAATGGCCCAATCAAAATCACAGCTCAGGCAGTGAAACACAGGCTGGACACAGGTGAAGTAGTAAAATCGAAACGATAATCCATATGCCGTGCTCAAAATCGCAAGCGGCAGTGTGTCATAATATTCAAGCATCCGGTTGCGAAACAGTGCCATAAGGGGCAGGGCGGCGTCTTGCACAGGAAGGGCATCCATATTTAAAGAAACAGAAAATAACCAGAGCGCCTGCAGCTAGTGCCAGTAGAACCGGGAATCCGCCAAATAAACTCGAAAAAATGGAATGAAAGAAAGCAGGAATGACTCCAAATATTTTTTCAAAGGAAGTCACGAGACCACTGCTAACTATTTTAAAAAAATGCGCCAAGCCAGTTGTGGAGGACGCGTTAAAGATAGAATGTACCATCTCACTGAAATGCAACAGTAAATCAGTATTTAAAAGGGCCTGAACCTCTGTACGGGTGTTGGCTATGTGAAGCACGAAAGTTTCACGAGCCGAACTCAAGGCCACTTCTTTTTGGGACAATAGAGCCCTTATTCTGCTCATGCCGCTGAACTCTGCTGTCAAGGTTGGGATGCGCGGCCAGATGGAAGACTCCCTATTTTCATGTGTGGGTGGGTACAGAACATTTCTGCAGCAAACTACACGCTCTGTTACAGTTACCACATAAGGAACACCTTTAATTAACCCACAACAATCTTCATTATTCAAAAGCAAATAACTACCATTCCCCAATAAAGTAAAGGTTGGAATGATTGCTGGAACCGGAGTACCTTTTAAAACACAGGCCAAATTTGGTCGGTCCTGGTTGCATGATCCGTGCAATTGTATGTGTCGACACATTAATGAATGATCTGGTGTTTCTGTGCACTCCTCCCCATTCAGATAAACCTCCCGATCATCCTTCAAACATCTGTAAGTATATGGAAGGGACCAGACTTCATGAAGGAAACCGTTACCTAATGGTTCATATCTACCAATGGGCACACATCGCATACAATTAGTGAATTTATACAAAGCAAAAGGCAGCGTTATTAAACCGTGGATAAGCCACGTTGCATCAGTGGTCTCTGCCACAGAAAAAGGCAAAGACTCCAACCTTTCAATATGTAATATAGAAAAAGATGCATCACGCATGGAAAGTAAGCGCTGCTTGTCAGTCAAATTAAAAGGGGCAAAGAGAGATGAAACGTTCATGTAGGTCCATGGCACCTTGCCAGCTTTCAAAGTTTGCAGGGTCCACACAAATTGCATGATAGAACGCAATTGATTTTGTCCATGGTATAATACGGACACTTCATCATGTACAATATCCACAACTGAGGACACAATATTATCTAACGTGTAAATGCGGGAAGAAAGCATGTTAATACTATTATCAACTACTGCAAGCACTTTTTCAAGATTAGCTTGATCAATCGCTCTAAGGCGTGTTGCAGCCTCAACCTGTGATGTTTTCCAGATTTCATTGTAAATAGCATATATCCATCTTTTTGACCTACCGCTAGCCGGGCCTTTTATGAAATCATTCAAATCTACATCTTCATTCAGTTTAGAAAGGTGACTTTTTACTGCAGGCAATGTAGAATGTTTCAGCCAATTCTGACATAATTTGCCCACTGAATAAGTAGTGACGGTATGGGCCATTCCAAAACGTGGATCAGGCCTAAACTGCGTAAAACCATCTGATAAGCCCAGAAAACGGTGCTGGCAGGAATCAGCACTACGGTGCCACATGAGCCAGCCTTTAGGATTCATACTGGATATGTTAAAGGAAGAATTTAGTAAAAGGGTCTGTAATTCTCTAATGGAAAATTGAGTATAATTACTCCAGCCATTGTATTCCTCCAAATCAGGGATGGTTGGGTTATTTAATTTTTTAGAAGTAGCCAATCCAAAGCAAGTAGTTTGGGAAATGGTTTCATTCAAAAACAACATATGATTTGGGATGAGACATGCACGGTGCAAAGCCTCAGTGCCTTGCACCTGCCAGGCTCTTGAACCCCAAACTGATTTAAGGTCAATTGTTTCCTTCCATAGCTCGTAGCCTCCAATAACTAATTGATCAAGGAAGGACTTCGAGTACAATAATTTGGTATCGGTAAGTCTAACCTTGGACATTGGCTTTTTTGAAAGTTTAAAATAAAAAGACTCGGGACTGGACTGATTCAAGTCAGTAAAGTAAGTATACTTTTTTAGAAATGTATCAGAACTGCCTTGTTTAGGGGCCGGGCAATGTTCCCACTGTGTAAAATTAACAGTATTCCTCCTGGACGATGTTTTGTGTAAGAAGTGATTGCTAAAATGTTGGAAGCAAAACAAATCACCATAATTAGCTGATTCTAAATATAAATCATCAGCATCAAAGGCAGCATAGTATTTCAAATCAGAAAACAAACTTTCTACTGCATGAACATCCCAATCATCAGAACGTATGTTTTGTTTCACAACATCCCCCATATTTACTCTAAGGACATTAGGAACATTAACGACTTCCGTAGGGCCATGAATTTGAAATCTAACTGCGTCCCACACAATACCATCAAGGACTGGAAAGGCAGTGATGTTAACAAATGTTAAGTCTCTTTTCAGTCTATGTGCTGAATGTGACGAGGAAAGTGGGGCCAAAGTTCCATTGAGATGTGTAATGCATGTTCTTTCCTCGACGTAGTGTCCATTGATGAGTCGAAAAAAATAAAACACAAAACCAATTGACATAAAAAGGTAAACTGAAAAAAGAATCAGCCAAATATATGTCCAAGGGGGAATTAAAAAATGTTTTTTAAATAATGTGGCATAAACAGCAAATCGTGAGGGTTTCTTCGAGGCAAGGGAAACAGAGTCAAACGAAAATCTTAATTCAGTGGCCAAACGGTCTTGCAGGTCAGGCATCGATAAGTCAGTGGGATAAGTGTAATCGATATCATCATGGTCTGTGCCAGGCAAAGTACTTAATAAAGGACTGGAAAGGGCAGGTAATTCGATGGCCACATCAGGCTCAGGATTTGATGTAGTAGCCAACACCGAATTTCTCACCATAGAAGGACAGGATACTGCTGGCGTCATACTAAGAAGAATCGGCCATTCTGTGTACCATGACACTGTCAATGGAGATAAACCTGTTTTCCTTACGACCTGGAAGAGGGGGTAAAATGACTGTTCTTGTGCCCTTCACGCCAAGGACTGGGACCGGAGCTCGATAGGAAGGTCCAAATTCTTTCTTGTTGTCGATCTTCTCTCGAACCAGTTCACCAACTTGGGGTAGCCAGCCAACTACCGGGATCTGCAACGCAACATCCGATGTGTAGGGCAAGTGTTCCTTTGCAAGACTGTCTCTGGTCTTTTGTAGATCCTGCAAAACATTGCAATGTTCATCTGCGTCAAAGGAAGTGGCGCGAACCACACAGTCTAGACCGTCAAGGTCAGGGACGTACATCTTGATGCCAAAGAGCATTTCGTATGGGGTCCGCCCACCCAGAGACCTTCTAGGGAGATTATTAAGAGCACGCTGCACGCCATAGAGGTGGGCTAGCCAGTTTCTGCCAGTGCCTATAACTCGAGCTGTCAAAGATTGCTTTAAATGACGGTTCATTCGCTCCACTACACTATTACCCTCAGGTCTGTAGGGAGACGAAAACTTGACTTGGACCCCCATCGAATTCATGGCAGCCTTATACGCCTTAGAGGCGAAAGCCGGACCCTGATCCGAATGGAAGGTACCACAGGCAAAAATCCCTACAAAGATACGCAAATCTCTAATGACAGTCCGTGAATCAGCGCTGCGATGGTGCCAGACCCACACAAAGCGTGTGCATGAATCAAATGCTACTAAGATGTACTTATACGCAGTCTCAGAGGAAAAAGGACCGCAGTGATCCAAATAAACACAACCTAGTGGTTTATTAGAAATGTACAACTGTGTCTGTGGCGGACGCGCAGCAGTCGAAGGTTTAATCTGCTGACATATGTCACAAAGAAGGACATAATCACGCGTCTGTTTGCACAGTCCCCGCCACCAGAAACGTTGTTGTAATAGAGTCACAGTGGCCGAGACGCCCGCATGCGCAGACGCCACACCTTCATGTGCCGCTGTAATCAAGTCAGCCCTGCGATCCGAGTTGGGAATCAAACGCTCCCCAACTTCAGGAATTTTAACAAAAGGAACCATTTCGGGACTTAAGTGGTATGTGTACTTCGAAGGGAACCCCACAGGATGTTTACCTCCCTTCTCAGTGGCAGCAACAGCCGCCAAGATGTCACTATCAATCTTACTTTTGGACCGAGTAACTGCTGCAACTAAGTAAGTAGACACCGCTGATTTCGCTGCTTCATCAGCAAGCGAGTTACAGACAGCGTGAACTCCCACACGCTGGTGGCCGAGAGTATGAATCACAAAAACAAGCGGCAGTTGAGCCTTAAGCTCTGCCACTCGAACCCAGATCATCTTGTGTTTTATTGTGCTACCCTTGGAATCACGAAAGTCATTCTGAATCCAAAAGAACAAGTTTTCATTGTAAGACTGGACACAGTAGTAAGAATCACTCACAATAAGAGTAGTAACACCAGGATAAGCGTACTCCAACGCTAGTAAGAGAGCACGAAGCTCTGCCAATTGTGCGGTGCAATCCCCCAGAGGCAGCGTGTGCACTTCCCTGTATATGAACTCATCGTTCACCATGGCACCGACCACAATGGCGCATGCGGAAACGTAGGCGTGTTTAGAGCCATGCGCAACCTGCGCCGAACCATCAGTGTAAATGATGCAACGGAAGTCCTCCAAAGGTCGCATAGCCAGAGGAGCAGGATGAACGAATTCATACTGCAAGTACTCTTGCGACCGTAACGAGGCGTCAAAAATAAACGTGACATCCGTGGACGTCAAGGACGCCGCCCATTGAATCCACCGAGGGTGCAAAGCTTTTAAATTTGGTACACTGGCCTTCGTGACTGCCTCCAAATGAGGACAGGGTGTAACAACCAACATGCGCTTCCCCTGTGACAGAGCTCGTTCTTTAAGAATCGCCATCTGTACAGCTGTTAAAACCTTTTCCACAGTGGGAAACCGCATCTCAGCCGAAGTGTACAAGTGTGACTTGTAAGCAATAGGTACTGTGTCTCCTTCATTAAAAGTGAGGTACGTGAAACCCATTGTCCCTGGAATTATCCTTATCACCAGGTTTGTGTGGTTATCACGAGTCAGTAAGAATTTAGAAGCGAGCAGATCAGCCTGCAAGGATTGCAAGACGGCTGAGTGCTCAGGCAGCCAGCATGATTTTGAAAAAGTTGGTTGTACCAAAGCATACAAAGGCTTGAAACGCTGGGCATATTCCGGAATGTATGTCCTCCCGAAATTTAAAAAGCCCAGTAAAGACTGTCATTTTTTCAGTGTTGTAGGAGCGCGCAATTGAGCGCATTTCTCCAAGAAGTGAGGAGCCAAACCTCTACCTTCATTGTTGAGCTCATAGCCCAGGAACAACACTGTGTACTCAGCAATGTGGGATTTTGCAAAGTTAAACTTGTAACCCATGTCTGCAAAGTTACAAATAATCGAATTTACATGACACAGATGCTCCCAAATTTCGTCGTCTGTGAGATATATGTCATCCACATACGAACAAGCATCTGGGTCGATCCTCTCCAAAAGAGAGACTATGCGTGCGGTAAATATACCAGGACTATTCTTATAGCCCATTGGGAGACGCCGGAATTGTTTTTGGACCCCAGCGCATGTAAAACTGGTCCATTGGGAACTAAAGCTATCCAAACTGTGGGCATAGAAACCATTGGAAATGTCAAGCGTTGTTTTAAAACGCTTACGCACTAGACTATCCACTAGGGCAGAGCCGTGAGTATTCTGTACTGCACAGTTACGGCAATGCGAGTTCAAATGCCGGTAATCCAATACCAAACGATACGATCCGTCAGGTTTGTTCACAGTAAAAAGAGGATTATTCATTGGTGAAACACACGTTTCAATAACTCCCTGATATTCCAATTGTTCAAGGATTTCCACGATGGAAGCCTTGGCTTCACGCCGAATGGGATATTGAGGTTGAGGCTGCGGCTGAGATTGCAAGGGAATTTCGTGGCAAGGGGACAATTTATCCCAACCACATTGGTTACGGTACAGAGCCGGTGTGAGAGCCCGAGCCCACTCTTCTGCAAAATGCTGCGCATGCTCTTTCGAGACAGTGTTCGCGAAACTGGGGAGGATTACCTCCTCCCCTCGCGGCACCGCGAGCACAAAAGGTGGGGGCCAGTCAGCCTCTGAAAGCAAAATATCATACGTAGAAGAAAGATTTTCCCAAAATACCCCTTTGACGGTACGTTGTATGTCACCTTCAATTAACAGGACAATTTCAAAAAGTCTTTCAGGGGGAGCAAGTCTTGTATCGGCTGTTTCTATGACAACGAAGACATCAGTCGCTGTCACCCTCAGTAGTGGACGCAGCGCCTCTCTCACTATGGTAATCTCCGCCGCGCTGTCCAGCAAGGTCAGAGCCCACGTCAGATTCCAAAGCCGCGTTCTCACTATCTGTGGCATATCGATGCGCTGTTAAGGCTGCGACTTTCTTTTTCGCAAACTGTGGTCTTTTTGGCGTAGAATCCTCCTGCTTTCCTGCGCCATCTGTCTGACAGGGCTGGCCACGTCCTTGTTGGCCACCACGTCCTCTTCCGCCTCCTCCTCCACCGGTCTTAGGGGCCGATGAGTCCTGAAAGGAACGAGGAGAGCGTTGATCAGAAACCTGAAATCGATCAGGTGATTTAATCATCGCGCAAGTCATAAACTCTCTCTGTCGGTGCAGAAACTTGTGGTGCAGGATAAGAATCCTGAGTCTGCTGTTGTTGCTTCCCCTGCTTCTGTTTCTTAGGCCAATTTTGTTTTTTGGACTTGGGCTGGACATCTGCCTCAGCAGACTGCCCTTGTGGTTGTTTTTTCTCCTTGTCAGCAAAATACTTCAGACCTTTACTTGTGCGACCTATAGTTTTATATGCGGCCACAACTATTTTCGCCAACTGTCGGGGTTTTTCGGCATCGGGTAGAGCAGCCAAAGCATTCGACACCTGAAAGTTCACCGCATCTCCCTTTATATTGGAGAGTATGAGATCGCTAACAATCTCAAAAGAACCACACAGGCGCATACCCAAGTCAACCGCCGCTTCCGGTCCGTGATCATCCTGAACACGTTTAACGATCGTAGGCAGTACGGACATAGATGGGGTGCCGAAACACCTCGCATAAACAGCCGCAAAAGTTTTCCCCCAGCTTTCACAGTCAACAAGTTCAGGAGTTAAATCCTTCGGCAAAGTAATCGTCAACATTCTATGTTTATCAGCAGGAGTAGAATTCGGAAACAGTCTCCAGTTGGTCAAATTTCTCGGCAAGCCAGAAAGGGAACTCATCTTTATCATCGCGGCGCTTACCAAAAAACGAATTGACCATAACCGGATTGAGCCTTAAACCGCCATGTTCCGTTTGAACAGCCGGACCCCTGGGGGACCACCCGGGAGGTGCCGACCTATGTATTGCACTAATGCACGAATCACGGCAATCGAAACATGTAGTCTGCGAATATCCGCCAAGGGACAAGAGCCGTGATTCGGGTGCGGGGTGAATCCACCCAATGCAGGCCAGTTTGTGCCTGGAATGGACAAAGGACTCAACCTCGCAGCGGACAAAGAGTGGGGTAGGGCGCCATCAAACCAAACGCGATGCTGCCAATGATCAATAGGTACTTCCAGTGCCCTGTACGGCGTATATTCAGCCGGTACAGGTGAGGGTGTGTAGGTGTGGAACACACCAGAATTTGCGTCCACTGCCGGAAACGTTACCCACGAGTAAAACAGTTCGTAAGGGTATGCCGGATCTGCACACACCACTAAAATCACAGCTAAGCCATCCACAGGGACCTGGAAAGTCTGTAAATGGTTACGCACCGCAATGCGACTATGCTGCGGGATGTTCACAGCCTGCGCCATGATTACACTGGAACTACTGAAAAACAAAGGAAACTTTGTAGCACAACTGGGTAGTAATTTAAAGAAACCGTTTTAGATAGATTCAAGCTTGAAAAGACCTATTTTAAAAATAGGTAGGTTTTTCCGACACCACCGTTTTCCGGAAACGACAGTGAAGGGGTTAAGGTTTGAACGATATGCTACTCGAGTGTCATGATATAAGACCACCAACGTTGGGCGCCATGTAGCAGGGTTTCCGTTCTCCCACAGATTTGTGCATAGAGATTTGGAACCTCGGTAAATTAGGGTGACCCAAAACTCACCTCAGTACCCAAAACCCCTTACCAGGCTAGCTACAGTGTCTCATTGGTCATAACAAACTCCCAATGTTTAGACAAACCAGAACATGAACTTACAATACCTCAGGTTACGTGGAACACATGAACACTCTTTCGTTATACAATCATTTCAAACCAGAACATGGAGTAAATGAGGACACGTGCACATTTGAAATATTTATTTACTAATGCCGTTTTCTCAAACGCAGTATCTTAGATAATACAAGGAAACATATCAGAAGCAAAGTTATCAGCATAATTACTAGTCCAAAGAAAGCAAACGGTGACAGCATGTTAACATGCTGTAATGAATAAGGGTTAACAACACTTATTTCTCACCCTCCCTAACTCACATATTATATTAATAGCTAAGAAGGTCTCTTTGGGTTTTAACAGGGCGGGCCCATACCTCAGGATCCTAGAATGAAGAGATCACATCAGCATACACCAGCTTTCACTGCATGCGAACAGCATCAAGTGTGTCTATGTGCTCCTAGCAAAGCAATATAAAAACGCGCCTGAAGCCAGAACTTGGCAGGAGCTGCACTTATGTTATGTCTATGGAGGTGCGGAGATCAGTTCTCACAACAATCTGTGTCCTGTTATCCTTGTAGCTTCAGCACTCACTGTACAGACATTATTTATTAAGCAACGCTGATTTGAAAGCAATAACATATTCTTAAGTAAACTACTAGGTTGAAAGCTAAATCAACAATTATGTATCGTGTGCAGAAGCAGCAAAAGGAAAAAATGGCGTTTAAACATTACATGAGCCTAAACATTACATGAGCCTACGCTAACTTAACACAGTATTCAGAATAACACTAGCTATATGACAACATCAACATGACAGACTGTCAATTTTTTTGAAAACATCCATGAACGGAATGGATTTAAAGCTGAAATAACGGGGGGGGGGGCGCTAGAGGGCACACGAACTAGATGGCCACACGCTAGTGGGGCTCCCGTCGGACCGGGCGGAAAAACAACTTTAATCTCTATCCTGCACCGATATCAAAGCCCATCACAAGCCTAAAAGGAGTGCAGAGGATATATGGCATGCTGTAAAAAGTTCAATCGGGTCGGGGACAATCGATATTTGCCCGGCAGTATTGCCTCTGTGACCCTCTAGTTACTTAATCAAATGAAGAGGCAGGCGCTGGAGACTGGAAAGCAGGAAACAAGGTTTTTTTATTCTCTCCGGAGGAGAACACAACGAAACGGACAGAAGGTATCGTTCTGAGGTGCTCTAACTGTATTCCTGAGGCCTGGCTTCTTATACACACATTTATGACTTTATTGTAGATTACACATACATGTGAAAGCTTTGATGTACGGAAAAGACATTCTCGGAACTCCCCTTTGGGCCCGTTCCCACACACATTTACAGTTGAAGTCCCCACCCTAGTCACAACAGGTGATGAGCATCGCGCAGCTGGATAATCCGCCGATTCACGGAATGTGGGGGGTTTGATCGGATCTCATGGGGTGGGGGCTTTGATCAACCCGGGGATTCTTTGATGGGGGAAGCTTTCTATTGTACGGGGAGGGGCAAGGATGGTATCGGCAGAGCTGGGTGTCGGCTTGGGAACGGGGAAGACAAAACGGGCACACGGGGAAAAAGGGTTTTGCATCTAAGGGCCGGAGATCATGAAAGGAAAGCAGGGAGGTGTCGCGCTGGGAACAGGATGAGGGCCTGGGGCAGAGCAGCGCCGAAGAGGGGTTTATGACTCAAGGCAGGTGCAAGCAGGGGGGTGGCCAGCGTGCAGGCTTAGTGAAGGCGAAGGGCTATGTCAGGGGCCAGCGGCATGCAAAAGGGTTCGTTCTGATCGGGGTATCTTAAAATGGCGGGCGCGCACGACAAAAGTGTGGCATTAGGGGAAGGGGCAAGATGGCGCAGATAATGTTCACCAAAACGTATTAATTTTCCACAGTCCTCCCTTTAACATATTCAAGACATCTTGCTGGTTCATTTTCTATTCGGTTCTACCGTGGTGAGCATGAGAAAGAAAACGGTAGGAACCCTAGATGAAAAAGAGTTGTAAACAATACATTTTGAGATTTCTAGTTTTTAGGAGGTGCACCTATTCGATAAACTTTGATAAATTTGTTCAGCAGGAAAGTCATAGGAATGAAATACAAAAAACGGTTCTGCAGCGAGAGCAGCAAGTACATATCATAACGTGAACTGGCAGGTTATTACATATTTCAGATTCGGATTGGAGCAGGATCAATACAATGGCGGCTGGGAGAGAAATGAGGCGTAGCAAAACGGTGGTTGAGGATGTCAAATGTTCGAAGTTTACGAGTTCTCATTGTTCTTTGTGGTCTTTCGTTGGCGCTGTTGAGCACCGGCGGTGGAGCTACAAATCCAGCTCTGTTCTAAGTTCTGCGTTGCAGGGCACGACCCTTTCCTCGCGTCTCCGGCCGAAAAGGTCCTTTTCGCCCTGTGTCCTTTGAGGTGATTGTCAGAAAGTTCAGATGGAAGAAGAGAGTACAAAACAGTCCATAGGGTAGGTCAGAGGAAAAGGGGGGATGGAGCAAGGCCAAATTAGAAACAAACTAGGAGAACGAGAGACTTCAAATAGGCGAGCATGTGACCGAATTCAGAGAGCGGGGACTTGTCGACAAGTACTGGACATCGAGCAGGGGCATCAGGTCGACCCTTTCTTCTCATGTTGTCAAAAACAGTGCCTCGTCCTGCCGCTCTTTTCTGTCGTGGTCTCGCCTCGGCTAATGTCGCAGGTGTTCCTTAGTCTGCAGTCAGGCCTCGTGCTCCCACATCCGGTCCTTTTCTCCTCCAACAGCGGTACCCTTAAACAAGTTTGAAAAGACAGTCTTTAGAAAATTTGCAGATGAAGATGATCAAAAAGTCTATTTCTCTCCCAGCTCCAGGCAAAGAATGAAAAATGCCCGTTATTTTAGTGGTCACAACTGGCATATGAATGACTGGCGACGGGTTCTGTTGGATTTACTATGACTTTCCTTCATAATTATTTATTACAGGCATGGCAGTTCATCTGATGGTAACCCACCCTTGTGAGACAAATCTGGCGAAGATATGCCGTTCTCTAGAGTTTTACATTTACAAAAGGGTGCAGTGAGTCGTCAACATGGTACTACACAGGTATTTTGCTGAGAGACGAACATGGCTAAACATTTCCTTTCTATCGGTGCATCCTGTTTTGCAACTACTGCGGGGTTCATTTCGATGATTTCTTTACCTTGAACTAGTCTGTTAACCTTGTAAAACATCATTCTGGGTCCTACGTAACCTTTTACAGCCCGGTTACTTAACTAGGAAGGACAGGGGTTTTATGGGAAACAACCAGGGACATAGACAGGGGAGGTAACGGGGGTGGTCATTTTTCCGGTTTGGGTATTGCGACAATTCGGGGAGGGGAGGGTCACGTATTCTGAGGTCCTTGTTTTATACTATAGGAGCCGTTTGACATGTAGTTCCCTTATTTCGGGTCAGATTAGGGAACCTCTGTCATCTTACCTGTCCTTTCCCTTATGGCCCAACCATGGCTCATTGACTTCTAGCGGAAAAGGAGAGGTAATGACGCGGCCTCAGGGTGATTGTATTAAAGACAAGTTTTTGTGCAAATACTGACGGTATTTGAAGCCAATTAGGTGGTGTGCTAGGGGTGGCAATCTGCCAATTTCGGGGTTAATCACTCGGAAGAGTGGGAGTGCAGAAATAGAGAGAGAGAGAGAGAGAGAGAGAGAGAGAGAGAGAGAGAGAGAGAGAGAGAGAGAGAGAGAGAGAGAGAGAGAGAGAGAGAGAGAGAGAGAGAGAGAGAGAGAGAGAGAGAGAGAGCAACGGCAGGCTAAATAGTACACGTGCAACAGAGAGGGTGGCAGTGTATTCAAGAAAGGCTATTTAGTGCATTACACAGTAAAGGGCATTCACGGGTCTGGGTTAGAATCTTGTAATCATGCAGTTTGAGCATTAAACAGGGTAGAGGGGACATGCGTCGAGAAAAAAGGGAAGAAGAAAGGAGGTACCATTTTGTCGCACTTTCTCGCATTCTCGGTCCTTTGACCAGTTGGGTCAACGCCTCAGTCACACACACACACATTCCCTCATAGTTTCACATCATACGTGACATGGGTTCATTCGTCCTGTCTGGTTTAAGGGTGATCACTTTTTATCAAGTTGTGCTAATTTTCCGGGTCTGTTCGATACGTGAGTAGTCTGCAGGCGTGCTTAGACACCACCTTGCGGCGCTAGTCCGCTTCGTGTATTAGACGTGGCAAGGCTTCAGATCTTCGCCACACCTTGGCTGTAATTTCTGAGGTAACCTGCAGAAGGAGGAAAAAAAGGGGGGGGGTGGGGGAGACAGCATTCGCGCGCATTCAAATACATGGATTCATAAGTCCTTTACTTACCTCTTACTCGTCTTTCCTCCTTGGGGCAGGGTCCCCGGGGATATGGTTTCTGGAGTCGGGGGGGGTAGTGTGTTCATGTAGGGCGTGTGCGGGGAAACATAAAAAGGAAACCAGAGGTGCCTAGTGCGAGGTATCTAGTCAAAGGATGTATCTCACTATCGGGGTCCTTAAACCTCTTTCTACGCTGTGGCGTTCTAAGGTTCTTCGGTTCTTGGGTCCCTGCTACTTTGGAACGTTGTACTTTATAATATTTACATTATTTCATTTCACCCTCCTTTTACATTCCCTCATTTACACCATTCGTTTTACCCATCCTTGGAAGTCAAGGTCTTCCTCTACGCGAGAGTTCATGAGTCCGTCGCGTACCTTGAAGGCGGAGTGTCGTGTTGTCGATCCGATCCGTCCTCCAGGGCTGGGCAACCATCTTCTTTTAACCTTAAAGAGAGAGCAGAGTAGGGTGCACAGAAAAAGAACTTTCCCACCGATCCCACATTTTTTTTAAAATAAAGCATGCAATACCCGTCCATAGTTTCAAAGACTTTATTTTGCAAAATCATTTCAGCATATGGATTATGAGGGTGCGGTCGTATTTGGCCGGTCGTGGCAATGGCTTAAAGTGCGTACAGTGGGGGGTGTCGTTTTCAGCAATAAAAACATCGGAAAGTTTTACTCATTCATTTGTAAGAGACTAAAACGTCTATTAATTGGCTGGGGGTTCGGGGGCATGTATTTTCATAATTTAGAAGCATAATCATAACAGTTGTAATCAGATTTCCTATATGCATACCGTACGTGTGCGTCGTAAATGGGGTTTACATCAGTTATAAAAATATAATACATTGTACATTCGTAATCAACATTTGTAACGGGGATCTTTTCACACTATTCGTCGAGTGAGTTCTCTTTGTCTTTTCTAGCCAAGTGTACAAAGGATCATATAAAATCTCAGAACATCAAGTTTATATTAGTGCGAAGGAACACCACGAGGTGTTCGTAAGTTCCGATTGATACCAGCGCCATTTTGGGCAGGGCCGGCTCAGTCCGGAAGCAGCATCAGGGGGAAATGTTTCCATTACTGGCAGTTTGGACCAGAGTCCTTTTCGGCAGTTCTAGAATTCACGCTAACAGAAGGTGTGGCAATGTCATGTTTGTTTCGTTGGCGATCAAGGCAGCCGTCCCTTACCGGAAACCTGCAAAGGCCGAAGGTTCCGCCGGGGACCTTTGTATGATCTTCAAGGCTGCGGAGATGCTGTCGGAGATGGGGGCTCGTGCTCCATGGGACAAATGTTCGAGTTATATGGCTGGCCAAAGTTACTCTAGCGGCCGGGGCCCACCTTCCAGCGGACCCAGACGCCATTTTGAGGCCCTACAGGGGCCACTCTCGTCGAGTTTGCAAGAGTGGAAGAGACCCTTCGGAGTGAAAGGAAGAGGTCCCTGTTTTGTGAGAGCGGGACGTTCAGCTGGGGTGCAGCTGTGATGCCCCCACCTGGGGGGGCGAGGGAGACTCGTTCACATCGTCTCCTTCTCCCGGTGCACTCCATGCCGCTCCTTTTCATCGCCCCGCATGAAGGCCTCTCCACATCCGGTGTTCCCCAAGTGCCACCATTGTACGTTCGGTGCTGCGCAAATACTGGGGTGCCACCATTGTACGCTCGGTGCTGCGCAAGTATTGGCACCATCGCCTGACTGGGGGTGTTCGGCGTCGGGCTGGGGGCTGGGAAACCTCCTACCGGTGGAGGTGGGAGAGGCTCGTCCGCGTCGCCTCTCCCTCCCAGCCCAACTTGGACAAATTGTTGTGGAGGTACGTGCAGGACATCCCGCCGTCCAGGACTGCTGCGGCTGTGACGGAAGAGAAAAGGAAGAGGTGCCTCGTTCTCCTCCGGACATGTGGCGGGACTACCTTAGTCTTTCCAGGCCCGTTGCGGCCGGCCAAGGAGACATGTGGCGGGACTACCTGCAAATGCCCAGGCTGCGGGCTCCTGCCTCTCCTCCGGCTCCCCCATACGTTAAGATTTCCTGACCAAGAGTTGGCGGCGGGGCTCGCCTTATATGGGTTGCCGTTGGTTGGGCGTAGCCGTAACCCTTCCCTACTTTGGAAGGTTCCAGAATGGGGGGGGGGGCGAATGTTCTGTTTGACTTTCATTTTCTACAGTTTATCGTTATTATTCCTTGTTTGTTGTGTTAAATTAAAAGTTCAAGTTCATTAATGGTCTACGGATGTTGCTTTACCATTTCTTTCTTTTCAGGTTGTTTTTATGCTAAGTTTCTGCTAACAGAGGTTGAGTAACACGGAAACACGTGTAGAGGGATGGCGCAGATTTGTACATTACATACACACAAACTCAGACGGGGGGACAGTACAAGTACGACATACAAAGACCCAAGACAAATATAAAAACAGTTATTGGTCATAATTATCTCTTTCTGTCTGTGAATTTGAAACGAGGCTGGGTTCCCGTCTTGACATTGCCCGACCTAGGAGAACGTGGGCATGCCGCTGAGATTTTCCTGGCGAAATCTGTGCCATCGGGCATAGTCAAACGTGGTGGTTCTGTCTGGTCTGTCTATGTAAGTCGGGTTCTTCTTTGTCTCGCGCCTTTTCTCGTACTGTCGGTCTGTCGTTCTTGTCGGCCCTTTGCCTTTACTCACGCTCAGTAGAGTCGGGCATTGGGCTTTCCAGTGTCCGACATACCTACAAAAAGCGCATTGGTCTGACCCTAAGTCTGGTCGTCCTTTGCATAGTGTCGGGGGATAAGTTGTGGGTAGCGGTGTCCTGGGGTTGTCCTGTCGGTATATTTCTCTACTTGGTTTGTCCTCGTCTTTTCTCTGTCGTTTCGTAGCCTCTCTGCGCCACATACCGAGACTGTCGAGCATAATTGGCGTTGTCTTATTATTTCGAAGGGCTATTTCTAACGTTTCTATTTTATCAAGGTCAAAGGATCCTGCCAGTGGCCACTGTTTGTCTTGACTCTCTTCGGTATACCTGTGCCATAATTTATTATAAGCTATGGTGACTAACCCATAGTTTATGAACATGTCCTTATTAGGGGTGCCTTCTAATGGAGCTATATGGTCCACCTCTAATACGCGGTCCGGACTAAACAGGCTATTCATCAGTGGGGAGAAGACAGACATGACGGCTCGTAACGAGGGACTAAAAAGTCAGCACTGCCTATCTTATCACTAGGTGCAAAGACCGTACAGAATATTTCTATTCAACGTTGTTTGCAGGTAGTGAATACCTCATGGATCAAAAAAAAATATAAAACCAAACGACCAATAAATAACAATGGGGAGAATGAGTAGGTCCGCAAAGATCTGCGTTACCTACCCTTTTCACTATCTGCAAAAAGGGTGGTCTCTTCCCTGCTTGCAGACAGGGAATCTCCAGGAAACAATAGTTTTGTGAACAACAGTTCAGTTTCAAGCAATTATTGAGTGGGGGAGAAAAAGAACAAGCACGGCTGCTACCCTACCTATCCTCCACTGTTTGCAAAGAGAGAAAGAGCCTGTTGTTTCTCCGTTTGCAGACAGTGAATCTCTAAATAAAAATAAACAGAGCAATACTAGTATTTTTGAACAAACAAACAATCAAGCAAATTTCTCGCAACTTGTCGTGGTAACACGACCTTACCCGGACCGCATGGACAGTTTCCTGTCTTCCGAATCCAGCGCCCGATCGTCCTCTTTTTCTCGTATTTCTCACGGCACTCCTGATGGTTCCCAGTCAGGACCGTAGATCACTCGAGAGAGGTCTGTTCGGAACTAGTGAAGTTCGGATGATCGGCTGCCAGACGAGGGTCTATTGGGCAAGAGCTCTCCCGATCGTTGCAGTCGTTCACTCTGTCGTCGGGACCTCTCCCACTGGATCCACGAGTCGCTGATGGGCCCCACGCTTGGGACGCCAATTGTAAAAAGTTCAATCGGGTCGGGGACAATCGATATTTGCCCGGCAGTATTGCCTCTGTGACCCTCTAGTTACTTAATCAAATGAAGAGGCAGGCGCTGGAGACTGGAAAGCAGGAAACAAGGTTTTTTTATTCTCTCCGGAGGAGAACACAACGAAACGGACAGAAGGTATCGTTCTGAGGTGCTCTAACTGTATTCCTGAGGCCTGGCTTCTTATACACACATTTATGACTTTATTGTAGATTACACATACATGTGAAAGCTTTGATGTACGGAAAAGACATTCTCGGAACTCCCCTTTGGGCCCGTTCCCACACACATTTACAGTTGAAGTCCCCACCCTAGTCACAACAGGTGATGAGCATCGCGCAGCTGGATAATCCGCCGATTCACGGAATGTGGGGGGTTTGATCGGATCTCATGGGGTGGGGGCTTTGATCAACCCGGGGATTCTTTGATGGGGGAAGCTTTCTATTGTACGGGGAGGGGCAAGGATGGTATCGGCAGAGCTGGGTGTCGGCTTGGGAACGGGGAAGACAAAACGGGCACACGGGGAAAAAGGGTTTTGCATCTAAGGGCCGGAGATCATGAAAGGAAAGCAGGGAGGTGTCGCGCTGGGAACAGGATGAGGGCCTGGGGCAGAGCAGCGCCGAAGAGGGGTTTATGACTCAAGGCAGGTGCAAGCAGGGGGGTGGCCAGCGTGCAGGCTTAGTGAAGGCGAAGGGCTATGTCAGGGGCCAGCGGCATGCAAAAGGGTTCGTTCTGATCGGGGCATCTTAAAATGGCGGGCGCGCACGACAAAAGTGTGGCATTAGGGGAAGGGGCAAGATGGCGCAGATAATGTTCACCAAAACGTATTAATTTTCCACAATGCCATGAAGTGATTTGTAGAGGGCGAGTCCGCTCTGGCACTGAGAACGAGATCGGCGAGGATCTGTACGAGGGGAGGTGGCGAACAGCTGGAGCGGAGAGCCGGCTGAGGACGCTGGGACAGGCCAATGCTGACAGGGCCTGAGGCGAGAGGGTGAGGAGAGGCGATACTGACCCGTGCTACAGTGCTGTGGAGCACAAAGTCGATAGCAGCGGAGGAATTGCCACGAAGCATCAGATGTGATACGGCCCGTACGCGAACGGAAGGCAAGCATAAGAGCGCGAGAAACACCCGCAGGTAAAGGCGCGCAGCTACTCTCATAGCGAGACTGGACGGAGAATATACAGTCGGGGAAGTGCGGTGGCTGCAGCCTACATACCGCGATTGCCCCCCGAGAGTGGGAACAGGAGGCACAGAGACAGAGCGCCAGGGGGCGTCCTCTGAAGCAGCCATCAACATTGACAACACGGAGAGGGAGCGACGCCACCATTTTCTACTCAGTGCTGCACGTTACAGAGGCAAGGAGGGACCACGGTGCAAGGTCGAGCTCCAGCAAGAGCGGTCACCCACCACAATAACTGATGCAAGGAGAGCACACATAAACCTAACTACCTTGCATAGGAGTGCGGTGGCAGAATAGCGACATAAATAGGTAGTGGGAAAGTGAATGCTGCATACGCGCTGCTCAGCCGTCATTTTAAGAGAGTATAGCCACCTGAGTAAAAGAGACCGAGCGGAGACTGACTGCGGCCCAAACAAGGAAACTATGCAACGTGGTGTGCACATGCAGTGCAGAATTGAGCATTACCTCCCAACTTAAACCTCCCTAGAATAGTAGAGATTCACGCAACTAGGGACCCTGTGTACTGACATTCAACCGGAGTGGACGGACTGGCTGCAGGGGCAAGCAGGAGATACCAGCTCTATAGAGTTTGAGCATCAGAGACACAACATACTAGACCCCAGTCTAAGGGAGGCGTGCAGATAAGGTTCACAACAGGAGAGGTCCTTTCTCTGGACCCACCTCCAGATAAGTGCGCCAGTAGGCAGAGAGCACCTGCAATTCGGGGGGCCGCTCAGGATCTCTATCCCTACATACTGCCCCGTGCACATAACGGACAATCAATATGGGGCGTATGGACGCCAAACAGCCTAAACTATCGTTTGGCTCCCGCAGACCGCCAAGATCACAATCATCGGAGCGGACGGAATCGGAGTTGACTGACCAACAGGAGAAAGACTGGAAAGCACTGCTGCTGGGAATGAAACAGAGTCTCACGTCCATTGATGCGAAAATGGACACCATGAACGCAAGAATGGACTCGGTGGTAAAGAAGTTAAACCAGCATGACCAACGAATCAAGGAAGCAGAAACGAGAGTATCGAAGCAGGAAGATGGGGCAGTGTCAAGCAGAGAACAGATACACCAAATGGACAAACTGCTTAAAATAATTGTAGATAAGAACGAGGATTTGGAGGCGCGCTCCAGACAAAATAACGATCGAGTCCTGGGCCTAGCCGAAACCACCAACACTGGCAGAAAGGAGGACTTTATGGAAAAACTGGTTGTTGAATTATTTAGCAGAGACGCCTTTTCAGCACACATGACGGTGGAGCGGGTTCACAGATCACTAGCGGCGCGACCACCACCAGGAGCGGCGCTGCGACCTATCATTGTTCGATTCCTCAACTATCGAGACAGGGATGCAGTGCTACGCCTGGCCCGGGAGAAGCAACTAGTCAGATATGAGAATACCACTTTGGCATTTTTCCTTGATTTTACGCAAGCGGTACAGGAGGCCTGACGTAAATTCACTGCAGTGAAAAAAAAGCTAGTGTTACAGAACATACCATACGCCATGATGTACCCTGTGAAACTGCGCATAACATCTAGGGAAGCAGCATTTCTTTGGCAAACCCCAGCAAGCGGAAGACTATCTTAGGAAGAGTCGCCAAGCAGCCTCTCAAGAAGCCGAAGAACGTAGAAGGCCCAGATCCCTCACGCCTATGGCAAATCCTGACTGAGGAAATTGACTGTTACCAGCGTGAGCAACACTATCAAGGCCTTATACTGCTTGTGAACTTCTCCAAATTGGTGACTTATGATAATGTTTCTACCACTATATTTAGTTCCGCCCGGACACTCACCTCCATCCCACTGAAGTCGTCTGCCTTAATAAGCGCTGCGGCGGGTGGGTGAAATATAGGCGAAGAGTGGGCAGGTTGCGGGCCCCTAGCGACTCCCATAGATTCACCCCCTAAGAGAGTGGGGTTAATGGGAGTTAATGTTTTTTCTAGCGGGGTGGGTATTTATACCTGGCATGTTGGGGAAGCCGGAGTAGGAGGGGGGAGGGAGGGTAGGGGGGGAATTGTATATTACAGAGATGTGCACTGAAAGCGAAGTAATTGTACAACATATCAAGAAGAATACAGGAAATGGCAGATATTACAAAAGATAGAGATGAGCTGAATGTCTTGACCTGGAATGTACGGGGATTGAAAGATCCAAGGAAACGGAGGCAGGTGCTTGGGTATTTAGATAGGCGTCATGTCAAAGTGGCCCTACTGCAGGAGACACACCTAGACCCGAGGAATATGCCCCGGTTTGCATCGAAATGGGCGTCTCACCAGTGCTTAGCGTCGTACTCTAGTTATTCTAGAGGAGTAGCCATATTAATTAAACGGGGAGTGCAGTTTATGATGGGAGGCTCGCATACGGATAGTGAAGGTAGATACTGCCTACTCTGGAGGAGGTTGAATTCTCAGGAGGTGACATTCGCCAGTTATTATGGACCCAACACGGATGACACACATACTTTACTCATGCTCTGGAGTAAAATTCAAGATATAGGCACTACTTATGTTATAAGGGGAGGGGGGTTTTAATACTGTCCTGGACCCGCAAAATGATAGATCCTGAGCCTCTCCCATGCACTACACCAACACACACCGAGCATTCAAAGACATAGTTGACACTCATTACTTATTGGATACGAGGCGGTATAAGCACCCTGCACAGCAGGAAGGGACACACCACTCAGCGGTGCATTCTTCATGGGCAAGATTAGACTACTTGATAGTGTCAGTGGGAATGGCGCACTGGTTGGACAGAGTTGAGCATCTAGCCCGCACATACTCTGACCACTCGCCCGTTGTTGCGGCGGTGCATGCTCCGGTCACTCAGACCCCCTATATTATCTGGCGACTGAACCCCTTGAATCTACAAGATGAAGTGTTTACAGCGGAAATTGAGAAGGAAACCCAAGAATTCTTTGAGAGGAATGCAGATTCGGTATCAAGCCTCACAACTGTGTGGGAGGCATTCAAAATCACAGCGCAAGGTTGTTGCATCTCTAAAAGGGGAGGTATTCTTAAAGATTAGCGCAGAGAACTATGTAAATTGGAGGGGGAGATTAAAACTCTTGAGCGGAAACTAGCATCAGGGGGTGGGAGGGATGCTACGAGGGCCAGAATAAGCACCAAAATGACAGAATATGAGGAAGCGGCCGACCGAGAATGTAGGCTCAGAGGGAAATCCCATATGGCGAGGATCTACGGAGAGGGAGACCGCCCAGGGAAGACTTTAGCAAACGCTGTACGCCCTCCCAAATTTGCGAATTACATAGCGGAAATACAGGATGAGCCGGGCCAGACCCATCGGAACTTATCAGGGCAAGTGGACACCTTTGTTGACTATTATAGCAATATTTTGAAGATACGGCCCTGGCGTGGCTGGGCAAAACCAAGCAAAAATTCCTTAATTTGGACCTGGAAGTAGATGAGATTAATGAAGCAATAATGGGCATGAGTTCAGGGCGCGCTCCGGGATCAGACGGATTGCCGGTGGAATTCTACAAAACATACGTGTCGATCCTCGCTCCCATTCTGAAAGCGGTGTACGATGAGGCACTGGAGGGAAGCCCAGATAATTTCGCTGTTAAAGCCTGGAAAGAACCTGATCTATTGTGATTCATAACAGCCCCTCTCGTTGCTGAACTGTAACACCAAAATATTAGCAAAGGTTTTTGCCACCCGTCTCAACTTATTAATGGCACGGTTGGTCCTGCCTGACCAGGCGGGATTTGTTCCGAACCGAGCTACGTCTCACAATCTGAGAACCCTATTAGCCGTAATGCAAGATATAGATCCAAATTGCTCGGCGGTGGCACTCATTTTAGACTCCACCAAGGCGTTCAACTCAGTGGAGTGGGACTACTTAATGGGAACTCTGAGATATAAGGGCATGCTGCAAACCTTTCTGATTTGGGTGCAGCTACTAGACCAAACACCCGCGAGCCAAAGTCTTACTGAATGGGAACCGATCCGCCAATTTACCATCTCAAGGGACACGAGACAGGGGTGCCCGCTGTCCTCAAAATTATTTGCGCTCGCTATAGAGCCTTTAGCGGCGAAATTGAGGCAGCACCATAATAACAGAGCATTAGTGTACCCGTCTCAACAGCTGCTAATCTTCCTTTACGCGGACATGACCCTCTATGTAATAAAAAGAACAGGAAAACCTGAATCCGGTACGGAGAGAAATCACTAAATATGGGGCGATCTCAGGGATAGAGATAAATTGGAACAAATCGGCTGTATTCCCTCTAACGAATCACACTATTTGGCACCAATTGGATTATCCCCTGATCTGGGAGACAGAGGACTTTAAATATTTAGGGATACATGTTACTCGTGATAAAGACGACTAATACGGGCTAATTACGGAGTGGCCATTGATAAAGTGACAGATAATGTATCCAAATGGATAAGGCTGCCCCCGTCAATGGTGGGTAGAATATCCCTCATTAAAATGACAATATTACCGAAAATCCTATATTTATTAATTAACATTCCCTATTACCCAGGAAGGTTCTTCTTTAACACGCTTAAAACACAGCTAATAAGACTGATCTGGGGCGGGAAACAGGCGAGACTAGATCTAGCCACACTGATGCTGCCTTACCATCAGGGAGGGTCTGATGTTCCCAACTTTGAGCAATACTATTACTGTGCACAGGCACATTTTGCTGTCTTTTGGATCCACCCTCCCCCCTTTATGCCACATCTAGCAGTGGAGGATGGCTACATGGCCCCAACACCTCCTGAGAGTTACCTATTCACACAGGTGGCGTAGAGAGGGCTAGACCAGCCCACTGTGGACTGCACTGTTACCGCATGGAGATGGATGGCGAAGAAACTAAACGCGCAAATGATGTACTCCCCAAGGGTGAAGCTAACTCGGAATCCGATATTACAAATCACATAGGAGGGGTTGTGACGCAAAATGCTGGACAAATTGCATTATAGTACTTAGGGGGGGGATCTATAAACGGGGGGACAGTTCCGCAATAAGGAACAGTTCTTTGGAGAGCATACACCTACATTCATGGACACATTCATGTATACCCGTTTTAAGCGCAGCATGAAAGCCATACCCCCAGAATTTCTGAAGGAACCGGACATATTTCCACCATTACATACGGTACTGCAAGCAGAGATTCATAGGCATATTATATCCCAACTGTACAAGAAGATTAGACATAACCCTCCCCCTTGCGTGCCAGAGTGGAATGGGATAAGGGCCTTGAAACGCCTCTCACAGATGACCAATGGGAAGTATGTTGTACACAGACAGAGGCAGTTACTAGTAACAGTAGATTGAGACTAATACACTATAAATTTCTCCACAGGTTGTACCATACCCCGGCCAAACTACATAGATTCTATCTCAGAGCAGACGATAGGTGTGAACGCTGTGGAAGGGAGCGAGCGGATTTCATGCACTTAGCATGGTGATGCCCGAGGGTGGCGGCATACTGGGAAGAAGTGATTGAGGGACTGTCTGCTATGATTGGAGTGCGGGTAGAGCCGGCCCCACTCTTGGCTCTCCTGGGTCTGAACGGGGATATAAGGACGGTGCACAAGACATTTTTGGCAATGGGCATTCTGCTGGCAAGGAGACAAGTGGCATGTAGATGGGGGAGGGGTCGGGCACCAAAATTCAAGGACTGGATTAAAGATTTGACAATGTGGCAAGAACCTCTTCACAATTATGCAGATTTGCTTCCAATTAATTCCCGACCCAAAGATATCTGGGGACCACTGGTTACCTATCTACTAGCACAACAGGCAGATAGTGAGGGGGAGCACGGAGAGACGGAGACGGCAGGGGAGGAAGAGGAAGAACGAGTTCCAGGAAGGTCTTAAGGAGCCGTTATGTTTCTGGGGGTGGCAGGAGGGCCTAAGGCACATATATGGAATGAACACACACTTGTATATATATATATATATATATATATACACTGGAGGGCACAAACTGCAATTAATGTATACTGTGAGACTGAATAAGGGACAGTGATGGGACATTGAACGTGAAGCCCCGTTCTAGGCTGATATGAGAAGCTGGACTCTGTATGGAAGACTCGCTAAAGTGCATGGGGAGGAGGGTGGAACGGTTAAGAGGGGGGGGTTGTAAAGTAACAGAAGTTAGAGAAGGTATTTATTACAGAAGAGATACAAGGACAACTATAAGTACATGACTGTAACAGAAGTATGTGACATGTCTATTCCTTGTGATGATGTAATTTGTCAACTTCAATAAAGGTTTTTGAAACTTAAAAAAAAAAGAAAAAGCTAAAATAACGATTTATGAATAATTTCCTAATTAAACATTCAAATGAGATCCACACTAAAATCTTGGGTTAAAGCTTGTTTTATTTTGAAACATAGGTGTCTAGTCAGAGACAACAGGGTTCCTTCCTGAAGACATTGTGTGTTATTGATTTGTTCACCGTAAACTTAGCAGTTTGGGTTTGAATTTTTTCCCCAGAATTTTTATAGAAGAAACACGGCGGACAGCAAAAACAATTGCTGGTAATTATTACAATTAATCTTGATGCTTTTAATGTTTATAATCATAGTTGGCTTATTAGTGGAATTTAGCAGTTCAGTTGATCATGCTTCACCAAAATTCTAAATTAATCATAATTTAATAGATGAAAGAAAAAAAATAGATAAACTGTTGCATAGAGATAATATGTACAAAACTTTAGGGAAAATGTAAACTTTAGGTTGTTAGACAAATATTCAAAACTTTTGGAAGTATGTGATTGTTATAGTTGCACCTTTCTGTCTGAACCTGCTGTGAGGGGTGACCTATGATCATCTTTATGCTGCAGCAGTTTGTTTATAAAGTTATTCTATCAACAGGATTTCTTTTTTAAATATATTCTTTTGTTCGAATTGTGATGTTTCTTTGGAGACTGTGCCTGTAGTTTAAATTCTTATAGAAGCAATAGCCTGTGGTCTATGTTTAGATACATCACAGACATTACAGACCAAACTAACTTGTTAACAAATTTACACGCAGATTAAAAAGAGATTAGAAGGAGCTTGTGGCAGAGCTCAATGAACGAAAGGTTCAGTGATAAGTTCGAGGTGGCAAAAGAGGTTTAACTAGAAAGAGAACAAACACCACAAAGTTGGGAAAGCAAAGCTACAGAGAAAAGTCTTCATGAATCATACAGGAACATCCAGGTAAGGGAATGCTTTATTCAAGTTTTAAAAAAAGGACCAGCAATTGCCTGCACAGCTTAAATGTAAATAGTCTACATCTAAGTTTAGAACGAAAATCCAACACATCATTTCTCTCATAACTGACCCCAAAGTAAAACCTGTTACAGCATAAAAATATGGGACTCATACAACACATAGGCTACACTAGATCATATACGTTGACTAGTGATTTCCTCGCTGTTGAAGTCCTCAAATACCTGCCATCACGAGGCTGAAGAACCACGGTAGACTCATCACCTCCAGGACCAGGTCCCTATTTTTGCACAGAGAATTCATCTTTGTTTCACCACCTTCTATTGTCAAGCGTAACTACACAATATTTGACCTGCACAAGTCTTTTCGAATTGAAAACTTGAACAACCCTTGGTTATAACGCCAGGTACTTTGATCCGGACCCAATCTCCCTCTCTCACAGAAACTGACGTTCTCACTTCCCTCGACTACATGAACAAACTTCTTTTGCTTCTTACCCTGTTTATGTTTAACTGACGACAATTTCTCTTCAGACACATCCAAATTATGAATCCAATGACGCACTAATTTAGTGCCAGGCACTCGACCCTTCAGAAGAATAAAAGGAGAGAGCTCAGGGACAGCATTATGTAAGTAACCCACAGCATATCATTAAGATCTTTACACCAATCCAAACCATTGTTGACAGATAATATTTCCCATAGTCACACCTTTCCACCAAACCTTTGCTACTGGGATGCTATAATGACAGTCACAAGCTTTACACTCAAAATGCACCAAAAATCTCTCAAACTCAAAAAAGGTCATTTGTACTCCATTATTCGTTACTAACTTACTAGGGGCTCCGCCCCTCGAAAACAATGTCGGTAAAAAGTCAATAATCTCATTTGTGTTTTACTTTGGGCCAACGACAAAATAGTTCACAACCAAAAAACCATACCTGCAAATCTCGAGTACATTCTTAGGACCAATAACATCCATACCCAGTTTAATCCATGGTTTGTCTGGTACTAGAACAGCTTCAACAGGACTAGGGACCTGGGACTTCACACTAATGGCACAGGCTACACACTCCCTCACAATAAAAGTTCAACCTCCATATCCATACTAGGTCAGCAGAAATTGCCCTAGATTTTCTTTTCATCTCCATCATGTCCATATGACCCTCATATGTCAATCTGAAAATGTTGACATGTATGGCAAAAGGAAACCCTAAAGTATTTGATCAGTAACATTCAGCTCAAAACACATGCTTGAATGAGTTTAGAGGATCACTCGTACTATGCTCAGGCCATCTTTTACTAATTAACTCATTACTTCTTGTAACACCATCATTCAATAAAGCAAATTACCATTCACCTTCAAAACTGCGGGCCTCCATTAGGGTAGATCTGAAACCATTTATGTTAAAATCCTCATCCTATATGTCCTTCACAAGTGCCCAAACCATAGACTGGCATCTGTGACAAATAAACAAGGATCATGCATATCAAAAGGTCTGCGGATACTGTGGTACCTTCTTACTTGATTATCTCAAATACTCTAATGACATACTCACTTCACACAACCGTCTCATTTTTCTTAAGCAAAGAATGTAAATTGTTCCCTTGAGTTTCCCTAATTATTCTTCAAAACCTCTGGAAAGGCATTCACCCACGAGCATGCATCTATGGCAAAAACCATCATACACTCTTCATTCACCGTTACTTGATCAGGGTCATTACTTCTAAGATAATACATAGACTGCATTGTTTAAGCCAACCCAAAAGTTAGGACCCATCCATGGCAACATAGATCGTGTCATTGTTTGTTTTGAAGTTCAATATGGCCTCAAACTCACCCAAAACTTTAATTGGTTTTCTCCTGTAGGCAACTGTACGTATATGTGTTTCCCTAAGTGTTCTTTTGCTACATTGCTCCCACTCCTTAGGCCCTAAGAGTGTAAAAAAGGAAACAGTCAATTTGACCATAAGATCTCTAGATGAAAAAAGAAGCAACATGCAACACATTCCTGTTGTGACTGAACTGTTGCCATTCCTTTTCCTTAGCTACATCTTCCCTACTGCTCAGCCAGGATGAGTGCTTGGTGATGAATGGAATGCTGAATGCTTGGTGATGTCACAGAATGCATGGGCGCCTGGTGATGTGCGGAGTGTCAGTAATTTGGAGTGTGCATCCCACATCACCTGGACAGCCTGCAGCCTGGGACGTTTGACCTTCTTGACTTTATTGAACTGTTCCCAGATAGCCTGTTTGCTGTGGGCCCTGTCGTAGTGTACCAATTTCAGCAAGCTGGGCAAGTGAGCCTCTGTGTTTGAGGAGCAGAGTTCAATTTGAATGGTTGGATATCTTTCTATGGTGTCAACTGCACATTGTCAGTAAGCAGATGTATTTTGGGTCCTTTAAATAGTTGTGTGGAAATTTACCAGCAAGCATTTGGGTTACAATTCATAAGAAGTCCAAAGTTAGCCATGAAGTAGGTTTTAAATAAGTGGTTTATTAAGCTTTGTTACAGGATACTCAGATGTTAAGTAAGTAGAAGATAATGAGTTCAGCCCCACCAGGAGCGGCATCCTTGCTGCTCAGCCCACACACTCCAATTGTCTTCCACATTAGACACTCCAGCATTCCATTACTTCATCAACAGTCCAACATTAAACACATATCACATTCAAACTGGCTAAGCAGTAGGGAACAGGTAACTAAGGAAAAGGATGCAAAGTAACAATACAAGGGAGGTACACCCCAATGGTGTCCTTGATTCTCCCAACCCTGCATCATTTTAAAATTGTTTTATTTTCAAAATAGTTATTGTCGTATAACTATTTTGCTATTCTTCTATCCCGAGTCCTTTTAATTTGTGGGTTTACATCGTGCATGTTCCTCTTGTGCTTATAATATCAGATGATGCGTATTTCCGTCGTACTTTATTGAAATATCATTCATTGTTTTCCCTAAGGGAAGGAGATGTTTTTTGATTTGTATTGTTACTTTGCATTCTTTCCCTTAGTTACCTGTTTGCTGCTGCTCAGCCAGTATGAATGTGATGTGTGTGCGCAATGTTGACATGGTTGATGAGGTAGTGGAATGCTGGAGTGCCTCTTGTGTTTGACAGAGAAGACAGTTGGAGTGTGTGGGTGAGCAGCAAGGATGCTACTCCTGGTGGGGCTGAAGTCCTTATCTTACTTACCATTTAAGTATCCTGTAACAAAGCTTCATAAACCGCTTATATATAACCTACTTCACAGCTACCGTTGGACTTCTTTTGGATTGTAACAATTTGCTTGGGAGAAACTGTGTAGAAAAGTTGAGTCCCGCACCAAACTTTATTAATAATTGGGACATGGTATCGGTGGCCTGAGGGGGCCATTGAAAAGGAAAGAGACACTGTGTGTTGTATTGTGCTATCATCTTGTAGCGTGGCATGGAGCGAGGCATAGAATGCATGTTGTGTTCTAATGCGGATTCAAGTCCAGGAGAGGAGTTACTGCTGGTGTCCTGGAGTCAGGGGCGGCTCTAGGCTCATGGCGGCCCTGGGCAAGGAGCGTAGGTAGGGGGGCCCCCGGAGAAACGTAGGCGCGGAGGCCAGTGAAGAGGGGGGGGTCAGGGTGTTTGGAAGTGGAACAGAGCCGGAGGCCACCAAATCCCTGCCAGGGGCCACCACACATATATGTATCCATCCTCAGAGGATTATTATATTAAGGATATATATTGGCGTGGGGGCCCCTGGGGTTTGGTGGCCCTGTGCAGGTGCACAGCTTGCACATGCCTAAGGCCGGCCCTGCTGGAGTGGAAGCCGTACTGCCTGGTTCTTGCCTGTTTTTCATATCAGCTATCAATAAAGTTCTAGGAAGAAACAGCTGTGTGGATCCTTTATAACAATTGGCGACGATTTGAATTCGGACCAACGTGGACAGTGGATCGGAAAAATTGCATTAAAAAAAAATTCCGTCTGGAAACTCATCTTAGAAGAGGGCTTTATTTACATTACCCTCCACAGTGATTTTATAAAGAAGTGGATATCTTAACCCTCACCGTGATTTCTGCCTTGTTTCAAATACCTTCTGGACAGGAGATCGTTTCTTTTGAGTGTAAGAGTTCCTTACTTTGCTTGGTAGCCATTGGAAAGAACAGCCATCGGCCGCATTTTTCGAGCGGCGGCAGAGTTCTTTTATTTGCGTGTTTCTCCTCGCTCTGTGAATTCCCTTTACGTCAGAGTGGGTTGAGCATGCGCAATACGTCTCACAGGCAAGTGAGACAACTGACATCACCACGCAGGGCCCGCTGCGTGACCTTGCGAAGCGCCCATCTTTAAAATGTTCTCCTTGTATTGGGAACTGTATCGGGAGGAAATCGGAGCTGCTCATGTCATTGGGTCAATTTTGGACAACTAAGTTAAGTGGTGTTTTACTGGATTTAAGAATTTGAACTGATAATCTTTGAAACGGGTGAGATAGTCAGGAGACGGCTGTTGGATTTGTTATTAGTGACATTTTCATTATATACTAGCTTACCCGCCGCGCGTTGCTGCGATATCAGAGGAAAAGAAATTCAAGTAAACTCGTTATAACATTCAATTTACATTGTGTCATTTTTATTGAAACTTATTCATTTTAATATGGAAAACATTTCAAAGTGTCGTTTTAATTCTATTTATTTATTTATTAGAGTGCTTGTGGATACACAATAGTTTTTTGTTTTTCCGTCTAGTGCGTACACAAATAAATCAGAAGGTTTTCCGACGCGTGAGCTGGCCACATACAGTTGTCCATGTGAGAAGCATGGATTCTCCAAATCTAGTCCACACACTTGCAGCGATTGTCCTTGTGCTTTGTTGATGGTCATTGCAAAAGTGTGTCGCACCGATAACTGTAAACGTTTGAATTCAAATGGCATATCTTTTGGGATCATTGGAATACGTGGCAACAGTACATCTTCCCCTTGAATTTCCCATTCAAAATTGTAGCTTCGATGACATTGTTCATCTTTTTCACCGAAAGTCTTGTACCGTTGCAAAGTCGCGGTTGCAAATTCAGTATTGGAAAGATTATGAGGGCCCTGGGGGGGCAATCTTTAAAAAACAATTCTGCCAGAAACCTTCACGGGAGTGTACTCAACAACTTCCCAAAGTTTCATGGCGATCGGATAAATGGTGTAGTAATGCATGAAGGACAGACAGACAGACATACATTTGTTTTTATATATATATATATATATATATATATATATATATATAAGATATATATATTTATTTTTACAACCATTTACATCTACTATGCTACGTTTGTTATTGCATAGATATTTGGAAAATGTAGTTCTTTCTACAAGTTCTGAAGATCGTTCAGGGCATTATCATTCACCTTACTTACACCATATTTAAGAAAATATTTGACTTTTGTACCAGGTTTCTGAATTTTACGGGGCATAATATTACTCTCCCATAATAACATAACATAGAATATATAAATTTAAAATACAGTTACTTAGGTTGTGCATGAAACAAGGAGATCAAGAAGTTCACGAAGTAGAGCAAGTCATGGCACAGCAAAATGTTACCATTAGTCCACCACATCCATTTTGGGCTTCAGGATCTCAACAGACTATGAATTGGTTAGAATGGAAGGACTATTTTGTAAATTACATTAAAGCCATGGACGAAGCTGGTAAAATGAAACCTGATCAAATGAAAAGACTCTTACTACACTCCCTAGAACCAGTTGGATTAAAACCTTATACTTGTATGCCTAAGATCACAACTGGTGAACAGGTTAATGTATTTGAAGTAGCCTTAAAAGACCCAGACAAATATTTTGCCCCAAAAGTATGTATTGGTGTTGTACATTAAAAGTTTTTCCAAAGGAAACAGAACAAAGTAAAGCTTGTAGACGAGTGGGTGGATGATCTTAAAAAATTAGCCATTGATTGCAAATATGGATATCTACATAATGACCTTATACGTGATCAATTAGTCATGCATAATAATAATTCAGGGATCCAAGACCGTATATGGGTCAATGGAGATGCACCATTAGAAGATGTTTTAGCCATTATGGGGAAAAATGAAATGTCTGGAAGATGCGCTACTGTAGTTAAAGAATCTGACAAAGATCCTGGGGGAGTCTTCAATGTACAGAATACGAACAGAAATCAATTTCAACAGACCGTAGGCCGAGGTCAAAGCCAGCCGTGGTCAAAGTCAATCACAGGGGAACATGTGGGGGGGGGGGGGGGGGGGGGGGGGGGGAGAGAGAGAGAGAGAGAGAGAGAGAGAGAGAGAGAGAGAGAGAGAGAGAGAGAGAGAGAGAGAGAGAGAGAGAGAGAGAGAGAGAGAGAGAGAGAGAGAGAGAGAGAGAGAGAGAGAGAGGAAAGGAGGTGTTACCGTTGTGACAGCAAGGAACATTTGGCATATAGCAAATATTGCTCTGCGGCAAAGAAGAAATTAGGCATTTGTGGGTTAATTGGCCATTTCAGTAAAATGTGTAAAAGGAGAAAATACGATGTTAAATACATGTGGGATGAAGAGAACTGTAATGATGGCGTAATGGAGGATGGCAGTACTATGTGGGATTGTCTTAAGAGTGTGCAGGGAAACTTTGTTTAGAATGTTTCAGATGACTATGGAAAAGGGAAACTGGTGTGTGATATATCTATAGGTGGGGGTTTCAGTCAAAATGTTTGCAGATTCTGGATCGCCTTTTACGATCATAAGTGAAGATATGTGGAATGAAAAGTTTATAAAGAAAATTGGGCACCAGTTGTATCCTACAGATGTCAACCCCGTAAGTTTCACTGGTGAAAAAATGGACAGGTTAGGTTTCAGATGGCTGACATTTTTATTTAAAGGCAGGTCAGCAGGAGGAAAGATGTATGTAGCTAAACTTGGTCCGTCAGTGGTTGGTAGGATGGACCAAAAGAATTTACATATCATTTTAGACTTCAATAGTGAAGAGAAAGTATTGGTAGTTGATGAACTCTACAATAAAAAGAGTGACCCTTGTGACCCGAGAGGGAACTGGGTGAATTAACAATACAACTAAAGATTGTTCCCCCGTTGTGATTTTTCTGATGCTCCCACGGACTAGAGAGCTATCAACCTTTCATTCCCTCTCATTCAACCAGCATACTTATACTGCTCACACTATCTTTAGGAGCGGTCTGCCTGACGTTCCCTATCATTCAGTTAAGATTAGGCAAAAAACATTCACACCACGAGGACCCAGTCTTAGTTTCCAAATTAACCCAAGTGGGACTACATGTAAAGGGCAGTGTGCCCATAGATATTCTTGAAATATTAACCTGACAATGTATATTGCGTTTACAAAAATGTATTAAAAATGTATTAAAAATTAATCTTGAATGTCAAGAAAACAGTCAATGTGGGTATTTGTTTTCAATTTCCAACATTAATGTATCCTCATAACAACACAATCATGAAATGCAATTAAAAACACAATTTAGTGCACAGGTCCAGTTTCACAACCCCAGAAGAAAATGTTTCATTTATCAATAATCAAAGCACATTATTTGTGAAGTACAGTAAAGAATACAGTTTTATATATGGGTCCAAGTTAAAATCCCGAAAAGAAGGGATTTTTCGTGTGTCGACGCGTTTCGGTGGTTACTGCCTTTTATGCTCCACCTTCCTAAGGACAAATGATTAAAAACATAGTATATTCTGAAAATAAAAAATTACAAACGTGTAAAGGTCTGGGTGCAGTTTTATCACAAAAGAGTTGATGGTTGTCAAGAAATAATCTTATTTGCGTACAGATCCTTATCTCCAACTGAGAGCAAATATTCTATTATAGAGAGGAAAACACTAGCTTGCGCTTGGGCTTTAGAGCATTTTCATGCTTTTGTTTGGGGCAGACCTGTCACAATACGCACAGATCACAGACCTTTAGAAAGAATTTTAAGTACAGGGGGGAGTGCAGGAGCGTCTGCCAGATTAGCCTGGATTTCTATGAGAACGAAAGACTATGTGTACAAACTCATTTAACTGCAGGGCAAGGAGAATGTTGTGGCTGATTGTTTATCAAGGTTACCAATTCCAATGGAAGAATGTATGGATGACCCTTGGGGAAATTTTAGTATTGCATTGATTTAGAAATCTGGAGTACCAGCTATTACCAAGGTGGAATGGATGGCTGAACAGTGTAAAGATAAAGATTTACAGGCAGTGTATGAACACATTTGTAAAGGTTAGCCTAGAAAATATAGCATATCTGAAGAGTCGAGACCTTTTTGGGAAGTGACAATGGAACTATCAGTGGACAAAGATTTAAGCATGAGAGGTGATAGAGCAATACCACCTAAAAGTTTGAGAAATAAAATTTTGCAGCTGTGTCACGAAGGTCATTTTGGTGTTGTGAGGACTAAATTGGTGGTCATAGGTATCTTTTGGTGTCCAGGAGTAGATAAAGAAGTTATCAAATGTGTAAGAGAATGTTCGGTTTGTTGCTCAGCGGATAAATGTTTAAAAACTTTGAGGCCTCCTATGAGTGAGGGTTCAATCCTTAGCCTACCCTGAGAAGTGGTGACTGTGGATGTTTTTGGACCAGTTGGTGAATTCAGAGATTATGGATTAGTTGCCATCAATTAATTTTCTAAATGGCCTGTGGTGGATATTTTGGAAAAAGTTCACACCAACACATTTATTACCTGTTTGCATTTTAAGTGACAATGGGGTGCAATTTACGTCCAGAAATGCTAAAGAGTATTTTGAGAGAGTTGGTATCAAACACAAGACTACTGCCCTTTACAATCCAAATGGCAATGGCACTGTGGAACGGGTCAACCGTGTGTTGAAAGGTGCGATTCAAGTTGCCATGGGCAAAAAATGGATTGGAAGTTGGAGATACAAAAAGCTGTTTGGGCATATAGTTATCACTCACTGTGCCACTGGTTTATCTCCTTTTGTTATGATGAGGGGTAGGAAACCTAGATGCAAGTTTAGTCCCAGTTGGCTTTCGGAAGGTAAGTAGAACAATGGTCGCCCATCAGTGTCGAAAACTGTTTGGAGTTGGTGCACGATAAGAGTAAAGAGTATCATGGCTCTAAAGTTGTACCAGTTAAAATTGGTGATTGGTTCACATAAAAGACCTTCTAAAATTCCCAAGAGTGGGAACCAATTGGAAGCTCCTCAAGAGTTGGTAGATGTCCTTCGCAATGCTGTAAGACAGAGAGGGTAGGGTGTGGAATACCAAAAGCATTGCTTTTGACTTGGAACATCGCTCAAAAGTGGTGCTTGATAAAGCCCAGTTTGCTAAAGATTTGTCAGATTTTGAATGGATTGAAGACTACTTTGATCATAGCGCTGTCCAATCTAGGTTGGCTTCTGATGGGATTCATAGTAATAAACTTGTCGAGGGTAACCAAGACACTTTTGGTGCTAGGCAAAAAAACTTGGAGGACACCATTGCTCCAGAGGGAGCATGTTTTGGAAGAAGTGAGGAGGTGCATTCTGGTACGACTAAACCTGTTGGAAGAAGTGGAGATGTTAGCAATGATGGGGAAAGGTAGAAGGGTACTTCCGGGTTGGTTGAAGGAATATGTAATTTAACATTTATTGTTGTATCTTTTCCTTTTCTCTAGGTGCTTAATTTTAATTGAAGGAATATATAATGTAACCTTTAGTGTTGTTTCTTTTCCTATTCTCTAGGTGCTTAGTTTTTATTTAATTTTATTATGCATTGTTCTCTTATTCTATTTTGTGTTGTGAAGGGGAGGGATGTGTTGTATTGTGCTACTATCTTGTAGCATGGCATGGAGCGAGGCACAGAATGCATGTTGTGTTCTAATGCGTATTCCAGTTCAGGAGATGAATTCCTGCTGGTGTCCTGGAGTGGAAGCCGTAATGCCTGGCTCTTGCCGGTTTTCCCGATCAGCTATCAATGAAGTTCTTGGAAGAAACACCTGCGTGGATCCTTCATTACACTGTGTTTTTGGGGTTTCTTTTTCCTCTTCTTCTATCAAGTGAGATCCGGTAAACCGTTATATTGCGGTTTTAAATTGGATTCAACGGATTATGTCGCAGTGCGAGCCCCTTACCGTTTTCCCAGGGTGTGCGTGAAGTTCAAGCGAGGCAAGTAGTGAAGTCTTTGCCATCAAGCACTGGAATGAGCGCTCCTAGAGCCTACTGACTCCAGCTCACGTACGTGCCGCCATCTTTGTGCAGAGAGAGCACGCAAACTCAGGGGTCTCGCTGCATGCTGGACTGTTTTCTAGCCCTTTCCGCCGGCCCCTGAACAGCATAGGGGAATACAGTTTTAAACCGGACGTGCCAGCAACATTCTTGGGTACAGCTTCTTCAGTATCCAGGGTACGGAACAGAACCACTCTTAACTGTCCGGTTTTCCACTGTAATGCAGCTGTTGCTGCCTGGAGCTTATTGGTCATATTGCAACATTATTCACGTACCATCGGATTTTCCACTGGCTATCCAGATGTAATTTCAAAACACATTCAATGGTTATTGGCATGTTCTGCTGGAAGTAAATCCTGTGTGATTTGTCAGACATCTACATTGCAGCCCCCAAGTTTAAGAAGTGTTTGGGGGGACAGGACATCCTTATTTGCAGCTACTCAGTATTGAGATGTTTCCTGTACATTTTCGTTGGGGGGTCACTACATTTGTGAGTGTGATTTCACCCTAGTACAGAGCTGTAGGGTGGTGAGTACCCTACTACATAGTTGTACGATGGGGAGTACACTAGTGCAGAGTTGTAGAGTGGTGATTACCCTAGTACAGAGTTGTAGGGAGGGGAGTATCCTAGTACAGAATTGCAGGAGTGGAGTACTGTTGTACAGTGCTTTGCTTCTTTCTTGCGCCAGCACTCTAGATTCCTCCCTAGGTTCTAAGTTCTGGAGCTCTCCTTTGCCTGGTTGACAGTTGGAGCTGTGGTTGGACGGGGAGGCTGTTCTACCTATACCTGTACTGCAAATAAACCTCTACTTCACTTACCAGCTTATGGAGTCAACTCTTCATTTATAACATTTGGCGACTTGGACTTGTGGAGTGTCCAACCATCTTCTCTCCCTGTATTGCTGCAGTCAACAGAAACCCTACAGTGCGGTAGAACCAAGAAATCAAGGAGCCTCTCAAGAACCCCGTGTGTACAGCCAGGACACCGACATCGTTTCCGCTTCAGTGATGACCACCTAAAGGAAAAAGTTAGTTTCTGGATGTTCGCGTTGTCCCAAGATTTCCGAAAGGACTTTGACGTCATTTCATCCGCCGCGCATGAATCACGGTGAGTTACCTAGCAACGCTAACTCACACTGTGCTCAAACGCATGTAAACACAAGCGGCGTAAGCGGCAGCGTCATTGAAACACAAACAGCGTTTGTAACGGCATCTTTGGAACGCAAGCGACGCCAGCTGCAGCGTCTGACGTCAGCGACAGCATCACTGGAACGCAAGTGGCAACAGCGACAGCGTCACTGAAACACAAGCAGCGACGTTGTCGACATCTCGATAACAAGAGTAGCAGCGGTGTCACCGGAACAAAGTTGACAGCGTCATTGGAATGCTTATCTAAGCGAAAACGTCAGCACACCTGATGTGTCTTTGAGGCGCATTTCTTTTGTGCATCGACCCCGCTGTGATCCGGTATTACACGCACGCCACATTTGGTCATTTGTTGGTATTTGCCTGTGATGTTACTTATCTCCATGGAAATGCTCCTGATTGAGCAATAAACATCGTTTCTTTACCACAGACTTTCTCTTTTGAAGTAAGCATTTATTTTAAACCTCTTTTAACATTACTGCTTGGTATACTTGATTCTCTTTACCCAGCTAGTAGTATATGAACATGGCTCAAGCGATCAATGTCGCTCTTCCTCCTCAATTTTTGTCAGAACCAGGCAATCCCCCTATAGCCTGGGAAGACTGGATAGTCATGTTCTATAATTATATTGAAGCTTTAGATGGTGAAGACTATTCACCTAAACGGAAAAAAGCTTTGTTAATGACCACGTTGGGTAAAGAGGGACAGCGTCTGTTCAGATACTTACCACAAGTTCTACCTGCAGGGTCACAAGCTGACTTTGATGAGTTTAAAGAGGCTATAACAAGATTAGAAACTCGTTTTGGTAAAGAAGAGAATCTTATCCTTCAAAGATACAAATTTTATAAGAACAAACAATTAGCTGAAGAAAGTATTGATGAGTTTGTAGCGAGACTGCGTGAGTTATCAATCAAATGTAACTTTGGCTCAATGGCAGATGAACTAATTAGAGATCAGCTGGTTGTTCAAGCCAACAATAGAAAAGTACAGGAACGTTTGTGGGCGGCGAAGAACCCAACTTTGAAAGACGCTATAGAACTTGCCAAGGTTGTGGAGGAAAGCGAAAAGTGTATGAGAGAACTACAGAAAAGTAGTTTGGAGTCCAAGGTGGCAGAAATCTCTCATAAGAGCACTCTTAGCGAAAATAGTGAGGATGAAGCTGCTGCCATTGCAATTGTTAGGAAGAAGGGTTATGTTCTTCAGAAAAAGAATGTACAACAATCATCTTTTAGCAAAAATAATCAAAAGATGTGTTCTAGATGTGGTAGTTTTTCCCATTCTTCGGAGGGGAAATTTTGTTTTGCAAACAACAAAGAGTGTCTACGGTGTGGTAAGACGGGACACTTCGCTAAAATGTGTAAGAATAAGAATAATTCGAGAATTACAGTTGTTAATGAATGTGTTGATTTGAGACGTGATGTCAACAAAATCTTAGTTCTGACTGACACTGTGTGCGCGTGTGATAACCAGAGCGGTAATCCTTTTAAAGATGATTTTGTAATTGATGGGAAAGTTATTACACTTATGGTTGACACTGGTTCAAAGTGGACCATAATCCCCAATTCTTTGATGAAGAGAGTGTGGGGTGAAAGAGTTTTGAAGACATGCGACATCTTCCCGTCTGGTTACCAGGGGGAGAAAATTGACATACTGGGCTTCTTCGAAGCTGATATTGTTTTCAAAGGAAGATCAGCTTGTGGTAAAATATATATATCAGCAGATGGACCAGCAATTTTAGGCCGTCATCATCAATATGATCTGCACATAGTGGTTGATCCTAGATCTGATAATCCTATTTCAATTGTCGAGACCTCATCCATGGAGGATATATTGGCCCGATTTAAAAATGTGTTTAGGGATCAGTTGGGTGAGCTGATTGGCTACTCTCATCGCATAGTTCTCAAGGAGGGCAGTTCACCTGTACAACACAAAGTAAGGAGGGTGCCCTTTGCTTTGCGGGACGAAGTTAAGGCTACTCTTGAGGAGATGCTCCAAGGGGGTATCATCGAACCCATCGAAGCATCTCCTTGGGTTTCGCCTGTTGTGATCTCACAGAAACCAGACAACAAGATCAGGTTCTGTGTGGATCTTCGCTCCCTAAATAAGTGTGTTGTAGCCGACGTATTTCCCCTACCAAACATTGGCGAATTAGTTTCAACCCTTAAAGGAGCAAGGTTCTTTAGTAAGTTGGACCTTAAACACGCCTACCATCAAATTTGCCTGGACGAAAGCTCAAAGCATTTAACTACCTTTATCACCAGTGAGGGCACATTTAAATTCACCAGACTACCTTTTGGGCTAGTCTCAGCTGCTAGCGTGTTCCAGAGACTTGTCTCTGAAGTCTTTAAGGGTCTTGATAAGGTACTGTACTTTCAAGATGATATCTTGATTTATGGCAACTCTCTACAGGAGCACAACAAAATCTTACAAGATGTGTTACGTAGAGTGGATGAGGCTGGTTTGACATTAAGAAAAGAGAAGTGTGCCTTTCTGTTGAGAGAAATAGAGTACTTAGGATTTTGCTTGTCGGAAGAAGGCATCAAACCCAAGAAAAACTTACTTGAAGCCATTGAGTTAGCACCCTCCCCAGTGGATAAGGATCAACTTCGGTCCTTTATGGGCTTGATCGAGTTTTATTCGAAATTTGTAAGAGATTTCTCTTCCAAGACTGCTTCCCTCAGATCCTTACTTAAAAAAGGTGTCAAATTTTGTTGGACCACTGAGCACGAATCTTGTTTTAAATTGATCAAAGGGGAACTCAAAACTGCAGATGTACTCACCCCTTTTGACACTGCTCGGTCCTCTATTCTCATGGTTGACCCAGTGCCATTGGCCTTGGTGCGGTCCTTTTACAAAGACATGGCAGTGTGGAGAAAACCATAGCTTTCGCGTCTAGGCCTTTGTCCACCTCTGAGTCTAACTACTCGGTAATAGAGCGTGAGGCTCTTGCCGCTGTCTGGGGAACAAGCTACTTTCGTACCTACTTGTGGGGTTACAAGTTCGTTTATCAGTGTGAGATCGAATTTGTCCACGGGTGGAGGAATATCCAAGCAGATTGCCTGTCCAGGCTCCCTATTCCTTCCACTTGTGGTGGTTCTGAGTTCACGTCTGATGATCTAGCGGTTGCTGTTATGGAAGATGTTTTGTTGGTGGGCGGTGGTTCATTTTCCCGTGATGAATGGTCCAAAGGAATGGAAGAAGATCTGACCTTGAAGGCTGTTATCAGTCTTGTCTCTAATGGTACTAGGAGAGAAAGTACGGTTAGTCCTTCTGTCAGACCTTTCCTGAAAATTTTAGATGAACTTTCTTTAGAAGGTAAAGATGTTTTGATGCGAGGTGATCGTTTTGTCCCTCCCAGACTATTAAGAAGGAGGATTCTAGACTTGGCCCATGAGGGACATTTGGGTCAAAGTCTCACTCAACGCCGTGTCAAACAGAACTTTTGGTGGCCCTCTATTGACAATGATGCAGTTGATTGTGTTCTAAAGTGTAGCTTCTGCAAAGAAGGGGAGAAGCGCCTCAAGGTCTTGGGCTCTCGGTCCGCACACAAAATTGCTTTTGATGATACTCCCTGGCACAGTGTCTGCATAGACTTTATAGGTCCCATGAGTGAATTACCCACCGACCACCGTTTCGCAATTGTTCTAATCGATTGTTTTTCAAAATGGCTGTGTGTACAATTTGTAAAAGAGATCACCACTGATGTCACCATTAAGTTTTTGAAGGGTATTTTTATCAACGAGGGGTATCCTTGTGTCCTCATCTCAGACAATGGGACTCAACTCACCTCCTCGAAAATGACTTCATTTGTTAATGAGTGTGGCATCAGGCATCAGAAGACTAGTCTTTACAATCCACAGGGTAATGGCCTTTGCGAAAGGGTGAATCGCCTTGTCAAGGGTGTGATTCAGATGTTTGTTGAGACTGGTTGCTTCTCTGATGAGCGTGTCCAGGAGATGGTCTGGGTCTATCGCTCCACACCTCACAAGAGTGGTGAAAAGTCTCCTTTTGAACTTATGCGTGGTCGCATTCCTGTAAGCAAATTGACCCCTGCTTGGTTAAAGGGTTCTGGCGGCGATGTCCCCTTAATTCATGACAATACCCTCCTTCCCATCTCTGTTGGTGACCTAGTTAAAGTTAAGCCGGGAAGACTTGCTAAGGGTCTCAGCAAGTTTAGGGGTCCTTACAGAGTCAAGAAGGTTTTTCCTCATTTCATCGTCTTAGCCAATGGTGAAAGTTGGAACTACCGCAGAGTAGCTCTCTATCAGAAACGTAAAGACTCTTCTTCTGATGACCTGTTTCCTCCTCAGAGTGTTGGTTGTAATGGTTATTTACTGTCTTCTGGTGGTCCTTCTGTGCTCAACCCCTTGTCAACTGGACGGGGGGAGGTGGGTGGTGGTGATGCCTCCACATCTTCATGTTACTACTATAATGGTTCTGCGGTTAATTCTTCTGCTCCTGTTTCCCTTGCTCCTGCCTCTGTATCTTGTGATCCTGTTTCTTCCTCCTCTTCCTTGGTTGATGCTGGTTTGAGGAGCTCTCGCTCCCGTCGTCCACCCATGTACTTGAATGATTATGTACATTAGTGTTTCTTTATTCTTTTCCGTGTTTCTTTTCCTTACAAAGAGGGGAGATATGTTGTACAGTGCTTTGCTTCTTTCTTGCGCCAGCACTCTAGATTCCTCCCTAGGTTCTAAGTTCTGGAGCTCTCCTTTGCATGGTTGACAGTTGGAGCTGTGGTTGGACGGGGAGGCTGTTCTACCTATACCTGTACTGCAAATAAACCTCTACTTCACTTACCAGCTTATGGAGTCAACTCTTCATTTATAACAAGTACCCTCGTACGTAGTTGTAGGGAGGGGAGTACCCTAGTACAGAGCTGTAGGGTGTGGAGTACCCAAGTACAGAGTTGTAGGGTTGTGTGTACCTCAGTGCTGAGTGTGTCTTCCCGAGTGTTTAGTTGCAGGTGTGCGTATTTGTTACTTTGTGAAGTGTGTTGCCTGAGATTCTTGTTGGGTCAGAGGTACAGGGTGTGCCATGTCTTATGCCTTGTCCTCTTTGGTCTCAGTGTGCTTCTAGCTTTATGTTCCCTACGGAAGGTGGATGAGTAGATGTTAATGCATTTAATTGATTTAGGAGGTGTTGATTGCATTAGGAGTTATTGTTTGCTCAAGGAATGTTCAATCAATTCTTTTCGTAATTTTAATGCATGTATACTTAAGGAATGTTCAATAATTCATTTGTGAATTTAATATATTTATTGATTTGGCAATGTAACTTGATCTTCTATTTTCTTCCTTTTCGGTTATATATCCGTTTCAGTTCTTTGCATGATTTTTATTTATAGTTTCCCCAAGAAAAGGGGGTATGTTGTGACTTAACTGTTGCCATTCCTTTTCTTTAGCTACTCATTCCCTACTGCTCAGCTAGGATGAGTGCTGGAGTACTTGGTGATGAATGGAACGCTGAATGCCTTGTGAGGTCACAGAATGCATGGGTGCCTCCTTATGTGCAGTGTCAGTAAGCTGGAGTGTGCAGGCTGAGCAGCAGGGAGGTGGGGCCATCTGTTATCATCTACCTACTTATCTGGAACTTACCTGGTAACTATGTATAATAAACCATCTACGGAACATACACATCAGCTAATGTACTCAGAATTACAACAATTACCTCTGGTACACTCATGTTCCACAGAATCAAAATCCACACACAAAACCACAATGTCCTCTTCATAATCAGATTGTACAACAGACCTGATTTTCTTAGAAGGAGTTGTGGTGGGTCATAATAAGCAGTTTGGCAAAATGCCACCCCCTCCCCTTTATTTTCTTTTAGTACAAGTCTCTGCAGCCACACCTCAACCCCACCCCAAGTGCAAGTCTTGTCAACGACTAGAAAAATAGAAACATTACTTAAATGACTTACTGCCACACCCATAACATTCTAACGTTTTAAGTTTGAAATCATTTTTTTCTCTATGTTATCACTATGAAGAGCCTGTACTTGAGCTTTCAAAGTCATTTGCCCCATGAACGTTGTGGTTGACGTCATGCTACAAGCTCTTTTTATAGCTTTATCCAAAGTTAAATACTCTGTAGTTACAACTTTTCTTGACTCTTTATACTATTGGTTTTCTTCACACCCCGATGTCCTATCTCTTCCTCAAATGTTTTGTATTAGCAAGAGGTAGCTAAGATTCTCAAAGCACTAACATAACTTTCAATTATTTCCTCTGCCAATTGGCACCTCATGTAAAATGTATGTTCCATGATGACATTTTTCTTTTTCTTAAATCGAATATTTAAAGCCTTAATAGCCTAGGCATATTCATCTATTACATCCACTTCAGATAAAACATGAAACAGGGGTAAATGTTTCAAAGTTTTCATCCCTTCTTGCACCAACTAATAACGTAAAATGGCAGATTCTTATTTTTAGATTAATACCTCACCCTCAGGAACTTCTAAATAAGCTTCAACTCCACCCTTCTAGAGTTCCCACTCAATCTGAGGATGCCTTGGTGTTGATAAAAATGTAGGTGTTATTATTCCTTCCTGCATTATGAGAGATGGAAAACAGACAAAAGAGATGGGTCAGTGGTAGAGGAAAAAACTGAAAAACCTGTAAAAATGTAGGGTCAAAGTAAAGAGACTAGGTGTGCAGCACAACGAAAAACTCCATGAGTAGAAACTCAATCACAGTACTAAGTATACAGAGAAAGGTGTGCAAATCACCGTACTGCCACCGTACTGCTACGCAAGTTGACCCTTGTACAGTTCAAAAACACTACCTAGAAACCCACGTGCACTAAAGAGGTGTGTGAATGACCATAGAGAACACAAGATACATAGCATATGCATGTTGTAGAGGAGATTGAAGTTCTGTTAAGTTGCTTGGAATGTTGATGCCAAAGACTGCATATCCATATATCCAAAAGGGTGTTCGCTCTGAGAAGTCAGATGCACAACTTCATGAGACGTAGCCAAAATGGCGATGTACTTCAAGTACCTCAGGATGCACGTCCGGGTTAACTTAAGACACGTCCAAAAGAGACGGACATGAAACGCAGAGGCATGAGCATAAAATGCACTACATATCAGCAGCACAGCACCTCCTTTATCCAGGAGAAACCTCTGTTGACAAGGAAGCACAGGCATCACTATATATATATATATATATATATATATATATATATATATATATATATATATATATATATATATATATATATATATATATATATATATATATATATATATATATATATATATATAGTAATATGTTGACTTTTAATCTGTGCAAGCAGTTGCAGGAGTGCCTCCTACTCTACAGGTCGTTTCTTCTCAAGCTTGAATAAAACTTTCACTTATCATGTTGTTCCCTTGTGATTCATGTAGACTTTTCATTGGTGACGAGCGGACTGGACCTTTTCTGGATCCATGGTGTGTATGTGCCTTCTATATGGTCCTTCTCTCTGCATAAAATCCCATGTGATTCATGTTGTCTTTTCATTGGCGTCGAGCAGACTAGACCATATATATTCTAACACTGAAACCTGCATTACCGTTGAGGCAATAATGATGGAAGATAGGACATGGGGACAACCGAGGAAATGCTCTGCCAGTCTCAATTTCATGCAGAAAGGAGACCCACTTAGAAGGCACATACGCACCAAGAATCTGACAAAGGTCTAGTCTGCTCGACGCCAATGAAAAGACAACATGAGATTTTATGCAGAGAGAAGGACCATATAGAAGGCACATACACACCATGGATCCAGAAAAGGTCCAGTCCGCTCGTCACCAATGAAAAGTCTACATGAATCACAAGGGAACAACATGATAAGTGAAAGTTTTATTCAAGCTTGAGAAGAAACGACCTGTAGAGTAGGAGGCACTCCTGCAACTGCTTGCACAGATTAAAAGTCAACATATTACTTCAAGATTTTGAACGAAAACCCAACATGCACCCAAGACTCAGTCTTGATCAAGTAACGAAGGGACAAATATGTATAGTAGGTGAAAAGAAACAGAGGAAAACTGCGGACATAGTGGGTTGGAGCAAGTATGAAATAAGTTACATGGTAAACAATATGATTTCGACTAGAAATGAGCCCATTATCAAAGGGATTTATTGTGTGTGGAAGGACAGCCTATTCTAATCTCCCTGGTAATTGGGTGGGAAGCAGTTACTTAGGTTTAGTTTTCACATGCGTCTAACACATGATTTAATTTAGCGAAAAGGATGATACAATTGAGAGGAAGGAGAAACATATTCCCGGTCAGATGGTAGAAAATATATTTAGTGCTACAACTTCTTTTGGTGTGGAAGGGCTTTGTGTGCTAGGTTTATGAAAAACAGGTTAGCTTTAGATATATTACTAGCAAAAAAAGTTGTGAGTCAGAAGCATGTTGCGGGTACAACAATGATGCACATATGTACCCGATAACAGTAAGTGAATTACCAGTTATGTTTCAGTCATCATTAATACCATGCATGGGGTGAAAGCTCTTGAAGAACCAGATGCATGGGAAGGAACTAGATCAGTCTTTAGTGTGATTGGGAAAGGTTTCTCAAAGACTGGTGGGTGTATTTTTAATGCAGGAGAAGACATCTTAAGTGTTACATTAACACCTACAATAATAGTTTTAATTTGAATGATGATGTTGGATACATTTCGTCTAAGGGACGGTTAAATTGAGGGTGTTCAAAAAGCTGTCAGCAACGAGCGGAAGAAAAAGAAAACAGATGATTATGAGCTTGAGGACATCAGATCCAAAATGTATGATGGAATCAAAGAGTTGGAAGAAGCCAGACTCATGAAGTTTAAATCAGAGAAAACTGTGGTGTAAAGGGATTTACCTAATATAGTGTGAATTGTGATTATTTCAAAAATCAGAAGGGAGGGTTGATAAAGGGGTTTATATATAGTAATATTAACACAATAAAGTTAACAGGGTTGAAATTTAGGCATTATGTATAAGAACGGTGCGCTCATTAATCAATGTAGGCCCCAAATTCAAAATAGCAAACTCTGTTTGCAGCCATCATACAGCACACAGTAATTTTATTTCTGTCTCACTCTACACACAGATGATTTATGCCCCAGTAACCTAATAAGGAAAATGTCACTCACCCTGTAAGCATCTGTTTGTGACATGCAGTGCGGTAGATTCACATGGTCCGCATACTCCTGCCATTTAGTGTAAGGCTTGGACTTGTGCAACTTGTTTTCCTTAAAACATGTCTTTCGAGTAACTAGCTATATTGACTCCTACTGGGAACGTTCATGAGCATTAGCTCCATTGTTAGATTGTTTTTGCTGCACAGTGAATGAGGATGAATTGGATTAGAGTGAAACAGAAGAAAGTGACCATGCAAAGAATTAGAAAGAAAAGCATCTGTAACAATCTGAGGCTTCTAGAAAGGAAGGGTGGGCGCATGTGAATTTACACCACTACACCCTATGAACAGATGATTACATGGGAAGTAACAATTTTCCGTTTGTAGCATTTGTTGCTATATATACACATGCTCTGCTTAGACTGTAAAGCAGTTCTCCCCTAAGCAGTTGCCAGAAGATGTTGCAGTGGCCTAGAGCAAAGTACACCGAATAGCCAGGCCAACATTAGCTTGTTGGCGAACTAAAACATGCATACAGTAATGGTTAGTGAAAGTTTGTGGTCCCGCATACAGTAATGGTTAGTGAAAGTTAGTGGGATGGACCAAGTAGCTGCCTTACATAGGGATGTTACTTGGGAAAGCCATGGATGCCCCTTTTTAATAGGTATGCTGGAATATGGGTGGGGTGGGCAATTGCCTCTTGGCTTTGGTGTAACAAGCTTGAATGCATTTGATCAACCACCAGACTATGCCCGCTTTTGAGAGAGCATGGCATTTGCATGGTTTTGGGAAGGAGACCAAGAGCTGATGTGTCTTCGGGAAGGATTTTCTCTGGTCATTGAAATACATGAGGGCCCTCTTGACATCTACTGTACGAAGGTCCCTTTCTGCCACCGAGTCTGGGTGTGGAAAAAACACCCGGCGTTAAATTGTTTGGTTAAGGGGGACAGATACCACTTTAGGCAGAAATGTTGGATGTGTCCTAAAGACGACTATCATTGTACACCTGAAAGAAAGGTTTCTGCAGGTTAAGAGCTTGAAGCTCGCTTACATGCCTGAGTGAAGTTATGGCGACTAGGAAAGCCACCTTTCAGGAGAGAAACTGTATAGGGCACGAAAGAAGAGGTTCAAAGGGAGGGCCCATGAGTTGTGTAAAAATAATGCTGAGGTTCAAAGAGGTGACTGTGGTACCCTGGGTGGGATGATGCAATTAAGTCCTTCCATGAAGGCCTTGATGAATGAAATCCTTAACAGTTAAGTGTGGTTTCTATTCTGAAGGTAAGCTGCAACTGCAGATAAGTGAAGATGGACAGAGTGACTGACTTCTAAATTATTTTGCTTTACATAATGGTTTTAATACTTTCAATAAACCTTCATGGTCGATGACATTACTGGTCAGTCTTCGATGTAAAACCTAATGTGCTTTACATTAATTTCTGAATTGTTCAATAATGACTAGGTGACCAGGTACACTCAGGAAGGAAAAAATGCTCAGGGAATTAACCCAGCTCCTGGTACCCTAAACTGGACATGCTCCATGCTGCTCAAATACTCGTTGCAAAATGTTGCTACATCATTGATGATGTTGCCCACTCAGCCTTGATGACTGTGTTGGGATTTGTTTAGGATTGGGCATCTCCCTTGGGATACTTCTCAACCACAGCATTGTGCTGGACAGGAGAAGGGAGGCTATTTCTTTGGGAGGAGCCCAGTATCTATTGATAAGGACTGGCTATAGGTTATCCATCATGGCAGTACACCACATGAAAGCTACAATGCTGCTACACACATCACGTGCTAAAGATGTATGGGGATCCCTTTGAGGATACTTAATAGAGACGAGGTGAATGCACCAGAGGGGAGAGATGGGTCGTATGGATGTGGTGACGGGCAGACAATGGTGGGCATGAACAGAAGACCAACTTATGGGCGCAGCATGTCAACAAGACCTAGACTAATGTGTGTGTTTTGTACAGAAGGTTATGGAAACAAGCCATCAGAGGGGAGTACTAGTGTCGACCTTCTGGTTTGTACAATATCCACTGCCTTTAATCGTATACTATACTGTAGGTCACCAATGTATCCACTTTATGTCTACATTTCTGTGCAGACTATGTCACTGACATGAATACGTATTTTGATAATTAAAAGATTATTACAACAATATTTGTCATGATGCCCCCTATGATAACAATGTAACCCATATGTAATTTATTCTGCCAGTTCTGAGTGACCATAAGAGCATGGGGAGAGGCAGCTGACGGGCATGATGACTCAGTAACCTCAATGCTCACTGCTGAAACATGCAGTAATCTGCAATTCACAAATTTGAATTTCTAGCTGAAAGACAGACTAAGGATTCTAGTTTTCCAATGTACCAAATGCCACGCACTATGTCACACACTATGTCCTCCTCATGGGCCCAACTGACAAAGATCTCGAGGGGAAAAAAACTAAACAAGCTTCCCAAGGGCTACTACCAAATTTTTAACAAACAACTTTATTGGGCGTGCCAAAGAGTACTCCAGATAATCTACAGCATTTGAAGATTTTCAAGAGAATTCAATGGCATATTTACATATACAAAATGTCCACCAGGTAGAGCATCCACACATCCAAGTGATGCAAATACACTTGAAAATTTTCTTTCTGCAGAGGAATAACTCTTTGCCTGAAGTGAAACTAATTTGTCTAAATACGCAAACACGCCGTCGAGCTCTGGGACCTGCTCAACTCCTCCACCCCAGATGTTGCCTTCTTGACCGAGACCTGGTGGAACGACTCCTCGGCGCCTGACATCGCCATAGCCATCCCGGACGGCTACAAAATCAACCGCAGGGATCGTGCCAACGGAATCGGAGGAGGAATAGCCATCGTCCACAAGTCCACCCTCAAGGTCGCCACTCACGCAGACGACACCCTAAACACCGCCGAACATCTGCACTTCCGGATCCACACTGACCCCAACACCACCCTCAGAGGAACACTCATCTTCAGACCCCCTGGACCCCGGGCTCAGTTCAGCGACTCCATCGCCGACCTAGGCCTCAGACAACTTGTCACAGCACCCACCCACGCCGCCGGCCACACGCTGGACCCGGTCTTCTCCACAGGCACCCACGTTGCCTTCGACCACACCACCGAACTCCACTGGACCGACCACCGATGCATCCATTTCACCTTCAAGAAACCCACCATGCACCACCGCACCCAACAGCTGCCTCGCCACTGCTGGAGCAAAGTCACCGATGACAAGCTGATCACCACACTCGCCCAGAACCCACCCACCGACCCCACCAACCCAGACGCGGCAGCCCGCAACCTCAGACAGTGGATCGACGACTGCGCCTTCACCCTTGCTCGGCTCAAGAGACCCTCCAACAGCGACACCAGCAAGAGAGCCACCTGGTTCACCGACGAACTCCAGACCTCAAAACATGCATGCCGGAAACTGGAGAAGATATGGCTCCACAAACGCACACCGGACAACCACGCAGCCCACAAGGACGCCACCCGCAGACATCACCACCTCATCAGATTAGCCAAGAGATCCTCCTTCAAAGACCGCCTGGATAACAACACACACGACAGCAAAGAGCTCTTCAGCACCGTAAAGGAACTCTCCAACCACAGTGCCAACGACATCCCTCCCTCACAAGAACTGTGCGACTCACTAGCCATCTTCTTCCACCGCAAGATCGCTGACATCCACAACAGCTTCAACACCACGACCGCCCCGACTACGCCGGACTCCACCTCCCCTGTGAACACCACCAGCGCCAACCGCCTGACCTCCTAGTCCAACGCCAACGACGACGAGACACGCAAGGTCATGAACTCCATCCACTCAGGATATCCCTCAGACCCGTGCCCACACCACATATTCAACAAAGCAGACGCAGCCATCGCACCCCTACTATGGAAGGTCATCAACATCTCCTTCGAAACAGCGACATTCCCGGAAAGCTGGAAGCACGCCGAAATCAACACCCTCCTCAAGAAGCCCAAGGCGGAACCCAAGAATCTCAAGAACTTCCGGCCCATCTCCCTGCTCCCGTTCCCGGCGAAGGTCATCGAGAAAATCGCCAACATGCAATTGGCCCGCCACCTCGAAGACAACAACATCTTGGACCCGTCCCAGTCCAGATTCAGACGAAACCACAGCACCGAGACAGCCCTCATCGCCGCCACAGACGACATCAGGCGCCAACTAGACAACGGCGAAACATCAGCCCTCATCCTCCTGGACCTGTCAGCCGCCTTCGACACGGTCTGCCATCACACTCTAAAGACACGCCTCCTAGAAGCCGGAATCCAAGAGAAGGCCCTTGACTGGACCACATCCTTCCTCTCCAGCAGAACCCAGTGCGTCCGCCTCCCACCCTTCAGATCCTAAGCCACCGACATCATCTGCGGCGTCCCCCAGGGCTCATCCCGACGCTGTTCAACATCTACATGGCCCCCCTCGCACATGTGGCCCGCCATCATGACCTCAACATCATCTCCTACGCCGACGACACCCAGCTCATCCTCTCCCTCACCAAGGACCCACACACCGCCAAAACCAACCTCCACGAGGGAATGAAGGCCGTCGCCGACTGGATGAGGAGCAGCCGTCTGAAGCTGAACTCGGACAAGATGGAGGTCCTCATCCTCGGACCCACCCCCTTAGCCTGGGACGACTCCTGGTGGCCGACCACACTGGGAACAGCACCGACACACACCGACCATGCACGCAACCTAGGATTCATACTCGACTCCACCCTCTCCATGTCTAAGCAGATCAACGCCGTCTCCTCCTCCTGCTACAACACCCTCCGCATGCTCCGCAGGATCGACAAGTGGATCCCTACCGAAACAAGAACGGTGACACAGGCCCTCGTCAGCAGCAGACTGGACTACGGCAACGCACTCTATGCAGGAATCCCAGACAAACACCTACGACGACTACAACGCATCCAAAACGCCTCCGCCCGACTGATAGTCAATATCCCCCGCGCGCGGCCACATCATCCCCCACCTGAGAGACCTACACTGGCTCCCCATCGACAAGAGGATCACCTTCAAGCTCCTCACCACGCACACAAAGCACTCCACAACGCCGGACAAGCCTACCTGAACAGCAGACTCTGCTTCTCACCCCAGCACGCCAGCTCCGCTCCGCCAGCCTCGCCCTCGCCGCTGTCCCCCGCATCCAACGAACGACCTCTGGCGGCAGATCCTTCTTCTACCTCGCCGCCAAGACCTGGAACACCCTCCCTACCCACCTACGGCAGACCCAAGACCTACTCGCCTTCAGAAGACTACTCAAGCCCTGGCTCTTCGAGCAGTAGCGGCACCCCCCCTCCCCTCAGCGCCTTGAGACCCTCACGGGTAAGTAGCGCGCTTTACAAGTACTCTGATTGATTGATTGAATACTAAATAAATAGAGGTTTTCCCTACCAAATTCCTGCCCCCCACCAGCCCCTCAAAAAAACTGCTACTGCCTTTTACAGAAGTAAATCAGCATCGACTTACGGTGGCTAACTAAACTACCACTAAAATGTTGTCACTATCCACAAATCTGAGACCATGTAGCTTTTCGTTGCATTTTACAGGACAACCACCCTGCACCAGCCACAATCCATAAACCAAAACATGTGAATGTTACTGTTCAAACATACCCATATAATCCTGGATTTTTTTTGTATTTTTAGTTAGTTCACTTCAGGAGAAAAATACTGTGAAACAATGCAGAAATGGCCCATACAAATTGCTACTTTTTCGTCATAAAACAAAGTTAAATGCGGAAAACTGTTTGTGACTCCGCCTTTTGGTGGTATCTGTTTATGAATTAGAGCAGTGCGTTTACCAAGAGCTGCACTAACAAATGTCCGGCGTGTAAAATGTATGTTATTATTTACATAAGGCATAAGCCCCTTTCATTAAGAGTCAAACCTTTTTGCACCCAAGGTCAGCAGTCCGAGTCTATTTTCAAAGCATTACCACTTGGCGTGCACTAAAACAGTAATAGCTTTGCATTAGGGCACCTGAGACTTTAACCCTTTTCCCACGCCTCACGCGCTGGACCTCAGGGCTCTTGCACCACATGCAGCATTTTCCTGTAGCTTTTGCAAGATTGACGAAGGCTACCTTGAATGCCTATCACAACAAACTTGAAGGACACGTGCATTATTACCAACAACCACAGAGCAGGGGCGTAACGCACCTAAATCAGCCGCTCCAATTTAAAATGGTTGCTTAAAAAACACTTGGACAATTCTTTCACAGAAGTTCCACGAAAACACATGGGTCTTAAAAACTGGTTGCATAAAGTGATCACTGCCACATATGCTACCAAAGGCAGCATGCGTTCTTCAACTACAAGCTGATACTACGAAACACCTGCAACCCATAAAGCATTGGTACAAATAAATCATCCATGAACCGATTGATTTTCTGGTTCATCGTACAAGTAGGCAAACACACACACTCCTTACCTGCTGCCATAATGCAGAAATACTCAGAAACAGACAGCGGTCCATTAGCAGGGAAAAGGCTGTTTGGGCTCGTCCACCAAAATAAAGTTCTTAAATACGGAAGCGGCGAAGAGGGCAGCTACTAAGTATAGCTGGACTCATCGTGTGACAGCCACTCTCGTGTGGGCTGTAATGAGAAGCCGGCAGAGGCGCATTTAACACAGAGACCCCCTTGAGGCAATGCGTTTACTTTATGACAAGCCAGAAGGAGGACAAATGCAGCGAATTTCCTTCAAGGAGAAATTACACCAAAAAATCAGAGTCTGTAGGTGTTCCTTCGGACGCAAAACCTAGCTTCCCCGGGGCGATTAGTTCTGGGCAGCTCCTCAGCACATCAAACTCACCCAAACGCCCATGCCACCGGGCTCTCAAAACCGCGCGCGCTTTGGGATGTGTAATAACGACGTACAATTCCACAGAAAGCGACACCTCTCGATGACTAACCAAAGCACCTGCCGAGCCCGCCACGCCCCCGCCCGGCGAGCTTTGTGCTCGCTGGAATGTCAGCCAATGAGGAGAGGCGAGGCCTGCCTCCTGGAGGCCTCCCGGCGCGTCCACAGCACACGGCACAGGTTTACTTACCATCACCCTCAGAGCGCGCCAGCCGCCAGTCCAAAAGAAGCAAGAAATCAAAATGCACCCCCTCGTGTTATCCTCATACTGCCGCTTCCTACTTTACAGTGTAGCTGCGGTTTCTGATCAGTGTCCCAAAAAAGCATGAATCTTGTAAATTTAAGGGGATAAACGCCGCCTAAAAATGCACACGTTTCTCTTAATTACACAAGATTTGAACCGAATGAAAAAGGAGGCGCGACTGCGGACAAACAATAAATTGGTAGTTTTGTTTTTTAGTTTAGGTTTTATTTTAGCTCATGGTTTATGATAGGTTCTCCAACCTGCTGGGCCACGCTGCAGTGATGTGGGGAGGACAAACAAAGAGGGCACAACCACACGGTGTTAGGCTAGTGTGGTCCGGAAGTCCAGAGCGACTCCGGCCCGTTTATTTATGCTCTCTGGCCACGCCTGGCCAGAGAGTGTTACATTGTGCATAGCCTATTCTGGCCATAGGTCTGGGGTCTATTGAAACACTAGACCGCTACACCCCTTCTCAAATCAGTCTTCAACATTAACCAAAATGTTCAATATGCAACTTCTGCCAGTCTCTGGTTCGTCCTCGGATTCGGTCTCAGATTGTATCGCCGTTGCTGCACCCTTTGACTCACCCTTGGGCTGGTCGATTCTGAGCTCTCCGGAGTAGGTGTTGTTTCGGTTTTCGGACTCAAAGGTGTCGTCACAGGCTCTCTCCAACTCTCGCTCACCAGACATGGTGTCCGCCCTTCGTCAGCGACTTCGCTCTCTACCTGCTTATTACCGTCGAGCTTTTCCGCTTCAGGGCCTGGAACCCGCTTAAACCACAAGACATTCCTGGTGATTGTTTCCCCACCTTTCTTGGCGGTTACCGCCGTTCCCAGGGTCTCCACAACAGTCCACAGTCCGGGTTCATAGGTGGTGTGGAACTTTCCTCCGTTCCAGTGGTTTCTCACAAGGACAGCGCATCCTGGCACTATCACCCGAGGCCGAGCTCTCCTCCATCTGCTGGCCTTGTCGTAGGTCGCCGATCTCCGGGCCAGTATGTCTATTGGGTCATAGGGCTCCGACGTCCAGTTATCAGCAATTGGTAGGGTGTCCCGTCTGGGTCCTGCTAGCATCAGCGACCATGGGGACCGCTGGGTGGTGCAGTGTGGAGTACTGTGGTAATCTAGTATGAATCTTTGGAGAGTCGCCTCGGGTCTACTTGCCCTGCGACAGCTATGTGAAACACTTTGTTTAGGGTCCGCGTGAAACGTTCCACTTCGCCGTTGGCCTGTGGCCATTGGGGGGGGCGATGCGGTCGTGCTTCACTCCTAGCTGGGACAGGAGCTCCTTGAACTCGCCACTTGGAACGGGGGACCTTTGTCCATTTTGATCACCTGAGGCAACCTGAAGAGAGCAAATGCCCTCTCCAATACCGGGTGCAGGTAGGTGAACTCTGTGGACAGGAGGACTTCTACGATAGGGTACTTTGTGTAGCTATTAATGAGGACGGCCATCACCCACCCATCAGGAAAGCTCCCAAAGTCCAGGCTCAACAATGACCAGGGCAACGGCGCAGGCTCTTCTGTGATTATCAGTGCTGGAGTTTTTGGGTTGCTGGTGAGCCGACACGCTCTGCAGTTCCGGACCACAGCTTCCACCACATCTTCTAGCCCCGGGAACCGCACCTTTTCCCGCATCCTGGATTTCATCTTTCCGGTCCCCTGATGGCCCTCGTGCACCAGCACTGTTGTCCTTTCCTGAAGGCTCGCTGGTATTACGATTCTCGATCCTCTCAGCACTAGCCTGCTGTCGGTCGCACTCAACTCTTCTCGGACTCTCCAGACTTTTACCAGCCGAGCGCGGTCCGTCTCATTCCACCCATTGATGTCGTGGAGGAAGTGTTCCCATGACCCTCTTCGCAGGGCTTCTGTCACTCTTTGCAGGATCACATTGGTCTCCGTGTGTGCCTTGATCTCTTCGATGGTGATGGCTTTTGGACAGGCCCACTGGGAGATCATATTGACATAATCCTCCATTTGACGTTCCTGATCGGAATCTTCTTCTGCGGATCCGAAGGGTGGTGAGAAAGGAAGTCAGCCGGATTCTTGGCACCGAGCCGGTATACCAGGTCCAGCTGATAATGTTGAGGTTGTATGGCCCACCGTTCAATCCTGGGCAGTGGGTGTGGCGATGTTCCTTTGAATAGTGGAAGTAGCGGTTGGTTATCCGTGACATCCTTGAAGGGGTGCCCACTGTATACGTCAAAGTGGTTGCACGCCCACGTGATGGTGAGGGCTACCCGCTCAATTTGGGAATACCTGGTTTCAGGAAGGGGTGAGCGCCTTGCTTGCGAACGTCAGTGGGTCCTTTTTTCTGGCTCGGTTTCCTGTGTGAGCAGTGCTCCCAGCCCGACTGGACTGGCTTCCACTATCAGCTCGGTGGGTCTTGCAGTGTCGTAATATGCCATGGTCATCTTCTCCAGCAATGCCGACTTCACCTTGTGAACTGCCACGTCTTCTCGTTCCTACTTCCACACAGCATCCTTCTTTGTCAGCGCCCTCAGCTATGGTGGCCAGGTTAGGTATAAATCGCCCACATTCCGTTGCCATACCAAGGAAGCTTTGCATCTCCGATGCGGTCATGGGAGCTGGAGCACACTGGATGGCTTTGGATTTCTGGGGGTCTGCCTTCACGCCCTCAAGGCTGAAAACAGCCAAAGAACTCAATAGACTTTTTGAAGAACTGGCACTTTTCCTTGTGAAGGGTCACCCCATGGTCGGCAAAACGCTGTAGGGTTGCTCGAAGGTGACAGTGGTGGTCCTCGAGGGTCGCTGAATGTATTAGTATGTCATCGCTGACATTTAGTACCCCTTGGAGGCTTGACAACACTTCCCTTACTGCATTTTGGAAGATCTCTGCCGCTGACGAAATGCTAAAGATCAGCCTTTTATATAGTTGTAGCCCCAAGTGGGTTGAGAATGTCTTGATGTACCAACTTTCTTCCGCTAGTTTCAGTTGATGAAATCCGGCATTGAGATGTAACTTGGTAAACCAGCGTGAGCCGTTGATGTCTGCCAGGATGTCGTCGACGGTAGGTGTCAATTGCCGCTCCCTCTTTATCGCCTTACTGGGCAGGCGCATATCGATGCAAAGCCGCATCTTCCCTGGTTTCTTCGTTTTTTCCGCTATCACCATCGGTGATACCCATGGGGTTGATCTGGTAAATTTCTCTATGACGCCCTGTTGCTCAAGCTTTTGCAGCTCCTATTCTACAAGCGGGCCTAAGTGAAACGGTATGCGCCGATACCGTAGCGCTACGGGTGTCACTGCCTTGTCGATGTGGAGTTTCACGGGTGGCCTCTTCATACTCCCAAGGCCCTTGAACAACTGTGGAAACAGTCCAAGGATGTCATCAGTTTGTAGTGTCTTCACGGCGTTGGCGAAGGTCACCAAGCCTAGGGCTTCTGCGGTATGGCTTCCAACCAAGATGTCCGCCTCTCTGTCAACCATATGCAACGTCGTGGTAATCTCATGGCCTTCTGACCGGACTTGGACCGTCATCTTTCCTTGAGAGGTAGGGGCCTCTGGCTGCCGTAAGTGAGAATCTTCACATGGGACGGTGACAGTGTGGGTCTCGGGCTCAGCCGTTTGTATTGCTGACACCCCATGATGTTTACAGAAGCCCCAGTGTCGATGAGCACCGTTACGGGTGAACCTGCAATCTCAATGGTGCACGTGGGTTGGGGGTCACCGCCTGCGCTTGAGATCGCTAGCGAACGAGATCAAGTAGCATTCTCCATCATCCTCGGTGGATGAGTCCTCGAAGTGCTGTTTGCGTTGTGCTAGCGGCCTGGTCGCCCGTGGTGCCTCCGATTCTTCTGGTGTTAAATGTCTCACCATCTTGGTCGGCGGCTTTCGGCTGAGTGCTCCTCTGTTCCTCATTCCCCTTGGCATACGCTCACGAAGTGGTTGGGAATGCCGCACTTCGAGCACACTCTGCCCCGTGCCGGGCAGTCTTCTGGGGGGTGTTCTTCCTTTCCAGTGTACCCACACTGATATTCGCGCGCTCTTATTCGGCCACCGCCCACGGGACCCTCGTGGCTGCGTGCACACCGCGTCAACTTTTTCGGTTCTAAGGGTTTTGTTGCGACATCCTTGGATTACTTGCGCTTGTACTGCCTTGGCCTGGTCATCTTCTGTACACGTGCTGGCCAACTCTCGTATTCGCACATGTAAGGCATCCATTGAATCTCCTTCTCTTTGGCGTGCCTGCCGGAGCTTAAAACGTTTGTTATCAGGATTCAGCTGAGGGTCAAAATGGGCATTCAGGGCCCTCACCTCTGCGTCGTAATCTGTCAGCGGCCCTGTGTTTGGCAGGTGTGCAAATAGTTTTTATATTCATCCCCTGCGAAGTGCAGCAGAAGTGATCTCTTCACGGCTCTGTCTGTCTCTCTCGTGGCGATAATGTAACTGTTCAGGCTGCCAATCCAGACAGTCCATCTGGGGGACGCCATGGCGGGTTCGATGAGCTCACTGAATGGAGGCAGCGCACTGACCTGCGAGTGCGGGTACACTTGCGGCGCTGCTGGGAGTGCTGGTTGCGGTACTGCCTGTTGGGCCGCTGGTCCTGCAGGGTTGGACATGGCACTCATTGCTTCCGGGGACCTGCTACTGTGAAGCGCTTGTGGTTGTTGATGGCGCTCAAAGCAGGACGCCACCACGCCCCTCTTCACACTTCCCCATCTCCTCTGGGATGGGCACATCGCGTTGAGGCAGCCTTTTGCTCACAGGGTGGTAACCTGTCCTTTCTCCTTCCTTCCTAGCACGTGGGCTACCCAGGCGGGACAGCGCGAACTTCGCAAGGTGGCAGGGTGCCTCAGCTTGGCATGAGTTTGCTGGTAGCCTTGTGGGTGGTACAGCACATGCGCACACTCCTCAATGGGGCACAAGCTCTACCGGAGCACAGCCGGGAGCATCAGCGCCGTGGGCAGCGTATGACAAGTGCCGCTGGTAGGTAGGTGTTTGGAGATGTGACACGCAAGCTCCGGGGTGTGGTAGCCGCTGCCGGGCACTCGCGGCCAGTCTTACTCACCGCGCGATGACGGGCGGTGCTAGGGATTGTGCCTGTCTGTCTGATGGAGCTCGACCAGGCCGACGGCTGGGAGCAGTGGTGAAACTTGCCGGTGGGGTCGGGCCCCTAACACGGACCCTCACCCTCGTCGCCAGTGTTAGGTTCTACGACCTGCTGGGCCACGCTGCAGTGATGTGGGGAGGGAAAACAAAGAGGACACAACCACACGGTGTTAGGCTAGTGTGGGCCGGAAGTCCTGAGCGACTCTGGCCCATTTATTTATGCGCTCTGGCCACACCTGGCCAGAGAGTAGTACATTGTGCCTAGACCCTTCCGGGCCATAGGTCTGGGGTCTATTAAAACACTAGAACGCAACAGTTTACATTGATGCTAATCTTTTCAGTCATATTGTCCGTATTGAAAGCAACAAGGAAAAATACAACTTAGAGTATTAAGTACATTTCCAAGAAATCCAGATACAGGCCACAAATCTTTAAAACAGCAGAGGGTTTAGGAAACTACACTAGCATTCAAGTGAGGGTATTTTTTTTGCCAGAGATTTCTTAAATAAAGTGTCCACTCTCTTAAAACAAGATAAGGGAGTCCTACACAGGAATTGGGAATGTTGGTGTAGGAAATGACTATTTATTTTTGTGTTGTAGCCCCAGAGTTTTTAACTAACTGTTTTTGCAGGCTGTAGGACTCTGTGCATGTTACCACTGTTAACCAGTAGTAAAGTGAATATGCTCCCCCTTTTAACATGGTTGAACTGGCATATTTAACTTGCCTATACGTCCCTAGTATGTGGTACAAAATGTACATAGGACCTCGAAGTTAAAAACCACCAGTGGACTGCAGCAGATATTGAGCCATCCACTACAGTGGCAGTGCAAACATGGCTTCAGGCCTATTGTTGTACCCTACTGTAGCAATGTAAAAACTACAATTTGATGGGTTAATATAAACTCTTTTGACAGGTTAAAACCCCCCCTTTTAAATATGAATAAGTCACCTGAACGTAGGCCTTGCCGCACCTGAAGGCAGGATGCATACTATTTAAAAGTAGGACATGTACAAATGTAATGTTTACATGTCCTTACATTGACTAGCACCCACTAGTTCATTTCAATGTGGCAGACCGAGCTGTCCATCATAGAAAACCGGAGTACAGATTAAAATACTAATATTCTATATCGGGAATGGGACCAGCTAGAAAAATAATTAAACAATTTTTAATATTTATTAAAAAATCAAATTCAACTGTGGAGTAGGATTTTTAATCAATATTCGGAAAAAGTACCTTTTATAAAGTTATCTTTTACCTGTCTGAGGTTACGGGGGGCTAATTTGCATTGTCTCTCCAGCTTTTCTCAGCCAATAATTAGCTTTGAATAGGGGCGAATAAGTGTGAAATGCTGCAAATAATAGGCGGACCGCGATGGGCAGAGATGACTCCTCTGAACTCCACTAAACATGCAGCGTGGGGGATATGGCCATCTTTTTTGACAGTACTTTTACTAATCCATTTAACCCATCACATAAAGCCTGCAAGAAAGACCATATTAGGTAGGCCGGCAGGCGGCCAGCTGACGTTGGTTTCCACAAAGATTGCTAGAGATATAGAATCCCTTGAACTCAAGTGTAACTGGGCGCTAGGTAGTAGAGTGTTGACATTAAATATTAACTTAGGTTGTGAAGGTTTATGTATTGTAAATGTGTATATACAGAAAGGAAAAAGAAAGGATTATAATGTGGACCTGGAATGCTTAAAAAAGGCCTGGAGGGAGGGCTTATGTGATATCTACCCTAGAGATGTGCTTTTGATATTGGGCGATTTCAATCACAGACTAAATCTCCTAAAAACCGACTCATGGCACAGAGATTTTTTAAGAGCATACAATATTGAGATTGCTAAGTTACCCAGTTGCAACTCCTCACTTCAAGATGTAGAGCTTGGGCAGTTGCTGGGCGCTATGGGTCTGGTCTGCGTTAATGGAAGAAAGGAAGCGGATTGGCCCGCAAAGCACACCTTTACAATAGGGCAGCACATGTGCCCGATAGATTATGTGTTTACTCAGGCTTGGAGTTTTTATTTAATCAAACATTTTGAAAAAGCTAAGGTGAAAGTTAGTGACCACTACCTACTGCTGATGGAATTATATGTAAAAAGGGCCCCTCAGAGACAAAAAGCCTTACAAGTAATACCCAAAGCGACTTAAAACTCGGATTACAGAAGAATATATCAAAAAAATTGAGTGCACTCCAGTTGACATTTGCATTAGAACATTTATTACCAAAGGAGGATATTACCTGGTATGAAGATATAATAAGACAATTGGCAGAATGTCTCAGGATAAAAATCAAACGTGGTAATCATGGATAAACAAAATTCCAATAACAAGCCATGGTTTGATGAGGATTGCCGCCAAGTAAAAGCCTGTATTAGGCAAAATGAAAGAAGCCTTAAAGGGAGATACAATGACGATCTATTACTTAACCTTCAGAAATTAAGGTTAAAATACAAGACAATCATTAGAGATAAAAAAAAGAACCTATAAGGACAAGTGTTGGGTGAAGTTACTTGAGGCAAATGAAGAAAAAAATGTGAAAGGCTTTTGGAAATTAATACAAGAATGCACTGGGAAAGCTGTAGGGACCCTGCAGTGCTCCGTACCGGAGGATAAGTGGGTGGATTATCTAGAGGAAATTTATGGGAAGTGGCCAAGGACGGTGGAAACAATTGCCAACAGATGGCCAGACGTCAGGGAAGAATTAAAAGAGCATTTCTCCCTAAGCCATATCAGGAGCATAATGGCCAGACTAAATTTAACTTGAGCTGCTGGCCCAGATAATTTGCCGGCTGTCATTATAAAAAATAATCCTGAGTGGTGGGTGGAGTTTTTTCGAATATGTTCCAGGGGATACTTAATACAGGAATTATGCCAGATAATTGGAAAGGGGCTATTGTACGACCAATACATACAAAAGGCGATGTAAATTCCCCTAAAAACTATTGTTTAATAAATCTCTTGGACATACGCGAAAAAGGTTTCGCCAAAGTAATTTTGGGGTTACTCAAGGATTGGGCAGATGAAAAACAGATAGTGCCTCTAGAACAGGGAGGGTTTAAAGAGGGACACTCAACGGTTGATCACGGTTTTGCTCTCTGGTCCATTGCGCGGAAGTCGATCGAACAGAGGGGCAATATGTTCTGCTGTTTTGTGGACTTCCGTGCTGCATTTGATCTTGTGAGCCTGGAGCAGCTGTGGTCAACTTTGGTAGGGTATAAAATTCAAGGTGATTTATTGGCCTTGATCCAAGCCCTGCATACAGAAAACTGGGTCCAGATAATCTTGGATGAGGAAGGAGGATTGTCTGAGAGGATCCAGATTGGTAATGGCCTGAGGCAGGGGTGCGTACTTGCCCCCTTGCTCTTTTCCCTGTTTATAGCCGACCTGCCCCTAAAATTAAGAGAGGCGAGAGGGGCTAGCCCGAAACTAGGAGGAAAGCATATCTACTGTTTATTATATCCAGATGATCTGGTAATTATGGACCAGACAGAGATTGGTCTACAAAGAAAACTAAACATGTTTAAAGAATATTGTCTAGATAAAAAAATTAGTGATGAACATGGAGAAGACCAAAATCATATGCTTTGGAAGAAGCAAAATAAGGTTTTCCTGGTATCTAGGCACAGACTTGCTGGAGAAAGTAACAGAATATAGATCCCTGGGGATGTGGTTTGGGAGTAACCTGAAATGGTATAACCACCCGGATGCTTTAAAAATGAGGGCAGCGGCTTCTGTGAAGGGTTTAAAAAGATTTAACAGTATATATGGAGAAATGTCTGATAGGCCGATTATAAAGGCCTATCTAGCAATGGTCCCTTCACAATTCCTGTATGGCGCATAAGTACTCTATTTAAGTGGCAAAAACGGTTGGGACAAATAGGAGGGAAATATCCTTAAAAGCCTGTTTTCGCTGCTTAGATTGTCTATGGTACAAGCAGCAAGATTAGAATTGGGAACCAATACATGGGCCATTACACCCTGCATGGCTTTATTGCGTTTCTTTGAAAAAATAGGATGCACACCTTTTTATGTGAAGTTTCTCCAACTCATCCAAACGTATTTCGGAGAATGCGTGCAGATTGGAATGGTGCCAAGCCCAAATGGCACCGGACAATATAAATGGTATTTGAGAGTGGGGCAACATCTCACCCCAACCAATTGCACAGCTGAAACGTAGCCACCATGGCAATATTTTATACCAATTTTTATTTTTGTCATCACAGTGCTCCTTTTCGCCATCGTTTTCAATTTTCTTTTATCTTTCTTTTTAACAGTATTTTGAATCCACACATGGAATATAAAATCCCATTTTTCACATTTCTAGTGCTCAACCTGTGTCCATCCGGACCTCTTGAAAGAACACGATAAATGCCAAGTTCATTTGAAGCAGGGTTTATTCAATAAAAACCCAATGCATTTCGGGCTATGTAGCGCCCTTCGTCGGGGGTCACTGTAAATACACAATGAAACAATACCAATTATCATTAAATGCCATGTTATGCCTTCACTCAATTATATACAGATTACCCTTAACCAACAATGTGTGCTCCTTCAAGCATTAAAGACCATTAAGCCCCTTATCTCAATATCATGACATGTCTCCCATTTCCCAACATAGCGCGCCAATACCTTCTAGCAAAATCATGTTAAACACTTAATCCTTTATTCACCCTGTTCTTCTCTAGCAGTCACTTGGCTATGTGCTTGCGCTTTTTTAGTTGACTTTTTATGACAGATTTACTACGAACAAGTTGAATTATGGGTAATGAAGTTCGCTCAATATAAAAGTAATTAGTGAAAGCATCAGCGTTACCAACACGGCGGGAAAATCGCTCAGTTAGCCAGCCAATTGGGAGGGAGTATGGAAACAGGTTAAAAGGGGAGGCTGTACACCTTGTTTGTTTGGACGAAAATGAGGACGTGAGATTTTACACACTATGAAGCAGGTATGGGAAGCGTTATGAGGGACATGTAAGCTAAGGGGTACAAACTGCGTTAATTATTTGGTGATGTTAGAAAAAGTAGCATCAAATATTAGTGAATGTATTAGCGCACATGTTTTTCAAATGAGAAGGTAGATGGGGCCAGCGAAAGATGGTTACAGCATATTAAGTTACATGTTGAACACTGACGGTTACGTAAAGATGATGCTTGGATTGATTGAAGAGGGATAATGGGGAGGTAAGATAGAAAGGCTTCACATACTGTTTACTATTTAACAAAAGGGGGGGAGGGAGAGGGAATAGTGGATTCTGTCTCCCCTGGCAATATTCATAAACAAAATGGAATCCACTCGGTGGGGTACGGTTGTTACCACAATGGTGGGGAGCAACCAGTGTTGTATAAATACCCCTCACACACCAACAGGCCCCTTGGTGTCATGCTTCATCATCGGGGTCTTCGCAAACCTCTACGGGATGCGGCGTGCTACGACTCACGGCTACGTAGGGGCACTATCTGTGAACTATGTGTTGGTGTGTGTGGATAAATAATGTGAGTGGTGAGGTGAAAGTGAAAAATTAAAAAATACCTGGCACGTGAGTACTGAAATTTTTTTTAATTAGTCTCCGGCTGGTATCGTTAAAAGAGTGCTGGAGTGGTTGTTATCTACTGGTTAGGGTAAAACAACCATGTTAGTGCGTCGACATGTTTCGGAGTTAAAAAACTCCTTCAGGACGAGGATGTGCACTACTTATCCCCACCTTACTCACATGTATGTAGATATAAAAGTGTGCTCTACAAAAATAAGATTAGGTGAAAATGTACCTATCTGTGTTAAATGTTGTAAGGTCCGTTGCGCCCAATTGGCGGATAAAGACACTTATAGTAAAAGGTCAAATGGCCTCATGAGCCCAAACGTTCAGAGGGGGTCCGTTCTACCCGTTATGGCAACGGTTACTTCTAGGGCTGTCTGGCTTCCTACCCCTCCACACGGCTCCGACGAGTTGTTTATCCGCCAATTGGGCGCAACGGACCTTACAACATTTAACACAGATAGGTACATTTTCACCTAATCTTATTTTGTTTTGTAGAGCACACTTTTATATCTACATACATGTGAGTAAGGTGGGGATAAGTAGTGCACATCCTCGTCCTGAAGAAGGAGTTTTTTAACTCCGAAACATGTCGACGCACTAACATGGTTGTTTTACCCTAACCAGTAGATAACAACCACTCCAGCACTCTTTTAACGATACCAGCCGGAGACTAATTAAAAAAAATTTCAGTACTCACGTGCCAGGTATTTTTTAATTTTTCACTTTCACCTCACCACTCACATTATTTATCCACACACACCAACACATAGTTCACAGATAGTGCTCCTACGTAGCCGTGAGTCGTAGCACGCCGCATCCCGTAGAGGTTTGCGAAGACCCAGATGATTAAGCATGACACCAAGGGGCCTGTTGGTGTGTGAGGGGTATTTATACAACACTGGTTGCTACCCACCATTGTGGTAACAACCGTACCCCACCGAGTGGATTCCATTTTGTTTATGAAAATTCACATACTGTTTGGCAGGAAGTATAGCCAAGTGACTGCTAGAGAAGAACAGGGTGAATAAAGGATTAAGTGTTTAACATGATTTTGCTATAAGGTATTGGCGCACTATGTTGGGAAATGGGAGACATGTCATGATATTGAGATAAGGGGCTTAATGGTCTTTAATGCTTGAAGGAGCACACATTGTTGGTTAAGGGTAATCTGTATATAATTGAGTGAAGGCAAAACATGGCGTTTAATGATAATTGGTATTGTTTCATTGTGTATTTACAGTGACCCCCCGACGAAGGGCGCTACATAGCCCGAAATGCATTGTGTTTTTATTGAATAAATGCTGCTTCAAATGAACTTGGCATTTATCGTGTTCTTTCAAGAGGTCCGGATGGACACAGGTTGAGCACTAGGAACGTGAAAAATGGGATTTTATATTCCACGTGTGGATTCAAAATACTGTTAAAAAGAAAGAAAAAAGAAAATTGAAAACGATGGAGAAAAGGAGCACTGTGATGACAAAAATAAAAATTGGTATAATATATTGCCATGGTGGCTACGTTTCAGCTGTGCAATTGGTTGGGGTGAGATGTCGCCCTGCTCTCAAATACCATTTATTGCGTTTCTGGCAGCGTTTAGGGTCAGGTGAGGACCAACAAAAATCTCACAGTGGTGTAAAACTGAAATTGCCAACAGTGAGTTGACCTGGGCAAAAGAGACAAGAGCCTCAATAAGCGAAGGGTTTGGAGTATTTAAACTAGGGTTGTGCCCTCAGTCCGTTCATTTAACGATAGATAAGAAATAACTTGGGTCATTGGGAACTGAAATGAATCGCAAACATAACCTGGAGTACCTTGTACGAAAAACCTCAGTGTCCCATATAATCTTGGCCTCGAAAAATGACTTGCATTACCCCTTCATAGACAGATTATCTTGTTGCCGAATAAGGCGTGAAGTGCTAAGATTGCGAATTGGGATAAACCCCTGCTATGCGAATAAAGGGGATAAAAATTCAATGATAGACAGCAATGGTAAATGCACTTGCACTTTAGGTACCACCTGTGATATCTTACATATTTTATTAGACCGTATGAAGATTTTAGATATACGAAGAGAGATTTTAGGTCCGATTTTTTAAAAATATGATTAAAAATAGGATACAAGCTGTAAACCTTTTAGTGGGAGTGACGAATTTAGAGATCGCCTGTGCCATGGGGAAATTCATAAAGTTAAAGTGTTCCTCAAATGTAAAGAGTAATGATGAACTTTAGATCTCTAGTTTAATAGGAGAATGAGTTATTAAAGGTTAACAGAATTGTAGGTGACATACCTGAAGGACTAGGTGCCCAAGAATGGAATACTTGGTTTTAATAAATCTTAAGATAATAATTGCTTTTTATTTTAAAGAAAATTTGTTATTTAGGCATGCAGAAGATGTATTATATATTTTATGATATGGACTTGCTTATATTTTTTAATTGAATGATATGCTGTATTTGTATACGTTTATGGTTGTAAAAAAAAACAAATAAAGTTTTCTTGACTGACTGACTTTTACAAATCCTGCTTGAGTGTCAAACCCTGCTTGACAAATTTGCTGGGTACACATAACCAGGGCCACTGGAATTATGCTGTAGAGGAGGGCCAAATTAAGTAGCAGGTTGACTAAATTATGCAACAATTAAAGACAAATTATGCAGCATAACAGCACATTCTGTTATAGTATTACTTAATTTTTTTTTTCTAATTTTTACACTTGTTAACACTGTCTGGGCATGGGTTGCACCTCATTAGTACTGGTCTAACATTCAAATATAGCACTAAGCAACAGAAAGGTGACCAGTCTACCTTTGCATAGCGCCTTCCTCAGTGTGGCAAACGTGTCGCTGCTTTTTTTAGTAACCATTGAACCATTTGATCTAGAAACAAATTTTGTTTGTTCAAAAACTGCAGATTATGCAGCAGTTGATGGATTATGTGACAAATGCAGCACATCCATAACTATGCAAAAACGCAGCAGCTGCACAATTGCATAATTCCAGTGGCCGTGCATTTAACACTTGGGGCACATTTGAAAGGGTAGACAACGGGCAGTGGCGTAGCCTGAGGGTCACGGACCCTACTGCACGCAAGGAAGCTAGTTCCCCCACCCAGTATTAAAATACTCCTATAAATGAGGAGCAGCAAGCCCATCAGACTCCTGTACCCCAGTGTCACATCACCTGCAACACTAATGTAATTTTCAGGTTGGTGCAGCGCATTTTATGACCATACTTTACACGCCACAAACATGTCAAATTTCATAACAGATACATGACATGAATGTGCATTTAGCATGTTTCTCGTGAGGTCAAACGATATTTAAAAAAAGTGTTGCATATAAAATTCTTTTTAACGTGCAGTCACAGTAGGATTAGTGAACTTACTCATATTGTGTGGCTTAAACTTACCAATTGATATATTCTCTGAAGACTTGAGTAGTAAATCATCATTACGTAGTAGACAAGTACTCACTATAGAAACAAATTTGACTTACACTTGTGCCCTAAATGCATTAATTGATATTTACCATTTAGATGTTTGAGTAGAAATTGAACCATCCTCATGTTATAAAATCTATTTTACATCAGAAACTAATTAGGTTCATGTAATGTTTCATATGTATTGCATTAAAATGTAGTTCTTACACATAATAAGACATACATTATGATTTTACTGTATGCCCTATGTAACAAATCTAATGTACGCACCATTCCTATTCATTAGTGTTTAAATGTGCACACGCATATTAAATGTGCACCATTGAGTTAATACTTTAAGTTGTCTTTAGTAGACCAGATTAACTGCTGCATAAAATATTGTTTTCCATTTTCTGCTAACATTACATTTCCTTTAGGGAACCGAAGGGGTCTTGGCTCCTAACTACAGCAAGGCTGAACCAATATACTACGCAATAAACTTAACACTTGCCAGTGCTGGAATACTTGTTAAATAAACACTATTCAACTATATAGTGTACATGACAAAGACATGCACACCTGCTTTATGAATTGCAGTTTTTTATTTTATATTTCTTTTATAGCCTAATTTCTAGGTCTGCATCATTTTTTAATTTTATGCATGGGAATACAAAACATTCTATGTACATATATATACAAACAACACAAAATATACAAATGATTAGGTATGTACAAAAAATTCAACAACTTCCATACAACTCATTCATGGCCTTCCATTCATACAAAACATACACACTGGTCCCAGTGTCAAAGAAAATTTTTAAGTTCAACAGATGTAAAGTCCGTTTTTTAGTCTACTTCAGATTGAATTTTAACTTTTTAGACAAAAAAGAAGAAAAACAAGGCAGTCATTTATCGTGTTGCCCTAGGAGTTTCCTTGGGGAGGACTCTAGAACATGACCTGGGACCTGGTCGGTCGACGCGTTTCGAGCCCTGTAATTGTCAGGGTTCTCTTCAGGACCTCACATTAACTGAAAGGGAAAGGAACAAAACCAATAAATTCCTGTTCTAAGGGTTCAACACCTTATCTACAAACAACCCCGCCTCAGCCTACCTCTAATTTGGGTCATGGCTCCAAAAAAGGTATTCCGTGATGCAGAAAAGATGGAAAGGAGGAAGGGCTGGAACAAGTTGGAAAAGAAACGATAAGTGTACTACATTTAAACAACCACGTTCATCTAGTTAAGGTTACATGATGTGATGCTCCTACCTGTTCTAGGAAGGTTGTCAATGTCGTGTTTAGTCTGCAAAAAATGGGGCAGAGGGGAGGACCGTTAGTGCTCACTGTCTAACGTATGGAATCGTGACTGGATCGATATTTGTCACCATGGGCGTTTGCTTACCCGTAACGGAGTGATACTCCGTGTTAATGAAAAACTCGGCTGCTGCTCCTGCCGGAGTCTGAACTCACGATGGCGTGGTGCAGGTGGTTCGTAGTCTGGAAGAGACAACAGGGGAAGCGTGAGGGAGCCGTTTAATGGATCCGCGTTATCTGATGTTGAACTGAGGACGCGGAGGAGCGGTGGTTCGCCATTCTTACCAATTCAGTTCAACATCAGATAACGCGGATCCATTAAACGGCTCCCTCACGCTTCCCCTGTTGTCTCTTCCAGACTACGAACCACCTGCACCACGCCATCGTGAGTTCAGACTCCGGCAGGAGCAGCAGCCGAGTTTTTCATTAACACGGAGTATCACTCCGTTACGGGTAAGCAAACGCCCATGGTGACAAATATCGATCCAGTCACGATTCCATACGTTAGACAGTGAGCACTAACGGTCCTCCCCTCTGCCCCATTTTTTGCAGACTAAACACGACATTGACAACCTTCCTAGAACAGGTAGGAGCATCACATCATGTAACCTTAACTAGATGAACGTGGTTGTTTAAATGTAGTACACTTATCGTTTCTTTTCCAACTTGTTCCAGCCCTTCCTCCTTTCCATCTTTTCTGCATCATGGAATACCTTTTTTGGAGCCATGACCCAAATTAGAGGTAGGCTGAGGCGGGGTTGTTTGTAGATAAGGTGTTGAACCCTTAGAACAGGAATTTATTGGTTTTGTTCCTTTCCCTTTCAGTTAATGTGAGGTCCTGAAGAGAACCCTGACAATTACAGGGCTCGAAACGCGTCGACCGACCAGGTCCCAGGTCATGTTCTAGAGTCCTCCCCAAGGAAACTCCTAGGGCAACACGATAAATGACTGCCTTGTTTTTCTTCTTTTTTGTCTAAAAAGTTAAAATTCAATCTGAAGTAGACTAAAAAACGGACTTTACATCTGTTGAACTTAAAAATTTTCTTTGACACTGGGACCAGTGTGTATGTTTTGTATGAATGGAAGGCCATGAATGAGTTGTATGGAAGTTGTTGAATTTTTTGTACATACCTAATCATTTGTATATTTTGTGTTGTTTGTATATATATGTACATAGAATGTTTTGTATTCCCATGCATAAAATTAAAAAATGATGCAGACCTAAAAATTAGGCTATAAAAGAAATATAAAATAAAAAACTGCAATTCATAAAGCAGGTGTGCATGTCTTTGTCATGTACACTATATAGTTGAATAGTGTTTATTTAACAAGTATTCCAGCACTGGCAAGTGTTAAGTTTATTGCGAACATTACATTTCTGGCAGGTATTCACACACATTGTTAGTTGAAGTATAGAAATATTACTGTGCTAGTGGTAGAAGGAGAGAGCCTGAGAAGAAGACCTCGACAGAAAAACATGGAGAGAGCGTTAACTGAAAGGTCCATTCAGCAGTTACAACCTGGCGTGTGTGTGAGAAGACAATGTCATTCCCATGTCCAGTGTGTGATACTTTGCGAATGTTGCAGTTTACAACGTGAGAAGGAAAAAAAGACAATGGACCCCTGATGATGCAAACAGAGGGGTGTTTACTGAATGATTTTGGTGAGAATAACTAGAGTCTACACTGTCTGATACTACCACACTTTCCTTTAGGCTTTGAGAGGTTAAGACTTCTATGCTTTCCTTGATTCTTTCCTGAGTGTGGCTTAGGCTAACTTTTACTTCCCTGACAAAAGAAAACAATTGACAGAGCTTCTGAAATGCTGACACCTTCCCTCTTATTTTCTTGTCTAGTTCTATTTTCCTTTATGGAATTTCCGGATTTTTGAGATCCTTTCGACTTTAAACCACCCTCTTAGCTTGACCTTTACTTTAGGTGATTTAGATTTACTCATGTGTAGACAAGAGAAACTGAGACTCTTCGCTGAGCTTTAAATACATTTGTTAATCTTTTGCATTGCAGTGACCAAACTCCTTGTTTGCTTGATTTTAGTCCTCCTAAACATCTTCAGGAGGTTAGGCTTTCCTGTGGTTATTATGAATCTTTACAGCATGGTGCTAAGATTCATATACCTTAACTTTATTGTTAATTTGTAATAAATCTTCTTAAACATAGCTACTGATTCCTGGTTCTTACTGTAGCCAAATGGATTATACTGTTAATTGGAATTAATTGATGTAATGTTATTCCCATCACCTCTCAGGTGGAAAAAAAGGTCTATCGGAGGACCAATGGTAAGAGGGTAGGCCCAAAATGCTGGATCACATTTGGTAGTTCCACTGAGGTGAGGGAGTTAGGGTGCCCTACTTAGAAATTGCCCGAGCCCAGTCCAAACCCCAAAAGCCCTTGGTTTGGTTTAAGGATTGATGGAATTCCAGGGGTTCGGAAATTATCTGTAGCAGTAGAGGAGTGTGAGTCTTAATAGGGTTGCATGTTGCAATTGCTATGCTTCGACTGGTATTTGAAGTGGCTGTGTGGTGTTCTGCTGAGATGATTTAAGTTGATGTGTGAATATGGTTCTTAATGCAGAGAAGTTGAAGTGGTTATCAGTTCCATCATGGCCTAAGATACCGAGATAGATAGATAGACAAAGATCTAAAAGTCAAGTTGTCAGTGTAGAAGATACTAGGGGCCCAATTACAACGTCGGTCGGAAAGCTTCCAACCCCTGGTCGGAGGCTTTCCGACCGACATTGTAGGTTTAAAGTCCAACTGCCGTGTTATGATGCCGGCAGTCAAAGTTTAAACCGGCCAGGGAATCCAACACGGTTCTGACAGGCTCAAGGAGCCTGTCGGCCAGTCAGAAAGGCCTCATAATCCCTTAAGGACAGCGTTTCCGCAGTCGGGATTATGATGTCGGTTTTTGACAGTCAATCTATGTCGGCCTTTCCGACATGGATTAGCTCTCTGTAAATTACTTTAGGAGCCCCTAGCAAGGCCCCCTGGCTCTCCGAATTTGGCCCTGGGGAGCACCTATGGTACCCCCATACATCCATTTTTCTATGGGAGCTTATGCTTATGTTTTCCGCCCGCCGCACTAGCTCCCATAGAAAAATTGATGTTCCTGACGCAGTGTGTGTGGTCACATCCAAATGATGTGCTCACCACTGACCTGATGTCGGTTGGTGCCCATTCTGAAACAACATCGTAATCAGGGCCTAGGTATAGTTGTCTGTTGTATTGTGGAGCTGGTAGTGAGATGTCGTCAACAGCATTATTGAGATAGGGATTTTATCTTTGTGTGATTTTGAGATCTGGTTGGCATAGTTGATCTCAGGACACACAAAGGAACTGTATCAAATCAAGTAAGATCCCGCTCGTCGAGGTTTCATTTGAAGCAAATATCAGGATAGGTCGGAAAGTGTTGCTATAGACTGTCTCTTGTGGGTGTGAATACGCGTTAATTTCATTAGAGGAGCAGGCAGAGTTAGTTGTTGAAATTGCTTCAATTTGTTTTGCGTAAATTACTTAGCGAACACGTTTGTAAAAATTGTAAAAGAGGGTAAACTGCTGCAAGGAGTGAGATTGACGTCACAGTGTGCCTAGCAGGTATAGGTCGGTTGGTGTAGAGCCGTGCTGGTACTGGTTGAATATGTCAGAGAGTCACGCTGGTAATAGTTACGATTGCTGAACACAGAATTGTGGGTGGAAAATGATTTCCTAGTTTTGACAAAAAGTAATTTGTGAATACTACGTATTGTTGATTGAAACTGAAATTCTTTATAGCATTACAAAGCCTAATGAAGGGAGATGTATCTGTGCCTGTTAGAAAGGGGGGAAGAGGTACCACCTGAAGGTACACTAAGACATATTAAGGTGATAGACGTGGGTCCTTACACGTTTGGCTCACACAATGGCTTAAGATCACTTAGAAAGATGTCCCTTTGACATTTCCTCGTTAGGGACATTTCATTTGAGAATTATTGAGCATTTAAGGAGGACATTGTAAGACATGAAACCACCTTATAGACCTACACAATACAAAGCACTTACTGCCTGGGAACATAAGGCCTATCTTAGACAAAGAGAGAGATTTCAAGGAAGGGTCAAGAAAGCCAAATGCACTTGTTCAGATGCTAGATGTGATGCAGAACAGAAATCCTGGAAAACTCACATGATTGAGGGAGCTAGACTATATCCTGCACTAACAAGTGAGGAAGTAGAGAAAGGTAAACAAGGATAAGAAAATGAAGAAAGAGGCAGATGGCAGAGAATATAGATGAGGACAGTGACAGAGTCACTCCCCATACAATGTTACCCAGGCTGGTGGGGTGAGTAACGCACCTATTGGCGTGACTTTTGATGTGCCTATCGCACCAGTAAATATAACTTCTAATCCAATGCGAGAGAATTCAGGAATGACAGCCCCTTCAAATTCACTTTCTCTAAATGCTCTAGGTGTGTTGACTGTTCATGTCACCATTGGTCCTGTAGTTCCTTTGTATAAGCCTGGATCGGTAGGAAATACTACACATACTTTGGCTTTTCCTACTGGAATGAATGCTATAGCTAACAACTCAGTGGGCTCGACAATGAGACCAATTCCTCAAACTCCTATGGTTCTGACACAAGGGAATACCTATTGTGATGCAAATCAGATCAGGTTTATTTATTTATAGAGAGCACTGTGACCAGACTAGTATCCTGGCACCGAGAGCTTTAAATTGTCTGAGAAGAAAATAATGCCAAGAATGGTGCACCAGTGCGAGCATAGTTACTTGGGGAACAGCCAGGTCTTCAAGGCTTTCCTAAATTTCAACAGGTGGCAACCTGTTCCACAACTGAGCAGCCTTAACTGAGAAGGCTTGCCCACCTTGTCGAACCTTGTGGAACCTATTTACCTGGATGAGATTAGCAGTTACAGAACATTCGGGTCTCCCCAGGGTGCATCTTTTCAGCCTTTGTTGCAACAGTGCAGGGCTCTTATTCTGAAGGGCTTTAAACATGATACACAGACTTGAAATGGATCCTTGGCTCCACAGGGAGCCAATGGAGTTCCCTGAGGGCATTGGATGCAGAGGATCTTCGGGGTCTATTTAGTGTCAATTTAGCTGCACCTACCTTGACCCCATTTTAGTCTCTTAACCAGGTAGACAGGGGCTCCAAGGAGGAGGGCATTGCAGTTGTCCAGTTTACGAAGTATAACCCTACGCACAATTAAGGACTTAGCATGTGCCAGTAGTATAGGTAAAAGCTTTCTGATGCCACAAAGCACTTTATTAAGATGCTTCTCTCTAAAGATAGTTGGTCATCAAAAGTAACTCCAAGATTGTGTGCTGAATCAGAAGGGCACAGCACAGTCTCTGTAAGAGGAGGCCAGACACTTGCGGGTAGTGACATGAGGATTTTGATCACTGAGCTGCAAAGAAATCCTTTTTGTTCCCATTTAGCTTGAGAGAATTTACATTCATCCATTTTACAATATCTACTAAGCAGATCTGGAAAAATGTCTACAGCATCCTTTCGATTATTGTTAAGTGACCAGAGCAACTGTGTATCATCTGCATAATTAACTAAACCGATATTATACATTTTTATTAGAGAGATTAGTGGTTTCATGTAGATATTAACACCGGACTGAGGGCCGAACCTTGTGACACTCCGTGCAGGATACATCTAAAGTCTGAGCAGCAGGGGGTAAAGAAACAGCCTGGCAATGACCTTGAAGATAGGATTCCACCCACTTCAGAACAGTTCCACCCACACCCAAAGACGCTAGTCCTGCTTGCATGATGTGGTAGTTGACCGTATCAAAGGCGGCAGACAAATCAAGCAGGATCAGCACTGTAGACTGTCCGCTATCTCCCCTCATTCGACTCTCATTCATGGCAACCAATAGAGACATTTCTGTGCCATGGCCAGGTCTGAAGCTGAATTGTTCCTCTTCTAGCAAAGACTGAGACTCCAAATAATGAGATAAGATCCTGCTGACATGATGTTCCAGTATTTTCACAAGGAAGGGGAGGAGTGAGATAAGTCTATAGTTACCCAGCACTGTTGGATCTGCTGCGGGTTTCTTCAACAAAGGCGTGACTATAGCCTTCTTCCAACACAGAGGTACCAAGTCGGATGTCAAGGAATGGGTACAAAGTTGCAATGTTGGTGTCATTAGATCATCTGCCCATTTTGTCACTGTGTGGGAGGGAGAGGGGCTGGGGGAGAGCCAGACCAAGTGAACATAGCAACAGCGTGAAAGTTCTCCTCGGAGATTGGTTCAAAGGATTCAAACCTACAATTAACGTTCTTAGAGAGTTCATGCCTGGTACAATTCTTAAGATTGAGTGTCTCAGAACTATCTATTTTGGACAGGGTACCTATCGCCTTAGCAGTAATTGCACCTAAGAATAACGATTCCCATCAGGAGAGCCTCCAATCTTCTCTAGAATCTTGCTAATTTTCTTTTCAAATAAGATTGTTAAATCATCGCACAAATTCTCCAAGGGTATAATTTCTTGTTTTAAACATTGGGGTTAGATTAGGTATGTAAAATGTAAAATACCTTTTTTTTTACTCTATTTGAAGCTGCTCAATTAGAGTACTTTAGGTATTGTTTATCTTCCTCTATATAGTTCTGACACCATTTCCTTTCCAGTTGCCTACCAACTAATTTTGATGCTTTAAGTGGCTTACTGTACCACGGGGCAGATGGTCATTGTGAGATTTTAGATTGCTGAGGGGGATCACAATCTAAAGTTGCTGAGATTTCTTCATTAAAAATTGTGCAATTAGTTTCTTTTGGGTTCTTACGATCAATTAAATTAGAGAGGTTAAAAGCAGGCCCATCAGAAGGCCTAATAAGTTTATGCCATGCCCTTCCCTTTCTCATGGAAACTGCAGCATTCTTGAGGGGTGAGATTCCTGAAAATGTAAGTAGAAGGATGTTAAAGCATGGTCAGTCCAGCAAGAGGGGATGATCTCTTTCTTAGAGATGAAACCATCTGTGGCAAAAATGATAAATTGATATATAATGTGTGGCCCCCCTGATGGGTGGGCCATGCACCAAGACCAACAATTTCACAAGAACTCTGCAAGACTTTGAAAAGGGGCGACAAGTCCGCCTCAGCCTATAGGAAAAAATCCCCCGAGATAAAAAAATCGTAGTGGACAAAAGTCATATTAGATAAGACATCTGTAAATGGTTGAAGGTGCGAATATGAGGAGCCTGGTGGTTTATAGCATAGAGCTCCTGAAAAAATATTGCCCCAGCCAGATTTAATAGAAAACCCCAACACTTCCATGCTTTCAGAATCATCAATTTAAAGAGTGGAAAATTTCCACTTTCCATTACACATAATGTACACTTCACCCCCTCCTTTCTTATTTGGCCGTGGTTTGTAGAGTGCCTTAAATCCCAATGGGCCTACCTTACCTAGATCTACTGCTGAGTTAGTGGTAGTCCAAGTTTCTGTAACAAATAGAACGTCCCAATTGCCGAAGTCTAGTAACAGGTTAATTTCCCCCAAATGCTTCACTAGACAGCTACCATTGATCAGCCAACAATTCAGAATGGCTGGCGTTCGAATATCGAGAGAATCACAGTGAGACAGCGGCTTAGGTGCTATTTCTGCCATGGCAGGTGGTTGGAACATAAGAGGCTGCTTGCCAATTTGTAGAAATTGATCTCTTGTATATCCTATCACAGTACCTAATGGAGATCTCACAAACTCATGTGTCTGAAGGATGTCACCGGCAGCATGGCTGGCACTGTGTGCGGTCCGTATCTGGACAGGTGAAGACCGGCTTACCCTAGGTACTTCAGCCTTCAATTTTATACTCCGAGCAAAAGAATAGACCGGCATAAAAAATGATGGTCCTGCTCTAACTGATGAAGACTGCAGGGAGTAAAGCTCAACACACACTATAATAAAATGCAGGTAAAACGTTTACATTTTTTAAAAGATCTGAGCCCTAAATAAGTTGTATGCTCGCTTACAAAGCAATCAAACAAACCAACTAGAAGATTTCCTCAGAAATAGAGATCATCACCTTTTCTTCCTGCATAGAATGAATGAGCTTCCAAATGTGAATTACAGTACCCCTCTGACAGAGATACCCATGGGATCGCCAACTTCTGACATGTCCCTTTTGAATTTACCGCCGATTGCAAGTAGTGGTACCTATAGCGGAGAGATCATTTTTAATACCCCAACAGAACAACCAGGTCTTACTGCCCAATAATGTGATAATTTGCTTAGAGGCATAAACACCCCAACTGGAAGTGGATATCCGGGAACTAGAACAGCAAGGTTGAGTACATGGTGTCGCGATATGCTGAGTGCCAACTTTGAAGAAGACAAAAACCTGCCACGTTTGCTGTAAGATAGTGCATTCGAAGTGCAAATGTCGATTTAATAGTGGTAACATGGCTAATGAAAATCAGGTTCAAAATGGTGGATTTGTGCAATCACGACAAACTTATATGGTTCAGACACAGCAAGTACAGAGAGAGTTCACAATCCCAATGTACCCCAGGCTCAGGTGATGCAGGTTCCAAAAGTGTCAATGTCAGAACAAAATGCAAATGTCCAGGGATACAATGCTAATCAAATTCCCAATGTAAACACCAATCCTTTTGTGAATCAGGGTACTTCTCAACAGTACTCTATGATACAAAAAGATGATGTCTACAGCTTGGACCTGTTGCAATGACGGGGCCTGATAGAGGAGGAGGATTGCAAACTTGCTGCAACCTTAGAGGTAGACAAGAGTTGTCCATTTGTGGATGGTGAGGTGATTGAAAATCCAGTCTCATTCCTCAATGACACTGGTGCTTCCCGCTCTACTGTGAGAACAGCAGAGTTTCCCAACCTACCCCTCTCAGTACAAAGAATCCAAGTTGTGGAAGTTGCAAATAAACAAATGACGAATCCAGTTTCAGAAGTGTAACCTATCAGAAATAGGGTCCATTGGGGGAGAATCACCAAGTGTTAGTGTGTGATTCGAGACCAGTCAGTCTACTTGGCTGAGATCTCATGTGCTAGCTGAATCATTCCACTTACTGTACTCCAAATGGAATAGAGTTTCAAACTCATGATGAAGACACTGCCTTTAAACTTGTCAGACAGAGATGAGATATCGGAGTGTACCCTATGTTGACTAAAGATGATCTCTCACCAAAGCTGAGCGATACATTGTCACCTGATGTCTGGGACTTTTCAGGGAAAGACATATCTCATCAAAGGTGTAGAACCACTTCACATTACAGGGAAGCCTAATGCTGAGTACCCGAGATTCCGACAATACAATATGACCCTCTGAAATCACTGCTGGGATCCCACCTGTGACTGACTCGATGATTGAGAGAGGCATTGTGAAAAGATTATGGGGAGTCCGTGTAACTCACCCATCATGGGTTTGAAGAAACCCAATGGAAAGTACTGCATCATACAAGAATTGAAAAAGGTTAACTCTATTGTTGCTCTTCGGTGTCCTGTGGTACCGAATCCAACTGTAATTTTGTTTCAGATTCCATGTGAGGCTGAGTGGTTCTCTATGACTGATTTGTGCCAAGCCTTCTTTTCTATACCATTGCATGAGGATAGCCAGTTCTTTTTCGCTTTCTGTTTTGGCAGCCATGTTTTGGCATGGTGCCAAGTCCCACAATGGCTGTTCAATCAGATGCTCAAAAAAAATCTGGAGTCTCTGGTAATGACCTATCACTCAGTCCTTGTCCAGTAGATGTTGAACCACTTAGCGGAGAATAGACAAAGTGTCCACGACCAAATCGCAGTACTGTAAGAAAGAAGTCCTGTATCAAGGACATCACATTGAGAAAGGAGCAAGGTAGGTGTCACAAGAGAGAATCTTGGCAATTCTGAAAATGAATCCGCCAACAAACCAGAAAGAAGTCAGAATGTTCTTGGTAATGGTGGGCTACTGTCAACAGTGGATTCCCAACGTTTCCCTAATGGCTAAGCCTTTACAGAGGCTGACACACGAAGACACGTCAGATCCGGTACCATGGGATGATAGCTGTATGCATGCCTTCTCAGAGCTAAGAGAATGTCTCTGCCATGCCCTGGCACTGGGAATGTCCGATTAGAATAAATGTTTTGCTTTCTTGTCCTAACCCAGACCAACAGGGTCAGTGAGCTATGGCTCACAGACCCATATCTTACTTTTCTGCCAAACTTAATCCTGTGGCTGCTGTTTGCCGGGAAGTCTTAAAGCAGTGGCTTCCACAGGTTTCAGCATAGAGAAGCGCAAAATAATGGTTATGGGTTATCCTTTGACAGTTTTTGTCCTCCAGTCTGTCGAGGTTTTGTTAGGTCGTACCAGAACGCAGTATTTGACTAATAGTCATCTCACCAAGTATGAGTCAGTCATACTTGGCACCAATAATGTCACATTGAGGATATGTACTGTACTAAATCCTGCCACCTTTTGCCCATACCTGGAAATTAATCTGTTGAAGGTCTACTGTGATCATGGACTGTCAGTGTCATTTTGAGCTTTTTGGGTGATATTTCTACTTAAAAATGTATATCTCGTTCCCCTTATTGTTTGATTTTTCAACATTTTGGTGTAATTGTGTTTATGAAATTGTATTCTAATTTGGTTTGGGATTTTCATTGTTTTTCATGTTCACTTTATTACTTTATAAATTGTCCTAAGTTAGCAACCGTCTGCTCTGTGCCAGATCTAATTTAGTGACTTTGAGGGTTCACCTTAACAGGGTTTGTGATTATTATTCGAAGTGGATAGTAACCCACACCAACTAATAATCCAATTTCATACAGATAACATTTATGCCTGAGGAATAAGGAACAAATAAAGTGATGGAAATAATTATTAAATTAATCTCAGTCATTTCTGATTGCTCTGGGGCACACTAGAGGCCAGAATTTTTTACCCAATGTGCCACAGAGACCATCCATAATTGCAAATATGTTCTGGTCCTGCTCCAGTAGGATAATTTCAACCCAAAACCCCAGGCCAGCACCCCTTCAGAAAGGAACGCAAGTACCCCAAAAACCATTTTCACCTCACCTCCCCCATCGTTAGGTGAGGCGTAGCTTGAGTCCTGTGGCACAGCAAGTACCAGACCCACATCTGTTCATACCTCTCCCATTTAGGTCATCAACTACAAAAAAACAACATAGTGACAAAGGAAATGCTTTAATATCAGCAACTGAAGATCGCTCAGAGTTGTATTGCAGTACACCATTTGTCACACACAGTGCCACTCAAAGTGCAAATCAGTCTTGGTCCTTCCCCAGTAGGATAGAGTTTAGAGTTTTTGTAGCACACAGAGAAGGACTAGTTGAAGGTTTGGATACCTCAGATTAGCTTCAGCTTATAATTTGGCAATCTTGTTGCCACATTAATATAGCTGAGGAATTGTAGTTTTCTAGCTAGAGTAAAACCGAGGTATTTGCAGTTGTGAGAGACAGTAGCTGGTCAGGCTCAAACTTAATCTAGGCTAACAGTTCTTTACTGACATAGGAGATGAGTTAGGGGAAAGATGAAGAAACTCAGTGTTTTGGGCTCCTAGATCAAGGTGGTGAGTTATCACCCAGAAGTGTATTTTGTCAAGAGTTGCAGCCAGCCTGGGAATGTCAGCTGAAGAGGAAACTCTCAAGTATAGCTGGATGCCATCTGAGAAGATAATAGCATAAATGTGAGTTCTTGTGGAGATCACTTGGCGGTTCTAGGTAAATGTTGAACAACAGGAACTAGAATGGAGCCATGTGGGACTTCTTGACAGACTTCTGCAGGGTTCAACAATGCATGCTCTACTTTAATAACTTGGCTTGTGAGCAGTTCCTCATGAATGATTTTAACCACTCCAAGACTTTCCCTTCAAACCACAGGTGTTCCTTCAGGTTGCAGGCAAGGATATCATGATGGACAGTATCCGATGCCGCCAACAGGTCAAATTAGATAAACCAGCACAAGCTTCCTTTAACGTGGATTCTGAGAGCATTATCAGTTATATATAGTAGGGCCATCTACCTGTTCTGATATTGTAAAAACCCTGATAGTAAAATCATCAAGCAGATTGTTGTCTTAAAAATCAATGCCAGATAGGAGTTAGGATGCGTGACATTGAACGGTCCTGAGATTATACAGATCTAAATTGAGAGCTCCATGAGAGGGCATTAAAGTATCTGAGCTGGTTATTTCCACTACAAAGATTAGGATGATTTAGTCGTAATTTAGCAGAGTTAAGGAAGGGCTCCATAGAGCAGACAGCGGATGGAAACCACTTATGGTAGCTATTTCCTTTGGTTTGAAGGAAACAACACAGTTAAACAGAAAACCACTAAGTGCATACATTTTGTTTGGCCAGGTGAAGGGATCACATTGATTCCATTCAATAAAAAGGGAGTGGTGTTGGGTCTATTGGACTTATGAGAAGAACTTCTGTTTTTCGCAACATTAAGACGAAGACGGTCTTGCTGCATCAATGTTGATATTTGTTTATTACTATATAAGCTGAGATGCAGATGGTTGTTGACCTCACATGTGAGAGATGCTTCAGTTTCATGTATGACAGGATGTCAGCAAGAAGACAATCCTCTTATATAATGGTGATACCAGTTTAACTTGGTGGGTACAGCTTTGCAGGAATAAGATTAACCAAGTTAGGGCTGTCCCTCAGATTCCCACATTAGACTGTTTTTCTCCAGGCTAGCAGAACGCAGAGATGTGCTCATAGCTTCCAGTGGTTTTGAAATGCACGGTCGGTTCAGTTTAGGCCTATAGTCAACCAGGATTTTGCAGCCTCTTCTACAAGATAGGGCAAGATGTCTGGTTGGAAAAAACCTATAGTGGGCATACCAAAAACATATGGTGGGTTTACAGTCCACCCTTTGCTTACCATTAGTTGGCTTTATTGCCTCTCACATTTGCTTGCTTCTTTTTCAATGTCTTGTCCATTTGGGTTTGTCCCACCCCACCACCATAGCTTCTTTGACATACTTCGCCTTGGCTGACTTGTATCTATCTATACACTACACATTTTTAGGGAACTACTTATTTTTACTTGATCTCTCCACTGGAATGTATGTGTTTTACAGCTCTATCCTACCTGTGCTCATGTTGCTGTCTACATTGTATTGCAAGCTCTTGTGTGCTTCCACTGCCAAACTACCCCCTACCTGTGCTCATGTACTTCTCCCCATGCCTAGTGTTGCTTTCCCTCATGCGCTGCTTTTCCCCTCTCCCACCCACTCCCTGTTGCCCCAACACATTTTCCTCCATTGTCTACAACACCACAGTCTTCTTTGTTTTTTAAATATTTGATCTTTTGGGGCTGGAGGGCGGGCAGGGGTGAACCAGACATTGTGAGACCTACTGGCTTTGCCAATGCTGGTTTATATCTGGAGGGATAATTGTACCCATCTGAACTTTTAGTGAGGATACTGGTTGATAGAGACACATCTACAATGCCCTGAACAGACAAACAACAATTTATGACCCTTATATTGTAAAAGTCAAACTGGGGCAAAGACTTGTCGAACTCAACACCGTAGGAGGTACGATTTAGACACTATATTTTTTAACTGAGCCCAAACCCTAGCTTCCCGACTAGAACAAATTCTGTGACTGTAGGTAAGTTACTTCACCTCCTTGTACCACAGTTCCAGTAAGTGTGAAATTTAGGAGCACTTAGTTGCTATTGGTAAGAACATTTTTACATAACTCCATTAGCATTGTTAAGTGATGACTGCACAACTACTTCACATACTAAAGAGGCATTTCATTGTTGTAAGAAATTGGATTATTATTCGGGGTGGGTGAGTACTCAGCTCAAGGAATTATCACACCCCTTATCATACTGAATCCTCAAAGTCAATAAATTACCCTGAGCTCAATCCCATGTAAGCTATGGCACAGAGAAGACTAGCTTAACTTAGGGCAGTGTGTAAAGTATTCACTTTGTATATAATGTCAAAATGCAGAACAATAAAAATGCCAAACCAAATTGGCAAAATAAAACACAATTTAATAAATAAAATAATACCAAAAGGATGAAGAACCAATAAGGGGAACCAGAGATATACATTTTTTTAAATATTAAGTAGGAATAATGCCAAGAAGCACAGAGCACCAATGATACTCAATGGTTGAGGTGGATAGGGACCTAGCCACAATTTGAGGCTGGCCACGATGGAGCATGGGTCGGATAAACCAACCAGCTTTGTCCTGGTCAAAGATTTAGTCCCAATCCACCACAGGAGTATACTTCTAAAGCCCCCCAGGACTTATGGGGAGAAACTCACAGGGAGACCCATTGCATTTTCATTCCCCTGAGGCGGAAGCCGGGGGTTAGAATTGAGCTGTAAAGCGTTTTGCCTACAACTGTTTGTTTTACCTTAAAATTTTAATTTGCGCCGCAAAGTGTTTGTATTTTAAAAAGGAATACTGTCCTTAGATAACCGCTGTGAAGAGACAGCCAAACACGGTAGAATCGCCCCACACCCAGCCGACTAAGGTGCTGAGTGAGAGGCAGCATTTTGGCGGACATATTGGGCGTAGTCACTGCCCCAGCGCTCTAGACTTCAAGGCTCGTGTATAAAAGCAGAGATTAGATTCTGCTCACGAGACCCATTGCATTTTCATTCCCCTGAGGCGGAAGCCGGGGGTTAGAATTGAGCTGTAAAGCATTTTGCCTACAACTGTTTGTTTTACCTTAAAATTTTAATTTGCGCCGCAAAGTGTTTGTATTTTAAAAAGGAATACTGTCCTTAGATAACCGCTGTGAAGAGACAGCCAAACACGGTAGAATCGCCCCACACCCAGCCGACTAAGGTGCTGAGTGAGAGGCAGCATTTTGGCGGACATATTGGGCGTAGTCACTGCCCCAGCGCTCTAGACTTCAAGGCTCGTGTATAAAAGCATACGGTAATCCCTCCGCGCAGCGGACGCGATCAGCGGGCCGGAAGCGCGCCGAAGTCGAGCCAAAGTCCAGCCCGTCTGCGCCCGTCCGCGCCAAGGACGGGCTGGGGGCTGCTGTTCCTGCTCAAAATGCCATCCGAACAGGTAAACAGAGAAAAACTTCTGTCCCTAAATACCACCGCCAAAAACTGCAATCATTTCATAGAAGTTGATAAATGGCTAGGACCTATTGTATGTACGACGTGTAAACACTTATTACAACCCCATGTTAAGAACTCCCCCAAAATCACATATAGAACCATCACAGGTGGTCTCATAAATGCACGTTCTATATGCAAAAATGCTCTGCACATTTATGACCTGCTCTCAGAGAATAATCTGGACTGCCTTATGATCACGGAGACATGGCTGAGAGAATGGTCAAACCCAGATATCACCTGTGCATTACCACCTGGCTATAAGATACAAAGACTCGACAGACCTATACAAAGAGGAGGGGGAATTGCTATCATACACCGTGAGACACTTACATGTAGCATCTCGGAGCTACATGATATTAAAGGAGCGGAAAGCCTAGCCTTTAATATACAGGCCCATGACTCCTTTATGTTCTCCGGAGCATTAATCTACCGCCCTCCAGGACAAATGAATTATTTCCTGGATAGCATGGGTGAAGTAATTACGGCTTTGACACTCAAAGCAGCTAACTTCACACTTCTGGGAGATCTAAATCTTCACCTTGATAACTTGACAGATCCAAATGTACAATGTTTTAAAGATATCATGCAGGTGCTAGGACTAAAAATTCTTACGAAAGACCCCACACACATAGCGGGCCATATCTTAGATTGCATCTGTTCTAATCTTAATACCATCAAAGTATCCACTCCTCTGCCCCAGACGTGGACCGACCATAATTTTATACCATTTTTCCTCGTGGCGAGGGAAACTAACAAAACCCAACCAAACGGACCCAGACATCAGAAACCAACTCCTTGTTGGCCAAAAATAATTGAACACCCGGATCTACCCATATGGGTTAAAGAAAATAAACCTCTGATAACTGAGAATGTGACTATTGACAATCTTAGCTACGAAAAATGCCTGAGAACCATAGGGGAAAAAATAATCTCGGGAGGAGCACATAAATCCAAACTTAAACAAGGGAAAACCTCAGCCCCCTGGTACACGAAAGATCTTAAAGATACATTACGTACAGTACGCAAACTCGAACGTATATGGCGCAAACACTATAACAAGGATGACCAGGACAGTTTTAAAACAGCCAGACGAAACTATCACGCAAAAATTAAAAAGACCAAAATAAACTATTTCACAAACAAAATAGAAACATCTCAGAATAATCAAAAAGAACTATTTCGTGTAGTGAAAAGTTTTCGAGACCCAAGGTTTCTGTCTCAGGAAATACCCCCATCACAGAGTTTCTGCAATGAGATCGCAGACTACTTTGAACAAAAAATAGTCAACATTACAAAACATTTTCCTGAAATTATCGTAAACACTGATAACCTAGCTTCAGAAACGAATTCAGAGAAAACCAGATGGAATACTTTCACTAAAACTGACCTGCTCGACATATCACATACAATGTCAAACATTAAATCAGGCTCACCACTTGACCCCTGCCCCCCTGCATTGGCCCACGCAATTAAAGATGAGGTCAACCCCATGATTAACGCCATTGTAAACACTTCACTCCAGTCGGGTGAAATTCCCGGCACATGGAAGATGGCGATAGTAAAACCCCTACAAAAAAAAACGTTACATGATCCATCTGTCCTAACCAACCTGAGACCCATCTCACAACTCCCCGCCTTATGTAAATGTGCTGAAACCCTGGTCAATAAACAACTTTCAACTTTCTTGGAGACAAACAACATATTACATCCAAACCAGGCAGGTTTTAGAGCTAACCACTCTACAGAAACAGCACTTCTGTCAACAACAGAAACCATAAGAGCAGCACTCGATAAGGGGAAGAAGGCAGTCCTGATTCTCCTTGATTTATCCGCAGCATTCGACACGGTGTCCCATGCCATCTTATTACATCGCCTAGCTGAGGCAAGCATAGGGGGCACCGTGTTGAAATGGTTTAAGAATTTTCTACTCCATAGAAAACAGATAATCAGATTGGGACACTTCTACTCAGAGGAGAAGGAGATCAGGTCAGGGGTGCCTCAGGGCTCCAGTTTGAGCCCTACCCTGTTCAATCTGTATATGGCACCCCTGATCAATCTAATTGCTGGTTACAATGTAACCACAGTTGCCTATGCAGACGATACCCAACTGGTCCTGGTTTTAGATGAGGACACAGAAAAAGCCGAACAGATACTGAAAGACTGCCTAACTGCGACTTTTGGATGGATGCACAACAACCATCTTAAGTGCAACTCTGCTAAGACAGAGATCCTGCCTTTCGGAAAAAACAACATCTTTTCCCCACACACCTGCTGGCCCTCAGATGCGGAAGCCCCCCCTAATACCATCAGTGCAACACGTAATCTAGGAATAAAATTTGACGACATGCTATCCTTCAAACAGCAATCTAAAGAAGTGGCTGGCGCCTGTTTCAACATAATCAAAGGCCTTCGCAAGTTCTTTGATTACCTGCCACTGGCCGCCCGTCGCACAGTAGCAATTGCTCTCATAACATCGAGAATTGATTACTGTAACAGTCTGTACGCAGGGGTGGCAAAATCTACCCTACATAAACTGCAGATGATCCAAAATGCGGCGGCCCGGCTGGTTTTGAGATGGCCCAGAAAATCATCTGCTTCAGCTGCCCTGAACATGCTGCACTGGCTCCCCATCCAGAAACGGATACTATTCAAAATCCTTCTGATCACATACAGAGGTTTTCATAAGTGTGGACCAAAATATCTGTATAATAAATTTCACAGATACCTTCCAAATAGAGAACTCAGGTCTGCTACGGCCAATCTAATGACCATACCCAAGTTCCGACTGGCCACTAAAGGTGGAAAATCTCTGGCAGTCCTAGGCGCTAAAGCCTGGAATACTCTTCCAGCTCATCTTAGAGCATCTCCATCAGAATTTTTTGTTTAAAAACTACTAAAAACCTGGATCTATGGACTATCAGATTCAAAATGCAAGACCCTAGTATAAGGACACCCAAAGCTCAGTTACAACCTCCTAACACTCTACTCTGCAATGAAGTCAATAGCGCCAAGATGCTCCATGGAGTGTACGTGCGCTATATAAAAACCACCAAACATCAAACATCAACATCAGGCAGAGGCCAACAGCAAGGTCCAGGCCAGGTTCGGTTGCTATTGGTCAGCTGGATCCCTCATGGAAAAAGTCTCTTGTAGCTTGCTGCATTCCTGTAGCTTGAACAGGAGGTCAGCCTTAAGACATCTGTAGTCTATGTCTTTGTCATAGGTATAAGAGGGAGCAGGTCCAGTTATCCAGGGCTCTTCCCCAGTCACAGACAGCAGACCCAGACCTCTTCAGTACTCCATCAAGTCCAGCAGTGTTCTGAAGTGGGTGCCTGGAGATGCCATAATTATGCCTGGCATGAGGTAGAGGGTGTGAATGGCTCCTGGGCACTCCCGGAACAATGTGGTAAAAGTTCTTATGACCAACCCTACCCACGGTTGACATTTTCAAGATTGCAAAAGTCTTAGGCCACACTAAACGTGGGCTCTGATGACTCTGTGTGTGTGTGTGGGGGGAGAGTACTACGGTTATCGTAGGGTCGTCCTACGTCGAACAACAAGATCCAGTTTCAAGCAGTCACTGTATCCCCAATAAATACATAACCAGAAGTCTGGTAGGACAAAAGCAGGATTTTCCAGTAACCAGAGAGTAGCTACACAAGAACTGTGTTGGCAGCCTGTTTTCTTTCTTTCAAGTGTGTTCCAAGTGTTATATGTAAACCCTACCCACCTATCAAGCAGGATTTGCCACTGTAATCTCAAAAAGGATGCTCACAGTCCCCACTCTTCTAAACACAAACGTGTCACCCCTGCCCATTCAGGTCAATCTGTGAACCACAGTGACCTATTATGGAGCTCCTGCGTGGCATTTCACACTTTTTTTAACACCTATTCAGATGCTGATCTCTGGCTGGGAAAAGTTAGTTTTCTATCTAGGACATTTAGGCCTGCCACACAGAAAAGTAGCTTTGGGGTGCTAGTCACTGTACTGACATGTTAACATTACATTTGTACGTCTTACTTTTAAATACCATGGGGTGACTTATCAATATCTAAAATGTAGGTTTTACCCGTTGAAACGGTTTATTTTGAAAGATTAGATTGTGTTTTTTAAACTGCTACAATCAGGCTACAATGGTAGGCCTGAAGTCAGAGTTGCACTACCACTGTTGTGGATGGTACAATAGGTGCGAGTGTATGATAGAGGCATGCTTGACTAAATCACTAGTGCCTCTACCACACAGGCCAAACAACGAATGCATATGAACAACGCATTGCTTTAACACACATGCCTTCACCACGCAATTTTGTGGTAAAGGCATGATTGGTAAAGGGATGTGTGGTAAAGGTCACACCCAACCTCTCTGCCCTGAGCCCTAAAACACTCACCCCTGCCCTGTATAGAACCTGAACCCCCACGCCCTAAAAACTAACTGCACCACTAAAACCTAAAACTACCCCAGACCCACTGCCCTGAGCCCTAAAACCCAGCCCCCTGCCCTACAAGCAACCCTACCAACTCCAATTCCTAAAATCTACACCCATCCCTAAAACCTAAAACTGGTGCGTGGTTAAGGCATATGGATAGTTAAGGTAAGCGTGGTTGCGCTTGCGGGGAAATGGCACCTGTGGCTACGCCCGCATTGTAAAGGCTGTTTACCATAGGTGCTGCAGTCTGCTAGTGGCATTTAACTTCCAGCCTCTGGGTCCATCGTGTACCATATTCTAGGTCTTATAGATGAGTTAAATATACTGATTAGGAATATGCCAATTCGACCATGTTTAAAGTGGAAACACACACACTTTATTACTGGTTAGCAGAGGTAAAGTGCACAGAGTTCTAAATCTAGCAAACATATAGGGTCCAGCAGGAGGCAGAGAATCTGGGGAGATCACGCAGAAAAGGCAGATTTCCTACAGTTATTGATTAGCTAAGACAAATCCTTAACATTTACAAAACTGTTTAGTGTAAAAAGAGAAACATTGACCATGTTTACATTTGAATAAAAGCTGTGAATTTAAATCATATAAGGCTGGCGGGGCTAAGTAAAGCCACCTCATAGCAGGGTCTTGCCCCAACCTGTCAGATAATCGGCCTCCAAATTAATTCACGTCTGAAGAATAATTTGTGGCTGACTAATGTCACATGAACGGTGCTAAAGAACACGCCTCCGGCAAATGTAATCTCTGAAGATCAGAATGGTTGCAGAACTTTTTTTTTTTTACTCGAGGAAGAAAATTCAAAAATAGAAAGAGGGCGGAGGCTTTGTTATGGGGTATGCCTAACTTCAGTACTTTAATAGTCCTGTAATTCATCAATGTCAAAACGTTGCGGCCCTACCCATTCACAGCAGTGGCTGAAACAAGTACTATGGCGCACAGACACGTATACCGACTAAAACAATTTTGTAAAATTAGTGGATTTAACGCATTACGGTCCAGATTTGAACGACCACGAAGTAAAAGCTCAGAATCGTGCATTTATAATCTGCAGAAAGAACCCTCGAGTGGTTAGACTGTCATCTCTGGTAACAAATGACAGAGGAACGTGAGGAGTCAGATGGATGCTCGCCACTGACTGAGTGGAAACGTCTCAATCTAGCAGTTTTGTGGGAAACCGCTAGTCACTGTTTTACCTCATACCTATCAATACATATCAGAGCATACACCACCCCATCAGCTCATGCCTCACACAACTATAGCTTTTACTCTAACAAAAGAAGTCCACACAGCAATCTTCCAAATAGAGATTGTTGTGTGTACACCTTTTATCAAACTGAGCCATGTCAACCCTGCCCTCGCTGTCAGAAGCCCGTCACACATGAGATACACCGTCTATGTTGTAGTGACAGGCACTGCCAAAAAAAGAACACTTCTACAAACACTTCTAAGTTATTAGTTCTGAAATACTCCGACAAAAAACATTTCCATAAGTGTTTGTTTAAAAAATACCTTGATGTAAAGGCTGCATGAAGGGGAGGGGGGGGGGGGGGGGCTTAAGAGGACGGGTCGAGTTTGTCATGCAGAGTTAAAGCAAGTATCTAAGGACTTGTGGTATAGGGTTAAGGGTTTTGGGATAGGAGGGTTTTAGGTTATGGGCATAGGGTTATTCGTCTGCGATATAAGGGTAAGGGTTAAGTGTTTAGGATAGAAGGGCTAAGAGGGAGCGCAGGGTTGGGGGTACATGGTTAAAGGGTGCAGGGTAACGTAAGCAAAGAGTGGTTAGAGATTCATGGGGAGGACTTTGGAATATTGGCGTTACAGGTAAGGAGTTCATGGTGAGGAGTATAGGGGTGGTGTTTGGGATATGTTGTTAGGATATTTGATTAAGGATGTAAAGCTTAAGTTATACGGTTATGGTTCACGGTATATGGTTAAGTGTGCTAGGCTTAGGGGTGGGCGTAGGGGGTGACTAGTATGCTAACCTTTGTTTAGTGTTACCACTGGAAATGTGTGTAAGGTGTGTTGATAAAAGTTAGTTATTTTTAGCCTGCCTCTTCAAATAAAAAAATAAAAAACGAAGTGCTGCCCTGACAATAACACTGCACTTAATTACCTCCAATGAGCACACTACAACTTTGAAATGATGCAACTAGACGTGTTAAAAACAAACTGATGCTATTTCTCAGTTTAAAAACAAAAATCAACAAGGGCAAATCGTAGTGACTTGCGCCAGGAATAATGAACTCCTCCGACAACCGAGGCTGCAATTACACCCTTGACATCACACGAGTTCAGTTGTTTAATGCCCCTCCTTTATCACTAGAACACTACTGCACTCCATCAGACGCCTAGCTTCCTTACCTCGGGCACCCTGGTCTTTCTGCTTCCCTCGTCCCTTCTAACCCCTTCACTTGTTAATTTGAGGTTTAAATATGGATTTAAAAAGAACAAATCCAGATAGAACGATTCTTGTATCATTTGTAATATCGTGTTTATTTTAACGTGTATGCTTAGTGTAAATACGGACACATGATTCCTAATGAAAGTATTTTATTATAAAAAGCAGCAGTGCGTTGCCTCTTAATTCACCAGTGCCCTAATTAGATAGTCTATAGCTCATGGGAGTAATAAGCAATGTAATAGCACTTGGTAAAGCGGGGTAGCAGTTCTGAAGCACCCTCGATGCTAACATAAGAGGAAATTGAGCTACAAAGGAATTTGCTCAAGATTACACGATTCGTGGAAGCTATCATTCGACGGGCTCTTTTTCTGGCCCGCCTAATGAACCGCTGTACCAGGCTCCTGGCTACCGCACAGAGCCTTAGCGTGGGAGCTTGCTCCATTGTACCACCCAATACCACAGGGCTAGAAAAAGTGTCATTTAACTGTGAAGTTGCACTTCAGCGCATGCAACACCTTCACCTTCGATGTCTCAACACTCCCCTTCTTTGGATCCGGTGTGTCGCTGGGCCTGGACTCCTGCCTGCCAGTTAAATATATAACACAAGTTGCGGTGGAGAAGAGTTGCGTGCTGACAAAACGCAGTGCAACTTAGCTTTTGCAACACAAAAGTGATAATGCCAGACAGAGTGACGAGGTGGGGGTGAGAGGTGAACGCATGGAACGGGACAGAAAGACCATTTTAGAGCCACGACGAAGGGGGGTTTCCACTTTCTATCACCCAAATTTAGAGCAAACAGTCTAGATAACTTAGTGAGTTGAGTACTCTCGGTAGCGATGCGCGAATGATCCACTAATCGGAATAATAGCAGGGTTTCAACGACGGTAAATCCGCCTATCCTGACACAGAAACACTCTGACGTGCTCTCGGTCTGGTAATCTTCTCACCTCTCAGTCAGCGCGTCATACGCAGTCCAGATATAAACTCCGGTGTTCTCCCTACTAATTCCTTCTAAGCTACCACCATGCCCCGATCTTTCCACAATGGAGTCAAAACGAAACCTAAGAGCCGCGCACGTGAGCTTCTACCGTAGACAGCTCACGTCGCGCGGCTCTTAGGTTTCGGTTTCCAAGGCGCATGGCAGACTCTGATTCCGACGCGCGCGACCCAATCCCAAGGCGCGCGTCGGAATCCGACTCTGCCATGCTTCTTAATGGTGCGCGCGGCCAGCTCCTGTCCCAATCCTTGTCGGCTTATGTCGGCTGAAATGATTGCAATAAGTTCTCTGGCGAGAACGCGCTTCGCGCGTTTAGCCGAGACCTAAAAATGAAACACTGGATGCACACTAACCCAATTAGCCAGCCCATCCAACATCCATACAAAAGCTAATTTCCTAAAGTTAAGTACGACTCAACAACAATAGAAACCGTAACACATCGTGTGGAGAAGTGAAAGGTGAAGCTATAGTCTTGAAAAAGCCAGTATTCATCACACTGAGGATTTTTTCTTTTTAAGTGTAACCTAGAGGCAACATTAGCGGCTCACCAGTCTCCTTTTTCCAAAAACATCAAAGTACGTATTATATATCTTTTAATTTCACTTTTTAGAAACCTAGTTGAAGTTAAGTTATCATTGTGGCCAGGCCTCACTCCCAGGTCCCTGTGGGCAGCCAACCCCGCTGTGCATAGCCTTTGGACAGCCAAGTAGTAGCTTGCCTTCTATTTTTTACATGTAAAAAATATTTTATGGGTTTTCTGACCCCAATGAGAGGATCTATAGAACCAATTTGGAGGATTGGCAAACCTTTAGAGGCCCTTAAATCCCTCTTGGGTTTGCACACATGGTCCTAGGCCTGCAAACTAATAAAGAAACCTAACACAGAGTCTGTTGTCATGGGGTTTGACGATTCTGAGGCAGGGCTAATGGGCCTTGCGCTTCCACTCTAGAATCCTTTAAACCTCATGACGAAACATTCTTTTTTTCTTTGAATCTCAGGAGGGAGGGTCTCTTTGGGGTCCACCCACCTGAGCCAGGAATAAAGGAGGCTCTTCTGACTCAATTATGGCACCATCGTTTTTTTCCCAGGACAAAGTAACAAAACCCGCATCCTGCAATTGAGGTCATGAGATTTTTCTGGGTGATGGCCAATGAACTCGAGGCTTCGGGTTTACGGACCAGGCTTTCGACTCCAAGTACCAAAATGCCCAATGGGAAAAAACCTTCTGCATCCTATGAGATTCCTTTATTTTTTGTTTACTTATATTCAAATCACTCTGACTTTAATGCCTCGAAGCCCACCCAACAATTTTTTGTAGCACTATTGTCTCAGAAACTAGTCAACAGATTTACACCAAACCAAGCAAAGGCACATGTTTGAGTAAAGTCCTACTTCATAATCATATCACTTTTTTTACCCCTCCTTCCCCCAAACCCCTCATCATGGAGATTGAATCACTAAAATGCCAGAGTTAGCGGAAGTGAGATCATACACCTTTTTTCCTTAATCCTGATTTTTTTCCCGGAAGGCCTGTCACATGACCCTAACATCATAATTAACATCACTTAAGTACCATAGTAACCGCATGATTAGTATAACATAACACAAAAAAATTATATTTTAGACACCACCTATATTATGGCGCGGACTGCTGACTTGATCTTTGTAAGTTCTGGGGCAGAATACTAGCCCTGAATTGGAGTGAGTGAAGCTAGCAAGCCAGACATCTTATAGGTGGTACCACCCAACCCCACCCCACCCCCTTGAAATAAATTTGAAAAGCACATAGTGAAATAGAGCATTTTAAAGCACAATTTTGCATACATTTTCAATGAACCAACTTACCATAGGTAGGGCCAGGCACGCACTCCTGCTCAGTGACCAGATACCCTTGCAGGTGACAGTGTGCTTTACAAATCCATATTACATAACAAATTTGCTAAAATGCCATAGGAGCTGAAAGGGCAATTATTAAATATACAAATATGGTCATGCTGTGTCAAACAAGTGAAACCTGACATTCCCTTGGAGTTTACCTAATTTTTCCCAAAATTGCTATTTGAGCCCCCACACGTCACAAATTTTCTCCATTGTGCCAGGGCCAACATTTTAAAACGTGTGCCTCCACATGCCATCGGTGTCCCTTCGTATAACAAATTACATAAGGCAGCGTCAGAATTGTGCTATTTATACGGCTCATATACGAAAGGACCCATATATCATTTATGTAAAAAATAAACTCAGTATGTCAGGACCAGCATTGTGTCATGGTTGTTACCCTCCTGTATGCCAGGCTCTCCCCCTTTATGCCAAGAATTACCCCCAGTATGCTACTAGAAGAATTTTGTCACTGGTATCCCCATGTCAAGAATTTCTTAACATATGACAGTATTTCGCCACGTGTGCCCTATAAGCCACAAATTACCGTTAGTGCAGCAGTACCAGCATTTTACCACTGGCTCAATTTATGCCAATAATTACCTCCAATATGCCAGTACAGGTTTTTATCACAGGTTTCTGGCATGCTAAGAATTGTATTAGCAGTATTTTGCCCTGGGTGCCTTTATAAGACAATAATGATCTACAGTACGGAAGGGCTACCGACAAACTCTCAAGCATCACATCACACTCTCACTCATTCTCTCACTAAATCACATTCTTTCTCACTCACTCTCACACCCCTACACTCATTCGTATTCACTCACTCGCTTACATTCACTCAGTCTTACTCATTCAATCTCATTCATTCATTCTGACTCACTCATGCTTACTGACACTCAATCACACTCCCTATCTGTCACTGACTCTAGCTCACTTTAACTCTCACACATGCTTACACATACCCAAGCCATCTCTCACATAAACACTCTCACCTGCAAGCACATACACAACATACTTTTAAAACCATTTTTACTTACCATTGCTGCCACCGAAGGTCCCCTTCCAGCTAAGTGTGCTCCATTTTTATTACAGTAATACTGAATAATAGAACAGTATTCACTATTAGTATAATGAAACAAGCATTTGCAATGCAATAGGTCTCGCAATGATATTGCTTTGAGCTATTGGCATTGAATTAAAAAAAAAAATTTTTTACCTTTGTGAAACATTAATCAAATGGTGTAATTGAAAATGGCATTAGCTCACTTTGTTGTAATTGCGAAATATATTGCATTGCATTTGTACTATAGTACATTCTCTCTCTCGAAACTTCATATTGTTTTACAACACATCAGCAAATATACCAATATACCTATAGCCGGGGTATCAGTTACACCTGGAGGGAGAACTGTCTTATTAGGTGTAGCCTTAAAAAACTACATGGAATCAGTAATTCTGTACCTAATCCCACGAGCTATTTCTCCTTTTACTGGGACAATTTCGCTTTCATCAGCGTCAATATCTTGTTAATTGCACAGGATCCTCAAATTGGCAGGTTAGGGGTAATGGCACAGCAGGGATCAAGTGTCATTCAAAGGCGAGTGATGGGTACGGGGGCTTAGGCCAACAACATGCTGCAACGCGTGAGATATAAGGTGCGGGCAGGGGATGAAGAATAATAAAGAGCGTTTAAATGCCCCTGGATAGCAAGGGGGGAGGGGTAGAAATGTATGGGCACTAATTTGGATGGGGGCTGGTTAATGGTTGGTACTTAATACAGCAAGGGGGGCGAGAGGGGGTGGGGTAATGCTCGTAAGGGAGGAGGATGTCTCAGGATGTTGGATGCACAGGGTAGGCTTGCGAGTTCGTTAATGGGGGAACACTGGACAATTGTAAGGAAAGCGGGGGGCAAATGGGGAATTATCGTGGTCCTACGCACAGAGCAGCCGAGGGGAGAGCGGCGCAATATACATTCTCCTGGGAATGTTACAGAGGAGAGAGGTGCTGCTCCTGCAGTGTGAGGTGAGGGGGGTTGGGGAGCGGTGTGCGAGGTGCGGAGGCCAGCTGTGTTTTGGAAGGGGGGGGGGTGTGCAGTTCCCTTCGGATGTTCGGGAGTGGTCCTCAAGGGTATTGGGGACGGCAGAGCGCCTGGGGACGGCAGAGCACCCGGGGGTGGCAGAGCACGTTCGGTTGCTGTTGGGGGGTCAATGGGCACGCGCCATACATGTGAACGGCCGTGCGCAATAAGGTGTTGATAACAATAATAGTGATACAGATGATGGTAATCGTAATGATACCGATGAGAATAACAATTATATATAACGTTGTATATTATATATTATGTATTGTATATTATATAGTAAATTATGTCATAATAAGATTAATATATGCAGCCGTGAACAAGAATATAAAAATTACCTCACCAGGGAGACCTGGGTTCCGGGGTCTGACAGGCAAAGGCAGCGCCTAGCGCACTAGTTCCAGCTATAGGAGCCCAAAAGGGAAGGGGTGCAGGTAGAATCGTAGATAGACAGTCCCACCCTGTGTCCCTCCATATCGCCTCCTCTCACATGGTCACCCTATGAGGCAGAGATCACACGGTGCAAGGGAAGCTGTCCCGCAAATGGCTGCAGAGAGCGCGTGTCCAGCCCAAGGAGGGCTCTTTCCACACTAAAGTCCACATCGATTGTTCACTGACCTCCATGGGACAACTAAGGTTTTTTTTCTGTTTTTTTTTTTGGGGGGGGGGTGTCTCTGCGTCTCTCCATGTCCCCCCTCCCCCCTACCAACTGATGGTCACCCAGGCCCTGCACAATCAAGGCTCTTCTACCACTCGCACAGTGAAGCTGTCTTTAAAGCCGGCAGCTGGTGATATAAGCAGTATTCCGTGGATATCCGCCTCTGGCCCTCCGATGGTTCACTAAATCAAACTGGGATTAATATCACAGAGGTACTGTGGGGGAGGGGCAGTGGTAACGGGGGGGGGGGGGGCACCACTTCAAAGCACGAGCACCGAAACACCAAGCACATTTAGCGCAAACGATACCAGCTGCTTCTGGGTTAACAAGCAATGCGCGGAAAGCATTCCTAGGTCAGCATCCCGAATATCCAAGCGGCCTTTAGCAAATCATACAGCTGCGCTGTCTGGCAAACTTTGACCTAACAAGCATTGAAGAAAGCTGTGAGTGAAACCGAAACCTGTTGTGGGGCAGGACTTCCGTCTTCTGAAGCCCGCGTCCACGGAGTGGCTGGCCCAGAGAGGAGCAGTGGTGAGGCGGAGCTCCCATGCCCGAGGGAGAGCCCCGCGGAGGCTGCAGAGTCCCGAGTGGCGCCGATGCGGTGAGTGGGGTTAGTTGTACGGAGGAGGGGTGTCTCTGTATGTGTGCGTGTGTGCGCTCGTGTGTGTGTGTGTGGGTGGTGGGGTTGGGGGGTGTCTCTGTATGTGTGCGTGCGCTCGTGTGTGTGTGGGGGCGGGGGCGTGTCTCTGTATGTGTGCGTGTGTGCGCTCGTGTGTGTGTGGGGGGCGGCGGCAGGTGTGGTGTGTGTCTCTGTATGTGTGCGCTCGTGTGTGTGCGTGCGTGTAGGTGCGCTCGTGTCTGTGTGTCTCTGTGTGTGTGTGTGTGTGTGTGTGTGTGTGTGCGAAAGCAGAGGAAGGTGTGCCTGTGTGTTGGAGGCTTTCAAGGGAGACAGGAGATGGTGAACGCGGGCACGACCTGATTCGATGCCCATCTCGTCTCCTCTTGCCTCGTTGTAAGCAGAGCTGACAACTATAGGTTTCGTGGCGACAACGCGCTTCGCGCGCTTTCGCCAGGGCGAGACCTAAAAGGGCAAAAAATAAGAATGCAGAGCTGCCCCTGTGCTCTTGGCATTGATTTTGCCACATTGGAGAACAGGAGCTGCAAAGACAGTGCCAGGTGGTTGTAAGGTTCAAGTCGCATGGAGACCCTTAACTGACGTTCATGCCAATCACACCAAAAGATCTGAACGAAATGTGCATGCCAAACCAAAATCAGATGACCGTTTTTGGTGACTTTTCATGCATATTGCAACAGCACCAGGGATATTATGGCTATGACAAAATAGCTTTTCAAAATGACCCTCCCTGACTCACTAAAATACATTTACAAATAAGTCACCCCTCTTCATCCATTGATACAAGTGTCTTTCACATTTTGCGTCCACCCATTTACACAATGCAATGGCATTGGCACTGGAAACTATCTCCAACCTGCCTTTACGCTAAACCAAGCCTTTTGCCAATACTTCCTACCACTTCTCACAGGACCATATGGAACAAACAATGCATAAAACTCCTTTTACTTGCGAAAATGAAGAATTGACAATTTACACTGCTTTACACTGCTTTTTCCTTTAAAAAAATAAATATTAAATGTGTTTTAATTTTTTTCTTGCTGTTTTGAAACAAAAGTTGTGCTTAGCAAAAGTGTTGCACGTTGCATGGCACAAAATGTTTGCGAATTTAAAAAGGTACATGCGGTCTTCTGAACCAGCCAGATATACGCATGACCTTCAAAGTCACGTGCACTACAGATCACAGAAGGAATAACATGCAGTGACCCGATTAACTCGCCCAACCAGTCTTCCAAAATAACGTGTCTTGCTGGAAGTCTTCTGGCAACAGGAAGATTGTTTGTTATCACATCGGGCAGCTCATACACGACCGCTTGTGTGTTGTTTTTCTTACACGTCACTCAGCTCTCATGGTGCTCACTTCCTTTCCAAGCACACGTGAGAAACAAGTATTGACAAAGCCAATTGGTCTCGCCTTTGCAAGAGCTATTGGCTTTGCCGGTGCCTTTTAGCCATGTTGTACACTAGCGTGGCTGCTGTTCAGCATGGCTAAAAGTTAGTGACAGAGGAGAGGGATGCGTAGCGGCAGAGTGGACTGGCGGGTCGTAGAGTGGCGCGTCGTGAAGTGGCGTGTCGTGAAGTGGCGGGTCGTAGAGTGGAGGGCCGTGGAGGGGCAGGGTGTAGAGTGGCAGAAAGGAGCAGAGTGTCAGAGTGGAAGGGCGTGGAGTAGATTGACATGGCATAGAGTTGAGTAGAGTAGAGTGTTGTAGACTGGCATGGAGTCAAGTGATGTAGAGTGAAGTGGATTAGAGTGGAAGGGCGGAAGGTAGAGAGGCGTAAAGTGGAGGGGCAAAGAGTGGAGTACAGTGATGTAAATTGGAGTAGTGTGGAGTATGCATGGTGTTGTAGTGCACTGCCATTACAGACAAAACACAGGAAATGACCATTACATTTGCACAGACATAGGTTTTACTTAAAAAACTAAACAGCGCACACACGATAATGTGTGGAAAAGGCATATAGATTTGTTTTGAATAAAATATTTGTTTCCAGCACCCTTCAGAATTACAAAAATATATGCTTCATTTATGCTGTCCTAATTCTGATCTATTCTGAAGTATTTGCACAGTTCAATTACATTTTTATTTGGTTGTGTGCTAGAACAAAGCCTTTCCTTTCACACCCTCAGATTGCCAGCTAAATCCTTTCACTTTGAAGTTAGAGAGAGCAGGAATAGTAAATGCCAAGCTCCCTCAGAAACATAGCCTGACGTTGATCTCTGTCTTTGAATGCAAAGCAAATTTGACAAGAACACCATTTAAAGGCCTGTTTACAGAAAGTGAGCACTCGTGGAAGAATACAGTAAACGGGCTATGCTCCTTATGTGGGACAAAGAAATAAATGGTGGATAGCCTCAAACAAATAAAGGCAACAAATAGAAAGCAAGCAAATGTGAGTTATAAACCACAAAGCCACTGGTAACCATTGGGTGGAATGCATTTTAGGTCAGCTTCCAGAATGTACCCAAGAAGTCTTGAGCAATCAGACCGCTCCACAGTCTGGAAGACTTTGACCTAAATAAGGCCTTTATGCCTTGTAAAATATATTATCAAAATACAGCACTGTATGTGCTCTTTACTTAAATAAGGGGACTTCACCATTCAGCAACCCCCAGCAGCTTTCCTTCCTAATGCAAATGCATAGTTATTGTTAAAGTTGTAGTTCACTGTAAAGTAGAGGTGGGCGAGCCACTCAAAGCTCAAGCCAGATGCATGGCTCTGGCTCAGGTTGACGTCCTCTCAGACCTTTGAGCACAAAACGAGCCATACCTTCACGTACTTGCCAATCCTCCAAAATTATGTGGCAGGCTACTGCTTTTCAGGCAGGCCTACAGATTTTACTCAGTAATTACCACTTTTTTGCAGCACTTTTTACCCACATGGGTACTCTGAGAAAAGGCGGAAACACTCTTTCCCAGTATTTCTTCGTGACCTACCAAAAGGTATTGTGCGCCTAACTGCAACGCATTCGGATAGGTTTCACCACCAATTCACATCTCCTGCTGAGCTACTGGTATATGAAATTCAGCGGACTCTACCATGGACTGTAAATATGCCAGACCCAAACAAGAGTCTAAGCCATCGCTAGAGGTGAGCGCCTACGTGCTTCAAAGGAGCCCTCGCAGCAAAATGAGCCTCTCTGCAGAGCTGGCAACGTGGGGCAAGATCTACATATCTTTACCTGCATATGGTGGGAGGCGGGGGGCGGGACATGTACTGAGCATGTGATGCAAAATGAAGTGATGTGTATTTACACTGCAATGTAAACAAGCATTTGCAATGCAATAGGTCTCGCATTAGGAAAGTTTGAGCAATTGGTATTGTAAATGACACATTTTTTATTTATGTGTTGGTTTTGAAAATAGCAAAATTAATAGCTTTGTCATTTATAATGCCAATAGTTTTAACTTTCGCAAATGTGACACCTATAGCATTTGTAATGCAATATGTGTTGTATTTACGTGACTTAGATTTAATGATATTACAAATAACAATGGCTTTTAATTTTTTTAAATAATTAATACTTAAATAAAAGTTATTGTAATTTATAATGGCAATACCTTAAACTTTTGTAAATAACTTTCGTGAAGATTATGTTCAGTGTATTTTATTGTGACGAAAATCCAAAAACAGAAGTGAAATATTAACATCTTTTTGTGACATTTGTAATGAAGCTTGAAACATTGAGAGAACATATTTGAACCAGTTGTTGAATGGTTGCACAGATTGATGCTGGGGTGGCGCTGAGTGATGCTGTGGCGTTCAGTGATGCTGTGGTAACGCATAGTGATGCTGTGGTGGTGCTGAGTGATGCTGTGGTGATGCAATAGATAGAGTGAGGGCGATAGATAGAGTGAGGGCGATAGATAGATAGATGCTGTGGTGGCGCTGAGTGATGCTGTGGTAACGCATAGTGATGCTGTGGTGGTGCTGAGTGATGCTGTGGTGGTGCAATATATAGAGTGAGGGCGATAGATAGAGTGAGGGCGATAGATAGAGTGAGGGCGATAGATAGAGTGAGGGCGATAGATAGAGTGAGGGCGATAGATAGATAGATTGAGGGCTATAGATAGATAGATTGAGGGCGATAAATAGAGTGAGGGAGATAGATAGAGTGAGTGCGATAGATAGAGTGATGGCGATAGAGTGAGGGTGTGGTGTGTGTATGGTTGTTGTGTGGTTGTGTGTATGGTTGTTGTGTGGTTGTGTGTGGGGTTGTGGGTGTGTGGGGTTGTGTGTGTGGAGTTGTATATGTATGTGGGGGGTTGTGTGTGTGGGGGGGGTTGTGTGTGTGGGGGGTTGTGTGTGTGGGGGGGTTGTGTGTGGGGGGTTGTGTGTGGGGGGGTTGTGTGTGGGGGGGTTGTGTGTGGGGGGTTGTGTGTGGGGGGTTGTGTGTGGGGGGATTGTGTGTGGGGGGATTGTGTGTGGGGGGATTGTGTGTGGGGGTTGTGTGTGTGGGGGGTTGTGTGTGTGGGGGGTTGTGTGTGTGGGGGGTTGTGTGTGTGGGGGGTTGTGTGTGTGGGGGGTTGTGTTTGTGGGGGGGGGTGGGGGGTTGTGTGTGGGGTTGTGTGTGGGGTTGTGTGGTGGGGTTGTGTGTTTGGGGGTTGTGTGTGTGGGAGGTCGTGTGTGGGGGGGTTGTGTGAGGTTGTGTGTGTGGGGGTTGTGTGTGGGGTTGTGTGTGTGTATGGGGTTGTGTGTGTGTATGGGGTTGTGTGTGTGTATGGGGTTGTGTGTGTGTATGGGGTTGTGTGTGGGGTTGTGTGTGTGGGGGGTTGTGTGTGTGGTTGTGTGTGGGGTTGTGTGTGTGTGGGGTTGTGTGTGTGGGGGGGTTGTGTGTGGGGGGGTTGTGTGTGGGGGGGTTGTGTGTGGGGGGGTTGTGTGTGGGGGGTTGTGTGTGGGGGGTTGTGTGTGGGGGGTTGTGTGTGGGGGTTGTGTGTGTGGGGGGGGTGTGTGTGTGGGGGGTGTGTGTGGGGGGTGTGTGTGGGGGGGGTTGTGTGGGGGGGTTGTGTGTGGGGGGGTTGTGTGTGGGGGGTTGTGTGTGTGGGGGGTTGTGTGTGTGGGGGGGTGTGTGTGTGGGGGGTTGTGTGTGTGGGGGGTTGTGTGTGTGGGGGGGTGTGTGTGTGGGGGGGTGTGTGTGTGGGGGGGTGTGTGTGTGTGGGGTTGTGTGGTGGGGTTGTGTGTTTGGGGGTTGTGTGTTTGGGGGGTCGTGTGTGGGGGGTTGTGTGAGGTTGTGTGTGTGGGGGTTGTGTGTGGGGTTGTGTGTGTGTATGGGGTTGTGTGTGTGTATGGGTGTGTGTGTATGGGTGTGTGTGTATGGGGTTGTGTGTGTATGGAGTTGTGTGTGTGGGGTTGTGTGTGTGTGGTTGTGTGTGTGGGGTTGTGTGTGTGGGGGGGGGTTGTGTGTGTGGGGGGGGGTTGTGTGTGTGTGGGGGGTTGTGTGTGTGTGGGGTTGTGTGTGTGTGGGGGGTTGTGTGTGTGTGGGGGGTTGTGTGTGTGGGGGGTTGTGTGTGAGGGGGGTTGTGTGTGAGGGGGGTTGTGTGTGAGGGGGGTTGTGTGTGAGGGGGGTTGTGTGTGAGGGGGTTGTGTGTGTGGGGGGTTGTGTGTGGAGTTGTGTGTGTGTGTGGCGTTGTGTGTGTGTGTGGGGTTGTGTGTGTGGGGGGTTGTGTGTGAGGGGGTTGTGTGTGAGGGGGTTGTGTGTGTGGGGGGTTGTGTGTGTGGGGGGTTGTGTGTGGGGTTGTGTGTGTGTGTGGGGTTGTGTGTGTGAGGGGGTTGTGTGTGTGGGGGGTTGTGTGTGTGGGGGGTTGTGTGTGGAGTTGTGTGTGTGTGTGGAGTTGTGTGTGTGTGTGGAGTTGTGTGTGTGTGGAGTTGTGTGTGTGTGGGGTTGTGTGTGAGGGGGGTTGTGTGTGAGGGGGGTTGTGTGTGTGGGGGTTGTGTGTGTGGGGGTTGTGTGTGGAGTTGTGTGTGGAGTTGTGTGTGTGTGGAGTTGTGTGTGTGGAGTTGTGTGTGGAGTTGTGTGTGTGGAGTTGTGTGTGTGTGGAGTTATGTGTGGAGTTGTGTGTGTGTGGAGTTGTGTGTGTGTGGAGTTGTGTGTGTGTGTGGAGTTGTGTGTGGAGTTGTATATGTGTGGGGGTTTTGGGGGGGGTTGTGTGCGTGTGGGCATTGTGTGTGTGTGTTGGCGTTGTGTGTGTGTATGTTGGCGTTGTGTGTGTGAGGTTGTGTGTGGGGGCTGTGTGTGTGGGGTTGTGTGTGTGGGGGGCTGTGTGTGTGGGGTTGTGTGTGTGCGGGGTTGTGTATATGGAGTTGTGTATGTGTGTGGGGTTGTGTGTGTGGAGTTGTGGGTGTGTGTGGAGTTGTGATGTGATGTGAAAAGGGATTTATATAGCTCACTACCACTCCATGGAGTATCTTGGAGCTTGGATTCCAGGAAACAGCAGGTAGTAGATGAAAAAACTACCAGTCTAGGAAGCACATCATATGAATCCCATGCATTCGGAGTTGGACAGGGAGTAAATCCATGTTTTTAAAGACTTTCTGAATATTAATTCAGTTGTGGATTGACGCAGGAAAGGGGGAAGTTTGTTCCATGCTTTCGCGCCGATGACTGCAATGGATTTTCCTCCTCTAGTTGACATTTTGAACCTGGGGACAAGGAGTAGATTGGCCGTGGAGGACCTGAGTGATCTTGACGGATGATACTGTTTAAAGTGTTTGCGCAGGTACAGTGGGCCGTGGTGATGAAAAGCTCTGTAAGTAATGGTGAGAACTTTAAAAAGTATGCGCTTATGAATAGGGAGCCAGTGTAATACATCCAAAGCTGTAGAGGCCGAAGATTTCCTAGGCAGTCTGAGGACCAGTCTGGCAGCTGCGTGTTGGACCATTTGAAGTTTATGCAGGGCTGCTTTATTGAGTCCTGCATAAAGACTGTTACAATAGTCCAGCCTAGATTTAATAAGGGCAACAGCTACTGTACGTCTGGCGCTCAGGGGGAGAAGATCGAAAAAAATTCTCAGACTCTTGATGATGCCGAAGCATACCCCTGCTACTTCCTTGGCTTGTTGATTAAAAGTCAGAGTGTTGTCAAACTTTATGCCTAGGTTTCGAGCAGCATTAATAGTATTGTGGGGTTGTGTGTGTGTGTGTGTGTGTGTGGGGTTGTGTGTGTGTGTGTGGGGTTGTGTGTGTGTGTGTGGCGTTGTGTGTGGGGTTGTGTGTGTGGGGTTGTGTATATGGGGTTGTGTGTGTGGGGTTGTGTATATGGGGTTGTGTGTGTGGGGTTGTGTGTGTGGGGGGTTGTGCGTGGGGGGGTTGTGTGTGTGAGGGGGTTGTGTGTGTGGGGGGGTTGTGTGTGTGGGGGGTTGTGTGTGTGTGGGGGGGTTGTGTGTGTGTGTGGGGGGGTTGTGTGTGGGGGGGTTGTGTGTGTGTGGGGGGGTTGTGTGTGTGGGGGGGGTTGTGTGTGTGTAGGGGGGTTGTGTTTGTGTGTGGGGGGTTGTGTGTGTGGGGGGTTGTGTGTGTGGGGGTTGTGTGTGTGGGGGGTTGTGTGTGTGGGGGGGTTGTGTGTGGCGGGGTTTTGTGTGGCTGGGTTTTGTGTGGCTGGGTTTTGTGTGGGGGGGGTTTGTGTGTGGGTGGGTTGTGTGTGTGCACATTTCTTGTGTCCTGACATCTCAGATGCCTCCAGCAGCTGGTGGTCCATGTATGCTTTACAGGGGCCTGAACCCAGGGCAGATGAAATAGTAAAGCTCCTTCTTCTGCATGCTCTCCTTGTATTTGCATGGCGGATGAGGAGCTCACAACATTTTGGATAGCTTTGTCAGATTTGATTGAGTTATTTTTCAAGTTGGATGCATAAAAGAATGTAGCATGTGAAACCAAACTAAAGCTGAATTGTAATTACCACATTAGTACTGTGTGCTTTTGTCCTGCTGTGTGGCACTTGGAGAGTGACCAAAGCTGGGAGCAAAGGACACACTCCGATGTCTAGATTTATTCTAAATAATTAAATCCTATTTATTTGTTTGCTTGAATCATTAAGGTTTGCTGTGCAAGTCATTAGGCTAAAGTTGCTTTTGGTAATCAGAGAGTATTATGCAGGGTTCCTGAATGGGTAGGAATAGGGTCTGTTTGTAGAGTGGGTGAATGTATGCAGACATAGCGAACACAAATTAGGCACTTAAAATGATGGTCGTCTAAAAAAAAAAAAATGTTCCCTATAAGATACTTTGCCACTTTTTAGATTTATATACTTTTGCTGTTTAATATAGTGCATACAATGTCCGAATGTGCAGCAGAGCGTTTTACATGGATAAGGATAGAAATGGTCAAATTAGGGTTATGAATGTGTAATGCAGAAGTACAAGCCTGTATACATATACCAAAAAGTTTAGATGAAAAACAATAAAACCATTTAAAGAGATACAATACAATTTCAATGTATAAAATAATAAAACTGAGTAGAGTGATTTAGTATTAAGGAATAGATATGTTCGAAAACGTGCACATAAAAGAGACGTCAAGGTCAATATCTACTGAACTATAGGGAAAGTTATCTAGAGACATACTGATGACATTATTGTAAAAGCCAAGATGACGTCAGAGCCCAAACAAGAAAAACAAGCATTTGCAATGCAATAGGTCTCGCATTAGTAAAGTTAGAGGTATTAGTATTGTAAATGACAAATTTTTTATTTATGTTTTTGTTTTGTAAATAGCGAAATTAATAACTTTGTCATTTACAATGCCAATAGTGTTAACTTATGCAAACGTGACACCTATAGCATTTGTAATGCAATATGTGTTGTATTTACATGACTTAGATGTATTCATATTAAAAATAACAATGGGTTGTTTTTTTAAAAATAATTAATACTTAAATAAAAGTTATTGTAATTTATAATGACAATAGCTTAAAATTTTGCAAATAATTTTGGGGAAGATTATGTTTAGTGTATTTTATTGTGATGAAAACAGAAGTGAAATATTAACATTTTTTGTGACATTTGTAATAAAGTTTGAAACATTGAGAGTACATATTTGAATCAGTTGTTGTTGAATGGTTGCACAGATTGATGCTGTGGTGGCTCTGAATGATGTTGTGGCAGCGACGAGTGATGCTGTGGCGTTCAGTGATGCTGTGGTAACGCATAGTGATGTTGTGGTGCCTCTGAGTGATGCTGTGGTGATGCGATGGATAGTGAGGGCGATTGATAGATAGAGGGAGGGCGATTGATAGATAGAGGGAGGGCGAAAGATAGATAGAGGGAGGGCGAAAGATAGATAGAGGGAGGGCGAAAGATAGATAGAGGGAGGGCGAAAGATAGATAGAGGGAGGGCGAAAGATAGATAGAGGGAGGGCGAAAGATAGATAGAGGGAGGGCGAAAGATAGATAGAGGGAGGGCGAGAGATAGAGGCAGGGCAAGAGGGCGAGGGATGGAGTGTGGGCGAGGGATGGAGTGTGGGCGAGGGATGGAGTGTGGGCGAGGGATGGAGTGTGGGCGAGGGATGGAGCGTGGGCGAGGGATGGAGTGTGGGCGAGGGATGGAGTGTGGGCGAGGGATGGAGTGTGGGCGAGGGATGGAGTGTGGGCGAGGGATGGAGTGTGGGCGAGGGAAGGAGTGTGGGCGAGGGAAAGAGTGTGGGCGAGGGAAGGAGTGTTGGGCGGGGGAGGGATGGAGTGTGGGGCGGGGGAGGGATGGAGTGTGGGGCGGGGGAGGGATGGAGTGTGGGGCGGGGGAGGGATGGAGTGTGGGGCGGGGGAGGGATAGAGTGTGGGGCGGGGGAGGGATAGAGTGTGGGGCGGGGGAGGGATAGAGTGTGGGGCGGGGGAGGGATAGAGTGTGGGGCGGGGGAGGGATAGAGTGTGGGGCGGGGGAGGGATGGATGGAGTCAGGGGAATGGATGGATGGATGGAGTGCAGGGATGGATGGAGTGGGGGATGGATGGATGGAGTGGGGGAATTAATGGATGGAGTGGGGGAATGGATGGATGGAGTGGGGGAATGGATGGATGGAGTGGGGGAATGGATGGATGGAGTGGGGGAATGGATGGATGGAGTGGGGGAATGGATGGATGGAGTGGGGGATGGGTGGATGGAGTGGGGGGGATGGATGGATGGAGTGGGGGGGATGGATGGATGGATGGAGGGGATGGGTGGATGGAGTGGGGGGGATGGATGGATGGAGTGGGGGGGATGGATGGAGTGGGGGGATGGATGGATGGATGGAGGGGATGGATGGAGTGGGGGGATGGATGGAGGGAGTGGGGGGTTGGATGGAGTGGGATGGATGGAGTGCGATGGGTGGAGTGGGATGGATGGGTGGAGTGGGATGGATGGGTGGAGTGGGGGGATGGATGGATGGAGTGGGGGGTTGGATGGAGTGGGATGGATGGAGTGGGGGATGGATGGAGTGGGATGGATGGAGTGTGGAGCGGGGAGGGATGGATGGAGTCGGGGGAATGGATGGATGGATGGAGTGCAGGGATGGATGGAGTGGGGGATGGATGGATGGAGTGGGGGAATTAATGGATGGAGTGGGGGAATTAATGGATGGAGTGGGGGAATTAATGGATGGAGTGGGGGGGATGGATGGATGGAGTGGGGGGATGGATGGATGGAGTGGGGGATGGATGGAGTGGGGGGATGGGTGGATGGAGTGGGGGATGGGTGGATGGAGTGGGGGATGGCTGGATGGAGTGGGGGGATGGGTGGATGGAGTGGGGGGATGGATGGAGGGGATGGATGGATGGAGTGGGGGGATGGATGGAGTGGGGGGATGGATGGATGGAGTGGGATGGATGGAGTGGGATGGATGGAGTGGGATGGATGGAGTGGGATGGATGGAGTGGGATGGATGGATGGAGTGGGATGGATGGATGGAGTGGGATGGATGGATGGAGTGGGATGGATGGATGGAGTGGGATGGATGGATGGAGTGGGATGGATGGATGGAGTGGGATGGATGGATGGAGTGGGATGGATCGATGGAGTGGGATGGATGGAGGGGGATGAATGGGTGGAGTGGGGGGATGGATGGGTGGAGTGGGGGGATGGATGGGTGGAGTGGGGGGGATGGATGGATGGAGTGGGGGGATGGATGGATGGAGTGGGGGGATGAATGGATGGAGTGGGGGGATGGATGGATGGAGTGGGGGGATGGGTGGATGGAGTGGGGGATGGAGGGAGTGGGGGATGGATGGAGTGGGGGATGGATGGATGGAGTGGGGGGATGGATGGAGGGGATGGATGGAGTGGGGGGTGGATGGATGGAGTGGGATGGATGGATGGAGTGGGATGGATGGAGTGGGATGGATGGAGTGGGATGGATGGAGTGGGGGGATGGATGGATGGATGGAGTGGGGGGATGGATGGGTGGAGTGAGGGGATGGATGGAGTGGGGGGGATGGATGGAGTGGGATGGATGGAGTGGGAAGGATGGATGGAGTGGGGGGATGGATGGAGTGGGGGATGGGTGGATGGAGTGGGGGGATGGGTGGATGGAGTGGGGGGATGGGTGGATGGAGTGGGGGGATGGGTGGATGGAGTGGGGGGATGGGTGGATGGAGTGGGGGGATGGGTGGATGGAGTAGGGGGATGGATGGATGGAGTAGGGGGATGGATGGAGGGGATGGATGGATGGATGGAGTGGGATGGATGGATGGATGGATGGAGTGGGGGGATGGATGGGTTGAGTGGGGGATGGATGGATGGAGTGGGGTGATGGATGGAGTGGGGGGATGGATGGAGTGGGGGATGGATGGAGTGGGGGGATGGATGGAGTGGGGGGATGGATGGAGTGGGGGGATGGATGGAGTGGGATGGATGGATGGAGTGGGATGGATGGATGGAGTGGGATGGATGGATGGAGTGGAATGGATGGATGGAGTGGGGGGATGGATGGATGGCGTGGGGGATGGGTGGATGGAGTGGGGGATGGGTGGATGGAGTGGGGGATGGGTGGATGGAGTGGGGGATGGGTGGATGGAGTGGGGGATGGGTGGATGGAGTGGGGGATGGGTGGATGGAGTGGGGGATGGATGGATGGAGTGGGGGGATGGATGGAGTGGGGGGATGGATGGATGGAGTGGGGGGGATGGATGGATGGAGTGGGGGGGATGGATGGATGGAGTGGGGGGGATGGATGGAGTGGGGGGATGGATGGATGGAGTGGGGGGATGGATGGATGGAGTGGGGTGGATGGATGGATGGAGTGGGGGGTGGATGGATGGGGTGGGGGTGTGGATGGAAGGAGTGGGATGGATGGATGGAGTGGGGGATGGGTGGATGGAGTGGAGGATGGGGGATGGAGTGGCGGGATGGATGGAGTGGGATGGATGGATGGAGTGGGATGGATGGATGGAGTGGGGGGATGGATGGATGGAGTGGGGGGATGGATGGATGGATGGAGTGGGGGGATGGGTGGATGGAGTGGGGGGATGGATGGATGGAGTGGGGGGATGGATGGATGGAGTGGGGGGATGGATGGATGGAGTGGGGGGATGGATGGATGGAGTGGGGGGATGGATGGATGGAGTGGGGGGATGGATGGATGGAGTGGGGGGTGGATGCATGGAGTGGGGGGTGGATGGAAGGAGTGGGATGGATGGATGGATGGAGTGGGATGGATGGAGTGGGGGGGTGGATGGAGTGGGATTGATGGAGTGGGGGGATGGATAGATAGAGGGAGGGCGAGAGATAGAGGCAGGGCAAGAGGGCGAGGGATGGAGTGTGGGCGAGGGATAGAGTGTGGGCGAAGGATGGAGTGTGGGCAAAGGATGGAGTGTGGGCAAAGGATGGAGTGTGGGCAAAGGATGGAGTGTGGGCGAAGGATGGAGTGTGGGCGAAGGATGGAGTGTGGGCGAAGGATGGAGTGTGGGCGAAGGATGGAGTGTGGGCGAAGGATGGAGTGTGGGCGAAGGATGGAGTGTGGGCGAAGGATGGAGTGTGGGCGAAGGATGGAGTGTGGGCGAAGGATGGAGTGTGGGCGAAGGATGGAGTGTGGGCGAGGGATGGAGTGTGGGGCGGGGGAGGGATGGAGTGTGGGGCGGGGGAGGGATGGGCGAGGGATGGAGTGTGGGCGAGGGATGGAGTGTGGGCTTGAAGCAAGGAAGAAAACGGGAACGACCACGTGTTATGGACGCTAATAAAAATGCAAGTGAGCAGAAATAAAATGTTCAATGCAAAGAGATGTGGGATACACAGCGGTACCGCCCTAGGTAGGTCGATCAATGTCACCCAGTGGAGTACAAACGTTTGCAAGAGAAATTACTGACACCAGAAAGCCGGCTTCAGAGAGAATAAAAAAGGTGAATCAGCAGCTATTGAAATGTAAGTGCAATGCGCATAATGTTACCTACGGACAGCATGGCTTGAAAAGAGGTCGGCTGGAGTGTGAACAATGTGAAATGTACAGTAAATTGGAAAAAAGGTGAAAGTGCGTGGGGTAATTCGGAGGTGGCTGGATAGCACACGGGCATTAAGGCATAGTTGATCAAAACAAGTAATGGCAGCCTGGTTGGGGAGTGCAGGCGGGGGGCGGGGAGGGAAGCCTGTGGGAGGCTGATGCCTTTGATGTGTGCCTTCAAGGCAGGAGGTGTCTACATGGGCTGGGGCGAGTAGAAATGCGAGTCACGGCCAAAAGTGAAGTGAATAATTAGGGGAGGAGAACTGGCAGAGGCCGGCCGAGCGCACGCTGGGAAAGCCTGTGGGAGCGAGGCTGATGCCTTTCATGTGGGGAAATGCACGTGCTTGTGGTCATGTGATTCTCGTGAACTGTTGGAAATCCGCTTTTTGAGAGCCTTGGGTTTAAGTCTTGGTTTAGCGGTGGTTTAGCGGCATTAGACTCGCATATTCATTCCTGCGGAATGGAATAGGCGAGACCTAAAAAACTGATGTGTAAGGACTGTATTATGCACCTAATTGGGAGTACCACAGAAAGGGAAATTATCTCAAACTGGGAAGCCAGGGAGAAGAAATTTTGAAGAAAGTGAGATTTGATCCCTTAATTAAGTCAGGATTTTGTTTGCTCTGTTGTGAGGCAACAAGAGATGTGGGATAAGGGAGGGGGTGGCAAATGGTGAGCACTTTCGCGGCCGCTTTGATGTTCTCAGTGGCCGCGCGGCTCACGGAGAACATCAAAGCGGCCGCGAAAGTCCTCCTGCAGACTTTGGGAGCATTTTTGAGAGCCTTTACTTAAGTCTCGCTGAGAACGCATGCGCGTTGTCTCAGTGAGACCTAAATATAAAATACTGAATAAGATTTAGCTGGTGGAGCGGCGTTATTGCTTTCAATCCCTGCACCCAAGACTCCACCACATTAGATCACTCTTCCCTGTAGTAAGGGAATGAGCGTTTCCAATCCCACATCTAGGTAAACCTGGAGATTGAAATGACTTAATCATATGTAAATCAAGCTCTTCTGCAAGTGTCTGATGTTTATTTGATAACTCAGTGCGCTGTCTGACAAGACTGTCAGGTTTGCAATCATGGACTCTTGCCCCCGGAGCCTGAGAGTTGCCTGTATACAGATGGTGATCACAGTAACAAAGGAAGGAGAAGGGCGATAGGAAGCTGCAAGCATTGGGACATGCAAATGGCGAGATGGTGAAAGAAGGTGGTAAACAACTGAAAAGACAAAGGAGGAGAATTGAGAACGCGAGAGAAGGTAGACGAACATTTATTTATTTATTTGAAAGGTTTTATATAGCATCCTGGGAAGTACACCTGTAGAGGAACAAACATCAGAGTTGTTCAAAATCAAATGTGAGCAGTTCATCCAGCCCTGCTTCTACACTGCATTATGGTATCTGTAGTTCAGAATATTTATTACTAAATGCAAAACTACAAACATCATACACAAAGAAAAACGGGTAAATAAACTACAAATATTTGACATTGGAGTGCCTTCAAATCAAAATTAGCTATAGAGTCTGGGCAAGGGAACAGCGGAGGGATAAGGATAGAGTGAAGGAGAGAGGGTAAGTGAGGAATTAAGAGAGGGGGACAGAGAAATAGTAGAAATAAAACAACTCTTGATTTTAGGGATTGTCTAAGTATATCGAAAAAACTAAGCAGTGGATACATCGCAGTTGGCTCCAATTGAAAGGCTTTAAAACTAGAAATATCATCTTCAGCACCAAATTTTAAATTCCACTATTCCATTTGACCAATGTTCTTCCAACTATCTTTAAGTAACTCATCATTGGAATACATAAGGTGGAAAATATAGGCATTTTTTAAGATTACTGCATCTTACTTGATTACTAGTTCACCTCTGTTGCCAAATATATTATTCTAATTTCTTTCAGAAAAGGAATTCGTTGTTTAGTGGGTGCTCCTTCACACGATCAATAGCTGATTTTAGGTAGGATTTCGTGATCAGCTACTACTTTTGTTTATGTACACAGAAGCATTGTGGCTATGATAACATGTAAATAACTTTGCATCCTCTGTAAATGCTAAACTAACGAGCCTCCCCTCTTATGGCGAAGCTTGTGCAGTACCATTCCGTCATGCCATTCAACCGAGTGATAGATCTTTATATCCCTCCTTCACACATATCCACCACGAGTGCTTCACTGATTTTTCAAGTCGGTCCCAGGCTTGAAGATATGCTTCAATATTATTTTTGGATTCTCACTATAGCATTATTCAGGAGTTTGCTGGTTTGCACCACATTTCCAAGAAATCTTATGGATACATTTTAGTAGGTTAGAAAATGCTGTGGGATCTACAAACACACAATCCTGGAATCCCCCGGCCCGGATGTCTAGTTTTCAGAAATGTCTGGGTTTGGTAAGTTTTCCATGTGGCAGCCTACCCAAGCCCAACAAGTGCAGTTATTCACCATTGCAAGTGTGACTATATTGGAAGTTAGCCACACTCTCCTGGCCCATATGTAAAAACAAGACCCAAAGGAATAAAATGTCCTCCAGTTTGCCATTGTGAAAGGATTTCTTTGTGTAAAGGGAGCAGAAAGACTATTAAGGTTTCAGGGGTTAGGGTGGGCCAAAACTACCACATTTTATGAAAAAAATATATTCCTGATATACTGTGGGCTGCCTGGTTTCCATGGCAAAAAGACTGGTTTGTTCCCTTTTTGGAAGTGGGTGTGTGGCCAATGCAAGAGGTGCACCCCCTAAACCACTTTCTTTTTCCCTAAAGGCAAAATCCCTCGTGTCAGGTTGACTTTCTGTCCTTCCCCCCCTCGGGGGACATATTTAGGGCAATCCCCCCAATTGGGACAGAACTCATACCTGTCATGGGGTGGGGGGCAGCAAGACACGGTTTCCTTTTCTGGTGAGGGGGTATGGCTCGATGCCAGGGTAGGCCGCACCCTCTTTTTGTTTGTTTTGGAATGCCTGGTGTTTAGTGGGCAATCTTTCCCCCTGAGGTTAGATTGGGGGTGAATACACTTATCCATCCCCCAGGGCGGAGGCCAGAAAGTCTATTGGGCTGTGGGGTGGGGTAGAGCATGGGCCCAGGGGAGCCGTCTCTCCCATAAAAATACTGCATTAATGTAGTCTGTGGTGTCTAGTGGGCTTTCTACCCTTCCGGAGGGGGGGAGATTGAGGGTAATCACACTATCTGCCCTCAATGGCGGCAGAAAGACTTATTTTTTGAGGAGTGGGGGCATGGCCATGCCCAGAGTGGGAAGTCCTTATCCCTATATTTATTTTTATATTAGGCCCTTGTGTCTAGTGGGCTTTCTGACCCCTGGGAGGCGATCAGGGGTAATAACCCCATCTGCCCCCCAAGGGGAGCAAAAATACTTTCCACTTGTGGGCAGCCCCCACCACTATATTTAAAAACAAAAGACATTCCCTGGTGTCTAGTGGCCTTTCTGCCTCCAGGAAGCAGAAGACTGAAATAATGTAATTGCTAGGGGGAGAAAACACCCTAGCCTAAGGTGTCGCTCCCACTGTCCCTGGTGCCTAGTGGGAGGATTCCTGCTTGGGGATGCCTCTCCTGTGGCAATCGCCACACAGGGATCCACTGGGCAGCGGTACCATTAGAAAGGGGTGATTCTCCCCTTTCCAATAATACCTCAACCAAGAGAATCGGTACTCGAGGGGCTGAGATATGCCCCTGAGCACTGATTCAGTGAAAGTAAAACAAGCCCAAAATTGAGCAGCCCTAGCTAAAAATAATATAATGAATTTATACAGCTCCCCAGAGCCTGCCAATGGCCAACAGACGCACTGGGGGAGGTAATGCGGGTGTTGGTCACTGGCCGACACCCACACTTAAGGGGTTAAACACCAGCAAAATGTCTGCTTTAGGCCACAGGTATATTTACATCACTAAATACACAACATAGTGTTTATAAATATGTTTTACACACAAGCGCATTGATAATCTGTAAGAAGGTGATGAAACTTAAAACTGATGTCTAATCAAAATGTATATATATATATTTGCATTTTTTATGTATTACAGAGGCAGTGATAGTGATTCTTAAGTCTCACTTTTCATTCAAGGTCCATTTTAGTTTGTTTATAATAAATTTCAAATGTTGTAAATGGCCACGTTTTGGCATATGAAACTTGTGCAGATCCATCTAGATGAGTAAAATTAAGGAGTGAGGGGTAAAAAAGGGTGTTTTCCCTTTTAACTCCCACTGCAAAATTGTCGGTCTTCAGCAGGGAAAATTGTTTAACAAAATTAGACTAACCTTAGCACACCGCAACAAGCTTTCCTTGCCTTTTATTTAGTTTGGTGAAAATCCATTGAATAGGCTGGAATATTGTGAGATTTGAATCAATAGTTTTAGAGACATTTGGCTCGTTAATTTGGATCACCAAATCCTCCATGGAAGTTGGGAGCAGCTGAGGTTTCTCCTAAGGCTAGGTCCTGCATCAGCCCCATTCTAGGCATAGCCAGTCAGTCAGTCAAAATACTTTATTCGGTTCATAACAAAAACCACAAAAGTATACAAAAATCCACAAAGGGAAACAAACATTTAAAATTATAAAAGAACTAACTATCTACAACAACAGAGCATCCAAAGAGAAAATATAAAATTTAAGAAAGAACATTTTTAAAAATTGGATATCGGGGTAAAATCTAAATTTACAGACATACACAATTCATCTAGGTGAGGACTAAAATTATTCGTATGACGAACTATAAGAGAGGATCACGGAAACCCTTCAACTCAAACCGGCTGATTTTTTCCTCAGTCTCATGGCTATATTTAAAAAAGTGGCAACATTATAAATTTCCCACACATTGGACAGCAGTTGAAGGTATAGTAGGGCTGGTTTTACTTGTTTAAAGCCCTTGTCCTTAAGTAACGGTGTAATGAATTTTTTCCGTATCTCAGTAAAGTAGCCACAAAAGAACATGAAGTGGGCAGTGTCCATTATCAAGAAACCATCACAGGTACATATTTTCAGGTCTGATAACTTGGTCCAGCATGGGAGCCCAGAGAGGAGCAAATGAAATTTATTAAGTCTAAACTTGGTTAGTAAATATCTGTGATTGGCATTGTTAACAACCTTCAGATATAATTCCAGGTCATTGTCAGTTGTTACGACTAGCTGATGGGCTCTCACAGTGGGCTTAATCAACTCATAGCCCTCTCTGTCCATCCCTCTATGAAGCTTAAAAGCAGTCTTGACCCATTTTATATCGGCCTTAACCAGTTTAGACGGCTCCTCAAATATTTCTGGGCGCCCTAATGAGACTGCAACCTTTTTAACATAATTTAGCCACGGGATAGATTCCCAGTGATCTAAACTAAGACTGTCCCTCAGGATCTCGTGGTTCACATCCACTTCTGGGTTCAGCCATACCATAATCCACTTTAAGAGGGGTGCGATGGCAATCCGATCCTCTAAATATTCCACCCACATTCCTGGTGGACTATAAAACCTGGGGTTGATTGTGGTACTGATAAAATAGACTTTAAGAATTTGTCCTCTGCCACCTGTAACAGCTTAACATTCTTAAAACCCCACAAATCTGCGCCATACATTGCTATGGAGACACATTTTGCATTGTACACCTGTAATACTGCCTGTAACGGTTTTACCCCTAACTTGCGCGAAAAACCCAGGACAGCAAAGATGGACCGAACAAATGCATTTCTTTTCTCGGACAGTTGAGGAAGCCAAGTGGAACTTTCATCGAAAACCACCCCAAGGTATGGAAATTTGGCCACCCTAGATAACCTATTTCCATTACAGTGGAGTGTCATCAACTTCCTATGCCTGCCCTTTGCACCCACGGCCATGATGTGAGATTTGGTATGATTTACGCTAAGATCCAGAGAGGACATGAATTCATAAAAGGAATTTAAAAGACTTTGTAAGCCTACTGGGGTGCGCGCTATGAGTGCGGCATCATCCGCATATAATAATGCGGGGAGAGAAAGCTTGCCTGCTTTTGGAATGTCCTGGCACGCTACACCCAGAACACTGGCTAGCTCATTAATATACAAAGTAAATAATAAAGTGGCTAAAATGCAACCCTGCCTGACCCCATTTACTATACCTATCTTATCCGTGCAGTTCCCCTTACGATCATATCTTACTGTGGCTGTCAGGTCTCTGTGGAGGTCAGCTAGAAAGTATACTATATTTTCGTCGAAGCCCATCTTGAGGAGTATGCCCCATAGCTTGGACCGGTTTACTCGGTCAAAGGCCGAGGACAGGTCCATAAATGCTATGTACAAACAACCTTGCTTCGCTATAGTATACTTTCCAATCAGTAATTGGAGATTGAGGCTCTGATCTATCGTGCTACGCCCCTTTCTAAACCCGTACTGCAATGCTGACAAAGAGTTTGTTTCTTCCAGCCAGTCGGATAGTTTGCTCAAGACCACACTACCTAGGACCTTCACAGCAGAATCTATAAGGGAAATTGGGCGGTAATTGCTCGGTTCTTCTCTGTTACCTTTCTTAAAGATAGGTACAATTACCGACTGCGACCAGGTCGCTGGGATGCCAGATTTAGAAATTCTATTAAATACGTTAGATAAAACTTTGGACCATGTTGCTATATTAGATTTAAAAAGGTCGGCTGGAACGCCATCAGGGCCGGGGGCTTTATTGCTGGTCATTTTGCTGATGGCTTCAGCCACCTCCACCTCGTTCACCTCCAACGTATATGGGTGACTGACCCCCGAGGTTAAAACATCATCCCCTGTGGATACTGTTCATAGACTGACTTAAAATGGGTGAGCCACTTGTCTTCCTGAATACCACAGTCTAAGACATTATTACTCGAGTCAACAAAGTAGGGTTGGTTGATCACTGCTCAGAATTTGGCGCTGTTTTTTATTACGTCAATACAGGTCAATTCTGCCCAGGCATCTTCCCTGATCTCCCGTTTCCTCTGTTCTACTGCTGCTTTATATGCTTTCCTTAGCAAGGCCACACGTTGTCTGTCAACAGGCTTACATTTCAAGGCCTCCTTTAAATTACGGTTGGCTGCTGAACAATTATGATTGAACCAGCCAACTGACCCTAGATCTTTGGTTTTGCCAGGGTGTGTCAGGTCAGACATGATCTGATGACAAACCTTATGGTATGCCTCCACTACCTCATTGTCCCCCGCTTCCTTGTCCATGCATATCTGCAGCTCCTCCCCTCTACTATTGGAGAGGTTACCTAGGAAATCCTCAGGAACAATTTTGCACCATTTAATTCTGCGAGCCTGGTCTGTTGCACGAATGTCTTGTTTATCAACCCTGTTCGATTGTGTCTCTGATCTACTAAGAGCACCTCTAACACGTAAAATAACGGGGTTGTGATCGCTGAAATGAGACCAAACCGTAGAATAGTCTACAATGTAACTACCCAGCGTTAAACTTGTAAAAATGAAATCGATGGTTGACCCAGTATCATTTCCTTTAAAAGTTGGTATATCCACCTCATCCCCCATGGGTAACATTAAGCCATTTTCAGCCAAAATGTATTCCAATAGGATTCCCTGCTCTGTGTGCTCAAAGTGAGCTTCACTCTGTTCAATGGGGGCAAAAGGAACATTGGGCAAACATTTGTCTGCACATCGATGGATATTAAAGTCCCCTGATAATATTATATAATATTCTTGTTCTGACAGCTCCTTATAATCTGTTAAAAAGGAATGTAACGCTGTCAGGTTGCTGGTTGAGGTGGCTTTGTCAAAAGAATGATAAAAATTAATGATTAAAACATTATATGCCCCTTTATATGCAATTTTGACTACCAGACAATATGGGGACCCTGAGGCTATCATCGTGTGTGTGCCTAAAATATTAGCTGCCACCAAGGTTACCAGTCCCCCCCTCGCTCTTCCTCTAGTAGTGGTGACTGCAGGGAGAAAATAGGTGGTGTATCCATCCAGGGTAAGTGTGTTCTTTGTATCCCACGTCTCTTGTAGGGCAATAATGTCTATGGTCCCTATAGATTCCCTCCAAATAGGAGGATCGACTTTGTTCCTTAGCCCGGCGATGTTCCATGTTCCTACCTTTATATATCCATTATCTCTAGGTGCATCTGTTCCCGCCCGTTGGGTGTTTGTACTAGATACTGAATCCCTACCTTCACCCAACTCGTGGGCAGCGGGAACAAGTTCCCTGAGGCCCGTGCATAAGACCCCGGTCTCCAGGACCATTTTTGCGGGTGAGGCAGAATTGGTACTATTTCCTTTATCCTGTCCTATCACATTAACCGCCTGGTGTCAATCCACCCAACCCAAATCAGACAGACAGTCAAACTGATTTGTCATTGGGATGTTACCAAAATTATTTAGTGGATGACAAACCTGGGAATAGTTGTAAGGTTGGCCAGAGAACATGACATTAGCCCTAAAGCTATCTACATGATGTCTGTTGTCATTGTTCTGTCTGCCTCCTCTTCTCTGAACCAGGTTCCACCCCTCCTCGCCACCCCTACCCCAGCTAAGAGGATTATTTCCCCTGGACGCATCGTGTCTCAACGCTCCTCAATGATGGTTTGGGTCTTTGAGCCAACTCCATCTGTTATCCCGTTGGTCGTTGGGCATGTAAAAATAGGACAGGAGCCTAGCCGTGACCAAAGTATCGTTGTTACTTCGAGGATTCCCCCAACAGATATATTCCGCGATACGGGAATCCTCAAAGGTCACAACTACACAGTCCCCCTGTATACTTTTCCTATTTTATCCTACCCAAGGCGTTCTCTCGACCATTAGGATGTTGCCACAAAGATTTGGAGGTAAAGGGTAATTATTAGCCAACCAGTGGCAAACCTTATTTTTGAGCGTATTAAAATTTTCTGTATTTGGCGGGACCAGTTCTGTTACCCCGTCAAAATAATCACATAAGGACAAGCATCTGGCGGTAGGTGGATATTTCGCTGTGTCAAATTATTTTGATGAGGGGCTGAGGCGGGTTTTAAGGTAGGGATGGCAGGGCCTTTTACATTGGCTGGGTCAATGGGCTTATTTAATGTGGGGGTTTGGGTGCTCTCTTTGTTGGTCACATGGTTGGGGGGATTTGTTACTGATTTTTTGGGCATCTTGTTTTTTGTCACTGTTGCGCTCTTTCCCGCAGAACCTGATTTACTGGTTTCAATGGTGGCATTGGTGGTCAAATTGGAAAAGTTACTATCATGAAACCTTATGTCCTTGTGTATTTCATGAAGCACTTTTTCAATGCCATGGAGCCTAGCTTCTAGGGGTGCGAGATGGCTTTTGACGATTTTGGTTATGATGCAACCTATACGCTCCTCCTCCCCGTTGGCCACCCCTGATAAGTCAACCCTCGCCCTATCGGCTATTGTGCCATCTTCAAGGATGTCAGCTAGGGAATTATCCATAATGGTGTCATCAATTATGTTCAGGGGTAAACTGGCAACCTCAGCCATGGCTGCTAACGACCCAGTTTTCTGATTAATGGCTTCATTGCTAGGATCTCTCGACTCTACCCGTCCATTCCTCTCGTTCGAATCGGTACTAGTATTCCCCACTATAGTAACACGGGCTTTCTTGGCTCCAATGATGTTAATGTTTGGCAGTTTACGTTTAGGGATTGCCCCCTCCCGCCTCCCTCTCTTTTGTTCATTTGCAGACACTACCTGGGTGTCTACCTGATGATAAACCTGATTAATGTCCGAACAAGTCCCTGTGAGGTTATGAGCCTGATCCTGGGGATTAAGGGGTGATGGAACTCGTAGGCCTGACTGGCTACAATTCGCGCTGTGAATGTCAACAAGGACCCGCACAGGATTGGGTGTATGGGATAAGGTATCAGGAGTGCGGGCAGAACCAATGAGACCCAGAGATGATCTTTTAGCAAAAGCCAAATCCTGGGAAACCCTTCTTTCCATAAGTACAATACCTTTATCGATCAACGAGTTGGTGCGCACAATAAAATCATCTAGGGTACCTGTCAATTTTTTACTGCCTGCCGCTGCTATACTTCTAGTTTTGCGGCACTCCATGCTCGTAACCAGAACTAAGAGAGGAAACAGCGGGAACTGCGAACACTAGGTGCTCACAAATATTTCACTAAGGTGACAGCTAAGCAGCTAAAAAAATCCCTGTCTAGCATTGAGCTCAATATGGGAAAGGAACGCTTGCACAGCAAATAATAATGATGATAAGTCTACCGCAGTCTCAGGAGAGGAATCAAGAGCCTTGGCCCAGTCCAGTCTCTTCCGGCCTCTGACGGCCTAAGACGGTCCCGCCCTTGTCCCGGGCTTGTCCCAGGACGCTCCCGGGCGGCGGTGTGCTGATCCTATTATGAAGGGTGGAGAGAGGGCGGGGGGCGTGGCAGCAGGGAGAGCGGACCAGGTGTGTTGATGGCCAATGCAGGGACTCCTGGGATACGGAGTCCCTGCTGCGCGGCTCGCACCCCTGCTGCAGTTCTGTCCTTGCCCCTGTGGCTCCGCTCAAAGTACAAACAAGCACCCTCCTCAGGCTGCCGAAGCGGGACCCTCGAAGCAGGTCCGGCGAGCAGTTCTCTCACCAAAAGGAGGTAATAGCGATAAGGGATCCTTACAGGCAGCTCCTCCTCCGCACGTAGTTCAAAATTTCAAGAAGTGTCTCTAGGCATAGCATTTACACTGGGGGGAGGGAGTTCTGAGCCTACAGCCAACCCCAGCAGGCAGTTTTCCATGGGGGTTGTATAAACATGAAGTTGGATCTGGTGTCAAGTCCTGCAGGCAACCCCCGACTGAACATGGCCAAAGTGGAGCATGTGCACAGGGATTGTTGGAGTCCAGGCCCTCCAGTGAGCACCTGTTATCTACAACCAAACTTTGTATTCCCCAGGAAATGGGTGCAAGTGATGCCCTGCATCCAACCTGGACTGCAGACACCTGAAGACTGACAGTAGATTGTATAGAAAGTAGATATAGTATATCATTTAAAAAAAAGCTTTATACTTTACAACCACATTAACATGTGTTTAAAAATCAAAGAAATTCTCGCTATACACATTTGACTGAAGTTATGGGTATGAAATAAAATAGAAACCCTCAGAAATTGATCATTCATGGTCACCTAGACACATCTTAACTCTCACACCATGAAAATTGTAACTTAACTCTCCTCCCCCTCCCAACTGGACTACTAAGGACTTCACTATATTGTTCCCAATAAATAACAGGACTCAATAAAACATCATTAAACCACAGAAAGAAATCAATCACACAAAGAAATTATACTGTATCCACTGTGAGGTCATCAATAATGTCAATGGTAAGGGGGTAAGTAAAGTAACCAGTGGTGTCATTCATGTTATTGGTGATGGCATCTGTCACATGTGTTGAGTCATCAGCATTCCATTGAGAGGCGAGTTGTGGTTTTCATGGCAGAGGTACAAGTTAGGTTTGTGTAGTTAACAATAACTTCTACATTTTAGGTGGCCCGGTTTTATTAATTAACCACGGAGAATGAACCCCAGCATGAAAAGAAAAACATTAGAGGAGCAACATGATTTTTTTCTTGAAGTATGACATTACGTAAAAACACAAACAATAACAAATTTTCAACAAAGTAAAATCAAGTACATCATTTTTAGCATAGTACATGTACATACAAGTGCTAGTATGTATGAATGTGTACTTATTTGACAACCTAGCTACAAAGCAATTGAGTGCTGTAGAAAAACAGTACTTATTTAATAGATGTGTGGTACAGCACAAGGGTTCGGACGAAAGGCGTAGGAACAACAAGATGGCAGTGGTGTATTGGTGAATTCTCTTCAGGTGGAGTGCAGCAATGGAGTAGTTGCAGTATGGAAAGGTGTTTAAAAAGATGGAGGTCAGTGGACAAAAGGATGGAGCCAGCCAGATTTTCATTGGGATGGTCTCCCAGACCCTTGGTGCGAGCAGCAGAAGGAAGCAGATGAAGAAACAGTATCCTCACTTCTCATTCCGGCACTTTCAGGACTCAAGTCACACGATGCACCAAGAGTCGCAAGATTCAATGAGTACTGACTGGGGTTGAGTGTCTGAAAAGTTTCAGCGCTCCGTCCATCAGCTCCTTGTGTTTGCTAAGCTCGCTCTTAGTTGGCAGGGTATGCCCAGACGTGGTCCTTTGCTCACTTTGCCACTGGATTCAAGCTAGCCTGGCTGATGAAGGGTGTTACCCAGAAACCGGTCCCAGGATGCTTATTTTATTTATTTTTATTTATTCAAAGTTTTGTATAGCGCGAACAAGATCCTTACAGATATCAGAGCGCTTCACAAAGACAGGGTAGGGGCAGTAGGGCTGAACAGAGATAATGGGAGCAGTATAATAGTCGGATAATAATAACATACATAAATCATATCAATATACAATCAGGTAAACAAGTAATATAAGACGGCACAAGTCATTGATCCCACTACAGAGGTGTTCAGGTACATCTTGGGTGTGTGGATGGCTTATACCAATGTTTTAGTATAGAGAGAACACTGAGTGGGGGCATCGGGAGAGTGAATCAGTAAACCAGCGTGTATCATATATTGGTCGGTAGTAAGAGAGTAGTGTAGTAGTGACCCCATCAAGTAGAAGTATAGTGCCAAAGGACAGGTGAACAGTGATACAGAGCAATGCAGAGTCTCTGATCCAGCACCTATAAGGTTCAGGAGATCTTGGCCAGAAGCATGGTTTTCACCTCTTTCTTGAAGATTGCAGTGGAGGAGATAAGCCTGGTTTCAGGAGGGAGCGCATTCCAGATCCTGGGTGCCATTCCTGAGAAGGAGCGCTTGTATGTTTTTTCCTTCTGGAATCTACGAGGTTTCAGGAGTAGATTTTTTGTACTTCTATTGGATCTCGAACCTCCTGATATAGACAACTTTTGAGCCAGGTAGTTGGGTGCATTGTGGTGCACGGCCGAGTGTGTCATAACTGCAATTTTTAGCTGTATTCTGGCTTCAAAAGGCAGCCATTTTAGGGACTTTAAGTCTGGGGATATATGCGAATGTTTTCTTGAGCCAGTAATGAGTCTCGCGGCAGCGTTCAGAGAGGCTCTTAAGGGTGCTGTTGTGGATAGCGGGAGTCCGCTGAGGGCCACAATTCCATAGTCTATTCGAGGGATGACTAAAGCTTGTACAGCAGTTTGGAAGTCTTCGGCAGGGAGGAAGGGTTTAATTTTCCTCAGTGTGTTGATTTGGAAATTAGCTGCTTTTGTGGCTTTGCTAACGTGCTGCTGCATGTCGAGCTTGGCGTCGAGTGTGATGCCTAGGGATTTCGCCGAATCGACTATGGTAGGTTGGACATTGAGTGCTGTTAGGTTATTGAGCCAGGTTTGGGTGGTGGAAATTTTCGCCGGGGGTGAGATGAGTAGGAACTCAGTTTTCAGAGCATTTAGTTTGAGGTGATTATCGGCCAGCCAAGATTGAGTGTTAATAAGCGTGGAATTCAGATGTTTGATATCTTCCGGGGATTGTAGCTTTAAGTAAAGTTGTGTTTCCGGTTCAGGGAAGACCTGGCTTGGCAGTTCGGGCTGGACTGTATCCATGAGGCACAGGGTCAGACTGATTTGCATATAGCTGGGTCTGAAGTGGGGTGGTGAAGTGAGCTAAAGAATGATGATGGATTCAATTCAAATCTGTAACGGGGGTTGAGTGTGTGAAAAGTTTCAGCGCTCCGTGTGTTTGCACCAACTTGGACTGCCAGGTACACTAGGTTGCTCACGTTGACTGCCTAGAAGCCGAATCAGCAATAGCGGAATGTGATGAGAGTAGGCAGGGCGACCCTTGCTCAGAAGTGCCGCTCCATGGAGTACACTCTCCTGGGGTGTAGTGTCTCTCTGTGGTGCCAAAAATCAGGGACAGATGGCAATTCTGAAATCTAGCTTTGATCAAATGGTCTTTAGTTTGCAGAACAGAGACAGCTGATGCCAGGCACTTCAGCGCACTATTTCTGGGGTTGAGATGGCCCATCAGTGCTCAAACCAAGCCTCGTTCGAGGAAATACCATTCTAATCTAAAAACGAAACTATCCTGACTTCTCAGGCTTGCATGGACTGCCTCCCATGGATGGTAGCCTTGCTGGGGAAAGAATTACTACTGCAAACACTGCCTTTTGATATGATAACTAGGCAGTTTTATTTCTAAACTCGAAACTGCCATTTCCCCCAGTCTCATTAACAACAATCGTGGTTCGTTAATTCAGGGTGCACAGACCCTCTGAAGGGAAACATGTGGCTACCACAGACATGGCGTGAAAGATCGTGCTGTTCCAACCCAAAAACTGAGCATCTGCAGCATGGCAGAGGATCAAGCACCGCCTGACCACAGGCATGCCAGAAATGCGTGGGCACAGAAGCAGGAATAAATCAGGGAGCACTGCTTCAAGAAGAGCCATAAAACCGAACAAAAGCCTGTGCACAGGGCTTCACTCAAAGCTCTCATGCAGCTGCCCAAACTGTGTGGTCAAAAAGGCTTGGAAAAATACCAGCTAAAAGCTGTGTTTACAATAACAATTCTGGAATCAATGATATGAAAAAGTTGTGCTTTCCAGAAAAGAAATGGTTTTAAACAAAAAAATCATTATGCATGCAACTAATCAAATGTTACCTATCCATTTGAGGTTTCGGGAAGCCGATGAAGAAAATAACCGCATAAATCCTAAAAACCACCATAAAAAGTAAGCTTTGCTTTACAATAAAATTTAAGTTCTCTTCAAGTACATGGTTATATAAGCACGAAGACTTCTCCTATGAGAAAAAAAATATTTGCGTGAGCTGGAAACTATAGTTCTTTTCAAACCATAATATAGTATACTCTTGCCAAGCAAATATGTATTGGTCCCAGTGTATGCTCTAAGTAAGAGGCCTTCATGTCTTGGCATGCTGTCCATCAGTCAATAAAAAATCCTGAGCCAGCTCGAGGATTCGGAGATATATAGTGCAAAGTAGGTTTGTGGTTTACTGTGAGGCAAATGTGACTGCTTGTTCAACACTAGAGTGAAGAACCCTAGTCAAGAACTTTGGCTCCTTATATGTCAAATCTAAAGTGTATATGTACATGGTGCCTGGATGAATGGATCTGTTGCTGTAAGTGAATTGTACTCAATCTTTCAAACCTGTAATTCAATTAGGTTTAAGTTATAGGATTTTTTTCATCTTGCATACAAATATTTTTTATTCACAGGTTGAACAAACAAACTGTACGCTGGTGGGGCGGTGCAGATGTGTGACATAGATGAGGTGTGTATACATCAGTGCAATCAAACCCAGGCCAAATGTAATCACAAAAAAGCTCATCGGGAAAGTAGTCTAATGGGCTCGGAGACGGTCTTTGAAGGGTCTTGGCCATATTGTTAAAATTGGATGTTTCTACCCTACCGCCACAAGTCTGCAAGTTGCATGACTGACATGAAATGCCAGGTAGCCACCCTAATCAGCTGTGCATTAATGCTTGGATACAACAGTAATGCAGAAGACACTATTAGTGCGTGTGGAATTTCACAAGGAGTAGAAAACTTAGAAACCACATGACTATTCAGAATCTCGCTGGATCTTTTTGTGGTACACCAAGGTACTCTCATGGGGCAGTTCCACCATAGGAATAAATCTTTTTTAATATCGTTCTTTATTATTTTACAATGCAAGATGTTCGAAACAATAGACCAGGCTAGGAGGTCACTGGTAACAGAAGAAAGCCATAAAAAGAACTGTATGTATAGGTGCATGATAGCACGGGAAAAACAAAAGCAAAGGGGTAGGGAAAACACAAAATGAAAAAGTATAGGTTGAAGCATATAAGCCAATATTGATTCGACCAACAGAGTGTGAACAACAAAGGGTACAGAGTAGAGAACAGGGAATAAATAATAAAGAGAAAATAGCAACCCTCTCCCAAACCCCTCTCCCTAGTCGGGCACATCTTTTGTAGTCAGTTCAGCAGTACACTAGCCTGTGTTTCGGACAACGGTCCGTCATTCTTAAAAATCTCCTCCCGTTGAGTGCCGGTCATGCAATGAGAGTATTGAGACATATTAAGACGACTATACTGAGTAAGTGCACGACCATCCTCCATCATCAAGGGATAGGGGCTAAGGTTTGTTTAATGTTGCGAATGAACCCACTCATCCTCAAACTGGGTACGTTTCTTCTGCATTTTACATCTGTGGCTCTCCTAGGTGGCTTGGTGGAAGAGTTTGGTCAACCATTCTTTGGGTGTTGGGAGTGTCGTCAGGCGCCAGTGTCTGAGGATACACACCGCATATTTGTAACTCTACCTGTAAAAATGTACTATGGTTGAACTCTGGAACACTCCCCATAAATGCACTAATGGCCTAATTCCATGCATCAGTCCTGAAGCTCAAGTGTCCTGTAAATGTGCCAGCTGAACAAAGAAAAATCAAACCGTTCTCGTCATTGATTCTTTGCCAGCAGCAGATCTGCCTAAATGTAATTGTTATGGCTAGGAAGATTTCAGGACAAGGCTAGTTAATCTCCAATATTAACTACCTAGAACATATGAGCATATTGCAACATTTTTGGATTACTGGTTTGAGTTTGCCCACTGAATTTGTCAAATTCTCGGACTTTGGTAGAAGAGGCTGATATGGCCCTCTGTAATAAACTTAGTTGGACCAGTTTGAGAATAGGTCATTATTAAAAGGTTTTTACTGTGAAGTCCCAATGCTGAAAAATGTGTAGGAGTCAAGAGTTGCTCTAGCTTCTGCCTGCAGAAGATGATAAACCTTGGGGGGATACTCACTTAAAAGTGTCAAGAGAATTTACCAGTGGCTGGCAGTAATTCTAGGATTCCCTCCCAATACTTTATTTTTTCAGTAGGACGCCATAACTATAATAAAAAGTATGGCAAGGAATGGGTTGTGTAGCTCACTGTGCAATAGGACTCAAGCTCCACCTCACTAATGAGGACATGAAACTGGCCTGGGTTTGCTTGTGCTCGTGTGTGGGAGACAGACCACCTTGCTGTTTGGACTGGGTACGTTTTACTGGAATGGATATGCACATGGCTTGGCCCGACCGGTACTATCCCAGTGAGCAAAAAATGATAGACTAGAATCCGGTAAGCACCAGTGCTAAGATTAATGTACACTTTCCATCCATCACTTTTTTCTCAAGATGCATAAAGCTCACATTTAATTATACAGACTTCTATGCATCAGCATACAGTTTCTGTATAGCATCCGCATTTGTCAGTGGTTGGAATGTCTTCTTGACAGGAAATCCGACTCAAAGCTAAGCAAGCGCTATATTTTGAACTGATTGATCTTAGGAAATGTAGGGTACAAGGAACGGCATTAACTTGTCTCATCGTGTAAGAAGAACCCCATCACCCTGGGCTCATTCAATCACCTCATTCGGTGCCTCCATCCGATTGGCCCAAAGTCCTGGTCAGCAGAAGGATCCCACTTTGGCAGTAACAACAAATTAAATCATAACAAGTCATCTGCAGTTCTTTATTTACATTTTGTCTCTCAACCGAGTGTCTCAGTTACAAAAGGATTTAGCTGATAAGGAAGTATTTGAGCCATGAGAGCGACTGAAGGCTACCTGATGTGGAGCATACGGTGGCCCTGTGTATTACTTTGAAAACTACTATACCCAAGGATCTTCTAGGACAGTGGACCTCAAAAAGCATGTCATGACTGGACCAGACTCCACTGTGTGACATGCTGCTTTGAAAGAAAACTCTCAGCGGAAGTTGTGTGCACACACACAACATACCTAATATTTTAAGGACCAGCCACGTAATGAAGTATGTATTTACATTTGTAACTCCACACGCAGGTTGATATTAGGGTAGGTTATAAAGCTTATTGAGGCAAATATAACTGCACTTTTATTTTTTTGGGCCACTCGCTCAAAAGTACGTAGACACACTACAGGGACCGGTCCTCCTGATGCACCATCATCGCACAGATAGTGTTTGTCTGATTCCGACAAGCTATGAGGACTATCTATCTATCGATCTATATCTGTATACAGATATCCCTCTCTCTCTCCCTCCCTCCCTCCCTTAAATGCCAGTTCCAGGTAATGCACATCATAGTAAGGGCTCTAGTATTCCTTTCCTTCACCAACATCTAGAGACTAGCACAGAATTCTGTGTGAATGTGTGTGAAAGTGTGTGTGAAATAACGTGAAATCACCAAACAAATCAATTGGAAAATGAACGATGTACAGTTTAACAGAAAAAAGCATTTAAAAACGGAACTAGATTGGGCAAGCACGTACGCCCAGTATTTTGCTGGATATCACTATGCCGGATTAAAGCACAATAGTTTAGGACTATTAATTAAAAAAAATAGAATTTGTTTGTAGGTCTACTTTGCTTATATACCAGTTGATAAGGAAGGGATTTCACAATTCATGGCCCATACACAATGAATAAGCCAATAATAAAAGGCTGGGCTTTTATTGATTCTACATTATGCGTCATTACAGTGTTGCCCGAAATAACGGTCACTTTCAGACAGTCTGTTCTTGGGCGACTAGCAAACTCATATGCAAATTATGAGGAAGGCATTTTATTAGCAGCTTTTTGTATGTCTTTCAATAGTGTAGATGGATTTTTTTTAATCAAGTTTAGCTGTGTTTATAAAGAAATGCTGCAAAAATAATCGCTTACACTGCCATCTAGTGAGCAAGTTGCTTAACGAAAATCCTCTAAACACCAAAAGACCTGTACTGATTGAAAATCTATTTGGTCAGAATACAAAGTATAAAACGCACCCGGTGTTTAAACAATGTCCAAACGGCTTCACGCAGTGTTACCACAGACCATTATTTCACCGTCTGTTCAGCAAAGACAATCACTTGACACCTTTATTATTCCATCTTTTGTGCCAAGGAGAAATAATATATTGGCGGTCTGGGGCCGTTCATTTCCAGCCTCTCGTCGCCTGTGTGCTGTTGTCGTGTTCCTTATCAGAGCGACGCACTCCTCCCTCCCGCCCGCCCTGCACACACCGTACCCAACACTAACCACAGACCGCACCGAGGAGAACTGTAAACAAGGGGTAAAGGGCCCGAATTGAAAGCGGTCGTCCTACTACGTCTGGCAAAACTAAAGTAGGAGAAAGCATGAAAAGTTTGTAAGTAAACGCCTCAAACAGAGCATTTATGAGCTCTAAACATTACCGTCGCTTACGCCTTTAAGAAGCTTAACGCCGCCTCATAAAACGGTATTAGGCCTGAAAAACCGTTTTAACAAACGCGACAAACTGGCCCATTCACCCTATTGTACGGGCAGCAATTATGCAGGTGCGCGATGAAAGGGTGAAGCCAGCAAACACGTCCGACCTCACCAAGAAGTGTTGGCAGCCCTGACAAAGAAACCTCAAAGGCCAGTGGTATTTACATACGCCTCCGGCGGCTCGGCATTTATGAGGTACCCGGCGCGAGACCCGCAGACACCGCGTGCGCGAGACCCGTAGACACCGCATGCGCGCGAGCCACAGACGTGACAGCAGCTTTTGGCGGCAGAGCAAACAATGCACGCGCTACGGCACGGCTAGCGAGGCACGAACGTGCCAGCAAAAGGGAAACAGGAAATAACTAAGCGCCTTCACAAGGTAAATAACGACGTAGAACTGTAAGGAAGCCTTTGGCTGTGATCCAAAAATTACAAATTGCCTCTGACATGGACCAGCAAACGGACTTTCAGAACATTGTTGATTTACCGGGCTTTCACTGCGCAGCTCTTGAGAATTTTCAGGAATATTGGTCAAAACGTAGCTTACAATGCAACAAATGTGATGATTTATAAAGAAGCATTTGTGTTGGGGTTGAAGCTATCAGGTAAAGGTTAGCTACGCTGCCAGATGGGCTGGGCTAAGAAGGATTAAATAGAGCAGTAGGTCTCTCCATCTGAGCCTGCTCTAGGCGCTACATTACTACAGAGACCCCAAGGCTCAGCCATTAAGAGCGAGTCTCGCACATTAGGAGGTCGAGGTGGGCTCTCACAACATGCTCAGTGCCACACCTGCAAAGAGGGGCCAGAAGTTTAACTATTAATGCAACTCTTGAGATGGGCTGTGCACAGAGCTGCTCATGGAAGCTATAAGTATTTTAAAAGGCACTTCCGTCACAATGGAAAAATCCCTCCTAACAACCCCTTAAGTAGACAGGAGGAATTCGAGTGGGCACATAATGGTACTAATTCACTACATTTGAAGCCGGGAGTCTACTTTAGTGAAGTTTTCCTGTTGTTTTAGTTATTTTATATTGTTTTATTTCACCAGGCATTTCTTATGTTATCATTGATATCAACGTTTATTAGACATTACTTTCTATGATGTCTTCAAATATGCTAGTCAAACTACTACATATACTCAAACCATGAGACCTCTGACTGACTATGCTCATCAACTACGAGAATATGTTGAAGGGGCTGCGGTAAATAGCCGAGGTCCATCTCGTTTGCACCAGAAAAAAATATCCACAGGCCTTCACAAATGTCTCCTGATAGTCAGGTCTTTCCACAATGATGGCAAATCACAAGGTTGGAGTCAGCCAAAGGCTCCGCATTGATACTCCTCTCTCTGCTACAATAGCTCTTTGGCAGTACAGAATTCGGCCGGAGTGTGGCCCACTTCCTGAATCAATAAGGATGAAGATTGGTTATTTCCCAATGGACAAGGTCTCCTAAAGCACCCGTCTATGTAGGCCTAATGAACAGAACTCAATGAGCATCACCCCTCTGAACCCCCAAACTCTCTCTCCACCCCTTTGAGGGACCAGTGAATAATAATAATATTAAAAAACGACTGAGCCGCTGGTGTCAGATGCCATGTCCTTACTCAGTGTGGCCTCCGGGGGCGGTGTTAACGTGAATGGAGGGCACTGCCAATCCTAGTGACTGGCAATGTTGTCTTGACTAAATCCAATGTGCATGTCGGGTTGGGCAGGTCTCGGACTGCAGCCAACCCGACATGCGCACTTTAGGCCTCAAACATATGTTCTGTTAAAGAGTTGAGGGGAATGCAGCACATCCTCCCTGGTCTCCTTTGGAGCGCTGGGTTTATGACCCAACCAATCCTTGCTTTGTTCTCATGCAGTTTTTAATAGAACACGCATGAGAGCAAAGCCTGGATTGGTGCAGGGCAGGGCAGGGCAAGATAGCACGGGGTGGGATGATTAAAGGGCAGTACCAATCAGTGTGTTTTTTTTAAAACTTTAAATCCAGAGAGATTGGTCATGCTTCCAGCATGTCGATGCAATGACCATGCTTTTCCCATCATACCCAGTGCCAGACACAGCGTTGTGCATGAAGGGAGTGGAAGTCTCCTCTTGTGATATGCATCCTACAACTGGTAAGTCCATGCCATGCAGTTGCAGGGGGAGCATGCCCACAGGGGGGAATACCATATGCCCACCTGCCTGTATCTCCAAGCCCAGAGGCCTTTGTTTCCTCCCTGCCTCATATTTCAGTGCGGGCTCACCACAGTAGCACTGTCAAGTATTTTGCAGCCTCAGAACTACCGCGCCACCTCCGGGGATCCCTGGCGGTTGCAGCGGTCCCCTCACGGTCTGACGCTGGACTCATAATGCGGGGGTCGTACCACTGATGCGGCGGTCCACGGGCGCCATCGCACCTCCACCACAGGTTTGGCCAGAACTCAGTCAGGCCCTAAGACAAGTGTTAGCAGCCAAAACTTGACATGTGGCACAGCACATTTAGTTTATCTTCGTTTATCAAACTGTTGTCTGTTCAATAAACCTCTACATAGGTATAATTTTATTTGCCTACATTTATTTATTTGAAAGGTTTTATATAGCGCTGGCTAGACCCGGAGGTATCAGAGCGCTTTACACGAGCAGTAGTAAGTATCAAATGCATTATATATATATATATTAAATGGTTTGCATGCAGCAGTTAGCATCAACAGGTCAGCATCTCCAACCCTGGAACACAAGCATAAGCTTTTTTCTACTCAGCAGTTTGTCCTTTGTCAATGTCAAAATACGCAGATTTAAAGAGAACCACGCCATGTACCTTCATTTTTTTACTCTGTATTTAACAAGAAAACACAGGTTTTGATGAGTAAACTGTATTTACCGGCTTGTTTTAAAGGTGAACTATGTGCGGTAATGTCTCTGAAACTTGCAGATGCTCTACAGCAGGGGTGAAAGGCATCAGCAAAGCCAATAGGTCCCAAAGGCAAGACCATTGGCATTGCCAATGCTGGTTTGGTATCCTCAACAAGGTGCAGGATTGGACAAGGTAAGCTATAACAGTCTTAGATTTGTTTTATTACTCAATGGCTTATGTACGTACAAATGCAGAATCAAAACAGGTGTAAAATTCTACTTGTGTAAATTGAATGAACATGTAAAATTGTAAACTCTTATTATATCTACTCCCTCGTGGATCTGAGGTGTTTCTCTACACATTCCCACTCCCTGAAAACGTAGTTAACTCCTGCAAATAACTGGAATACACTTGCTTGCATTTATGATAATGCTATCTAGAAATTGTAGATACATTTATAAAAAAAACTACAAAACACTCAATATTTGTAAGTAGACTAATTCAGAAAAGCCCACAAATTGTCCTGTAACCCTAGACTTATTAGAGTGGGAATACATTCCACTACACTGGAAAAAAATAACTAATTGGAATTCTATTTGCCAAGGTCAAACAAAAAGGTGTAATTTTTTTCTATGGAAAATCGTGCACTAAAGTTGAGCTTAGCTGAGCAAAAACATTTTACATTTGGATCTTTAAAAAGTCCCTAGACAAAATAAGATTTTAATTCCTTGAAATTCAGATACCAGGGAACTGGACACATATTTGTATTCTAATTTGATCTACCAAACTGCTCCAAGTGCTGCTTCAATCCTGAGCATAACTTTTAGCAGTTTTCGCTTTCACATAGAACGCCTCAAAATCCCACCATATAAGAAAAAAAAACATAGGTGGCACATCCTTCTCTGTTCAAGCAGCCAAACTATGGAACTCTTAAGATCCATGAATAACTAACTACCTTATCTTCAGAAGACTACTCAAGAGTCGGTTCTTCCCCACATAACCACCATACTCAAATATAAATATACAGCATATCCCTGTGCATGTAAGCAGTTATTTGCATAATAGGTGTGGACCTAGATATGTGTATTCCTTTGTATAAATGTGTATAATAATCATGTTTATAAATACAAAGATATTTGTTAGTTCTGCTTAACAAATTTACATATTACTTATGGTTATATTATTCTAGGTTTAACATGTATATAGGTCACTCCTAAAGAGCCTTCCTAAAAATGCCCCCCAAAGTTGGTGACTAAATTGGCGTATACCCTGTTCCTCTTTTTAACTGATGGAATTTATATGTATTTTTTTTGTAGTAGTATTTTAATAATGTATCATATTTAAGGTATACATCACTTGGTGATAAAGACTATTGAGACGTAGGACTGGTGTTAAAAGGTCTATAACAATGGTTTTAATTCCTTTTTGATTGAAGTCCACTGTTTTTAATGAACTTTTTATCTATATTTAAGGTTCTGCAAATTCCCTATCATATTTTGCACCAGCACTTTAACGTAACCAGTTATGCTGCTAATTGTCTTATTAACTGATTTAAGAACTTTAACTCAAACAATAATATCTAAATTTATGTAATCTGAGTGCCATACGCAGTGCAGAAAATATCTTGTTATTATAAACTGAGCATAAGTACTGCATATATAGGTAATTGCAGACCGTGATTCCAGGACTGACTGCAAATTAGATCTTTGTAGGCCACACTATTTACTTAGTTACAATGTAACTTGATGACTGTATTCCTTTTTTACTTGTATTTAACACTGATGAGATGTGAGAATTTTGTGTAAAATGCTTTTATGGTCATATTGTTCATAATAAAGTTTTACAAAGCAAGGCAAAGCATATATAGGTCACTGCATGAATAAATACATTTTTATCACAAATTCATCTACAATTGCTTCACTATTGAATAAAAAAGAAAATTATAAAAACAAATAAATTAGCTTAAAGTACAGCAACACTTGAAAAGTCTTATTAAATATAACTTAAATCTAGATATATTATCTTACTTATGCATATACACCTTCCATGTACTCATGTAGCTTTATATTTATTACTTTACTCCTAATTCCGCATCTCCAATGCGCCACCCTATATCTCATCTTATACCTCTCTCAATGTATCCTCTACCTCCACCCTGACTCATCTCAAACCTCAATTTTTCTACTCTATCCAATGCACTAACCTATTTCTCACCCTATGCCTCGCTCAATATATCCTCTCCCTCCACTCTCTGACCCATCCAAAACCCCATTCTACTACTAAGATACCCCCAAAACATTTTCTAGACTATTTCCTCCTCTACCCCTCCTTGCATCATCTCAACCCTATTTTACTATTTAGATCTCCAAAACAAGCCTTTCTAAACCCTCCCCTCTACTCATTCCACACCTCCTCCTGCTGCTATGATCTCCAAATAAACTCCCCAGACCCTTAACTCTTTTATCCTGCTACTACCCTTTTCAATCCAAATAACAGACAAACGTCCTGCGCTCAAATTGATATCATATTTCCCTATAATAATTCACCACTAATCCTGTTTGGGTTCCGGAGTAGCAGGCTACTCGCTGAAAAGCACTTTGACACCTCATCCCAAGCACTATATAAATGCAAACCCTTTCCATTGCTATCCCTCCAATATCCTTTTTTAATCCAAATAAGAGACTCGCATGTCCACAGCTCAAAATTTTTTTTTATTTCCCTATACTAATTCACCACTAATCCTGTTTGGGTTCCAGAGTAGCAGGCTACTCGCTGAAAAGCACTTTGACACCTTATCTGGTGTACAAAGCACTTTATAAATGCAAACCCCTTCCACTTCTATCCCTCCACTATCCTTTTTCAATCCAAATAAGAGACTCACATGTCCAACTCTCAAATTATTTTTTTATTTCCCTATATTAATTCACCACTAATCCTTTGTGGGTTCCGGAGTAGCGTGCTACTCGCCGAAAAGAGCTTTGACACCTTGGTAGGGATAGTAAGTGCTATATAAATGGAATTACAATATATTTTTGAACTGCTTTCTCTCTCCTGTGATGTGGCCAATGCAAATAAATGAGGGGAAAAAGAACCCTGGAAGAACGACAAAAGGCAAGAATGCAAAAAAGAATCACAAACGTGTTAACAAGGAGAAGAAAAAAACAATAGAAAAGTGACTGGCAACGCTAAATAGGAAACAAAAAGGAACTATGTCTGCCAAACCCATCTACTAATATGTTACATGCAGTACTGATTTGACTTTCAGACTGCACTCTCCGCACAGAACAAAACAACCTTGTTTTAGTTCTTACATTATACTTCAAAATGCCCACCTCTTGTACTTCAAATCCTAAAGGTGCAGCTCTCAGCTCCCATGCACCTTTGGCACACGCACGCACTGCCACTGGCCATATCCTGCTTAATGTTTGCGAGCTGAACACATTTCGAAAATATGTTTGTAAAACGCCAAAAACGTGAAGCGTGGGAACAACAGACAGTCAATGTATTGCGATAAGTCATATTTTCCTAAACGCTCTAAGCCACCTCTGGCAGTAACATTCACTATATTTATGATGCATTGTATTACATTTCAGTAATGCAGTAATACTCCAACAACACAACAGTTAGTGTTACAACACATTTACACTGTCCTCTAAATTAAGCCATACGTGCACCAGAGGAGACATGAAAGAACAAACAAACCAGGGGCGCAAGCATAGTAGAAATATGCACATTGCTGAGGAAGCTTGTGAAAACGTATGTCTAACATCAATAACAAACACTAGAAGGATAAATGAACTCTAAACCCACAATGAACTCAATGCGAGCTATCCAGCTTGCAGGTCACCACTTCAGTGCCTGAGCTCCTAATGCTGCCAGTGTTGACATCAGTGAAACCAGTTTCTTTACATTATCTACAAGTCTCTTGCACCATACTTGAGTTCAGGCTGGCTGGAGCCAGGGCCACTTACTGTTACTGGCACCATTAAGGTTTGCTTTCTGATATGCCTTGCAAATACCTCCTGAATTTGCTAACTGTAGCCACGACCACCCAAGCCAGGGCTCCAGACACAGGGCTTGGACCACAGTAATTCCAATCTGACGCATCCGTGGGTATGCCTTAAGGGACTGTGCCCAGTACATGTAACGGAAGCCTGGCCCTAATCAAATGTGATCTGTTCTCGCTATATGTGCTAGTCCGCTGTACTTCAGCACTCGGAAGAAATTGAACTTCGCACTGTGTGTGTGATATAAGAAAAATAAACAGTCGCTGCAAATTGTAAACAGTGGTGCATGTGCCAAAAATCACGTCCTACAATAAATTGTGACGGATGCTCTCACTGCCAGCTTCCTACCTTCAGGTTCATTGGGTGATTTGAACAAGTTCTTTGGTCGGGCGCTCTTCTAGTGAAGAAAACACCATCCAGGGTCCAGACGCAGAATCATGAAGGCATATTCCAAACCATCCAGTGACAGATCCCTAAGAAGAGGCCAAACAGAGTCACGATTACAACATGACCATGTCACAATATTTGTCCACAAATTGCAAAAAGAAGCTTTGAATTAGAACTTCCGGTGTTATTTTCCCTGGTTTCTTTTTTTTTGTGAAACCTTTTTGAGTTTGTGATAAACGAGAATTGTGTGCCGGCGTTACATCCATATAAAATACCGCAGTACTGTACCAGACGAAAAATAACAGCAGGAAATCGTTTCCCCATACAAGTCATCAAAGTCATATACATTGAAACAACAGTGTATGAACCCTTCATCTATGGTCATACAATAGAAATACAGCACTGTGTTCCTCGCCCCCCCCCCCTCCCCGGCCCATCCTTATGCGGTTTCAGATGGATGCCTTTGTGTTCTGCCTAACCCGGCCCATATCATGAAATGTTTCTGGGGACATACATGTGACAGACATATCTGGCATTCCAGCCCCATACAATGGTCCATGCTCTTTCCCAAACTTCCACCGCTCGAGCTTCCACGTCCTTCCAGGCACTAGTGATTCCTCTCTTGGCCATAATTAGCCCAGCCATAGGAGCGCCTTCTGGTACATTGTACCCTCACCTCCCTCCCCTCAAGTAGTTAGTGATGTGAAGAAGTAGAAGTTTGGGATCCCGGGGGATAGCCCATCCCAACACTCCCTCGAGTTTCCTAAGCACATTTCCCCAGTAGGGGGCCAATTCTGGACAGTGTCAGACCATATGGGGCAAATAACTCTTCGGATCACCATATCATAGGCAGTCATCCGTCAGAATAAGACCCATCCTGTGAAGTCTGGCTCTAGTAAAATACACCCTATGGGGCACATTTCGTTGAATCATCTGAAACTGAGATGCTATCACAGCCTCTCTAGGGGCCTCCACTGCCTCGCTCCAATCATAGTCGTCCAGCAGGTCGAGATCTTCCTCCCAAGCCTCCCGAACCCCCACCAGGGGATCTGACATGTTGCGCAGTAGCATTTTATAGAACTCCAACAGCTGATGCTCCCTGAGTTGCATGAGTAGGATTTTGGCTTCCAATGGAGAGACCTCAGGAATAGTGTCTAGTGATTGTATCACAGAGAGAAGGGCATGCCAGATCTGGAGATAATGGAAGAACTGGGTGCGGTGAAAGTCTAACTCGCCCTACAAGTCCTGGAAAGGTTTAAGCATCCCACCCCTGAGTACGTCCCTTACTGTTGAGATGCCAAGCCAAAAAGCCCAGCAAGGCGGCCACCTGTGGCAAACTAGTACCCTGCCATAATGGAGTCTACAACGTAATGTGTTCAATGAGCTAAATCTCGATCTCCCAATAGCCACCCTTCCACAGCATAAGCCAGATTCCTAAAGCCTGTGAACTATCAGTCATTTCCCACCAACAGATGTGCTGCCCATTAGTATAGGAGCACATCCGGCATCGTTATTCCGCCCTCAAAGGCTGGCCTACAGCACTTTCCCAGAGCTATACCGGCCATTCCGCCCTTCCAGAGCATCGACCTAATCTGAGCATTGATGCTCTTAAGGAAGCCATTTTTTTAAGAGGGTTAATTCTGCAGAAGATACAAAAGGTGTTGGAGGGAGACCATCTTAAAGATGGTCAAACGTCCCAAAAGAGATAAAGGCAAAGCAGACGAAAACTTGCCATTCCTTCCTACATGCTCTAACTGTGGCACCAAATTCTGTTCATAGGAGCGTGTTGTGTCGTGTCAGCTGTGACAAACAATGAGGTATTTTAACCCGCGAGGAAGGACTTGTAACTGTGATGCCCATGGCATGATAGCCAGTCACGGAGGGATTGGGTAAAACATTGATTTGCGAACTTTCAGCAGAAGCCGGAATACGATCCATATATGGTCAGACTCTCCAGAAACCGGGGCCCAAGACGTCTGGAATAGCAAGAAGCATAAGAATATCATCGGCATATAAAGAGATCTAATCCAATACACCCTCGACCACTGGCAAATCTCCAGGAGGGCGTCGACCACTGGAAAATCTCCAGGAGGGCGTCGACCCTCACCCAAGCTGCCAGGGGCTCCATCACCAACGCAAAGAGTAAGGGTGAAAGGGGTTCCCTAGTTCGTCTTGAAGTACTAACAATATGTGCTAATTTTCCATCAATAGAAGATGCCAGTCACTCCTCCCTTACAGTAAATATAGAATGTTCTACTAAGACAAATAGGACCGGTACTCTTTGTAACTCTTATTGAGTATACAACTCATCTCATGACCTTCTTAAATCCTGCAGGTTACCAACATTTTGGTATGTCATTTACTTCACAAAATAAATTGAAAGGTTTCTAGTACATTTTCCTACAAAGAAAGCTCCAGGATTTTTTGTTTTGTCTAAACAATATACTTTTAGTAGTATTTGTGTACTGTCCACCAAATGAATACGAAACCTTCAAGGACAAAACCGGAATATAAAAGTTTTCAAGAGTTGCCTGAATTGTTTCTTATACGTTTCTGCTGTGAAGTATTCTGAATATGTTACTGTGCTCAGGTCTTCCTCGAGTAGGAAATATTTACTTGTTTATACATAATATATAGCACTAGTGCTAGCTGAACCTGAAGATATCGGAGCGCTTTACATATAATGCAAGATCGTTAGACTGAAGTATACATATATACAGATTAAGAAAATCGTTAGGGAAACAAGGTAGTTACAATATGCGGACATCTGAACAGCATAAGTTAAAGGTGTAAATGACCTGGCAAACCAAATAATACGGGCTTGATTGACACTTTCAGCTAGTCCTTTCTTTTTAAGTAACTCTTTGCTATGTTATGCATGTTTTCATATAGGGCACATTTATCAATGAATAGGCCTCTATGCGCATCATCCTACAGAGCTTGTGTATTTATCCAAGCAGGGCCTTCCAGTGCGTGTGTCTGAGGACCACCCTTGGCCCGAGCAAATGGGTGTACCGTGATGCTGTTGGAAAGCAAGTGTTTTCGCTGTGCTGCGCTTCCTTGGTGGGTGATCCTGCAAGCAGACAGAAAAATAGTCCTCCGAGTTCTCCCTTTGAGGTGCTTTGCAGTGCTAAGACCTTAAAACCATCCAGCTATCCCACGCCAGTCGTGCCGTCTGCCGTTTTTGGAACTCAAATGACTAACGAGTTAAAGTAACTATACTACTGTTGTAGCTGAACTGTTCTGAATGTGGGTGTTCTACCATTGACCTAGGGTCAGTATGACCAATACTGAATCTGACAGTCTGTTGGATCCCTTTAATTACTAGATTTATCCATATTATCACTTATGTTTGGTGGCTCAAGTGCGTTGCTAATGTCCTACACGTGCTTGGTCTGCCTACTTGCATCTCACCGAACTATCTGCTCATGAGGTTCCAGGTTTCCACATCTTCCTCCCCCAATATATCCTTCTATGCTTTCTGTAGTAACTGGAACTAGTCAAGTTGGATTCCTGTCCTAATGTTTCTCATTTCCCCGTTTCAATTACTTTGGAATTCTTCCACTGCTTTTGTCCGCTAGCTGAACTGCTTGGACAGGTACTTCTATAGGTAAGCAGTCACCGTTCTAATTCAAAGCCATCCATGGGACTACATAGTCCAGGTCATCTGCAACTTTGCGTTTTGGGACTCATAATGTAGTATTTATCATTAGAATGGCCCTAAAAGTTTCTATATACAAAGGGCTGTTGAATAAAATGGCAGCGGTAACTGATGGAGTCACATGATCTAGGGACACAACAACCACTAGTGACTGTTACATGTACAGAGCCACAAGAACAGCAAACATAAGATTTGCTGCAGATAAGTAAGGAAGCAGCCTGGGACACAAAAAGGGAATTTGTGTAGTTCACATTTGTAATATCCACATTTGAAATTTAGTCAGATTTAAAATAAACTATGAAGTTGCAGTAGGCCAGTGGGGAGTGGGTTGCTTTTACTTTACTCTCAATACATGCCACACTACCAGATTTTGTACTTTTGTAACAACAAAGTCTGATGAGGCCCATGCTTAGAATGGATCGGCATAGATGAGGCTCGAGTTTATTTGTGTAAGAGTTTAAAGCGACCACTAGAGAGCACAGTCAGTAAGAGTACCAAATAGTGAGGGGATAGATTTTAAGTGAATGAGAGACCAGGTCTATTCATCTACTAAAGCTCCGACTGAAGTATTCGGTCAGATGAATGGCTGTCTGAAGAGTTCAATCTTTAGAGGTTTTCTCAACTGGAGGTGGCTAGGCTTTGCCCCTAGGTTGGGGGCTTAGTCGAATAGCTCATCCTAAACCGGCATGTGCTACAACCAGGAAAGGGGTATATCCCAGAGGACGAGGATTCATAGGTAAATGGCGTATTTGATCACAGACTGGATTTGAACTCTCAGATTTAGGGAGGAGGGAATCAAGACATAATTGAGGTATATACTGTACCAGTGAATCTGCTGCCTTAACTTTGGGGAACTTTTTGGGGTAAAATCTCAGAATGCATTCCACAACTTTTTAGGTCTCGCCTGTCGATGCGCATGCGCATCGAGCAAGCGAGACTATAGGGGCTCATCTACTCTTTATCTAACTTGCAAGGAATCGTGGCGATTCCTTGCAGTGCCCGTGACTTTTAAGCTCAATGCGCATGTGCATTGAGCTTAAAAGCGCGTGCACAGCCGCCCGCATTCCTCCGACACCTTTGAAGTGAAGCTTAGCTTCACTTCAAAGGCCCGGCTTCTTCACACCCACATGCCGCTCTGCCCCGCTCCGCCCCCTCCCCTGAGTCATCCTGCCTGCCCCTTCCCGCCGTGTCGCATTTCTCCTCCCCCCTCCCCTCTCCCCTCTCTTCCCTCCGTCTTGTTTTCTTTGATGCTGGTATTTCCATATCTGGCAGCTTCCTGCCCTCACCCCACGCACGCTGTTTATTTATTTATATTTAATATGCAGGAGATCTCAGTTTATTTAATTTATAATTAATGATGCCGCCCACGCTGAGGCTCGAACCCTGTTCTCCTCCTCCAAAGTCGGCATCGTTATATGTTGAGCCACCTCTTCGCACCGTTTGTTTGTGCTGACTTTCTTGCTCTGCCGCTGCTGGCAGCGGCATTGCGCTTGGAGGGAACATGTAATTGACCCGTCTCGCTTCTTTTCATTTGAATTTTTTTTACATTGTCTCCTTCCTTCCGCCCCTCGCAGTTTGTTTTCCTTGCACCGTCCCTTCTTACAGTCCCTTTAACCATTTTGGTGTTGCTCAGCCCCAACTAGCATGTTATTGTCAAGCCTCCAAATATGCAGCACAAACACGACGTACAAAGAGATTAACGTGTTGCCTGGAGCACATTTCGGGAATAACATTAAATGAAAGCCCAAACCCGCTTTACCGCAACTTGCTTTCACTTGTTGTCTTTGTTTCCAGTGCTATTTTAGAGCTTTGTGCAAACTACACTCTCGTTATTTTGCTGGTAATAACTTTGAGGGAATAGCGTATTTTTGTTTTTTAAATAGCTGGCAGCTTCCTGCCCTCACCCCACGCACGCTGTTTATTTATTTATATTTAATATGCAGGAGATCTCAGTTTATTTAATTTATAATTAATGATGCCGCCCACGCTGAGGCTCGAACCCTGTTCTCCTTCTCCAAAGTCGGCATCGTTATATGTTGAGCCACCTCTTCGCACCGTTTGTTTGTGCTGACTTTCTTGCTCTGCCGCTGCTGGCAGCGGCATTGCGCTTGGAGGGAACATGTAATTGACCCGTCTCGCTTCTTTTCATTTGAATTTTTTTTACATTGTCTCCTTCCTTCCGCCCCTCGCAGTTTGTTTTCCTTGCACCGTCCCTTCTTACAGTCCCTTTAACCATTTTGGTGTTGCTCAGCCCCAACTAGCATGTTATTGTCAAGCCTCCAAATATGCAGCACAAACACGACGTACAAAGAGATTAACGTGTTGCCTGGAGCACATTTCGGGAATAACATTAAATGAAAGCCCAAACCCGCTTTACCGCAACTTGCTTTCACTTGTTGTCTTTGTTTCCAGTGCTATTTTAGAGCTTTGTGCAAACTACACTCTCGTTATTTTGCTGGTAATAACTTTGAGGGAATAGCGTATTTTTGTTTTTTAAATAGCATGCACGAAAACAGTATAATTTCAATTTGCACCACTTATTTCCCATGTTTGTGTCAATGTAAAAATCGACCCTGCACACCCAGCACCAGGGCCGTGTGCCTCAATGATGCAGTACACGCACCAGTAACTGAAATATGACGAAAGACTGAAAGGAGTAGCTACAAGCTGTGCTCTAGTTCTGCTCTCCAAAAAATCAGCAAAGAAACAAGCAATTAAGAACATTTCATTGAAGAAACCATTGAGCAGGAAACAGAAGGAAATCCTACAGAAAGAATCCTAGAGAAAGAAGCTTGAGGTATGTAAACACTTTTATTATGCAAAGGACGTCAATTTCAGGATGCTCAGATGCTCTCATTGGAGTGAAGTGATGGCTTACGTTGAATGAAGAAGCAGCTCTGAGCACTTCAAGAACAGCTGTAGTTTACCACAAGGCACAGAGGCTCTGGCAAGCTTGCATAATGTGGCGGTAGTCCACATCTCGTCATCTAGTGCCCCTCCCTCTGACCACATTATAACACGTTTGTGCCGAGTTGGCTCTATGGTTTATGCAGGAATGAAAAGAAACAAGTAAAATGCATCAGAGATGAGAAAATAAAAAACAGCGAATCTTTCGTACTAAAAAGATGTATGTGAAATAGTTACGAATCTGTTAAAATATGAGCGACAATCCTCAAGTCATCCACAACTTACACTGGTGCTGTTCACTGAAGGGTTCACACTCTGCTTATTCAATTGTTGGCCTCTTGCTGAGATGGTGAATAAAAAGCTATTTAGTGTTCATTTGTATTAGAGCATGAATTACAAGATCAGCGAGTAGTAGTGAGACCACCCAACAATTCTCCATCAGTTGGCAAGTAAGGGGCCATTCTAAAATGGCAACACCCAGATCCTGGACTGCCTAACTCTCGGCCCACCCATAGTATAGTCTGGTAAAGATGATGCTCACGAGTGCCTGTGCAGCAACAAAAAATATCAAAAATGCATAATCTCGCCGGCGCTGAACTATGGATCGATAATTATTTGTCAAATACATTTTTAAAACATAAATGTTCCTCTAAGGCACATGGCAGATGCTATCTGTAGCCTTGAAAGTCCATAGGCCCTGAGAAGTGAAAGGTGATTGGTGAGGGCAAGTTGTGCTAAGACATACTCCTAAGCTTGTGTGCTCACCCTCACCCTCAAACCTTCACCCTCAACCCCTCACTCACCCTCACTCTCACTCACCCTCACTCAGCCTCAACTACTCTCACTCACCCTCAACCCCTCACCCTAACTCACCCTCACCCTCACTCACCCTCAACACCTCACTCACCCTCACCCTCACTCACCCTCACCCTCACTCACCCTCAACACCTCACCCTCAACCTCAACCCCTCACCCTCACTCACCCTCACTCTCACTCACCCTCAACCCCTCACCCTCACCCACCCTCACCCACCCTCACTCACCCTCACTCACCCTCACTCTCACTCACCCTCAACCCCTCACCCACCCTCAACCCCTCACCCACTCTCACCCTCACCCTCACTCATCCTCAACCCCTCACCCTCACACAGTGCAATAGGTCTCAGACCATTTCAGTTAGAGCTTTAAGAAATGTTTATGGCTTTTTTTATTTGTAATTCTTTAGCATTGGCTACAGGAAACAAAAATGCTAAACATTTACAAAAAAAACCCATAAACAATTCTAAAAGCACTAACTCTAATGGTGCGAGACCTATTGCATTTCCAATGCTTGTTTTTTTTTTTTTTATGTCACCTCTCATAATGGAGTTGATTTCTCTGCCTGCCCCTGCTCTCAGACCCATTTACCTTATATAGCTGATATAATGTAGATCCTGTTAGCCACACATCTCTGCCAATTGCCATCCAGCGCCTTCATATCCATCAAACACCACCTTCTCTGCTTATGCTAAAATATTCTAAGTACATTATGAGCGTTTAAATAGGATTTAATCGCTAGGTTAGGATTTGTCCACAGTCCTGCGACTGCGTAATAGAAAGTTCCAGTCACTCCATTCCTATAAAAAAGCACCACTCAGACTGGTGCACGGTTGGGAGGAATGATAAAACATTTTTTTCATTCTGCAATATTTTCTACACGCTGGTCATCCCAAGAAAATATTCAAAAACCGCATGCATTTTCTTTACAAAAGGGATTCTGGCAAAGTTGACAGATCGAGAAACTGGTGCAAAATTACAACACAGAGAAATTCAGCCTTGAAGTACTAGAGCCAAAAAAGCACGTGTCTGGTGAAGAAAAACGTGTGCCCCATTTCTGGGGTGAGACTACCTCATAGAATTCCAGGGATGATGTGTCTAACGAACATAGGGAGCATCGCACTGTGTCAATGTTGTCTTTGAGAGCACTCAGGGCCACTGACCCAAAAGCAAATGAACAAATAGCCGGCAAGGCCACTGGTCACGAAGGGATGTCAGTAAATCCCACACTAGTGCACTTGTTCCGAAGAGGGCTCGGGGGCGCCTCTTGGCGTCTACGCCATGAATGACGCCGCCTGTCCTTGGGAATGTGTCTGTTGTGTGCAGTCTGTTACTGCTTGGCCCTGCCTGGCATGCCCATTCACTCCAAGCCCTTTGCTTCCCCCTCACCATCCTTTTGGATTGGAAGCGTGCAAGAAAAACACAGGGTTCAAAGGTCAGCGTTGGTTTTGATTGTTTTTATGGCTGTTCAGTTGAGCGTCTTCCTCTGAAGTTTAGAACACCAAATGCAAAATGACAGCCAAGTTATTTGTGTCAGTTTCAAGTGTTTGAACTTTTAGAAAAATTCAAACTGAGGCACGTTTAAACCTTCCCAGTTCCATCCTAAAGCCACTGGGTTTAGTCAGCGCAGAGGCCATTGTCCAGTGTGCACTTTTATATACACAGGCCAGGCGCGAGGAAGCCTGTGTTCGTTCAGACGAGCCGTGTCCAACCATAAGGGACCTTGAGCCTCGAAGGCCAGGGGAAGATTAGCTTCCGCCCTTTGTCCCCAAGAATTCACAAGGTGACACTTGATCAGCCGCGAGACATCTTTGTGCGAAGGCACTTGGCGGGGCTTTATCACGCGCCGCTTACTTTATTATTTGCGTAACGTGACCATCTCCTTGGCAACTGTTCCGCGAGCTGCGCTTATTCGCCAGAGGCTGTTCTAGTAAGTCATTCACTACATTTCTGCAGGTGCGCAGGGGAACGTGCTCCAACGGCTCAATCATCCGGGGTACACGGCTAACCTGTTCTTTGCGGGGACTCGGGGCACTTTGGAGGGGGGGAAGGAGGGGGGGGTTCCCGCCTTTGTACCCTGGAGAGATCAATGGTGCGAGTTCCCTTCACAAAAGGTGGTACTTACAATAAAAGTGCAGTCACTTTTATTGCCTGCACCGTATTTTCAAATAATACACATGCTTATACTAACTTTTGGTTGGAATAGGATGCCCCAGAGCAGTTTTTGCACACCCCTCGTTTGACAACCTCTGTATGTGTTGTGTTTTTATCGTATCCCTGTATTTTAAATATGTTGTTTTATTCAGATTTTATGTATTTTATTATTACCTTTTCTAAACATCCACTTCCTGCCGTTTTTGTAAAAGAATTTAATTAATCATACAATCAAGAGTTTAACTCCACTCCAGCAAAAAATAAAAGTGCAGTCAGTTTTTTTTCTAGAAAAAGGAGGCAGACTTGTGCTTTGAAGAATGTTCTTTGAAGGAGTTTTGCTGTGCATATTAGGTGCATCGGATTGCAGTGGTCACTGTGCAGACTGACATGGGCTGTCACTGGAGTAAAAGTATAGCTCTCAAGTGGGCCTCAGGCGAAGGGGTCCATACTTTTTTTTTTTTTTGAAACTTTATTTTCCATTTTCTAAACAAAACAAAAAAAAACCCAAAAAAAGGCAATAAAGAGGAAAATATACAATATGATTGCAATATGAAAACATTACATGACATATACCCAAAACCGGAAAATCATATTCATAAAACATAATTACAGATCTTGAGGACCGAAGATGAATAAGAAAAAAATTGTATATATACCACACCAAATATACAATACTCAAAGAAAGAAGCAATAACAATACAATAAGCAGACAATAAGCAGACTGTTAAACACGAAGACCAAAAATCAAATAGGTGGATGCACAACCTCAACCCTGCTGTAGCCACCCCCAACTCCAAGGGGAGCTACCCTATACCGGAAGGGGTAATGCCGGACTGTAACTGAGAATCCGGAGTCAGCCGGAGTCGGGAGACGTAGTCCCTGTACGGGCCCCAGATGTCAATAGGCCTGGAGGAAGCGGGGAGTAAGGTGCTGAATTCCTAAGGGGTCCATACTTTACTTAACTCCAAAGATTAATTTAACACTGTTAATGTCAAACAAAACTGAACCAGGAGCAGAATCATGTAACAGAAGATATTTTTCGCAGGACTCCAGTGAAATTGATTAAGCTGGCTTGGCAAATAGCACAAAGGCAGGTAAGAAACACCTTTGTGTTTCTAATAATAATTTAAAAAAATCAGAACCTTCCAATACTGTTGAATTAGAAAAAGCTGCATTTTATTAAAAGACTCGAGGTTGAGGTTATGTTGATTTAAAACATTTGGATAAGCATGTATGACCGGTTTGTAAAAAAAAGAAAGTCCTTCGGTAGAGTTCTTTGACCAGTCACCAGATCTGAGAATGCCCTTAAGTTTCGCATTTTCCATTGTGAAAGAGCATTATCACAACAAAAAGGTCCCCTATTTGGTGTTGCCAATGCATTTTACAGATGTTATTTAGCATTTGCGCCCCCCCCCAAAAATGGTTATTGCTGATGCACCATTGGCACAAAAAAGACCCAGAGCAATGATAAATGTGCATGTGTCATCAGGCACGCGCACGTATTCGTCAGGACACTGTCAGCCTTAGTGTTATGATTTATGTAGGCGCATGGGTCATCATGCATACACACATATGCATCATAACACTGCAGTGGCTTTTTTCTTTTTGATTTACTGCTCTAAGATGGTCAATGCAATGCATAATAAATATATTTAAAAAAGTGGACAAAAGAACATTATTTAGAAAAGAGCGGCCTGGCAGCAATTTGCTCCCACTAGTCAGCTTAAAAAATAGTGAAAAAAACAGCATGGGGCACGTCGGGGGCAGAGGAGCAACAGATCTCTGGCGAATGAAGCGGCATGGAGGTGTGGCAGAATAAAAAACAAGGAGGGGGGAAGGAGCAAAAAAAAAAAAAAAAAGAGTTTGGGTGAAGGGCTGGGAAAAAAACACCAAGCAGGATGGGTTGCGGTGGGGGAAACAATCCACAAGTTAGTGGTATGTCTGGAAACATCATATTTAAAGTTCTGATAATAAAGCAGATCCATCAGACTGCTTGTATGTTGGAGATAACACGCCTAATGTGGCTAGTTGCGCAAGGGTAAGTCGATAGGTACCCAGTGGTGCATAATTCTCTCTTGATATTCCAGATATTGGCCTTTGAAAGTTTAAAAATTGCTTGAAATCCACAAGAAAGATTAGGAATTCGGTTCGCTTGGCTGGCACAAAGGCAAATTTCTGTATTAAGGCACAACTACGTTCTCAAAAGAGTTACCTCACTTCCTACAGCATATTCTGAAGAAGAATAGGATCACGAGTCATACATACGATATTTCCCCTGCACACCATCACTCGAATGCTCTGAGATTTGTGGAAAACAGGTGTCAAAGCATCTGAAGCCAATGCCATAATGACAGGAAGATAGGTGAACCCATACGTTTGCGTGTACCATTGAATTGAGGGCGGGAACCTTCTTTGTGAGTGAAATATGCGCCCTGCTAATCCAGTATCAGAATACCCCGGTAACAAGGAATCCTGGAGATGAACTATAATTTCTAGTTTTAAGTGATTACACACTACAGAGTAAATTAAGTCACTTATCTATATAAGCTGTATATTTTGCTTTTATTTTGTGGTATGTAAACCCAGTGGGTAGAGATAAGTTTCTTCTGTGCCTTTGTTTTGGCAGGGGATTGCTACTTCCTGGTCTACCTTGATTGCACTTCTTTGAAGAAGTGAAGGAGGCTAAAAAAAAAAAAAAAGGGGAAATGTGCCCCCCAAAAAATACGCAGTATCATCAAAATAACAGACTAACATGTCCAGTTCTCAAATTTCATATTTCACTATACTAATTCGCCACTAATCCTTTATGGGTTCCGGAATAGTGTGCTACTCGCCAAAAAGAGCATTTCAACACCCTATCAGGGGTAACAAGTACTATATAAATGTAAAACATTTTCCCTCTTCTATCCCTCCGCTATCCTTCTGAATCCAAATAACTGACTAACCTATCCACCACTCAAATTACTTTCATATTTCACTAAACTAATTCAACACTAATCCTTTATGGGTTCCAGAGTAGCGTGCTACTTGCTGAAAAAGCGCTTTGACGCCTCGTCAGGGGTAGTAAACGCTATATATATATACAATTACAATACAATCCAATTTGATTGGTTGGAACACCAATGGATCTGAAACATTTCAGTCCATTAAAAATAAAATCCTAGCCGGTTGGCAATGTGAAGTTGGCCAGAGAAATTAGCAGTTGCACCTGAATTTGTAGACACTATCCTTGCATTACTCATGCTACTGGCCGGCATGGTGATCTACCATGTCAGGACCAGTTTGGAAACCCAAATCAGATCTAGTAAAAATGTCCCAACAAGCCCCACTGCAGGAGGCGGTGACTGCAATAGGGTCGTACTGTAATAAGGTTGCTCCCTCTTCTTTCTTATGATTGGTGCTCTTTCTCCTTTAAGATTGTGGAATTTCTTACCTGTATTCTTTATTAGAACTTCGTGAGATCATCTGGCAGTTGCTGGATACTTGTATGTGGATGAGGTTAATAAACCCACCTTCTCATCTCGTTACTCTCCGTTTCCTTCATTTATGTGGAAAATACCACATTTATTTGGCGACGATCGGGAGTTGACCTCAACACGACGAGTAAGGATCAATTTCAGCTCTCCTCCAGCGGCAGATTTATAAACAAACGAAGCGTTGTCTTCGCAGCGGCTGTAATTTGATGTAAACCGTCTTAAACCCCTCAAGAATTACGGTGAGGAGAGCGGAAGGAGGATTGATTTATTTTCGAAAAAGAATGTGGATAATACTCTTAAAATGAAGAGAAAGAAATATCGGGACTTTAAAAAAAAAAAAAACTGTGCGCGCGTAGACTACTGACGTACTCTGCATTTCATGTTGCGTGTCAGCACAGGCGTCAAACGTTGCGTTTCAACATAACGCTCTACGTTGCGTTCCAAGCTAGCGCAGTCTCCCAGACTCTGTTTTACAAGTCTGTTCTAAACGCTCTGTTCGAGCCTCAGTTGTGCGCTCAGCGGTATTGTGACGTAGTGAGTCCTTTAAGGCTTACTAGAATAAAGGATAAACTAACATTCTGTAAGCAGCATTGCCATGTAATGAGTCCTTAAAATCGTAATAAAACATAGGACGAACAAACTTTCTCAACCAACATTATTACATTATAAACAAATATTCTCAACCAGCATTATTATAAAAAAAAAAAAGGGAAAAAAGATATGACTTTTGAAAGAAAGGCTTGGAACATGCAGAACTTTAATTATTAATTCAAAGAAGTACAATTAAAATTTCTGACTTAAAAAAAGTTACATTTTTGTTGTTAAACACATATAAGTATTGAAATAAATAAAGAAAAAAATGCAGAATGTTACTCAACCTGCTTTCTTCTTAACGAGTCATGGAGAACCAAATGTCAAATGGAAAAAGTGGAAGAAAATCTTCACAAATTGTGCAAGGGTATGTGGAACAAATTTGAGTGCAGAAAGAAAACACACTCTACTTTTACATTGCCTTGGTGGGGAAGGTCAGGATGTTTTGGAGCATTTGCCTGATTTATCTGCAGCTGAGCAAAGAAATTTAAATGAATATGAGATTGCCATTCTCCAGCTGGATCGTCATTATTCGCCTAGACTCAGCACAATGATGGAGAGATATCACTTTGGACTAAGAGAACAAAAAAAAGATGAAACGGTAGAAGAATATGTGTCTTCTCTAAGGAAACTGGCATCTTCATGTAATTTTGGTCAGACTTTAGACGAAAGAATTTGTGATCAATTTGTTCTAAGGTGTGCGCATGACGACATTAGGAAGGAACTTTGGTTAAAGGATGAACCTCCTCTTGAAGAAGTGTTGGGTATTGCAAAACAAGTAGAACATATGACAAAATGTGTTGGTGAGTTGAGGAAGGAGAAGGAGAAACCATCTTCTTCGGATACAAAAGAAGAAACTAAAGTAGAGGAAACAGTATGTCAAGTTAAAAAGCAGGAGGGTATAGGAGTACAGGAGAAACAGAGTATCTTTCCAAACACTTCTAATGTCAGTTTGAATAACACATTTTCTTGTTTTAGGTGTGGACAGATCACTCATCTAGCAAATTCACCCATATGTACTGCCTTAAAAGTTGTATGCAACCAATGTGGTAAGAGAGGTCACTATGCCAAATTTTATAGAATGAAAATATATAAAAGTGATAATTCTAAGAAGAAATGGGCTCAACCTCAGGTAAGATCTGTGTGTTTGGAAGTAACTGACAATAAGTCTGATCATCCTTCTCATTTGGTTAGTGTTGAAGGTTCTATGATAAATTTTAAATTTGATTCATGTTCTAAAATAACAATAATTGATGAGAAACTGTTTAATGAATATTTTTTTTTAAAAGTGAAGTTGATGAAATGTGACATATCCCCTTTAGGTTATAGTGAGAAACCGATTAGAATGTTAGGATACTTTATGGCTGAAATAGAGTTGGGAAGTCACATCATTGTTGGTAAAGTTTGTTGCAAAAAAAGGGGATGCACTCTTGGGCTGGTTACATCAACGTCAACTTGGGGTTAAACTTGATCCTAATGCTTCACCACAGGTACAAATTCAAGAAGTTGTTGATTCTTTTCAAGTTAAGAGTGATGATAAATTGTCTGATGCCTTAGCAGAGCAGTTTCCAGGTGTGTTTAAAGAAGGTTTAGGGTGTTTACGTGGTTACAAACATCACATTAAGTTGATAAATAATGCTGTTCCTATGACAGCAAAGGTGAGGAGGATTCCGTTAATTGAGCAAACAAAAGTTCAAGAAGAATTAGAAAAACTCGTAAAGAACGGCATTATTGAGCCGGATGAAGCGACTGAGTGGCTTGCACCTGTTGTAATTGCTAAGAAACCGACAGGAGAAATTCGTCTTTGCATAGATTTAAGATCGTTAAATAGAGAAGTAGTTGTGGATAGATTTCCCCTTCCCGATATTGATGAGATAGTTGGTACTCTTGAAGGGGCGAATTACTTCACTACTCTTGATCTAGCCTCCGCTTACCAACAGGTGGAGCTAGATGAGTCCTCAAGATTTAACTGCCTTCATTACACCTATGGGCACTTTCAAATTTAAGAGAATGCCTTTTGGTCTTGTTTCAGCGGCCTCAGTTTTTCAACGAATTATGTCAAAAATTTTAAAGGGGTTGATGGGTGTGAAATGTTATCAAGACGATCTTTTGATTTATAGTAAAGATGTTCAAGAGCATGATAGACGTGTGTGTTCTGTGTTGAAACGTTTAGATGAAGCAGGTATGTCTCTGAAAAAGACTAAGTGTAAGTTTAGAGTGGAAGAAGTTAATTATTTAGGACATCGCATTACTGGTAAAGGTGTATTCCCTAAAAAGGATTTGGTTGAATCTATCGACAAGGTAAAAGAACCAGTTAATAAGGAGGAATTACTCTCTTTTCTTGGGATGGTTGAATTTTATGGGAAATTCATTATCAATTTTGCAGACAAGACCCATAATTTAAGACGCTTGACGGCTAAGAATGTGGTTTTTGAATGGTCCCCTGAGTGCATGAGTGAATTTGTTAGTATTAAGAAGGAGTTAAACAAAGCTCCCTCACTTCATGCGTTTGTTCCTGGTCTTCCTACTGTATTATTTACTGATGCGAGTGACAAAGGACTTGGTGCAGTTTTGGTTCAGAAGAAGGATGGTAGGGATTCACTTATTTGTTGTTCATCGAAGTGTCTTAAAGGCTCTGAGCTTAATTACTCTGTGATAGAGAAAGAATCTCTTGCTATTTTTTGGGCGTTAAGAAAATTTAAAAACTTGATTTGGGGATCAAAGGTGTGCATTTTATCTGATCATAAACCCTTAAGAGAGGTTTTCTTAAAGAAAGGTTTGGATGCTATATCTTCAAGGATCCGAAGATGGATTGTTTCTTTACAAGAATTCGATTTTGAGGTTGGGTATATTCCAGGAGTAGCCAATAAGTCAGCTGATTGTTTATCTAGATTGGTTGGTAGTGATAATTTTCAAGAGGATGATACTGATGGTGTGGATGAATACATCAATGTATGTGAGGTCACGGTTGGTGCGATTGAAGAATAGGAGTGGATGAAAGAGTTGGGTAAAAGATGAAGAGATTTGTCGCGTTATTTCTTCCTTAAAGAGTAATTCTCGTTTGGAAAAACCTTGGCTGTTGGTCTCAGATGAACTTTCTGTTTCTGAAGGTTTGTTGACTCGTGGAACTAAACTTGTCCCTCCTCTTGGAATACGAATGAAGCTGTTGTCACATGCTCATTCTGGTTACTTGGGTATTGTGAAAACTAAGGAGATTCTTCGTATGCAATTCTGGTGGCCTAGTATGGATTTAGATACAGAAAGGTTGGTCAGGGACTGTATGGAGTGCTGTGCCAGTGACAAGATACTAAAGACGAGACAAATGCCCATGGTTAAAAGGGTTTTGCCAATTCACCCCTGGGATGAGGTTGCTGTTGATATCTTGGGTCCATTATCTGGGGTTTCTGATACTCCCTATCTTATTGTCCTCATTGACCTTTATTCCAGGTGGATTGAAGTTTCTGCGGTAAATGAGATTACCTCTAATTCTTTGATTAAGTTTCTAGAAGGTGTGTTCAACAAGGAAAGCTTTCCTAATAGCTTATTGTCCGATAATGGACCTCAATTCTGTTCTTCTTTGTTTTCTGAGTTTTTAAAGAAATGTGGTATTGTGCATAAAAGATGTTCATTATACCATCCTGAGACAAATGGTGCTGTTGAAAGAGTTAACAAAACTCTTAAGGAATCAATTCAGTTAGCTCTATCTTCTGGTTTGAATTGGAGGACAACTCTTCAGGATAGGATATATGCTTATCGAGTTGCTCCTCATTCAACTACTGGGAGGTCTCCGTTTGAATTGTTCAAAGGGAGAGTTCCTAATACCTTATGGTGTCCTGGTTGGATGAAAAACAATAAAGGTCTGGTGGATAATGATATTGGTGAGTGGAGAAGCAAAGAGTTGGACAAACAATGTGCTCGTAAAAAATATTTTGATAACCGGAAGAGTGTAACATATCAGGATGTTAAAGTGGGTGATTTCGTTAAAATAAAGACACCTGTTGGACGCAAACCTTGGTCCAAATACACTGATGTTAGAGCTGTGGTTAAAGTTTTTAAAAATGCTATTAAGACAGAGGATGGGAGAATTTGGAATAAGAGTTGTGTTGTTGTGGTTGATCCTACTTTATATGCTTATGATACGTCACTTCACAACAATTCTTTTTCCAGCAAGTTTCAGCATGTTGACAATTGTTCTTATAATGGATCTGACATGTTATCTTCTCATAGGAGGAGTCGGAGATTATGCAGAACACCCAATTATTTGAAAGACTATGTTTAATTTTTATCCTGATGTTTCTGTAAGTAATGTTTCATGAAAAATGTTTCTTTTCTCTTTTCTGTTTTGTTAGGAAGGGAGATGTGTAATAAGGTTGCTCCCTCTTCTTTCTTATGATTGGTGCTCTTTCTCCTTTAAGATTGTGGAATTTCTTACCTGTATTCTTTATTAGAACTTAGTGAGATCTGGCAGTTCCTGGATACTTGTATGTGGATGAGGTTAATAAACCCACCTTCTCATCTCGTTACTCTGTTTCCTTCATTTATGTGGAAAATACCACACGTACAGCATTGATTGGATCATGGCAGCCCATCTGCTCTGAAAGCAGCCTCTAGCCGGCAGTCAGGAAAAAAACAGAGTGGCGAGTGTGGCTCTGCACCATGTGACTGGAATCGTTTTGTTTGTTTTCATATCTTTTTATTGAGCATTTATCTTATCCAACAATAATCTGTTGAGAACAACAATTATCTGAACCCCTGGGTCCTGTAGCATGCAATTAGTACAAATAATCTTTAATAACTTCTACGGACATGAGGTGTGTAATTCACGGTACAACAGGAGATCAGTTCCCCAGCCTCAATTCCTGTAACATTTTTCTTCATGGGTCATCCAGTCCAGTCCAGCCCAAACTGCCAAGCCAGGTCGTCCCTGGAACAGAAACAAGCATCCAACGACCGGTTTCGAGATTTCATCCCTCTTCAGACAGGATAGCTTGATTCCAGTGGCACAGTAAGCCCAGGGCCTACCTGGCATACTTAGGGCGAGAAACAAAAGACACACAATTGATGGATGGAATGCAGAACAAATCAAAACATCCATCCCCAGTCAAGAGATCTGGGTTAAATCCATCATTCTTTTGCTCACAATGCCACCCCAGTTTAGACCTGGCCATATGCAAATCAGTCTTGACCCTGTGCTTCATGGGAACAGTTCCACAAGGAACAGGGTCAAGACTGATTTGCATATAGCTGGGTGGTGTGGTGAGCAAAAGAATGATGGATTAAACCCAGATCCTTGTGACTGGGGGTGAATGTTTGCATTGTCCAGTATTCCGTCCATCAATTGTTTCTTTTGCCTATGTCGCCCTAAGTGGGAAGGGTATGCACAGACGTGGGTCCAGTGCTTACTACACCACTGGATTCAAGCTAGCCTGGCTGATGACGGGTGATGCCCAGAAACTGGTCCCAGGATGCTCGTACTGGTCCAAGGAGGATCTGGCTTGGCAGTTCGGGCTGGACTGTTCCCATAAGGAACAGGATCAAGACTGATTTGCATATAGCTGGCTCCAAACTGGGGTGATGTGATGAGCAAAAGAATGATGGATAAAACCCAAATGCTTGTGACTGGGGGAGAATATATGCATTGTCCAGCATTCATCCATCAATTGTTTCTTTTGCATACAAACTTTGGAGGGCATCCTCTTGCCCAATATATAGGTTCCTTAGCCTGTCTACAACACTCCATGTTTGACAGCATATTCTTGATAAATGGAACTTACGTTTCCCCTCAATTAACATGTTATGTCACGTCCTGCGACCCCCAGGGCCATGTTGCATAGAGTGAGCATGTATCTGTCAAAGCTCACATCACCTCAGATGCCCAGGGTGATAAGCCGGAGGGTGAATACCAGGGTATCTCCCACCACAGACAAAAGCCTTTGTTGTGTGCCCATCCAGCAACCCCTCGCTCGTGGGCACCCACAGATCGTGTTTAGCAGTGTGCCATGTTGGCTACATCCTCACAGGCGTTGGTCAGTATCTATCGTGTCCATTGCATGCAGCCTTCAGTGGATGAAGTAGGCCCGAATAAGTTGTTTCAGCAGAAACCCAGCTTGGTAGCGAACCTCCCAAGGGTATCAGCAAGCCACCCCTCATTCATAATCTTCTATTCTGCCCAGATGTATTATGTTAAGCAGGATTCATAAAGCACACGGTTACTCAAAAGTGTGTCCCGGTGCTAACGGAACATAAAGGGCAAAAAAGAACGACCCAGTTGTCTACTGGACAAAGAGCTAGGTTTTAAGCATTTTCCTAAACAGGCTTTCATCCTCTGTTAGCCTGAGTTCTAAAGGAAGGTTATTCCAGCCTACTGGCTACAAAAGAGAGAAAGACCACCTGCCAGCTCTAGCAAAGCAGACTCTCGGAACCGTGGCCAAGTGATTATTGGAGGAGCGCAGCTTTCTGAAAGGGCTGTAGTAGGAAATCCCAGAGGACAAATAGTCTGGTCCCGAGTGGTGTAGCATTCTGTGCACTAGAAGAGAAGTCTTAACCACTTGGATGCTAATGACAAGGGTAACTCGTCATGGAGTGCCCATTCATTTCAATGGAAATTACATTGAATGTCCAGGCACAAGGTTAGCATCCAAGTGAATCTACTTGTGTAGAGAAATGTGCTCCCTTCTAAGTAGACTGAGAACGAACCAAGCAGCAGCAATCGGTACGGTTTTACGTTTTCTCACTAGATATTGCAGGAGACCACCATATAAGGTACTGGCATAGTTCAACCTGGACACGACCAATGCCAAGACCACTGTAATCTGTATTGGGACCGACAGATGTGCAGAAATGTCTTGAGCATGCATAGTATGGCAAAATATTTGCCAATCACAGTTTATTTGATTATGGAAGGACAATTTATTGTCAAATTTCACACATAGATTGTTAACTGTTTCCACTTGCCTATTGTGATGAGTTATCACTTCTGGCCAGTGCACTTCCGACTTGAAGTCAAAATTATGCCCAACACAGTGCACCTGAGTCTTCTCGGTAGTACACTTCAGTTGGAAGAGGCACATCCGACAGAAAATGGCCCAGTGACATGGTTTAATAGAATCTTGTTCAACGGGCACCCCCTTATAAAAGGTGAAAACAATCTGGGTATCATTGGTGAAGAGATTTTAGCCCCAACGACCCAACCAATTCAGCAAGGGAAGAGATGGGAGATCTCCAGCCCATCTTTCTCTCATTGTCTGTAATGGGGCTTGATTATTGGTGATGAGTGTAGAGTAGATCAGGGATATAGCTTGAGTGTGTAGTGGGGCCCCCAGCACCCTATACTCCAAAAGTTCTATTCCTCTAGATTTTGAGGCTGCTCAATCTGGTGGGCAAAGATTGATTTGACTCACATATAGCATAGGAACTGCCCCCCTGACACATACTGTAACTGCAACTCCTCAAAAGACTGCTATCCAGTGTCACACTGTAGGTCACCTAGCCTTGAGGTACCAAGAATATCCCATTGCCTGTATTCTGTCACCCTGCGAAGCTCCGCTAGCACTCCTGAATCCCACAGCAGCATCTCTAATGTCAATTGATCTACCCAACCCAGTCGGCAAGTTGCATAACTCCAAGTCCGGACCACTGAGGTCATAGGTTTTGGGACAGCCAGAAATCTCTCCATGCCAAACAGCCACTAATTTTAACTTTGTGGATCTAGTGACTTCCAGTTATCCATCCAAGATGGCTCTCTTTGCTCCACAACGGACCAATCATTGACCACTAGCAGTTGTATAGTCCAGTAGTAGAACCATTGATCCGTCAGAGCTATGCCCCTACACATTAACAGTCTGGTCACAGTACTTACTGTTATCCATGGCGTGCCACAATTCCACAGTAAGGGTCTGACCTCAACTTCCACTGCTATAAAGAAGTAGTCTGAAACCGCGAATATTGCGTTGAGTCAGACTTAAAGAAATTTGGGCAGATATATAATCTTGTATAGGGCCAAACTTCCCAGCACAGAGAGGGCGAGTCAACACCAGTAGGCTACACCCCTACGAGAGTCCGCCAGGAGGTGTCCTAAATTCCTATCATGAAAATCTTCAGTCCATGGTCACATACATACCCAGGTAGGCAAGCCCGGCTTCCCCTCAGATGGACTTGCCCGCTAAGCTTGTGGTAATCAGTACGACAGTAGGTACACAACAGACTTCCTCTAGTTCATTTTTATGCCCAAGAAAACACTGAAGGCTTAACGGATTTCTAAAACTTGGGAAGAATTGATCCAGATCTGCAAGGTACAATAGGACTTCATTCGCATATAGTGACTGTAGCCTCCCAGTCTATGTCCCATCAAAGTTGCCTAAGCAATTGGTCTCATCCAATTCACTGTTGGTTCTATCGCCACTGCAAAGAGCAGTGGGGACAGGGAACATTCCTGGTGAGTGGCACCGTGCAATTTATATTCCTCCAAGAGTGCTTCATTCACACGCACCCTCGCCATGTGGTAGAAAAGACACACTCATGTCTGGAAGAAGGGTCTAAATCTAATACACTCCAGCAATGCATTGAAGAAGGGCCATTATATTGAATCAAAGACTTTCTCTGCACCAATATTACTGCTGGTACCCTCACTCTTTGTCTGTGGACCAAGCATCCAAACAGACACCGGAGGTTGTGTCTGGTGAACCTATAGGGAATAAAACTGGATTGGTCGGGGGCAACAATACCATCTATTGCTTGTATTAGGTGGTTAGCCATAACTTTAGGAAGTATTTTAATTTCAAAATGCAATAGATATATCAGCCTGCATGATGCACATTCCTCTGCCACCATCCCTGGCTTGTGGACCAGGATGATTGTCGCCTCTCTACGGCTGCTGGGAAGCTCGACCCTATCCCAAGCCTCACAGTAAATGCCTTGGAATCACTTTACCACCAACTTTTGACACAGTCGAAGGACTCTGGAGGGTAGCCACTGGGTCCCTGAGATTCCCCACTCTTCATTTAGGATAGTCCCTCCGCTGTCTCCCTCTCTGTAATGTCGGCATCTGGGCATGACCTATTTTACCTTCCCAGCTGCAGGACTGGAATATCACTAAGGCACCAAACAAAGGTCTGAGCAATCGCTCTCATCAAGCCGGTCAGCACTCCCGGAGGTGAACAGAATCCCAGGATCCATATTCCGTCCCTCCTCTTTCTTTGCCAGCCAGGCTAACATCTTGCCTTGTTCCCTATTTCGTAGATTTTGCTCTGCCGTGCCCTATACTTGCGTCCTGAGTTACAAGGTGCCTATATCCCTTCCCGAGCTGAGTCGAGCTCTCGGCCAGTTCGGAGTCTGGTATCTCTACATATCTTGCCTCACAATTCTCTAGCTCATCCTTCAGTTCCACAATTTTCTTTACTCTACCTATTCCCTTCCCTGTCACATGGGATATTTAGTGAACTCTTACCACCATCTTGTATGCCTCCCAGAGAATCATCCCTATAGACCAGACACCTTGTTTTCTTTTAAATATGTGGTAGTCACATTCTGCGCATGTTTCAGAGTCGCCCATTTGGTCAACTCCTGGGGATCCATGTGCCACGCAGGACAAATGCTGGAGCCTGGGCACTGCCACTGATGATTCGAGATACCCCTCGGCAAGTATGTTATGTTTCTGGTATCTGTGCTGTTGGGTCATTGGTAAGTAGCCTAATCTCGACAGGGAGTAAGCCGTGTTTGATGCAGTCACATGTCGTCTTTGGGTGTCTCTCCAGACTGAAGTATCCTGTTCATGTCCCTCTGCACTATCAGGTTGAGGTCCTCTCCGACTATTAGCAACACTTTAAGACACTTCGTTATCCAGCATCCTCTCCAGCCTGACCCCCTGAAGGCCCGGCAAGAGATACCAGGAAGCCACAAGTAAACGTTCCCATTTAATGTCCCCCACCAATGTCCAGCATCCAGAGGCGTCCGCCCAAGGTTTTGTAATCTGCGAGGCAGTATTCCGCATGTACTAAAGTCTTATATCAGCCTCTTCCCAGAAATCCACAGTGATTACCATTCAAGTGTGTTTCCTGTAACAGAATCAGGTCTTGGGATTGGCACACCAAATATTTCGTCATCACCTCCCTCTTCAGTTTGCTAGAGACCGTTTACATCCCATGATACAATCCTGAGGGAGAGGTGTGTTCTAATCTGTTGGGGGAGTGGTCTGTGTCATGATTGGGGACCACTTGGGTGCCTCCCCTCTCACACCCCATTCCACCATGTATAGAAGCTAGTTTGCTCATTCACAGCCACCAATAACCTCCCACTCCCTAACCCCTCCATGTCACCTTGTGTGCTGCGAGTATAGAATAACCCGCCCCCCAATGCCAGTTGCCAACATTGTCTATACATTAACAACGTGTCTAAAAAATCAAAAGCAGAGTCCATTTGGGCCGTGCCCCAATGGCGCAGTGTTTGATAATGCCACAGTTTCCAGGCCCATGTTGCGGTGCCACTCCAGGCCTTTACCAGTCTGGCCCTTCCTTCCCAGTCACAGCCTCAAGCAACCTAATCGGCAGTCATGGGGTGACCACTGGGAGGTTGAGTTCCTCAGTGTCTCCTCTTGAGGCCACCAAGCCCTCTTGTGATATCATGGAGTCTCTGTCCAGGACCTCCCACCGGTTTACACAGTGGCACAGATGATTCTGCTGCAGTTCTGCCACTGCTCTAGCCCTCTCTGTCTGTGCTTCATCTTTTGTGGGAGTAACTCTGTAATGTCAGCGCGGATGTCATTTTGATCACTAGGTCTGCCATCCCGATAGACGTTCCCTTCCCACTCCGGTGACATCTGGTGATCCTGTCTCTCCAACCAGTCCCATACCTCTCGCGCCAAAGCAAACAAGTATGTCTCAGTGCCTAATGTGATATAGAGGCGAGCTGGGAATAACAGGGCAAATTTGATGTTGCGGTGCCTCCGGTGCTTTTTAACTGCTGGAATGTTCCATGTTGGCGCTGCACGATGCAATTGTAGTCCGGGAAGATGCTCACCAGATTTCCCTCAATCTGCCAGGGTCCGTGGGACCTCGCAGTTTGTAGGATATTGTCCCTGAAATTAAGCAGGCATGCCACAATGGGCCTGGAAAGTGCTCCTAGCGCCGGGAGTTTTCCTGGGACCCAGGGGCCCATGCTATCGAGAACAAGGTTGATACCTTTTTTCTAGCACTGTTGTTGACAGCCACTGCTCCACCAAGAGTTCTGTAGCAGGTCCTTTGGCTTTTTCAGGGACTCCTATAAGGCACATTTTTTTTGCCGGGATTGGCCCTCGGCATCTTCCAACTTAACTGTCAAGAAGTCCACCGCTCATTACAGCATTTGAAGCTTGGCCTTGTGATCTGTAACTGTGAGCCTAAGCTGTGCCATGGTTGACTCCTTTGTTGCCACCCTACCTGCAAATTATTTGTAGACAGCATGGAATAGACCCACATCAACCACCATGGCCTCTATTCTTTGCTCTTGGGTGTCCTTGGAATCTCAGATTGCCGCTAGAATTGTAGCAGTGCGAGCCTATAATTCCATCTCACCCACTGCCCTTGCTTACCAGTCTGCCTGGCTTCCGCTTACTAGGCCTAGGCCACAATGTTTGGTGTGCACCATGCTGTCCTGCGCAGGGATCTGGGTAGTGGTCTTGAGTCTGCATCAACTTGTCCCTCCACGATGTAGGTGTTCAGTTCAGGATAAAAGGGCGCAGAGTATATGGTTGATGGGGAGCCTCTAGTTTAGGGTCATAGTTCTCCAGAGTGTGTCTGGCTTGTCCAAAGGGTACTCTGCCAACCAATTATCCTCCTCGACCCCTCTTCTCCGCTGAGGTCAAGGCATAACGTGTGAGATGGGGAAGCAACTTATTTCACCAACCGTAACAGGCCAGTGTCTTCGCTGTCAGGATAGCTCACAAGGATAGTGGATGCTATCATTCATTGGTCCCATGGGCCAATGAAAGGTGCCTCAGTCCCCCTCAGGGGGCAGAATCCAGGCCTGTATGCTCCGGTTCGTCGATTCCGCGGTCTCGCCTTTTAGACTGTACTACTGCTATCAGCCGCCATCTTATGGAGCTCCAGCTAATCCGGGCCGCACCCCAGCCGATCACTGGGTCTCTGACCCTCTGCTATCCCTCCGCTACAGCCCCTGTGTCCTCCCCTCTTCGTGATTATCCGGTATCGCTGAGCCCGGTGGGGCCTTTAATATGACACCGCCAGCAGGCCTGCAGCACCGGAGCGAAGCTTCCGACTCCTTTGCTGCATTGGCCTCGCCCCCATGAATGAAATCTAATTTTATCTTAACTAAACAAGTCCCGGAAAGAAATCAATCACCAAAAATCAGTTTTAAAAGAAGACTCGATATTTGTTGAGGCAGCAACATATTTCCCAATTTCATTGATGAATTTGCCCTCAAAAGGAAGAAATGAAATGAAAGAAAATTTATATTGCGCGGATAAAAACCCGAAGGCATCAAGGCGCCTATCAAAGTAAATCACAAGAGGCAGAAGCAAAACTACAGGTATGCTTTGGCAAATAGCCGTGTCTTCAGGGCTTTTCTAAAAGACTGCAGAGTGGGAAGGGCCTTAATTTCCACAGGAAGAGCATTCCACATTTTTGGTGCTATAGTGGAAAAAGCTCTGCCCCCCCATTTAGCTCTGCGAATGCGTGGTACAGATAGCAGAGATTTGTTGGCAGAGCGCAGATTCCTAGAAGGGCTGTAGGGGGGCAAAAAGAGCCCCAATACCTACTGACCTATTTCTCGCTAAAGCGCCAAAGGTCAGGCACAAGATTTTAAAAGAAATCCTGTCCTCAATGGGGAGCCAATGTAACGCTTTCCTTGCGGAAGTGGCTGACGCACGTTTGGGTAGATCTAACACAAACTTGGCCGCCGCGTTTTGGACCATTTGTAGGCGCTGCAGCAACCCCCTGTTGAGTCCTGCATACAGCGCATTACAATAGTCAAGTCGGGAGCCTATGAGTGCAACCACGACTTGCTTTCTGGCCTGCTGGGATAAGTAATGTTTAATCTTCCTCAAGATGTGGATTATGCCCCAACAGGTGGAGACTGTTCTATTCACCTGCTGACGCATATTGAGGGTAGGGTCGATCAAAACTCCTAAGTTTTTAGCCAGGGAGGCGGGTACCGGACAAGCTCCCAATGAGGCAGGCCACCAATTTGCCGACCAAATATCCTCCTTTCCTCCAAACACCAGGATCTCCGACTTCTCACCATTGAGTTTTAATGAATTGTGAGTCATCCATTGCGCGACTGCCTCTAAACAGGATCTAAACTTGGAGGCAGCCTCGTTGATAGACTGGGAGAGGGAGACCAGGATCTGGGTATCGTCGGCGTAGGAGACTACCTCCATCCCGAAAGATCTTATCAGTCTGGCAAGTGGGGTCACATAGATGTTGAAAAGGGTCGGACTTAATGCCGACCCCTGAGGGACCCCACATTGCACGGACAGGGATGGAGATAGAAACTCCCCCAGCATCACTCTCTGTTCCCTCTGGTCAAGGAAGGAAGTCAGCAAACTAAGAGCGGACCCCTCCACCCCAATCTCCCTCAGGCGAGATGTTAACACTGTGGGAGAGAGGGTATCAAACGCAGCCGTAAGATCTAACAGAATGAGGAGGGTGGTCTGGCCCTTATCCACTTGGGTGCGGATGTTATCTAGCACTATGGTAAGGGCCGACTCGGTGCTGTGTTCCCTCCTGAATCCGTGCTGCGAATGATCTAAATGACCAGAGTTCTCCAGAAAGGCCGCAAGATGCTTATTAAGATGTGTTTCCAACATCTTCGCAGCGGCAGGGAGCAACGAAATGGGGCGGAAGTTTTTAAGTACACCAGGGTCCAGTGTTGGCTTCTTAAGTAGTGGCTTTACCACTGCCCTCTTCCATTGCCGAGGCAAAGTACCAAACCTCATTGCCCCATTCATGACCTCTAAAAGAGGAGGCAAAGGAGTCTCCTTACACTGCTTGAGGAGCTTAAGAGGACAGGGATCTAGAGGGGAGCCTGATCTGGTCCTAGTAAGAAGGTATGTTAGACTCGGAGCGTTCTTCTGTGTAAGCCAAGGGACCTATCTTGGGCTCTACATTTCATCAGGTCACGGTTTCTTCAGTCCAGTTTCAGTTGAAAAAAAGGCACGTGGAACCCAATTGCTAAACGCTTCGTTCTGGCCTCTTTTGCCAAGACCAGACCAGGGGCGGCTCCTCGGCTATGGCGGAGGAGCGTCGCCCCACTGCTTCCTCGCAGTGCGAGAAGCCAAAATATAAAATGGTAATAACTTTTAGTTATTACCATTTTATGTTTGCTTTGCGAGTGAGCTGCCTGCTCTGCTCTCAGATCAGGGTAGGGGAGGAGTGGTTTGCCTACTCCGGAGTGCGCTAAAACTGGGTGGTCGGCCCTCCCGGCCCGCCCAAACCAGTCATGCGCACTTTGCCCTTCTCTATGCAGGCTGCACTGTAGCCTGCATGGAGAACATAGCCACCCCTCTAGCCCCCGGCTCAGCGCCGTGTCACCGCACTCCAGACCAATCACAATGCTGCATTGCAGGGTTGTGATTGGCTTTGGGGAGGGAGCCTGGCTGTCTGCTTCCTGTTCCTGTCGGAGGCAGGAGCAGAGTAGACATAGGACCCGGCGGAAAGGTAGGTTTACATGTTTTAATGTTTCATTTTGACCCACCCCCCTGCACAACCCCCCTTGCGTGACTGCCTGCACAACCACCCATTGCGTGCCCCCCCTCTTGCACGCAACCCCCACACCCGCCCCCTTGCGCCCCCACCACCTGGCCGACCCAGACACGTGCCCCCTTGCGTGACCTTGAAACGACTCACTCTCAGTGGAGCACTGTGCTACAGAGCTCTAAAGCAAAAATCACCATTTTATACTTGGGAAAGTGGCATTACATCTCAAAAGTGTTTGAAAAAATTACTGTTGCATTTGTCGTTTGTGTGCCAGGTGAGACAGAAATGAAAACGTGACAATGTGCTGAAAGATGGCTGCAAGCAGATGTGCCATTTTGAATTTGAGGCCTACGTTGACGAATGCTAATACACGCGCAATTTGCTCGCCTTAATGTTTGCATTCCAAGTACATGTTAATATTCATAATAATGTTATTATGCATAACATTAGAAAACCCTATATCAACTTAGGTTCATACTTAGTAAACTGACGCAAAGTTTTGATTTGTGGGTTATTGCTGTGGCTAGATATTCAGTCTAAACAACAGTACTGACACTCAAATATAGTTGAAGTAATTAAGTACGAGTTGAGCTGTGGCATAAAATGTTTTTTGTCCTGATAAAACTACTGATTAGGAGGTAGCAGTAAGACATGTCGAACTACATGTTAGGGCTAACTATAATTATATATTATTATGACGCAGAAATGCACAATAAAACAGCAATGCACGGGTACTGTCACCAACAATGTTTAAGCTTGTAATACAGTGATATATGATGAACCAGATATTCGTACATTTGATTTTTGCTCGACTCAACACAGGGACAGCAAAGTCAGCTGTGAAAATGTAGGGCGCTGCACCATGAACTCTGCTGACTCTTTGTCAACTCTGCTGTACAGAGTTGACAAACTTGTTTAGTCAAGGAATCCTTTACAAAGTCAAGGAGTTATGAAATACAAATCAAATAATGGGAAATAGCCAAATGAACCAGTAATATCTATCTATATTTTATATATTTTTGAAAAAGAAAGAGAAAGGAGGAAGGGATAGAAAAAGAGAAAAGAAATCAAAGAGAAAGATATTTATAATGTTTAAGAAAACGATGAGTGTGAAGATAAAAAAAGTAGCGAAAGGTAGCCAAAGTATATCAGATTTAATTCAAGGAGATTTAATACCAAAAAATAAAAGATTGATATAGGAGATTCACACACTCACTAGAAGAAGAGGAGCAACCAAATGCACTAGTCAGAGATGGTCATGCCGATTACTAAAGCAATGAGATTATAAATCTTGGCACATTGCTGCACATGATTTATGAGAAAGTTAAAATCACAGAGAAAAGGATGGGAAGACAATAGGAAAAGGCTCGTATCAGAGAAAACATCACTTCAGCTCCTTTCCAAGATTGCGAACAGCGTGAATTGCATGAAGGAAGAAATCTTTACCGAAGATATATGGGCACTTAATCATTTTAAAGATGCTATTTGCAGGGACTGTGTGCAGCAGATTCAGAGAAGAAGAGTTCAAATGTTATTTTCCAAACAGTGAGGTGGTTAACTTAAGTTCATATGACGACAGAGTACATTTCTTATACATGGTCACTGGACAGCAGATGTTTAATCTCTTTTTCCAGACACAGCATTCTCAGGGGATGGGAGAAGGTGATTTGTTAGGAAAGTGCAGGACATGACCAGGGATATAACTCATGCAAGAGGCATGTCCATCGATTCATCTGTGGGTGAAACACATGGTTTAGAAGGTGAATAGCTTTCTAACAGAGAGCAAGTGCAAAATCTACTACGCCAGTGAGTTGGGGTCTTACGCTTCTTAAGGTCAAACAGCCTTGCTAGGTCATTCAGGATTGGTTGGATACAAGCTGTTTAGATTTCGTTGGAAGGCTGAGGTGGAGTTAGATCAGTCAGGAACTAATATCAATTCTCATAACGCCTGGCGAGTCCTTGGGAGTGGATGAAAAAAGATGGTGGGGGTGGGGGAGAGGGGGCGGTGGTTCCGGAAGGGGAGGTATAAAGAGAGAGTTGCTGACCACAGAATCAGCAGAGGTCACATAGAATTTCCTAATCAGCTACCATAGTAACGAGAGAAACAATAACAGATGAAAAGTGAACATTAAAAAAAAAAAAAAAAACAAAGCCAGCCAGTATGATAACCAGGAAGACTATAAAAGGAGGGTGAATGTTACCAACAAAAGAGCATGTGAGACGAATTATCTTGAAAACCAATAGGACTCTGTGTACCAGCACCCCAGCTAACTTGAATCTGGGACTAATTAATTGGGAATAAGAAATGAGATGTGTGAGGAGAGTAACTGGTCGGTTAGTCGTAAAAAAAAAAATTGTTACAGCCTTCAGCAAAACAAAATAATTAAAGATTAATGCACAAAACCTATACTAGGTCAACAGATGATTGTGGCATAAAGAGCAGGGATGCCAGAGTGATCCTAAAACACGTGGTGGCGGGGCTGGATCGATCAGCACAGGTATTTTATCCTGTCGCATTTTAGAGCCTATGAGGCCACATAAAAATGGACAGTACTCGCACACAGTGACTTTCAAACTTTTACCATTATAAAGTTAAGAGGCAATTAAACTGTGGCACTTTATCAATCATGCCAGATTTTCTCTCTATGATTGAAAGAGGCTTGCCGACGATTTACTCTGAGAAACAGGCATTCTTCAACACTTTTCCATTTCCTGATGGGAGTTATGGGGTAAATCAAGTACAGTGACAATGAGCGAATTACATTTTCAGAGTTATGCACTCTTGAAAGCTATAAATCTAACGTATTCGCCTTGTTTACATTTTCTAAAGAACTAATAGGTTTTAGGAAATCCAGGTACACGCCTCAGGTGAAAGAAGTCTCCATTCTAAACAGTATGCATTGTAGCATAATTCAGAAAAAGGTTCTCAAATTCAAAACCCTAGGTGAGCTTCTGGGTATTTTAAATGTTTAGATTTTATACTTTAGTGATAGGTGTCTGCTGGTATAACTTAGTTGACAGGTCTGCGCCAATGGACGCGGTCATGAAATAAACATGTATGTGTACGGTGAAGTGGTATCACCCAGTTAATAAAATGACAACATCACTCATTTTTATAAAATTATATTTATGACTCAGGAAAATGAGTAAACCAAACAGGGAGCACGGGAGTTGGGAAGCAAGTGAGAAGAGAAGAGAGAAAGGGGATCAAACAACGCCATCTATTGGCGCGCAGGGATACTAAATCTTCTGGATCCAGCCTGACGCCTGGAAGTTCACAGGTAAGGAATCTGCAGCTAGATCATGTCTCTACCAGATAAGGCGTTACCAAAGGTAAGCAAATGCCACACAATTGATGGACGGAATGCAGAACAAATAAAAACATTCACCACCGGTCACGAGATCTGGGTTAAATCCATAATTCTTTTGCTCACTATGCCACCCAAGTTTAGACCTGGCCATATGCAAATCAGTCTTGACCCTGTGCCTCATGGTAACAGTCCAGCCCGAACTGCCAAGCCAGGTTCTCCCTACACAGGAAACAAGCATCCTAGGACCGGTTTCGGGGATTCACCCCTCATCAGCCAGGATAGCTTGAATTCAGTGGCACAGTAAGCCCAGGATTCACGTCTGGGCATACCCAGCGCACGTAGGGCGAGAAAGCAAAAGACACACAAGGAAAGTAACTTGTCCTTTAGGGGCAAGGGGAGAAGGAGTCAAGAACCAAGGAAAATTATTTGCCAGATCGATTATTCTTGCATTTTCTATGGTCCATCAATACGTTTATAGTCTGACGGACTTCCTCGGTCACCAATGGGCTCATCTCCAGGCTCAGGAGCAGTCATGGTTCGAAGGGAAGGGTCAACTATTCTAATGCCTGAATCAGAACCCTGTTATTTAATTTTAAAATAGAGCTACTAGGGGGAAACTACTATACTAGCATTACAAGAGCAGTGCGTAGGGTAGATCATTCCAAAGCACTTCAAGCCTCACCCAATGATGTGCATCGTGCCATTGTGCATCTTGGTGTAAGCATGTAATAGCAATTTATGTTGGATATCAGCTTGTCCTCTGTCACCCACACATTGGTTTAGACCTGCCCCCACTGCTCTTATCCCTGACCCGTCAACATTGCACCCTTGAACATTGTAATTGCATTTATATAGCACCTACTACCCCAGACGAGGCATCAAAGCACCTTTCGGTGAGTAGTACGCTACTCTGGAACCTAAAAAGAATTAGTGATCAATTTGTATAGGGAAATATGAGATTAATTTGAGCGGTGGACATTAGAGTTTGTTAGTTGGATTGAGAAAGGATAGTGGAGTGATAGGAGGAGGAAGGGTTTGCATTTATATTGCGCTTACTACTCCTGACGAGGTGGTAAAGTGTTTTTCGGTGAGTAGCATGCTATATGAAGATTCTCATTTATATCCTTTCTAAGTGCTCAGACATTAGATAATGAAACTGAAGCATATGAATCATGTTTTTACATAATCTCGTTAAGTATGGTAGCTGGGATTGAAACACAGATGTCCGAGTTGGATAGTTTGACACTGATCAACACCTCCTCTACCAACAAAGCCTCGGACTGAACTTACTAACTATAAAGCGCATGTTAAGAACTAAAATTAATTGATCATATAGTTCATCCTAATGTATAACAAGCATTAGCAAAGTCAATAGGTCTCGCCTTTGGGAACTTTTGGCTTTGCCAACAGTTTTTAGTGATGCTATGCACCAAGGCTAATCCACAAACACCAAACAGAGAGCCAACACCAACCACCTCAAATGCATCCTTCTCAACACCCGCTCGGTTCACAAACACGCAATCGACCTTTGGAACCTACTCGACACCATTTCTCCGGACATCGCCTTCCTAACAGAAACCTGGATGAATGCCTCGTCAGCTCCAGACATCTCCATAGCCATCCCGGACGGCTACAAGATCATCCGTAAGGACCGCCCCATCCAAACAGGAGGAGGCATCGCCATCGTCCACAAGAACACCATCCGCGTCTCAACGAGCTCAGATGACAACCTCGCTATCGCCGAACACCTTCACTTCCAGATCCACACCGACCCCAAGACAACACTTAGGGGCACCCTCCTCTACAGGCCACCAGGACCCCGAACAAAATTCAGCAAAGACATCACTGACTTTATCACCCCACACGCCCTCCCTTCGGAAGAATACATTCTACTGGGAGACCTCAATTTTCATCTGGAAAAGATCAACGACAATAACACTACCACCCTTCTGGACAATCTCGCCAATCTCGGACTCAAACAACTTGTTAACACCCCCACACACTATGCAGGACACACACTCGACCCTATCTTCACTTCCAGCAAGCATATCTCCTTCACTCATACCACACCCCTCCACTGGACGGACCACAGCTGCATCCACTTTATTTACAATAAGACCTCGATCCACAACCACCCTCAACCAACTCTACGAAGAAATTGGAACAAAATCACCATCGACCAGATCTCAACATCGCTTCTTCAAAAACCCCCTGCCTATTCAACGAACCCTAACCAAGCCGCCATCAACCTCACACAATGGCTAACCCGAACCGCCGACAAATTAGCACCCTTGAAAAACCATCAAATCAAGCAAGGAAGCAAGAACGCCCCCTGGTTCAACGATGACCTTAAGAAATCCAAGAAGCTCTGCCGTTCCCTGGAGAAAACTTGGAAAACAGACCCAAACACTATCACCCAAGCCGCCTTCAAAAACGCCACCCGCAAACACCACCAACTAATACGGACAGCCAAGAAATCAGCACTCAAAGACCGACTAGACAACAACGCCCACAACAGTAAGGAACTTTTCAACATCATCAAAGAATTCACCAACCCCACCGCCAGCTCTAACGACATCACCCCCTCTCAAGTCCTCTGCGACTCCCTTGCCTCATTCTTTCATGACAAAATCGCCGACATCCATAACAGCTTCGACAGTCAACCTGCAAACCAGTCCACCCCACTCACCTCCGAACCGTTACCTCCTCCGAATATCCTTTTCGAATGGAACCCAATCACCACAGAAGAGACCATTCGCCTGATGAACTCCATCCACTCAGGTTCCCCTACAGACCCATGTCCCCATCATATCTTCAACAAAGCAAACTCCATCATCGCACCCCAGCTCCGAGATGTCATCAACTGCTCCCTTAACTCCGCCACATTTCCGGATAGCTGGAAACACGCCGAACTCAGCGCCCTTCTGAAGAAACCCACAGCTGACCCCACCGAACTCAAAAACTACCGCCCCATCTCGCTCCTCCCATTCCCTGCCAAAGTCATTGAGAAAGCCATTAACAATCAGCTCGCCACCTTCCTCGAAACCAACAAATCACTCGACCCCTCACAGTCTGGCTTCCGAGCCAAACACAGCACCGAGACCGCCCTCATCGCAGCAACAGACGACATTCGAACACTACTGGACAACGGAGACACAGTCGCCCTTATCCTCCTTGACCTCTCCGCAGCCTTCGACACAGTCTGCCATAGCACCCTGATACAACGCCTCAGAAACATCGGAATTCAAGGAAAAGCATTGGACTGGATCATTTCGTTACTCGCTGGAAGAACTCAGAGAGTCCGCCTCCCCCCTTTTAAGTCAGAGGCCACCGAAGTCATCTGCGGCGTCCCGCAAGGATCATCACTCAGCCCCACCCTCTTCAACGTCTACATGAGCCCCCTCGCAACCATCGCACGTCAACACAACCTCAACATCATCTCCTACGCTGATGACACTCAGCTGATCCTCTCACTCACCAAAGACCCAACCACCGCCAAAACCAACCTACACGAAGGGATGAAAGAAGTTGCCGAGTGGATGAAGCAAAGCCGTCTGAAACTGAACTCGGACAAAACGGAAGTCCTCATCTTAGGCTCATCCCCTTCCGCCTGGGACAACTCTTGGTGGCCAACGGACCTAGGAAAAGCCCCCATACCGACGGACCACGCACGGAACCTGTGCATCATCCTGGACTCCTCACTCTCGATGACCAGACAAGTCAACGCCGTCTCATCCTCATGCTTCAACATCCTACGCATGCTCAAAAAAACATTTCACTGGATCCCCACCGAAACAAGAAAAACGGTCACCCACGCACTGGTTACAAGCCGCCTGGACTACGGAAACACCCTTTACGCCGGTTCCACCACGAAACTACAGAAAAAACTCCAACGCATCCAAAATGCTTCAGCCAGACTCATACTAGACATCCCCCGCACAGACCACATTTCCGCTCACCTGAAGACCTTCACTGGCTCCCCGTCAACAAGAGAATAACGTTCCGTCTCCTCACCCACGCACACAAAGCCCTTTACGAACTTGGACCTGATTGCCTCAACACGCGCCTTTCCTTTTACACTCCCACCCGCCAGCTGCGTTCGTCCAACCAAGCCCTCGCCGCGGTACCGCGCATCCACAAAGCCACCATGGGAGGAAGATCCTTCTCCTACTTAGCGGCCAAGACCTGGAATTCCCTTCCCATCCACCTCCGCCTAACTCAAAACCACCTAGCCTTCAGAAAACAACTTAAAACATGGATATTCGATAAATAAACCCCCCCTCCCTCTTCCTCAAGCGCCTTGAGACCCTATGGGTATGTAGTGCGCTATATAAATTCTGACTTGACTTGACTTGAAGGCTAAAGAGGTAACCAAAAAAAAGCAGAAAAAGGTGCTATGATACAGCTGTTGCAGGCGTTTCATTTGGTAGATGCATCCATCACACACTCACATGCCTAAAAACTGCAGGGCTTTTTTTCTTTTCATTTACGGATCCAAGTTGAATTGGATTAAAAAAAAGTTTGTGCTAAAGTTTTTTTTTTAAACAAGTCGGTGGGTGAAGCTGCAAGGAAAGTGGGGATGGGGCGTGGATTACCAGATGTGGAGAGCTGTAAACCCAGAAGCAAATGGGCGACAGAGAACGCAATGTGGCACGGAGAGAAGGACATGGGCGAGAAACCAATGTGGGGAGAAGCACACATGTGTGAGCAATGGAGTACAGGGGGAGGGGCTGAAGAGAAGCACATGTACACAAAAAGTATTGCAAGTAACAGCGCATTTGCGGTCTCAGAGACATAAAATTGGATATACAAAATGTTTCGTACTGAAGAAATATGTAGAATAACTGACAAATTATTTAGGTTTACTACGAAATGACAGTATCACCCACAAAGTGTTGCATTTATAAATACACATACTAAACATAAACGGGTGACCTGCTGCTCTTCCACAGCAGAGCACGCGGTCTGCCCCTGAACCGAGTCGAGTCCACAGTGCAGATGCTTTCCCCTCCATCACATACGTTGACCTGACCTGCTGCTCGCTTCCTCCTCCCATGTCCCCCACAGCGCAGCACCAAAAACTTTTAACTCGTTAAAGGCCAAGCCTTTAGGCCTTTGATGGGTCTACAGCAACCTAACACGTGTTCAATGCATTTTGAGTTCACTACCCGCACCTGCCAAAGAACTGATCCATAATTCCAATTCCAACCATTTCCTTTTCTTAACCTTTTCGCTCATCTATCGGATTTTCCAGTGAGTTTGAAAAGCACCTGAATAGATTGCTGTTTTTGGCACTCTTTCGTTAGACAGGAGCTTTTTGGAACAAAGCCATCTCTTTGATACATCTCTGCTCCTGAAGCAGAAATAACCCGTTGACTTAAATTTGAAGCAAATCACCGAGTGACGGCTGCACAAAGTGCTGAAACATTTAATTGATTTGGCCCCGGTTTCTCCCAGTCACCTGTGTTAATATTTTGAAACTGGTGAAGCAATTTTTAACATCACTGACTTGAGTGCAAATTGGAATGACCTGGCGCCGTTCCCTGCACTGCATTTAGATTCCATTGGTCAGTTTGCGTTACCTGATCTGAAGACAGTTAAACTATAAAATATCGAAAAATATAAAAGTTCAGAAATCAGAATACAAACAATATGGTCGTCACAATTGTTAAACTGTAGTTGGTTAGCAGGTGGCATTTACTTAAACATGTATTCTGGCTACTAATCTATTTGGTTGGATTTTAACATTCGTCCCCTCTATGTAAAAACAACCAGCACTAGCTCGTAAGTGCTGCATAACACCAACCTATTCACTAGATGAGATTGTGCGTCGTTTTGAACTGCAATACGGGAATCATTTGTCCAAAGGTAGTGTGGATGATTATTTGAATCCGAATCCAATCTGAATCAGGAGTGTAAGAGGGGGCACCAAACAGCCATCAGTTTGGAGCTGGTTAAACCTCAACTCACTAAACATGTAATGTCTGCATGCCATTACAAAATGAGGGGGTTTGGCTCTCAATAATGAACCTGAAAGGATTCAACCCCCACTAACAGACGGGGCCACGTACCTTAGATTCCATATTTGGAAGTAACCTCAAGCGGTACATCACTTAAAAAACAAGCATTGGCAAATCCAATAGGTGTCGCCTATGTAAGAGCTATTGGCTTTGCCAATATATTTTAGCCTTGCTGTACACCAGCGTGGCTGCTTTTCAGCATGGCTAAAAGTTAGAGGGGTAAAGGAGAGTGGAGTGTTGTGTCAAAGTGGAGTAGGGTGGAGGGTTATGGAGTGGTGTAGAGTATAGTTGGGTGTCATGAATTGGTATAAAGTGGTGTGGTGTTGAGTGCCATGGAGGGAGTAGAGTGTCAGAGTGGAAGGGCGTAGAGTTGAATGGCATAGAGTATCTTGGAGTAGTGCAGAATGGAGTGGTGTAGAAGGTGCTGAGTGGCATAGAGTATCTTGGAGTAGTGCAGAATGGAGTGGTGTAGAAGGTGCTGAGTGGCATAGAGTATCGTGGAGTAGTGTAGAATGGAATGGTGTAGAAGGTGCTACATGGAATGTAGTAGAATGTTGTAGAGTAGAGTGACAGCGAGAGGAGTAGATTGTTGTAGGATAGAAAAGGGTAGGAGAGTGGAATGAGAGTGGAGTAGAGTGTTGCAGAATAGAGTGGAGTATAGTGGCATAGAGTCCATTGGCATACAGTACAGTGACAGAGCAGAGTGGTGCAGAGTAGACTGCAGTGACGCAGAGTGGCGTAGAGTAGATTGTCTCAGAATGTAGTGGCATAGAGTGCATTGATGTACAGAGAGTGCAGAGTGGCAGAGAGTGCAGTCTTGCAGAGTAGTGTCAGAGTGCAAAGTAGGGCACAGAGGTGTAGAGTACACTGGCAGAGTAGAGTGGTGAAGAGTAGAGGAGCATACAGTGAAATGGCATTACCTGCTGCGGTGCAGTGTTCAGAGGCATATAGTTCAGTGGTAGAGAGTGCAGTGTTGCAGAGTAGAGTAGAGTGATGTACAGTGCAGTGCTGCAGAGATGATTGGTTTTGAGTGCTGTGGCATAGAGTGCAGCGACCTAAAGTAGAGTGCCGTACAGTGGAGTTGGGCAAAATGGAATAGAGTAGTGTAGGATAGGTTGCAGTGGTGTAGAGAAGAGGGGAGTGGAATGGAATGGAGCAGAGTAGCATAGAGTAGACTGTTTTACAGTAAAGTGTAGTGGCATAGAGTAGAGATGAGTGGAGTGGTGCAGAGTATAGTGCAGTGTTGAGTGGTGCACAGTAGAGTACAGTGTCGTGGAGTGGTGCAGGGTAAAGTGGAGTATGCATTGTGCGGTAGCGCACTGCTATAACAGATAAAACATGTTTAATCAAATGAAATGTCCATTACATTTGCACAGACACACAGTTTTACTGATAAAAGTATACAGTGCACAGACGATAATGTGTGAACATGTCATCACTTAGTCTATTGATTTGTTTTGTTCGTATTAAAATATTTGTTTTTAACCACACTTCGGAATTACCCAAAAAATTTGCTTCATTTGTGCTTTTATAATTCTGATATCTTCTGAAATATCTCTACAGTTAATTTACAGACATTTACATTTTGCGCTACAAAAAAGATCATACAGTACACCCCGAGTAGCTAGCATGATTGTCACATAATCCTCTCATTTTGAAGTCAGAGAAACAAAAGCAAACACCAAGCTGCCTGGAAGCCAGAGCCAGACATATGACCTCTGACACTGAATGCACAGCAATTGTGACAATACAAAAACAAGATTTAAAGACGGGTTTACAGAAATTTAATACTGGTGGAAGAAGACCGGTCACGTAACCACTTGCTCTTGGGTCACAAGAGCAAGGTGCAGGAGACGCCGAAACGTGCTGGGTACATTTTTGTCATTGAAGATTAAACTCTCAGGGCCCGATGTAGGTAGCCAAATACCGGTCGGTAACGGCCGAAATTCGGTAATTTCGGCCTTTACCGACCGGTATAAGTGCATCGAGATGTATGTCACAAAAACGTACCGAATCAGTAAATACCAGTCGGTAAAACACCGAATCGGTATAACACAAATCGGAATTTACCGAATTCATATTTACCGAGTTGGTAAATAAGAAATGGTAATTTTCCGAATCAGAAAATACCGAATTCATATTTACCGAGTCGGTAAATAAGAAATGGTAAAAATGGCCAGTTGAGATGTAGCAAAGTCAGAAAATACCGAATTTCATGAAATTCGGTATTTAAAGAGTCGGTATTTACCATGGATTGGAAGCAGGTGGAAACCAGGAACAGGATATATAAGAAGGTCCCAAAATGCAAGTGTGCAACCACAATGGCGGCTTTCTACGTTATTGCAAGGCGGCTACGGATACAGGCAGCAGGAGAGAGGGTCTGGCTAAGGGAGGAGCAGGTGTATAGGCAGAGGATCACCCTCTTCCAACTGACTGAAGCAGAGCTCCTGCAAAGGTACCGACTCCACCCCAGAACCATCCTGGACTTGATCAGGGACCTCCAGCCATATCTGGAACACCCAACCCCAAGAGCACACGCCATCCCACCCCATGTGCAGGTGCTGTGCTGCCTACACCTTCTTGCCTCTGGGGGCTACCAGCACGTGATAGCCACAGTAGGTGGGGTGTCCCAGAGCTGCCTGTCACGGTTTTTCAGAAAATTCCTTGACGCCATGATGCAGAGGATGGAACACTACATTGAGTTCCCTGAGACACCTGCAGAACTAGCAAGGACAAAAACCGATTTCTATCAACTTGCACAGTTCCCGCACATCATCGGCTGTATCGATGGGACGCACATCCCACTATGCCCACCTGCAGCAACTGAACACATATACAGAAACCGGTAGTCCACACATTCTATCAATGTGCAGGTGATCTGCAACGCTGGCAACATGATTACGGACATTGTAGCCAAATATCCTGGGAGTACCCATGACTCCTACATATTCACCAACAGCGTGATATACAGTCGCCTTGTGGCTGGTGATTTTGGTGATGGATACCTGCTGGGTAAGTATGTGTGAGACACCCTGATAGTCCATGCAGAAGGAGCAATCATGAGTATGTGACTAATCAAAAATTCATTTTCCACCCAGGTGACAGTGCATATGCCCTGCGGTCATTTGTGCTCACCCCCTACCTGAACCCATCCACCAGGAGCGAAAGGCGTTATAACGTGGCACACAGAACAACACGTTGCGTGGTGGAACGCACTTTTGGACTGCTGAAAAGTAGATTTAGGTGCCTCCATAAGAGTTGAGGTGCACGGCAATACACGCCAATTATCTGTTGCAAGATTATTGCGACCTGCGCCATGCTGCACAATCTTGCCACCAAGGGGGGCACAGAGATTGAACTAACATATCCTGAGGACATAGATGATGGGACAGTACAAGCAGATCACAATGCAGCAGGAGCAGCACCAGCAACAGATGGCCGACTGCGACGCGCAGAAATCACCAACAGATACTTTTAATAGAGTGATGACACACAGGCATGTTCATTTCTTGGAACACTCACTTTAATATGCGCTACTGCACTATCCAAAACCACATATATCAAATTAAATGGACTTTGCACACTGGTTGGCCAAAGTTCACTTCACTGTGACCTGTCCTGTGTTCATTATGTTTCTCAATGTTTGCGCTTACGCATGATGTTTTGCGAGCCACGGGGCTGGGGGGTCTACCTGCGCAGTCGTGCCGGTGTCATCAGCATGGAGTCTGCTGCTCCGACGAATGTCCTGTACAGGCGTGCTGGACCCACTCCTGCTTGTTGACTCCTCAGTGTCCCCAACACACGTGTTACCACCTGTGGCTGTCTGCTGTGTCAGCAGTACCTCCATTGCAGAGGTCACCCTCCCCATCCCCCTGGACAAGTCACTGCAGCAGTGTACAATGTCAGTCTGCATGTTTACAGAGCGGCGGCACAGCAGTGTGGTAGAAGTTGCCAACCGGTTAATAGACTGATTCAGCAGCCTGACCTCACGCCTATACCTGCGCCTCTCTTGGTGGTCACTTTCAAGTCTGTCACAGAGGGAGCCCATGCGCACACCCATGTCCCTCACCCCCTCTGCCATGGACTCCATTCCTTTGCCCATGGCCTCCATTCCCTTTGCCATGGCACCTATCCCCGATCGATGTCTGACATCCTGCTGTTCAGGATGCGCACCTGTCTGTGCACTGCCATGATACCTTTGGCCTGCATGCGCTGGACCTTAACCATTCTGGCTTCCAGCCCAGCAAAGACCCCCTGCGCATTCTGCCCCTCATCCTGCTCACATGCCCTACGGCCACGGTCACTTGCACGGCCAGATCCCATTGACCCATGTTGGCCTGCGCCGCCAGCCAGTGGTGGTGTGCTAAGTCTTGGAGCCTCGACCACTTCCTCATCGGAGCTCTCCAGGATCCTTAATTGTGGTACGTCCTGCCTCCTTGGCCTCACATGCACAGGGAACCCTGAGCTGGGTGTTGTGGCATCTGCAGGTGCTGGCGGAGTCTGTGTCTCGAACAGCAGGGGCGATAGTGGCTGTGCAGTGGTGTCTTGCTCCATTGCTGTGGGTGCGTGGGTTGTGGTTGTATCCTCAGGGACAGTGCTAGGTCCTGCTGTGTCTGTGGCCTTCTCCCTCGCAGCCGTTGTTGTTGCACTAGACTCCCCTCCCTGCGGGGAGTGTGGCATGGCATGCAGGGTTCGGTGTTGGCAGCTTTGATGTATGTACCTATGACATACGACTACCATGATGCATTGCTGGTGACTACTGTCATGTGTGCTGGATTGTGAGTGAATCACCCACATTGGGGAAGGGGAATGGGTGGGGTACATGTCCCTGCATCTTACCTTTCTTTTTTGCAGCTCTGGCTGAGCTATCAGCATCCCCGATCCTGTGTATGCTCTCAGGCTCCATGGTGGATTCCACAAGCTGCTCCAGTTCAGTGAGGCTTGGAGCACGGCTCTTCCCCCCACCTGTGGCTGCTGATTCCTTCCTCTGGGTGGCAAGCTTCTTTTTGGTGGTGATCCTCAGATCATACCACCTTTTCTTCATGTCATCGATTTCGCGATGAGTCACTCCTAGGGCATTGACTTTGCTCTGGATTGCCAGCCAGGTGTTCCTCTTAACAGACTCAGCTACTTGCAGAGACTGTCTCCCAAACAGCTGGCTGTAATGCTGCTCAACCTCCTCCACCAGCACCTGGAGCTCAGTTGGGCTGAATTTCACCTTCCTCTTTCTGTCCCCTCCATCCTTTTGTGCCTCCTGGGACTCCATGGTGGTGCTATGCTGGTCTCAGTGCAGCCTGCTCCTCTGTCTCCCCTCCAGCTCTCTCTGCAGTTCTGTTGCTCTGCACCTGCATGGGTGTGGCCACCTCCGGGTACTGGGGTGTGGTACTTGCCTCTGATTGGTTGATCTCTCAGATGCTTTGTTGTGGGGTGTGGTGGGTGTCCCTGATTGGTTCACAGGCTCACATGTCATGTATTTGAATTTTCGAGATCGGAATATACCGATTCGGTGTCTCCCATTCATTCCTATGGGACTGGAGGCCCATAGGGTTGAATGGGTGTTACCGATTCGGATATTATATACTACTGGCGATAGCCAGTAGGTATATATAGTTAGGATTGTTTTCCATAGGGAAATCGCAACATTCTATTGGGAATAACTTTGGCGCCGGTTGAGGAATCAGCCTGAATTTTTCAGCAACTTTGCCTCGCGGCGCTCCGGTCCTTCGCTGAAAGTTTGGGGGGGGATCCGTCAAGCGGGGGCCGAGATAAAAGGGGGGTCCCAAAACGTGTTTTCCCCATGTTAATTTCCATAGGGCGGTCTGTCGCACTTTTAGCTCGAACGGCTGAGTGGATTTTCACCAAACTTGGCAAAATTGTAGGGACTGGTAGCCCGATGTGCCTTTGCTATGTCTCAAGTTATGTGCTCCAGTGGATTTTGAGTAATTTAGGTTAAAAAAAATGTATATATCTATAGCAGCTTACCGGTGAGCTTACCGGTACGCTTACGGTACGCGTACGATACGCGTACCTCTAGAGCGCGAGCTGCATTCTGATTGGCTGCCAATGTCTGTCAATACTCCAAAACAGAAACTGTTGGCAGCCATCTTGTGCCTCGGTAGACTGAGGCACAGGAAAGCAGAAAAACAAACATGTAGAACTCAAAAAAGGGGCAGGGTAGAAGCACCCCGACCCCCTAGACCTGCTCAGGGGGTCCCACAAGGACCCCCAAGGCAAAAAAAAAAAAAAATTTTTTTAAAAATCGCGGGGTACGCGTACCGTACGCGCACGGTACGCGTACCGTACGCGCACGGTACGCGTACCCCGACATTTACAAAAAAATATATATATTTTTTTGCCTTGGGGGTCTTTGTGGGACCCCCTGAGCAGGCCTAGGGGGTCAGGGTGATTCTACTCTGGCCCCTTTGCGAGTTTCACACCTTTGTTTCACTGCTTTCTTGTGCCTTGGTTCTAACAAGGCACAAGATGGCTGCCAACACTTCCTGGTTTTGAGTGTTGACAGACAGTGGCAACCAATCAGCATGCCTTCCCGAGAAAGCTGCATGGTCATTGGCTGTCAACACTTCTAACCAGGAGGTGTTGGCATCTATCTTGGGTCTTAATAGACTGAGGCACAAAAAAGCAGAAAAACAAACGTGTAGAACACAAAAAGGGGGCAGGGTAGAAACATCCTGACCCCTTAGGGTGCTCAGGTGGTCCCACTAGGATATTAATATATTTAAACGTTATCCGCTAATAGAATTAGCTTTTAAAAAACCTTTGAAATTCACTGAAAAAAACATAGGTTTCAGCCATATATAGTTAGGAATTAGCATTTAAAAAACCTTTGAAATTTACTGAAAAAAACCATAGGTTTCAGGCCTTATATAGTTAGGAATTAGCATTTAAAAAACCTTGCAAATTCACTGAAAAAACCATAGGTTTCAGGCCTTATATAGTTAGGAATTAGCATTTAAATAACCTTTGAAATCCACTGAAAAAACCACAGGTTTCAGGCCTTATATAGTTAGGAATTAGCATTAAAAAAAACAGAGATCAGTATAGAGTAGCCGGATCCACTGTATGAATTTGGGGCCAAAGCCGAAGCGGACGAGCACCTCGAAGATGTAAGACCATTCGATGGAATCGAAGGCAAGTGTTGCATCTAGGGAGAGGATAGCTGCATCGTCATGGAGCAGCGGTATCCTACTCATAACATTATGGACTCGACGGAGATTGAGCGCAGTATTGTGGCCTGGAAGGAAGCCTGATTGATCTTCGTGTATCAAGGCAGGGAGGACTGTCATGAGTCTGGTGGCAAGGAGCTTAGCAAGTATCTTAACCTCCGCATTAATGAGAGAGATAGGTCGGTAGGAGCCACAGTCAGCAGCTGGTTTATTAGGCTTACGAATGACCACAATCGATGCCAGTCACTGATCCGGTGGCTGGCACCCAACCTCCCGGCTCTCCTCGAACGTTGCCTTCAGGTGAGGGAGGATCTCCCCCGCCATGCCCTTCAGGAATTCCATCGGGACGCCGTTGGGGCCCATAGCTTTGCCTGATTGGATGGCAAACAAGGCATCTCCGACTTCCTCCGTCGTGAGGTCAGCCTCCAGTTCCTGTAAATCAGATTCGGAGAGGGTGGGAAGCCACATTTCTGCGAGGAGTAATTTAGATTCCTCCGCGTTATAGTGGGCCCTGGCAGTGTAGATCCCTTCCAGGTGAATGGCGAAGGCCTCCGCTATATCACCCGGGTCTGTGACAGTAGATTGATCTGGGAGGGTCAATTCTGGGACCCAGCGGGAGCCCTGTTCCCGTTTTTCGAGCCATGCAAGCATCTTGCCTGCTCTGTCTCCCAATTCATAGATTCGGTGACGGGTTTTCAAGAGCTTGGCCTGCGCCTTTTCAAGAGCTAGACCTTTATACTCCATTTGTTTAGCACTGAGACGGGCCGATGTTTCCTCTGTGGGGTTTGTGTTGTGGAGGGACTCTAGGGTAGCGAGGTCTGTTTCTACTTGCAACAGGTGTTCATTTTGTTTATGAATATAGCCAGTCGTAAGGGCTAGCGCTTTACCTTTGAGCACCACCTTGTATGCTTCCCATATCGTTATGGCCGAAGCCACCGATCCCACGTTTTCGGTAAAGTAGTATTCAGTGTGCTCCAGCAAGCATTCCTTAATGTCAGGGATTTTCAAGAGCCAGGGTGTGATAATTATGGGACCGCGTGCAGTTTGGCGGTGGTGTGTAAACTACACAGTGAGTGGGGAGTGGTCGGAGATTCCTCTGGGGAGTCCCTCCGGATGGTGAAAGAATTCCAAATCAGTAGTAGGGGAGAAGAGGTAGTCGATGCGAGAGCTGCTATTATGAGCATTGGAGTAGTGCGTGAAGTATGAAGTAGTCGGATGGGAGAGGCGCCCAGGTCTTCAAGCCCCATTGTTTGAGTGAAATCAAATAGGTCAGTGGTCGACCTGTGGGAGGGACGCCGGGGGTGCCGATCTAGCGCATCGTGCATTGTCATATTAAAGTCGCCGCCGATAAGCATGGGCCCCTGAGGGAGGTCGAGCATCAGACGCTGTAAGGTCTGTAGTGCGGCTGTGCCAAGAGCAGGAGGGATGTTGACTGAGATGATATTTAGCGGTTTGCCCTCCCAGGTGGCCTCAACTACCGCGAAACGGCCCATCGGGTCGGCCCATGTCTTAGTGCATGTTAAAGCCACATTCCTTTTCACTAGGACGCGGCATGCCGTATGACGCGCTCCATGATCAAAAGTTCTCTGCGGTGAATGAACGAAAACAGAAACAGGAACCATATGAGTCCCGTCTCGAACCCCCCAACATTCCCCAACCCTCCCAAACCCTCCCCCCTCGGTTTCCCCCCCCCCATTACCCCCCACCCTGCATCCCTGCCCGCGGACTTGAAACTATCCACTCCCCAACTAGGCAGAGTGCCTGTCGCCCACCCATTCAGAAAAAGGGGTGGTGATGGACAGAGCATCTGAATTAAACAGAACACTCATAGCCAGTCAAAAGATCAGGGCTTGATCCATCACCGTTTTTTAGCTCACTGCACCATCCCAGTTCAGAACCTGGCTATATGCAAATTAGTCTGTCCCTGGCCCAGTGCATCATGGGAACAGGGCAGACCAAACTACCAAGCCAATTCTTTACTGGAAAGGAAACAAGCTTCCGGGGACCGGTTTCTGGCATTGCAGCCGTCTTCGGCCCGGCTTGCTTGAATCCTGATGGTGCAGTGAGCAAGGGACTCATGTCTGAGCATACCCTGCCACTCCTATAGTGGCCAAAACGATTCAGAAAAGGGGGTAGTGATGGACACCCAAACATCGACGAGGTGCGTGGAGAGCCGGAGGTGCCCTCCTCAGCTAATGACAGGATAAATTAGACTAGTGCAATTAGGAACAATAAGGGCCCGAAGCCTAAGTGTACTGTGATCATAAAAAACTTTATCTGGTGAAAAAATCTCAAACGCTCACTCGTTTACACTAAAACTCAACATTTTTCACTATTTTTGGGGAAGAAAAAAAGTTCGCATGAATTTTTTATTTTTTTTTGGTTCGTAAGATTCCCGCTCCCATTATATAGGCCCGATGTCCCACACACTGTCGATTTGGCACCGCGCAAACAAACGACTCGGATGGGCTGACACCCTTACACTGTCCACTCCACTATGGACCTCATACAAACTGGGCACCCTCTGTCACTATCAAGGCTTTGATAAATGGGACACAATCGGCATATCCACGATCAGCGACATGCTTCACAAGGGCAGAATATTAACATTCGCAGAGCTACAAAAAACGTATGACCTGGCGCAATCCGAAACCTTCCGCTACCTCCAAATTAAACACGCCTTACTCACCATGTCCCAAACCTCTCTTCCCTCCCACAGTCCTCGCCCCTTGAAGACAGACTCCTGTCGGAACCTCTCCATGCCAAAGCGATATCCTGTACCTATCGCAAACTATGCAACAACATACCAAACACCTTCCACCTCCTGCGAGATGAATGGCAGCATGACGTCGGGACCCTTGATGACACAGAGTGGCAGTCGGCACTGATGTCTCCATGCGAGTCGGCCATCAGTCACAGATTTAGATTAATACAGCTCAAAATACTACATAGAACATACATGTCCGGTCCTCTCCTTGCTAAACTTGGCCGACGCCCCTCTGATCTCTGCCTCCGCACCTGTGGTCGTACGGGGACCTTCTACCACACTCTTTGGGATTGCCCCACGATCCAAAACCTCTGGACCCGAGCCATTCAGAAAATGACCGATGCACTGGGTAAGCCGGTCCCCCTTACTCCCAAGTGTGCTCTTCTCAATGTATGGGACCCCACAGACTTAACTGCAATAGAAATAAGATGGGCGGCTCTCGGCTTCCTCTTATTGAAGCGCGAGATTGCCATGCAGTGGGGCTCACCACAAACCCCGCTCCTGATTAGGTGGGTGGACGCCATGGACATGTGCATGCTGTCTGAAAAAACGGTCTACAAGGTCAGAGGATGCCCTGGGGTCTGGGATAAGAAGTGGGGTCAGTGGAACGCCTACAGAGGCGAATTGTGTACTTGTCCATCAGCAGATATGGAAATGGCCAGGCCTACCATCCCTCCGTGAGTGTGATTGTGGTTATTGCTGTACAGTAAGTGCTCCATGACGACATTGTTGCTGAGATTGTTTTGGTAAATATTTCTCTGCCCTTGTTCAGTTCAGTTACTTATGTTAACACAAAGAAAAAACCATAGACCGTTAAGTCTTCAGAAATACACCTCTCAATGATCTGTATACACCCTACCCTTACACGCCGCCGGGCCCCTGGGATATCGGCAGAAAGGCTGTGTTACTCAAACACTGATGCAAAGGTACC